>NC_090327.1:135112181-135762130 GCF_035084215.1 Heptranchias perlo | reverse complement strand
ATATCCCTTCATCCACCCTGTTCCCATATCCCTTCATCCACCCTGTTCCCATATCCCTTCATCCACCCTGTTCCCATATCCCTTCATCCACCCTGTTCCCATATCCCTTCATCCACTCTGTTCCCATATCCCTTCATCCACCCTGTTCCCATATCCCTTCATCCACTCTGTCCCATATCCCTTCATCCACCCTGTTCCCATATCCCTTCATCCACCCTGTTCCCATATCCCTTCATCCACCCTGTTCCCATATCCCTTCATCCACTCTGTTCCCATATCCCTTCATCCACCCTATTCCCATATCCCTTCATCCACTCTGTTCCCATATCCCTTCATCCACTCTGTTCCCATATCCCTTCATCCACCCTGTTCCCATATCCCTTCATCCACTCTGTTCCCATATCCCTTCATCCATTCTGTCCCATATCCCTTCATCCACCCTGTTCCCATATCCCTTCATCCACCCTGTTCCCATATCCCTTCATCCACTCTGTTCCCATATCCCTTCATCCACCCTATTCCCATATCCCTTCATCCACTCTGTTCCCTTATCCCTTCATCCACTCTGTTCCCATATCCCTTCATCCACCCTATTCCCATATCCCTTCATCCACTCTGTTCCCATATCCCTTCATCCACCCTGTTCCCATATCCCTTCATCCACTCTGTTCCCATATCCCTTCATCCACCCTGTTCCCATATCCCTTCATCCACCCTGTTCCCATATCCCTTCATCCACCCTGTTCCCATATCCCTTCATCCACTCTGTTCCCATATCCCTTCATCCACCCTATTCCCATATCCCTTCATCCACTCTGTTCCCATATCCCTTCATCCACTCTGTTCTCATATCCCTTCATCCACTCTGTTCCCATATCCCTTCATCCACTCTGTTCTCATATCCCTTCATCCACTCTGTTCCCATATCCCTTCATCCACTCTGTTCCCATATCCCTTCATCCACCCTGTTCCCATATCCCTTCATCCACCCTGTTCCCATATCCCTTCATCCACCCTGTTCCCATATCCCTTCATCCACCCTGTTCCCATATCCCTTCATCCACTCTGTTCCCATATCCCTTCATCCACTCTGTTCTCATATCCCTTCATCCACCCTGTTCCCATATCCCTTCATCCACTTTGTTCCCATATCCCTTCATCCACTCTGTTCTCATATCCCATCATCCACTCTGTTCCCATATCCCTTCATCCACTCTGTTCCCATATCCCTTCATCCACTTTGTTCCCATATCCCTTCATCCACTCTGTTCTCATATCCCATCATCCACTCTGTTCCCATATCCCTTCATCCACTCTGTTCCCATATCCCTTCATCCATTCTGTCCCATATCCCTTCATCCACTCTGTTCCCATATCCCTTCATCCACTTTGTTCCCATATCCCTTCATCCACTCTGTTCTCATATCCCATCATCCACTCTGTTCCCATATCCCTTCATCCACTCTGTTCCCATATCCCTTCATCCACTCTGTTCCCATATCCCTTCATCCATTCTGTCCCATATCCCTTCATCCACTCTGTTCTCATATCCCTTCATCCACCCTGTTCCCATATCCCTTCATCCACTTTGTTCCCATATCCCTTCATCCACTCTGTTCTCATATCCCATCATCCACTCTGTTCCCATATCCCTTCATCCACTCTGTTCCCATATCCCTTCATCCATTCTGTCCCATATCCCTTCATCCACTCTGTTCCCATATCCCTTCATCCACCCTGTTCCCATATCCCTTCATCCACTCTGTTCCCATATCCCTTCATCCATTCTGTCCCATATCCCTTCATCCACTCTGTTCCCATATCCCTTCATCCACTCTGTTCCCATATCCCTTCATCCACCCTGTTCTCATATCCCTTCATCCACCTAATCTAATATTGAATGACATAAGACCCAATTTTAACCTAACCGAACCTCTGGGTCAGATGCCTGTTTTACAGCCCATCAGGTAAAATCAGGCAGGTCAGATGGAATTTATCCCCATAGTTTCTGCTTCCCTACCCTGTCTCATCCTTCCATAATTTTAAACACTTATATCATATTTTCCTGTAATCTGCACTGTTCTAACAAGAAAAGCCCCGATTTTTCAAGTCTTCCTTCATATTTGTAATTCCAGGCAGCATCCTAGTGAATACTGTGCCCTTTCTCAAGCCTCATTATCCTTCCTACAGCGTGGAGCCCATTATTGCACACAGTACTCTAACTGAGATAAAAACAGAAAATGCTGTAAATCAGGCAGCATCTGTGGAGAAAGAAACAGAGTTAACCTTTCAGGTCGAAGACATTTCGTCAGAATTGAAAGAAGTTAAAAATGTAATAGTTTTTAAGCAAGTACAGAGCCAGGGAAAGGTGGTGGTCGGGGGGAGGAAAATCTGTGATAGGGTGGAGGGCAGGAGTGATTAAATGACAAAAGGGATGATGGTGCAAGGCAAGGAGGGTGGGAATGGGAATCAAAAGATGGGTCTAGAGGAGCTGTAAATGGCAGCAGCAGAACCATTACCAGCACCTGCTGTCTGAAAAAATGGGAGCAGTGGTTATGATCTGAAGTTATTGAAATCAATGTCGAGTCCGGAAGGTTGTAAAGTGCCTAATTGAAAGATGAGGTGCTGTTCCTCGACCTTCTCTTCAGCTTCATTGGAACAGTGTAAGAGGCAGAGGACAGAGAGGTCAGAGTGGGAGTGGGAAGGGGAATTAAAATGGCAAGTGACCGGCAGGTCAGGGTCACACTTGCGGACAGAGCGGAGGTGTTCAGCAAAGCGATCACCCAGTCTGTGTTTGGTCTCCCCAGTGTCGAGGAGACTGCATTGTGAGCAGTAAATACAGTATACTAAATTGAAAGTACAAGTAAATCACTGTTTCACCTGGAAGGAGTGTTTGGGGCCCTGGACGGTGGGAAGGGAGGAGGTGAAAGGGCAGGTGTTGCATCTCCTGCGCTCGCACGGGAAGGTGTTGTGGGGAGGAGAGCGGGTGTTGGGGGTGATAGAAGAGTGGACCAGGGTGTCGCGGAGGGAATGGTCCCTTCAGAATACCGAAAGGAGAGGGGAGGGGAAGATGTGTTTGGTGGTGGGATCACACTGGAGGTGGCAGAAATGGCAGAGGACGATACGTTGAATTTGGAGGCTGGTGGGGTGGAAGGTGAGGACAAGGGGGACTTTATCGTGGTTCTGGGAGGGAGGGGAAGGGGTGAGGGCAGAAGTGCAGGAAATAGGACGTACACTGTTAAGGGCCCTGTCAACAACAGTGGAGGGGAATCCTCGGTTGAGGAAAAAGGAAGACATCTCGGAAGCACTGGTGTGGACAGTGGTATCGTCAGAACAGATGCAACGGAGACAGAGAAACTGGAAGAAGGGAATAAAGTCCTTTCAGGAAGCGGGGTGGGAGGAAGTGTAATCAAGTTAGCTGTGGGAGTCGATGGGTTTATAATAGATATTGGTTGACAGCCTATCCCCAGAAATGGAGATAGAGAATTCGAGGAAGGGAAGGGAAGAGTCGGAGATGGACCATGTGAAGGTGAGGGAAGGGTGGAAATTGGAAGCAAAGTTGAAGAAATTTTCCATTTCAGGGCGAGAGCAGGAAACGGCACCGATACCGTCATCAATGTACCGGAAAAAGAGGTGAAGGAGGGAATCTGAGCAGGACTGGAACAAGGAACATTCCACGTATCCGACAAAAAGGCAGGCATAGCTGGGACCCATACGGGTTCCCATAGCGACACCTTTTATTTGGAGGAAGTGAGTGGAGTTTTTTTTTATTCGTTCATGGGATGTGGGCGTCGCTGGCAAGGCCGGCATTTATTGCCCATCCCTAATTGCCCTCGAGAAGATGGTGGTGAGCCGCCTTCTTGAACCGCTGCAGTCCGTGTGGTGACGGTTCTCCCACAGTGCTGTTAGGAAGGGAGTTCCAGGATTTTGACCCAGCGACAATGAAGGTACGGCGATATATTTCAAAGGAGAACTCTAACTGAGGTCTTACTAAAGTTTTATATTGGCTCATCATTACTTCTTGGCTTTTATATTCCATATCTCTCAAGGTAAAACCTTGAATTCCATTAGCTTTTATTTTTACAGCCGAATTAACCTGAGGCACTGTCTTTAATCCACAAAACAAATCTTAACTCCCTGCCTAAGCAACATGCAACCACTTGGTGGTGCCACTAAACTATAAAACTTGTTAAGACAGCAATTGAGTCAGTTGTTCCACACTTGGGTGTAACGAATAACACCAGCAAGAGAGTCGGAGAGATTTAGAAAGGAATCTGATGCAAATCCCTGACCAACTCTGGTGTGGCACAAAGACAAGTTTGTGCCGATTTCAGGAAGGGTAGTGCTGGGGGAACCAAATTGACCTCCACACCCTTCGTCTGGGGAGAGGAGAAAAAAAAAGTCAGAGTTAAGTTTTTGCCTTTAGTACTTCTAGTACAGTGCCTCGCACGCAAGGAGTGCATATCAGGACACGTCTCCCCTACTGTGATTTTCCAAGCATTAATTTTAATCATGGATAAATTCCCAATATGCACTCCCGGCCAAGCTGTGCACCAAGTCGTGCTAAAGACTATTTTACCCTCAACTATTTCCACTTCTGATCGCTAGCCAGCTGGAACCGCACAGAATGGGTTTGGCTTGCCCGAAACAGGCCCCTCTCTTGAATAACCCATCAACACCTCGACTCACATAACAAATGGCCACACGTGCAAAGCTCTGAAAGGCTCCATGAAACAGTAATCCAGCACGATAGGTAAATTAATACTCCCACTGTACTTCAGACTTGGAAGCAGCATCGCATTGCTTTATTAAAAAAATACTCCACTGTAGCACAGCGTCCCTAATTTGACATTCCAAATTTGATGGGTGTGCTTCCAAAAAAAAGGCTGTAGCCACGAAGGGTCTCTCAGCGGGGCCTTGGACCTTCCAGCTGCAGCCTGTCTAACTCGCTGCAGCTTTCCAAACTGTTAAGTTTTTGTATTATGCCCAATGCACAATAGAATGTAGATAATTTCACAGCAAGGCATCGTCACTGTTTATACTGCTGACAGAAGTCTTCTATTTACAAAATAAAACTTTCTGGTACTATTAACACATTTTGTTTGTTTTCTTTTTTCTCTCCTCCTCTATATACCACCAAAAATGGCGAGTAGCCAAGATATTCCATTGGTGCTGCTGCGAGCGTCAGTCTTTGATCCATTAAGTAGGGTGGGGCTCATCGAACACAAGTGTGACAGCCCTACTATACTGAGTGAACTCCCCCAGTCATCTAACATTAGTGACAGTCCCAGTATACTGACAGTGAACTCCCCCTCCTTCACTGTTGAAGTTGTTGTCCCCTCACCTGAAAGAAGTCACACTTCCCAGATCTTCACCATTCCTGACTAATTTGCTTTGAGCTGTGGTTTCACTGATCACAGGAACATCTCACACCACTCTCGCTCAAACCCCCCTCCTCCACTTCCCCCAATCTTGTGTGAACCTTCAATATGATCGCCCATCTACCAACCCGACCCCTGGAACACAAACCCCAGTGAACCACCAGTTAACACCTCCCTCAGGTGAGCAACGGAATGAGCCCTGGTACTCTTCCCAAAGGACACAAGTTGTCCCCAAATACCAGCCTAACATCTCTCCCCTCACTCTTCCCCTTCCCTCCCCGCCCCGCCCAAGGTCGCAAAACCTTCTTTGGTATTGCAGTCCTCCCCTCCCTCCCAACCACCACAAATCAGCACCACCCCCTATTGAGCTGCATATTTGATCCTGGGCACTGAACTCCCCCCACCCTTTGACACAGCCCCTCCTCCTCTGCCCCCCTTCACCCTCGCCTCCTCTAAAGCTGCACTTGGTCTTGACTCCATGTGTAACGTCATGGGAGATTGACGAAAATGGAGGAGTATTTTCAAATGTTAGTTGTACTGGCTGGAAAACCAAGCTGGATCCAGATGTGCCAGACTTCGAGAGTGCATACAAGAAGCTTTCCTAATTTTACATCATTACGCACAAGAAATGGCACTACAAATAAAGCAGGAACCTTGCAATTAAAAATATTATTGAAGCCAAAGTTAACTACCAGCTTTGTCAGCTGCCTATGTACCTGCCAAGTCCTCCACTATATGTTGTAGTAGATAGAAGTGATAATCCTACCACTGACCCTTTGCATTCACAACTAAAACAATCATTTATGTAAATTAAAGACAAAACTGTATTCTTAATGTGCAATAGAAAATTTATTATCTGAGTATTTAACAAATATGTAAACAAAGTTTATCAATGAAAGAAACATTGTGCAAAATTCTTGTAGTTGAATCATAAAAAGGTGCACCATTCAGTAAATACTATTAAAGCAAGCAACAATTAGGGGAGATGCATTCTTGACTCTTAACCCTGCTCGATAAAAAAGGATTATACAGTTAACGCAACAAACATGCTGTCCTCGCAGAAGGGACATTCTATTCAAAATATTGCCACAGTAAAAAGGAGAGATAAGACATAGAACTATACTCTGTAACGTGGAATATAGGAAAACGCCGGTGCACGACGGCTTGCAAACTGCTCGTGACAAAAAAGGACGCACTGCTAACGGAGGAGGCAATGTGCTGGACACCCAGAAGACAAGCAACAAGTTCAGTAACAAAGTAGATTTTTAAACAACAGTTTGTAGTGACAGTGTAAAATAAATAGCGCCACAAATAGTTACAAAACATCTAAATGTATACAGTGGTAAAATTTATAAACTTAAAAGTGTAGCACTATTCATAGCCCGGTATCTGTGGCAGTCCTGTGACAAACTTTCACCTTTGCTCCAAGTGAAAAAGGATTGCAAGATTTATGAAAAACTTAACTTGCTATATTTGCAAATTCAGCAGTCCCATAAAAACTCATCATAAAAATAACCAGTTTTACAGTATTCGCCCTCGTAAGTTTCTCATCTTGACGTACGCAAACATCCACTGAGCAGTCTTTATGCCCCATGGCCATCGTTTCCTAAAGCAGAGACTTTGGGGTAGGAACTCAACCAGTAACGCAAAACTGGCGGGGTTGCATCGGCCGCCTGTTATAGGCCCGGCCAGATATTCAGCTCCATTAACTTGAATATCAGGCCGGGCACAGAACGGGCGGCCGAAGCAATCCTGTACGTTTTGCACGTCCGCCCAAGTTGTAATTTCTATCCCAGTGCCCCCAACACCAACGCCAAAGGTAAGTGTACAATATTAGAGTGTGCTCATTCTTGGTCTCTGGGCGTTTCTGCCAGAGTCACGGATGTTCCATAACGGTTCCTCCTGTCGCTTTCTCCACTCACCAACACGAATATTAATCAGGAGCGTGTGCGAGTGCTCTGCTTCGCCTTGCCCCCTCTGACCGTGGAGGACTTACTCCTGCTGGTACGGTAGCCAGCTGCTGCTTTGCTCACAGGCATCTCAAACAAGCTTCGGTGCTGGCAAGTTGACCTGCCTCTGCAGTCAAGCACGTGGGGAGAGAGAGAGAGAGAGAGAGAGAGAGAGAGCACAGCTGCTTCACACACTCCCCCAGTTAGAAGTGTTAGCGAGCAGAGAACCCTTCCCACACTTCTGATACTCTCAGCTATGCTTTCACGCAAGCAGGAACTGCGACTAAAACGTATACAGTTTTCCTTTTGTGCAGTAAGTCCCAAGTTCCTGACTGCGAAACATACTGTCCATGCAAATTTCTTGTATTACAGTAATCTCTCAGTTCAGCATGCTACGCTCTGCTCACATTTATGCATAAACATTTATAAGATACATATATAATACATAAAAATTTGCCATTCTTGTATTCCCCCTCAACAGTTCCATCATTCCAACTGAACCACCGTTCCCATAAAGGAAGTGTTTGCATTGTAGTTGGTGTGAAAGTGACCACTGAGGCTGCACTGTTTATGGAGCAGGTACCGGAGGGACGACGTCATTCACCTGGCTCACCTCCATCTGCCAGTTTGGAAGCTTCTTAGCGGACAGGTGCCTGCGAGCATGCTTGGTCAAGTGATCGCTCCTCATGAACCGCCGCTCGCACATCGGGCACGCAAACTTCTTTTCGCCCGTGTGGGTCCTGCGATGCCGGGATAACTCGTCGGAACGTGCAAACTTTCTGTCACAGTCTTCCCAATTGCAGCTGAAGGGTTTCTCACCTGTAATAGGATACACATTAATAAATTCATTGTTACATTTTGGAAAAGAAACACAATGTTACTTTGCGTCTACAGCACAAAAAAACAGGCCGTTCGGCCCAACTTGTCTGTGCTGGTGTTTATGCTCCACACGAGCCTCCTCCCTCCCTATTTCATCTACCCCTATCAGCATACCATTTCCTTTCCATATCTTCCATTCCTTTCTCCCTCGTGTGTTTAATTTAGCTTCCCCTTAAATGGATCTTATGCCATTTGCCTCAACTACTCCTTGTGGTAGCAAGTTCCACATTGTTACCATTCTTTGGGTAAAGAAGTTTCGCCTGAATTCCCTATTGGATTTATTGGTGACTATCTTATATCTATGACCTCTAGTTTTGGTCTCCCCCACAAATGGAAACATTTTCTCTACGTTTACCCTATCAAACCCTTTCATTATCTTAAAGACCTCTATCAGGTCACCCCTCAGCCTTCTCTTTTCTAGAGAAAAGAGCCCCAGCCTGTTTAGTCTTGCCTGATAAGGATACCCTCTCAGCTCTGGTATCATCCTTGTGAATCTTTTTTGCACCATCTCCAATCCTTCTTATAATATGGAGACCAGAAACTGTGCACAATACTCCAAGTGTGGTCTAACCAAGGTTCTATACAAGTTTAACATAACTTCTCTGCTTTTCAATTCTATCCCTCTAGAAATGAACCCCAGTGCACAATTAACTTATGACACTACTTTTAGTGATTTATGTATCTGTATCCCTCTGCTCCTCTACCCCATTTAAACTCTTATTTTCCAAGCAGTATGTGGCCTCCTTATGCATCCTACCAAAATGCATCACCTCACACTTGTCTATATTGAAATTCATTTGCCATGATCCAGGTCAGTCAATTGAAGACTGATTATTTAAAAATACATCCAAGATACATCTCTCCATACTGAATCAAAATATGTCAATTTTCCCCTTAAAAATACAAATTTCAATAATAATGTGTACTATCTTATTTAAATCCAGTTAGGGCAATCCATAAATTATCATCTTTCTCATGAGATTGTAAAAAAGAATTAGTTTGTTTAAAAAAAATTCATGTCACATTCTTTGGTCCTACTGAAAAACTAATTGGACACACAGGGGGTGATTTTAAACCCCATGAACGGGTGGGAGTTGAAAGTAGTTGTTTTTTTGGGTCGCGACCGCAAAATTTTCGGACTTTGCATTCCCAGTGGGAAGCCTGTACTTTTCTGCGCCGACCTTAAACCCAGAAATAAAGCCGGGTTGCGGTCGGTACCCAAAAAACAACTCTTTTCAACTTCCACCCGCCCCCCAACCCACCCGTTTTGGGGGATTCAGGGCACCCCCACGGTGTATCTAGCAGGCCATAACTTGAAAAAAGTGCAAAGGGCCCAGTAGACCCCTCTGCTTCTAGCCACTGCTGAGGAGGCACTAAGCAGCGGCCTGCCGCTATCCCAGGGTAATGGAGAGTAAATTAGAATGACAATTAACAGCATGCCCTGATGCACCTCCCAGTGCCCAAATTGGTATTAGCAGAACCATGGAAACATCTCACTCGACCACCCTCAACTCAGCCTTCAGAATAAAAAAAGTTATATAAAAAAACTATAAGAAGCCCCAAAGTGCCAATGCTGTACCTGTGTGAGTCCTCATGTGGGCCTTCAGATGAGAACTTTTGAAGTAAGTTTTCCCACAGCCTGGGTGATCACAGATGTGACTGCGGTGCCGAGACACATCAACCTGGGCAACAATCTTCGGGACAGGTGGCATGAAGCCGGGGGCAGGGGCAATAGGAGAAAGTCTGGTGCCATTCAGGCTAGTGACCAGCGGTTTGGTATGCTTGACTGTAGGCTGTGGCACAACAAACATTAGTGCACCTTTTGAAACCGGAGCGCCCATGAATACAACAGGTGGGCTCATGGTCGGGTGCTTCCCAGAAGGAGTGTTGTGGATTACAGCAGTCATAACAGGGCTGTTTGTAGTGACTGGTAGCACTTGGCAGATGATGGGCATTGGCGGGACACCAGAATGGACTGGAGACGTCACCAACATTGAAGCTTGCTGACTCCGCGTGCTGACAGGAGGCTGAGAACTTGAAATGAGAGCTTGTCCCAAGAATGGCATGGAATTCACAGTTGGTGCTGAATATTGGTTCTGATTTTTAGCTGCTGTTGGTCCTTTATTGCTTTCATTTACTGGTTTGATTGAAGAAATTAGTTCACGTGATGGACAATTTTTCATTTTACTGCCATTACTTTCCAACCTTTTCTCTTCATTTCCGCCCACTTGATTTGTCCTGTGTACTAATTTCTGATCAGCAGATGCCTGGGCCATCCTAACAGGGCAAGAGCCATCTGTACACAGTAATACGTCTGCAGTGTGGCGAATCACACTTGTGGCTTGGGATCGTTGTCTTGTAGCTACATCTGCTGGTTTTGCACTCTGTACAGCGTCTGTGGACACTGGTAATAATGCTTCAGCGGCACCGCTGGTGTGTCTGGATAAAGAAAGTTCCACTTTAGACGAAACAGTGGGAGGGATTGTAGGATGAACCATTTGAGATGCCTCAAAGTTAGGAGGACTATACGGTGGGGTTAGACACTAGAAACAGAAAAAAAAAAAGTTAGAGTCCAATCATTCCCTCAAACACACTGCACATCTTATCCTTCATTGCAGTTTTTCATTTAAAAACAAAGCAAGAGGTTTCAGTGCAATGCTGAGGAGTTCTGCAATGTCAGTGATGCTGTCTTTCAGATGAGATATTAAACCGAGGCACCACTTATCTGCTCAGATGGACGTAGAAGATCCATGGTACTATTCAATGAAGAGCAGTGGACTTGTCCTGCCCAATATGTATCCCTCAACCAACACCGCAAACAAAGATTAACTGGTTATTATCTCACTGCTGTTTGTGGGAGCTTGCTGTGCGCGATATTTCTGAGTTTCCCGACATTTTAACAGTGACTGCACCTCAGAAGCAATTCATTGGCTGTGAAGCTCTTTGGAACTTCCTGAAGATCTAAAAGGTGCCTAAAGAATGTAAATCGATCTTTCTTTGCTTGATAACCGTTGCTGGGATACGGTTCTACAGGAGCAAACAGCCTTCTGATACCTCTGCCAAGTGACCATTCTTCACGTACGAGCCTAAACGGTTCTATTTAGCCACGAGGACATAATGGCCGAGCCTGGTTTTGTGTACCCACTTGCAGCAGAGCTCAATGGATGCGGTGGCTGATTTTCCATTAACCCAGCTTTGGGACACAGAGGCCAATTTTAACACTGCTCTACGCCTGTCCTGGCCGAGATCACTTAAAACACCAGGGATCAAACCTGGGGCCTCTCTGGTTTGAAGGCTCAGTACAACATGTACTGCACTGACCCAGTGAGCCATTGGGGAAGCCCATTGTTCACTGTCGTTGGCTATAAATTGGGTACACTGCTTAATTCTCAACAGTATTAACACCATTAATAGTTACTTACAAATAGAGGCAATGTGTGAAAATCTTTAGAACTGGGCAGTAAACTATCTTCAGATTCCTCAGATACATCAGAAGTTGGTGTCAGTGGTCTCAGCTCAATGTAACTTTTGGTGTCTGATTTCCAGTTGCAGCTCATTGACATGAGTGCTTCAACCGCCTCGATGTCACCTTGTTCTGTTCTGCTGCTCCAGGAGCACTCGTTGTCCCAGCACCTTCTGAAGCCTGTCTCCATCATTTCCTCCTATTGAGAGAAAAACACAAGAAAGCTGGTTAGTTGTGGATGCAGTTCAGTAGCTCAGACTACTTCCTTCCTCCCCCCAGGAGTAATGTCTTACTCCAGTAATGCAAATAAATCACATAATTAGTGTCAAGATTTTACTGACTCATCAGTGTTAATACAGTACTAACCTTATTTAGCCTCCCTCTTACACCCTGTCAGAACATCTTAATCTCCGTCGAGCCCTCCAGCTCTCACCAGCCTCGTCGTTGAGACTCACTTACTGCTACATCCACTCCTTCCCACCCAATTACCTTTCCTTGCCCCAGTGTTCACTGAAATCATTAATAGTTCCCTTTGCAGAGGTGTTGTTCTTCTCCTCTACAAAACATCTATTTCCCACCCCACCCAGTCAAAAACTCTACTTTGGCCCCCTCCTTTCTTTACAATTACCACCATCTCAAACTTTCCTTTTGTTTCTAACGTCCATGTTAACACCTGGTTCCATACTCAACTGTTCTACAATTCTGTTTGAGTCCCTTCAGTCTCCAGCCACCCCCCTAGCCACAGCTCTAGATTGCCCTGGTCTAAGTCACCAATGATCACCTTTGAGGTTGCGACTGCATTGTGTTATCCCTCCTGGAGCTCTCATTCAAAGCACTCCACCACCATCCTCCCTTGTTCTATGACCCATCTCCACAGAACCACAGTCACTTGCTTCCATTCCTAATTGTCCCAATATAGGCAGCACATCTCCAGCCATGGCTCCTCCTTCCACATCCACATGGTCATCTCCAGTGTTCCCCATGGTTTTATCCTTGGTGCCTGCTGTTTATCCACTTACATGTTGTCCCTCCAATGGCATAATCAAGTCTACCTCTCCACAGCCAGCCTCAACTCCATAACCTCTGTTGTCAGACATCAAATGGATGAGTCAGAAATTCCTCCATTTGAACATTGGGAAGACTAAATCCCAAGAGATTTAGAGCAGAGGGCAAGAGAAACTTCTTTACACAGAGAGTTGTGAGGCTATGAAATTCATTTCTAGGATTAGTGGTTGAGGCAGAAACGATGTCAACATTCAAGATTAGATTAGGTAGATGGATGAAGGACTATGGGAACGTGATTAGTAAATATAATTAGGGCTATTTGCTCACACGGAGGGTAAACAGACACGGACTGGTTGGCCCGAATGGCCTTTTTCCAAGTTGTAATTTCTATGTATTATTCAGCTCCCACCAAATATTCCATACCCTTGCCCCTAATTTCATCCCCCTTCCTGCTGTTAAGATGGAATGAAACCTTGGTCTCCTGGTCCATCCCGAGGCAAGTATCAAACCTCATAAACTATACATTATCAAGACTTCCACTTTGCAACATCACTTGCCTCTCTCCTGATCTCATGCCCATTGCCACTGAAACTTTATCCTTGCTTTTGTTACCCCCAGACTTAATTTCTCCATGCTCCCAAGCTCCAGCATATAGAACTCCAACTCCAACTCATTCAAAGCTCTGCTGCTCATAACCTGCCCCACACTATTGTTGGCTTATCACATCCTTTCTCATTGGTCTCCATTGGCTCCTGTGCATCAACTCAAAAATCCACTTTCGTTTTCATGCAATTCATCATCTGAAATTTAAGATCCTTATACGCTTACATCCCTCATGGTCTTGCCCCATTATTTCCTCTGCAGCCTCTTCTAGGCCTTGCTCAGATTCTCGTCTCCTCTTCATCCCACTCCTCTGCATTAGCAATGGAAGCCTTCAACTGCCTCAGCCCTACTCTCCGGGACTCCCTTCCTTTGCTACTTCTCTCCTCACTTTTAAACGCCTCAAGAATGATCTTTTCAACCATGCTTTTGGACATCTCTACACTTCTACTATTGCTTAGTGTCTGTTTCTCCTCGGTTGTATAAATGTTGCTGTATTTATACAATCGTACTACAGGAAATGTAGCATTTTGTCCATGAATTTTAATAATACATCAATGTTCCTCTTTTGTGATACTCTTAGTTCAAATTGCTGCCACTTTTTTTTTGGTGGTTTGTATATTCAGTGGCCTTTTAGGTAACACCTCTCTGTCTGCACACTGTGATTGCCTTGGCAACGGGCAGTTGGAAAGACTACCATCTGTAATCACCAGGTATTGTTCTGTGATTTATAAATGCGAAGTGTTCGAGGATTTCATTTCCACAACATTCACCCGAGGAAGGAGGAAGCCTCCGAAAGCTTGTGAATTTCAAATAAAATTGTTGGACTATAACTTGGTGTTGTAAAATTGTTTACAATTGTCAACCACAGTCCATCACCGGCATCTCCACATCATGATCACTATGAAGAGCATTGTTAAAGCTGTAACTAGTAGTAATTCACCCTGAGAATAATCTCTCCAGAAACAACCCAGGTTTGGAACAACATAATTTACAATTTTACTGTTGTCCACTTGAACTATGAAAAATGCACATCATGCAAAATTTTTGCACTTTGACCATTACATATTACCAAAAATCCAAGTGCCAATATTTCTTTTATTAAAAAAATTAATTTGCTCATCCATGGCTTTGCACAAGATGAGCAAAGACCAAGTGCAGTCTTCAGGTAAAGCGGCCTTAAATGACAAGGGATAATTGGACCAAAGAGTGCAAATGTAAATCAGTCCCCATTTTAAGGTCACAGATTGTCATTTTTAGATACTGCTTCGATTTTGTATTATTTATAGTTAAATAGCAAAGCTTATGGCAACTTGAGAAGCAGAGTTGGTTGGAGCACAGCAGTTTCTCTGCAGCACATGCTGAGGGGCTGGGAGATACAAAACTGAGGTGCTGCAGCACCACCACTGGGGGGAAAGATGTAATTACACAGTGACAAGTTTACATAGGCAGTTTCTATTACAAATGTGGACACAGGAATTCACAATGTGAAAAAGTTGACAAAAGTGTGACAACTGGTTACAAGAGGAAATGCATGCAGATGTAAGAAAACAGAGAATAGGGGGTTAAGGGTAGCTACTCAGACTGGCAAAAGGAGGGAAGTGGTGTTCCACAGGGATCGGTGCTGGGACCACTTGTTCACCATTTACGTTAACGATTTGGAACCGGGAATCGAAAGTACAATTTCAAAATTTGTGAACATCATCAAATGGGGGGGCGTCGCAAAGGAACAATGTAACAAAACGCAAAAAGACATTAATAAACTTGCAGAATGGGCGTGTAATTGGCAAATGAATTTCAATATAGATAAGTGTGAGGTGGTGCATTTTGGTAGGAAGAATAAGGAGGCCACATACTGCTTGGATAATAAGAGTCTAAATGGGGAACACTGTCACAAATCACTAAAAGTAGCGTTACAGGTTAAATTAGGCCATGAAAAAAGCAAACCAAGCACTGGGGTGCATTACTAGAGGGATAGAATTGAAAAGCAGAGAAGTTATGTTAAACTTGTATAGAACTTTGTTTATTCCACATTTGGAATATTGTGCATAGTTCTGGTCTCCATATTATAAAAAAGGATATAGAGGCATTGGAGAAGGTGCAAAAAAGATTTACAACGGTGACACCAGAACTGAGGATATACTTATCAGGAAAGGCTGAACAGACTGGGGCTCTTTTCTCCAGAAGAAAGACTGAGGGGGGACCTCTAAGATAATGAAAAGGGTTTGATAGGGTCGATGTAGAGAAAATGTTTCCACTTGTGGGGGATTCCAAAACGAAGGGTCATGAGTATATATTAGTCAAAATCCAATAGGGAATCCAGGAGAAACTTCTTTACCCAAAGAGTGGTAAGAACATGGGATGCGCTAACACAAGGAGTAGTCGAGGCAAATAGCACAGATACATTTAAGGGGAAGCTAAATAAACACATGAAGGATTAAGGAATAGAAGGGTATGCTGATAGGGCTAGATAAAGAGGCTCGTGTTGAGCATAAACACCAGCATAGACCAGGTGGGCCGAATGGCCTGTAGATTTGATAAGTTACAAAACAATGGTAACAAGTGCCTGACTTTCAGGATAAGCAATTGAATGTTCTACTTGTTCTCATTATATTTTAAAATGAATTACAGAATGTGTGAGTGTTATTAATCTTACTTGTCCACTCAGTATTGATTAAATAGTCCGGGCAACTAAACTCGAAAGAGATAGTTTTATTCACCTACTTAAACATAAATATACTACCAATTACAAGCAATGATACAAGACATCCACGTCACGGACTGTCTTGTGAATTATAACTAACTGGGGTCTTTGGCTGTTCCTAGATTGAGTTTGTGTGAACGTCTTACCCAGTTCCCTCCCCCACCCCGATCCTATTTAGTGCGCTTGTGCGACACCATCACTCTTTTAAAGATGTTGTTCCTATTTCTTATCTTGGATATGCACTGGGTCTGGAGATATGATCTCATCCCCTCAGAAAGGATATTCACCACACACACAAGGCTGTCTTTACAGCAGCCCTTGCAGCTGATAACAAGTCTGCAGTTTTAAGTTATAAATACACCCATGAGCCTTTGCTGCCCTCAGTTAGCTTATTTCCCAAAGCATGCTGGATAACATGACTGAATTCCTTTCTCACATTCCCCATTGGGTGGGTGCTGTGCTCGAGCACTAACCCACCTATTACAACCTTCTTATTCCCTTTATATCATTTTAATCTGGTTAACGTCCACAGCTGTTTCTAACATGATCAATTTATGTCTGTAGGCAGAGGAATCTTTTATTACAATACATCATTATAATTGTTACTACAGTCAAAATATTTCACAAAATTACTAGAGAGACAAGGAACATTCTTGCCCAAAGATGCCCCTTCTGCGTTCCCCAACTTATATACCCTCTTTTCAGTGTTTTCGTTGTCCTGTCGCATACGTGCCAGACGTTTCCCAGATGTAGCAGTACGTTCCAAACTATGCTTAAGATTCAGGGATGGGGGGAGGTATGAAGTGACTGAACTGCTTGTAGTGCCTCCTTTTGTTGACCTACCTTTACAGTAACGTTGGTACATTGTGAATTGAGGCAGGTATGAGTACAGCATTATCTATCCGGGTTATCTCACGAGACACAGAAATTAGTGATCGGACATGGGCGTCCAGCATCTGTCATACATCAGTATTCTCCTTGTCCTTTGTTGGCGTGCTTTCAGAGTCCCATCTTTCCAAACTAACAGAGCAACTGGGAGAGTCCTTATTGAGAGTGGAATCACATGCTGGGACATTCATTTCGAACACATCACATCGTCACACGTAGAGCAACAGGATGTATCCGGTACCACTCAGGCTTCTTCCTTTTATAACAGGGTACGTGGACATTCCACAAGTTCCTCGTGCACCTTTCCTTCCAAGACTCCTATGGATCAACTGCATACACGGGTAGTGGGACATGTGTCTCATCTTGAATCAAAGGTAACATGACCATAAGGCCAATAAGTGGGCTCGGGGAAACAGTGGTACAGTCTTTTTTTGAGGCAGGTATGAGTACAGCATTATCTATCCGGGTTATCTCACGAGACACAGAAATTAGTGATCGGACATGGGCGTCAGACATACTTGCTTACTTAAAGCTGCAATCTCCTATTTTAATTAAAATTCAAATACATAAACTTAAAAGTGAACTGTTTTTCTAGAACGAGGTCAATGACTGAATTTTAAAGTTGATATGCTAGATGCTCTGCACACACCACAGCAATGCCAAATGCACACATTTTAAGTTTAAAAGAAGTTAAGTCACCCACGGTTCCTTCTTCAACTTGCAAAATGCTGGGATTGCCTCCGTTTTCTAAACTTAGAAACCTCGTTGTCAGTTGGAAGCCAGTCAGCAGAGCTCAGTGCATGAATCTTAAGCGTGCCTTTACAGAGCGCAACTTTCTCTAATTCATGAATGGCACTGCTCAAAGACATGCTCCTGACAGTGCACCACTTGGCTCTGTACAGCTGGCACAGTTCTAGCAAGGCTGCCTCCCTGCCTGCACATGGAGGAAAAACACGTCCAGTTCGAGTGGTATGTTTGTGTTTCTGACTCATGCAATTCCTGGTATGGCATTTTTTATATATATATAAAAAAAAAGAGCCTTGAATTCTGGATGGCAGGGAGTCACTCGTTTAATTTTTTGGAGTCACGGGCAGGGGGCAACTTCTGGCAAGTCCAATCTAAAAAAAGTAACCAATAGAAGTAAAATCCTGCCAATCTCAAAGAGAGCATTTTTTTTTTAAAAAAAGTGCTTGAACAAAATCCTTTTGTATTTATGAATATTTATCATTGTTCCCCCTTTCTACTCTGTCCCTTCCCTCTTCACCCCTCAGCAATAGTATCCGAGGGGATGCTGCCCTGCTCTCTTACCTCTGCCAATGCTGTTAGAAAACCCACGAGAGCAGTTTAGTAATGAATTAATCAAATCCAACGCCCGCCCCACTTGCATTTATCCCACAGCTTTAACATAGAAAATGTCCCAATGTGCTTTACATGGGGTGGTGGAAGAAGAAATAAATGGGAATAAATAAGGAGAATGCATGCAGTGCCATGGAGGACCAAAGAACACGAGAGGATATAATGCTGCGGAAGGGTGCAGAGATGGGGTGGGGCAAGGGAGCTGAAAATGAGGACAAGGATTTTTAATTTAATATGTTGGGATACTGGGTGCCAATGTAGATTGAGGAAAAGGGTGATGGGCAGGACAGACTTCGTACAAGATAGGATATAGGCGATTGAGTTTTGAACCAGCAAGGAGGGTATTTGGGAAAATAAGTCGAGAAGTTGCCAAAAGCATGGATAAGGGTTTCAGCAACAGAAGGGCTGAGGCAGGCAAGGTTGCAGAAGTAGAAATAAGGGGTCTTGGTGAGGAATAACATGTGGGGCTCGAGGTCAAACATGATACCATGGTTTTCCACGCTCTGGTTGAGTGGCCGAGAGGGAGATTGATTCAGTGGCAAGGGAGCAGAGTTTGTGACAGGGGCTAAAAACAATGACTTCAGTCTTCCCTACGTCCAGCTGGAGGAAATGACGACTCATACATGAGCTAATATCAGACAGGCACTCTGACAGCACAGAGATGGTCATAGGGTTGTGATAAGTTACAGAGAGGTAGAGCATAATCAGGATACATATGGAAACTGAACCAATGTCCGTGGATGATGTCAGAAGGGCAGCATAGATTCATGGGGGACTTCAGCAGTGATGGTGCAGGAATGAGTACAGAAGCCATTACTAGCTGTGGTACAGAGGGATCTGGGTATCATCATAGTCAACATACAGGTGCAGCAGGTAGTCCGGAAGGCAAACAGAATATTGGCCTTTATTTCTAAGGGGATGGAGTATAAAAGCAGGGAAGTCATGCTACAACTGTACAGGGTGCTGGTGAGACCACACCTGGAGTACTGCGTACAGTTCTGGTGCCCTTATTTAAGGAATGATATATTTGCATTGGAGGCGGTTCAGAGAAGGTTCACAGATTGATTCCGGGTATGGAAGGGTTGTATTACGAGGAAGGATTGAACAGGTTGGGTCTATACTCATTGGAGTTTAGAAGAATGAGAGGAGATCTTACTGAAACATAAGATTCTGAGGGGACTTGATAGGGTAGATGCTGAGAGGATGTTACCCCCCATGGGGGAATCTAAAACTAGGGGGCATAGTCTCAGAATAAGGGGTCGCCCCTTTAAGACAGAAACGAGGAGGAATTTCTTCTCCCAGAGGGTCGTGAATCTTTGGAATTCTTTACCCCAAAAGGCTGTGGAGGCTGAGTCATTGAATATTCAAGACTGAGTTAGACAAATTTTTGATCAGCAAGGGAGTCAAAGGATATGGGGAAAAGGCAAGAAAGTGGAGTTGAGGTAAAAATCAGATTAGCCATGATCTCATTAAATGGCGGAGCAGGCTCGAGGGGCCGAATGGCCTACTCCTATCTCTTATGGTCTTGTGCCTGCATTCAGACAGGTAGAAGCAGTACCATGCAATAGCAGTTCCACAGAGTTTGCCAACTGTGGCAAACAATGTAGAGAGGTCGATGAGAACAAGTAGGGATAACTCAACACGGTCACATTGAGTCAGAGGATAACAACATTGATTAAATATTTACTGCGAAACATGTAAAGTTTAAATGCATCAAACTCCCTCTCCCCACGCCAAATAACAAATTGATGGGTGTTTCTATTTTTTCCCTTTATGCTTAGTGTCTTGCAATCCAAAATGATTCACGTACCATTCCAACAGACTGACATACGAAATAACTGGTATAAAAGCTGTCCACATACTAATCATCACCTATTTTAAACTACAAGCATCTATTTTTGTTCTACTTTCACAGCCTACAGGGTATTTATTGGGAGTCCTTAAACAAGCTTCCTTTACAGTGTTCCCACAAGAAGTCAGGGTAATTTTGCTTTTATTTCAGGTGGAAGAAACTAACAGACATTCGTGTTATATTTAAGTTCCCGAGGGGGGGAAAAATGCAACTGTCAGGCGATTGGGACCAATGAAGAAAGCTCATGTATGCACTCCCCATCCCCGCCGCTGCACTCACTGACCCAGCGGGAACCCGACCTACCCAAGCTCGACTTGGCCCGGCCCAGCCCAAATCCCACCCACAACCATGGCTTTTTAAGCAGTGCCTAGGAGGGCGGCACGACTGGTGCAGGCTCTCCCCATGTGAACGCTGCATGCTGAGCCGCTGCACGAACTTGAACCCAGTCACCGCAGCGACCTTTCACCCACTTCCAAACAAGCTCCAACACACAGCCAGCCTCCCCTCCCCTCTCCCTCCCTCTCCCTCTCTCTCCCGACCTACGCTCAGAGGATGCAGAGAACACACAGCCAGCCTCACTCGCATCAATACAAAAAAGGGTTCGCAGAGCAAACCCGGGATAGGACAATGCAAAAAAAAAAACAACCAAGGTGCAGGAAAACTAAACTTCCACCTTACACTGCGACCGTGTTTAAAACTGGCACGGCATTCGACAGCGGTCTATCCAAAAAAACCCCCCAGTTTATCACCATTGAGAGTGAGTGGGGGAGGACGGATGGATGAAATCACACAGGATCCTGCCGTTCACAGAGGGTTAATTACTGACTAAACCGAATAGGTTGTTTCCTTGGAATGAAATACTGATTCACCAAATGCATAAAACATTTTCCAGAGCGAGCAACATAATGCAATTAAAATAAATCAATTAATTAATATTGTTCATTCGGGAGGGAGGGGAAAGAGAAGAACGAAAAGATTTCAGCACGAAATATAAAGTACAGAATGAACCCACTGGTGTGTTAACGTCAATTACACGTACAATCACAAAATGGCTTGATTAAGGGAAGGGGGGAGAGAGAGAGAGAGAGATTATTCCACAAACAAAACTAGCAATGGAACAAAATGAGATACTCACTCGAGGGCTTTTTTTTATGAATAAAACAGCCGGGCCAGCTCATGAATGGGGTGCGGACAGACACAAAGGGAAACGCCGCTCCGCTACACTGTAGCCACTTTGCAGCTGTTGAGACCAGCTCATCAAAACAGGGCGGGGCCCCGGGCCCGGCCCCGCCCCCGCTCCATTCAAGAGGAGGGGGCGGGGCCGGGCCCCGGGCGCTGGCCAATCCGGTGCAAAGGTGTGTTTGCAGGGCGACGAATGGCAGGGCGGCGAGTGCGTGATCAGCGGCTGACGGCTGGCATGATCCCGCTCTGGATCCAGCGTGGGACACACACACCGCAGGCCGGGCTAGAGGGCCAGGGCCAGGGCCAGGGCTAGGGCAAGGGCTAGGGCAAGGGCCAGGGCCAGGGCAAGGGCTAGGACCAGGGCTAGGGCAAGGACCAGGGCCAGGGCAAGGACCAGGGCAAGGACCAGGGCAAGGGCTAGGGCAAGGGCTAGGGCAAGGGCCAGGGCCAGGGCTAGGGCTAGGGCTAGGGCCAGGGCAAGGGCCAGGGCAAGGACCAGGGCCAGGGCAAGGACCAGGGCCAGGGCTAGGGCCAGGGCAAGGGCAAGGGCCAGGGCAAGGGCCAGGGCCAGGGCAAGGGCAAGGGCCAGGGCCAGGGCCAGGGCCAGGACAAGGGCCAGGGCCAGGGCCAGGGCTAGGGCCAGGGCAAGGGCAAGGACAAGGGCAAGGGCAAGGACCAGGGCCAGGGCCAGGGCCAGGGCAAGGGCCAGGGCAAGGGCAAGGGCCAGGGCAAGGACCAGGGCTAGGGCAAGGACCAGGGCCAGGGCAAGGGCCAGGGCAAGGACCAGGGCAAGGGCCAGGGCAAGGGCCAGGGCCAGGGCAAGGACCAGGGCCAGGGCCAGGGCAAGGACCAGGGCCAGGGCAAGGGCAAGGGCCAGGGCAAGGACCAAGGGCAATGGCCAGGGCAAGGACCAAGGGCAATGGCCAGGGCAAGGACCAGGGCAAGGGCAAGGGCCAGGGCCAGGACAAGGGCCAGGGCAAGGGCAAGGACCAGGGCAAGGACCAGGGCCAGGACCAGGACCAGGGCAAGGGCAAGGACCAGGGCAAGGGCCAGGGCAAAGACCAGGACAAGGGCAAGGGCTAGGGCAAGGACCAGGACAAGGGCCAGGGCAAGGGCCAGGGCAAGGGCCAGGGCAAGGGCAAGGGCCAGGGCAAGGACCAGGGCCAGGGCAAGGGCAAGGGCAAGGACCAGGGCCAGGGCAAG
Organism: Heptranchias perlo; assembly: GCF_035084215.1. Lineage (NCBI taxonomy): Eukaryota > Metazoa > Chordata > Chondrichthyes > Hexanchiformes > Hexanchidae > Heptranchias > Heptranchias perlo. The sequence goes on along the minus strand of NC_090327.1, from coordinate 135,739,668 downwards.
GGCAAGGACCAGGGCAAGGGCCAGGGCAAGGGCTGCAGCACCGAGAGGGACCGGCAGGGAAACACCTCCCGCCCACACACACACTCTCACATCAACACCCCCCCGACACACACTCACACTCCCTCACAGCACTGAGTGTGACTCATAAGTCACGATGCACCCTTGAAACAAACAAAACAATATCATGAATCTGCTGAATGTTTAAAGGAATCCCCGATCAGTTTCGTTTTCTCCCAACCCTCCTCTGTAATTTCTGTACTTTAATGCAATGTTCCATTTGATTCAGAAAAGCGAGTTGAGAAAGAGTGAGGACTGTAGACAAAGGTTGATGTTTTAAAAAGAAGACGCTGAACCCTGTAAATGGAAATAAAAACAGAAAATGCTGGAAATACTCGGCATGTTAGACAGCATCGGTGGGGAAAGAAACAGGAAGGCGAGGGGAGGAAAGAACAAAAGGGAAGGTCTGTGAGAGGGTGGAGGGCAGGAGTGATTAAATGACAAAAGGGATGATGATGCAAGGCAAGGAGGGTTCACAGGTCCAGGTTCGACGCGGCCCGTGGGGGCGGTCGCTCCGACTGTCTGCCTCTCTTCTGCGGAATTCTCCGCGTCCGGGTGGCCCTGGAGAGGGAGCACGCGGTGTTTGCCGGTACGCTCGAGGCTTTCCGCGACCGGTGGGCACCGCAGGGACTGGAGTGCATCCTGGACCGAGATAATAAAATTATAATTTGACACTTATTTTGGGTTTATTGATTTACTGCACATGAGCACACCCTAACCCCCCCTTCTTATAAAAAAAAGGAGGGTGGTAAAGGGACAAGTAAAGAAACAAAAGATGGGTCTAGAGGAGCTGTAAATGGCAACAGCAGAACCATTACCAGCACTTGCTGTCGTAAAAAATGGGAGCAGTGGTTCTGATCTGAAGTTACTGAAATCAATGTTGAGTCCAGAAGGTTGTAAAGTGCCTAAACAGAAGATGAGGTGCTGTTCCTCGAGCTTCTGTTGAGCTTCATTGGAACAGTGTAAGAGGCCGAGGACAGAGAGGTCAGAGTGGGAGTGGGACGGAGAATTAAAATGGCCTCGCTGGGGGTGGAGGTGGCGGTCACGGAGGGAGCTTCACAGTCTTGTGTGGTCAAACTAACCTCACTAACTGATAGCCATGGTTCGTGTAGTGTTTTATTTCATTGGGAAGACCAACAATCACAGGAGTAGGTATTACTGTGATTTCTCTACTTGTAAATCAAATAAATACAAATTAGGATGAGGTTAGGTTTGGAAAAATAACCAAATCTTGGACTGGTATGCCTACTATAGTGCTTCTAATATATAACGTTACCAAGTCTCAAGAAAGATTTGGAATTAGAAGGATATGCTTCCCCACAGAGCTGGAATACACTTCCAGTTAAAGTATATAATGTCTTTAAAAAAAACATTTGGATGAACGTGTCTTTCAAAATTAGATTCAAGGTTGATAAGAATGACTACCGATATAGGTGGAACGCAATCTAAAGTCTCAGCTGGTTTCCAGATATGATCATCAGCCTGTGCTGAAATGGCTGATCTCAGTCGAGACAGTGGGCCAGGGAATACAATTGGTCTCAGAGCTCCAAGTCATGGAGGGAAAAACCAGCTTGGGTTACCACTTCTGATTGATATCCAACAATCCCAGCTGAAAGTTTGGATGTGTTGGGAGATAACGAATTGGGCTTTCTATAATTGTATAATTCAGTTGAATAGCCTCCAAATGCTCATTATCAAGGCTAACATAATAACGGAGTGGGTACTAGAGGGTACTGGACTGAACTGAAATACACAGTCAATACCTTGAAGAGAGGAAATGGGGGAAATTAGTGAGGAAAAAAATAAAGAAAATACTGTGATGTTGAAACTATGTTGTGAAGACACATCAAGCAGCCAGCACAATGTCACTGGAAGTACATTCGGAGGAAGAGGAAGGATTTGGATCTATATTGGGTGGTGGGGAAATTCTGAAGCACATCAGAGTGGTGCGTAGAGAATGAGAAAATGACAGACCTGAAGAAAGGCACATGAATAAGATGAGAGAGAGAGAGACATAGTGGTGGGAAAGAAAATAATTACCTATCATCTGGCCATTGAGAGTGGGAAGAACATGATGTATGTAAGGCCACATTTGAGGATATGTAGTGAGGGAGGTGAGATAGGACAGGAGTTTTATTGATTTACCTTTGGGCAGCAGGGAGAGACTTTGTGGAGCCTTTCCTCAGGAGATTAGATGGGTAGATGTCAATGACGGAATTAACTGAACACCTTCTTTGGAAAGAATTGTATTGTTGGGATGAGTAACTTTTTTTTAATCCCATATGTCTTACGTTCTTGGTTACCCTTATATAATAGTTTTGTTCTCCATAATTCACTGCTATTCCATGCATTTTGTTTATTCAATATTTTTGTGTATTAAATGTTAAATGTTTCCTTATTTGCTTTGTTTTATTGTTTTCTGTGTTGCACAGAGGAGGGTTGATTGTTGCCATTCATGCTGTAGATAGTCTGTCAGAGGTCAGTGCTGTTCAGCCTCATTCAGCATTTGTTGTTGAAAAAAATAGAAAATAGAATGAAGGTAGAAAAAGAGAGGAACCAAGAAAGAGGCATGCAATTGAGAATGAAAAAGCAATCACTTTCCACTCCTGAAAAAGGTACAATGAATACAGGAGAAGAATAAGTTGAGAGGGACAAAAAGTGGTCAGGAAGAACATATCTTTCTGGCTGGTAAGTGGGAAGTAAATGGTACATGTATAGTAATATTCAGAAATAGTTCTAGATGTGACATCCAGGATTAGTAAATCATTCGTCATGTGTGGTACTCGTAAGCCTCCAAATTGGCTGCCGTTCACATGTCCTGGATACCCAAACAGTGCTGGCTTGAGACGCATACCAGATGGGTGAGTTTCCCATATCTGCACACAAGACTTTATCTCATCATTTGCCTACATAACAACTGTCACTGCACATCAAAGTAATTCATTGTATGTGAAATGCTTTGAGACGTTTCTGAAAGATGTGTAAGGTGCTATATAAGTGCAAGTCTCTTTATTTTCTTCCCCAAATGTGCTTCTGATTCTCTCTTGTCCTTCTCTGATGTGCCTCCAAGGTCCCTCTGCCACCCAATGTACCTCCAAATCCTTCAGTCTACCATCTTAATCTGATTCCATTCTTAATATAGTGCTGTAGATTGTGGCCAGAGCTCGGCTATCTCCACCCTCAGCGACCTAGAATGCATCTCATCTGGACCGGGTGACTTTTTTTACTTTGAGCGCTGCAAACCTTTTAAGTACCTCCTCTTTATTTATATCCTGTCCAATATCTCTACAACTTCCTCCTTTACTGTGGCTAGGCAATAGTCCTCTCATTAATTTAGACAGGAAGACAGTCTTGCAAGTATGCAAAACCTGTTAAGCACTTGCCCAAAAATTGTGTTTGAAAAAGTTAATATTCACCATTGGGAGGAATAGAAGATACAGTAATAAGTTCAGTGTGATATGACATTTTAACAGTGGTAGAATTGGAGCATTTACAATGTCACCATTATGATGATGTGGCACAAGATTAATGAATGGGTAGCTCCATACAATATGCCAAAATGTATGTAACACAGCCTTAAGTGCCCATCATGGAAATTGGCATAGACGTGCACACTGAGTAAAACCTTTCCCTGTTCTTTGGTGTATATTAATAGGGAGCAAAAGGAGCCATTAGTTTGAACAAAGTTCAATTAGAAAAATAGCCTTTTTGCAGTTTGAATTTAATCAATAACCAAATGCTCAAAGTCCTGCAGCAAAGAGAGGGAGAGGATTGACTCGGGAAGAGAGGGTGCAGAAAATAAGAAAATTTGGACGAAGGTTGGGGAAGAAAAATGATAGACAGAGAGCCAATTCGAAAAGAGACGGAGAGACAAACTGAGAAAAACAACAAGAACTTGCGTTTATACGGAGCCTTTAACATAAAAAAAATGTACCACAGTGCTTCACAGAGGTGTAATCAGAAATAAATGGACCCCGAGCCGAAGACAGGGGTATTAGGATGGGTAACTAAAAGCTTGGTCAAAGAGGTGGGTTATAAGGAGGAGAGAGAGGTGGAGAGGCGGATGGGCAAGGAATTCCAGACCATGGGGTCTGGAGAGCTGAAGGCCTGGCTGCCAATGGTGGGGAAAGGGAGGGAGGGGGTGAAGCATAAAAAGCCTGAATCAGAGGAACGGAGAGTTTAGGTGGGGGATTTTAGGGCTGGATGAGGTTACAGAGATGGAAAGGGACATGAGAGGATTCACACACGAGGGTGAGAATTTTAAATTGGAGGCTGGCGGACTGGGAGCTAATGTAGATCAGTGAGGGCAGGAGTGGTAGGTGAACAGGACTTGGTACGCTGATGATATGACAAAAAAAAAAAGAGGTTTAGCAGTGCTTCAACTGGAGGCTGCCAAGGAGCAGCACAAGCATGAGGAGGAAAGAGAATGTTGGAAATGTGAGGAGGAAGGAAAGGAACATCAATGACAACTTGCGGAGGTTCTCCACAATTCGAGACGAAGGAAGAGAAGCAGTATTGATGAGCATCTGAACTGGCAGAAAAAGGTTTATTGATAGCGAGTTCAGTAAGTGAGGCTCCAGATGCTCCAGCTCATAACTTGTTCAGAATAATTTTACTAAATCCAATCTTATACCAAATCTTGAAGAAGTTAGATTCATAAGGGTGTTTGGAATTATTAGTAAACCACCGTGAACTTTGTGCAATGTGGACTGTGAAACTGTAAAGCAAGCAATTCTCACTGTTTATGACTTGATGCCTGAAGCACACGGGCAGAAATGTAATAAGATGCAGAAAGCTCCGTACGATACTTACAGAGAATTGGCAACATAGCTGGAGGATATTTGGAATTTGTAGTTAGAAGGGGAAAATGTAGCACGTTGTACCGAATTACGGGGATAGGGCGGAGCAGTGAAACTAGCTGGATTGCTCATGCATTGAGCCGGCATGGACTCGATGGGCCGAATGGCCTCCTTCCGTGCTGTAACCTTCTATGATTCTAAGTTCAGAAATCATTTTCTGGAGTGGTTCCGAAGATTTAAGGATGCAGTTGCTTGCACAAGGAGTGCACAACCCTGAATCAGGTGGCCCAGTGGGCCAATCATTTTATGGCCTCATGAGTGCAGGGAAATGGCTGAGCAGTGGGAAGACATCATGCTGACCAACCGGCAGGCAACACGTTGAGCCAAGTGCAAATGTGTGTTAGTATGGCCAAGCAGATCACATCGGCACAATGTTAAGGAACTTAAATGTTTTAAGTGCAATAAGATGGGACAGGAAACAACAAATCACTGGTTTCGAAGACTGACTGCGGCATGGTCAGGAAGGCTGTACGGGATATGCAAAATGAATCTGCTGTGTATCTCTGGGTGCAGAGAATATGGTACAATTTGTATGTATGATCGCGAGGAATGTATGCAAACTAAAAAAATGTGGAGGGTAACAACTGGTTTTCGGCAATAGCACAAAACGAGCGATAGCAAATCGGTAGCCCATGGCATGAAAAACTGGCAAGTTCCAGTGGCCCAGGAGCCTGTTGGAAGGATAAAGCAGGTCAACACTGAGAGTGCAGACCACCTCGCCAATGCAATGTTCCTACAGTACAACTGCATCTGATGTGGAACGATCAATATATAAAGGGCAGCACTGTCTGCATTCATGCTTTTTTGGGGGAAACAACAGATGTTGGAATGAGCTGCCAGAGGCAGTAGTGGAGGCGGGTACAATTTTGTCTTTTAAAAAGCATTTGGACAGTTACATGGGTAAGATGGGTATAGAGGGATATGGGCCAAGTGCAGGCAATTGGGACTAGCTTAGTGGTATAAACTGGGCGACATGGACATGTTGGGCCAAAGGGCCTGTTTCCATGTTGTAACTTCTATGATTCTATGATTCTATTCTATGTACCCCTAGCTACGGCGCTACTAGAATATCCTATTTGGATGGGTGTAAAAGAAGTAGTAGTTTCAGCATAAGGGAGGCATGGCCAAATTGCTTAATGAGAAGGGAGCTAGATCTGGAAAAGGGAGTCCATCCTGTGCTATACGCAGTGTAGTCAGCTACAATGGCTGCTGATGGCATTGTATAGAAGCAGATGCTTCACTCACTTTGAAAGAATCAGGTGGCCAATCTGTTCATAGACAGTAGATCTGCTGCTTTAACTTCAAGCACAACAGAGGCATGTGGAGTGGCAGCAAGGTACCAATAGAGCGTCATTCAGTACATGGCTGTCTGGAGCAGCTTGAGTATAGTGAGCCAAACATAGCTGGGTAGGACTCAGTCTGCTTACCCTCCACAGAGGGCTGCCTGGAGATGGAGTAAGAGCACTGACCTCACAGTACATTCAGAGCTTACAGGATCATTTAATCTGGGGACATGTTATCAGTTACTCGAATCTGTTATTAGGGACAGAGTGACTGAGCACTTGGACAAATATGAACTGATCAGAGAGAGCCAGCATGGATTTGTAAAGGGTGAGTCATGTCTAACGGAGCAAGTTGAATTTTTTGAGGCGGTAACTAACGTGGTAGGTAAAGGAGTGTCTATGGATGTTATTTATATGGACTTCCATTCGATAAGGTTCCACATAAGAGACTGTTAACAAAAATGAGAGCGCATGGAATTGAAGGCAAACCGATTGACGTGGGTAGGGAATTGGTTAGGAAGTGGGAGACAGAAAGTAGGGATAATGGGTATGTAATCAAATTGGCAGGATGTGAATAGTGGTGTCCCCCGGGGATCTGTACTATGACCTCAGCTTTTCACTATATTTTTAAATGACTTAGACAAAGGAATAGAGAGCCGTATATCCAAGTTTGCTGATGACACCAGGTTAGGAGGCACAGCAAATAGTGTAGATGGGAGCAGAAAGTTGCAAAGGGACATTGACAGATTAAGTGGTAGACTCACCACTAAGATCAGAGCATATGGAGTCAGGGGATATGTAGCAGAATGGATAGCAAGTTGGCTACAAAACAGAAAACAGAGAGTTAAGGGTAGCTACTCAGACTGGCAAAAGATGGAAAGTGGTGTTCCACAGGGAACTGAGCTGGGATCACTGTTGTTCACAATTTACATAAACAATTTAGACTTGGGAATCGGAAGTACAATATCAAAATTTGTGGATGACACCAAATTGGGGGGTAAAGTTAATACTGAGGAGGACTGCGACAAAATACAAGACGTTAATAAACTTGCAGAATGGGTGTATAATTGGCAAATGAGTGAGGTGGTGCATTTTGGTAGGAAGAATGGGGTAGAGGAGCAGAGGGATCTGGGGGTACAGATACACAAATCACTAAACGTAGCAACACAGGTTAATAAGGCCATAAAAAAAGCAAACCAAGCACTGGGGTTCATTTCTAGAAGGATAGAATTGAAAAGCAGAGAAGTTATGTTAAACTTGTACAAAACCTTGGTTAGACCACACTGAGTACTGTGAAGAATTCCGATCTCCATATTATAAAAAGGATATAGAGGCATTGGAGAAGGTGCAAAAATGATTCACAAGGATGATACCAGAACTGAGAGAATATCCTTATCAGAAAAGGCTGAACAGGCTGGGGCCCTTTTCTCGAGAAAAGAGAAAACTGAGGGATGACCTGATAGAGGTCTTTAAAATTATGAAAGGGTTTGATAGGGTAGACGTAGAGAAGATGTTTCCACTTGTGGGGGAGACCAAAACTAGAGGTCATCAATGTAAGATCGTCACTAATAAATCCAATTCAGGAGAAACTTCTTTACCCAGAGAGTGGTTAGAATGTGGAACTCACTACCACATGGAGTGTTTGAGGCAAATAGCATAGATGCATTTAAGGGAAAACTAAATAAACACATGAGGGAGAAAGGAATAGAAGGATACGCTGGTAGGGTTAGATGAAGAGAGGTGGGAGGAGGCTCGTGTGGAGCATAAACACCGGAATGGACCTGTTGGGCCGAATGGCCTGTTTCTGTGCTGTAGAATCAATGTAACTATGTAAGTGAATGGGAAAAACTGTGGAAGATGAAGTTGAATGTGGGGAAGTGTGAGGTCATCCACTTTGGACCTAAGAAAGATAGATCAAAGTACTTTCTAAATGGTGAGAAGCTAGGAACTGAGGAGGAGCAGAGAGATTTAGAGGTCCAAGCACAGAAAACACTAAAAGCTAGCAGACAGGTACAAAAAAATAATTTAAAAGGCAAATAGAATGTTGGCCTTTATCTCAAGGGGGCTGGAATACAAAGGGGTGGAAGTTATGTTACAGTTGTATAAAACTCTGATTAGACTCCATCTGGAGTACAGCATTCAGTTCTGGGCACCGCACCTCAGGAAGGAGATATTGGCCTTGGAGGGGGTGCAGCACAGATTCACCAGAATGATACCGGAGCTTAAAGGGTTAAATTATGAGGCCAGGTTGCATAGACTAGTCTTGTAATCCCTTGAGTATAGAAGATCATGGGATGATCTAATTGAGATGTTTAAGACGATTAAAGGAATTCATAGGGTAGATCGAGAGAAACTCTTTTCTCTGGCATGGAGTCCAGAACAAGGGGGCAAAAGCTTAAAAATCGAGTTAGGCCATTCAGGGGTGATGTCAGGAAGCACTTCTTCAAACAAAGGGTAGTGGAAATCTGGAACTCTCTCACCCAAAAAGCTGTAGAGGCTGGGGGCCAATTGAAAATTTCAAAACTGAGATTGATAGATTTTTGTTAGGTAAGGGTGTTAAGGGTTACAGAACCAAGGTGGGTAAATAGAGTTAAGATACAGATCTAATTGAATAGGCTTGATGGGTTGAATGGCCTCCTCCTGTTTCTATCAGTCAAACACAGACACCCAACACAGCATGATAATGGTTCAACAACACACCTCATCTGCGACAAGGTAGCCTCATGTGTCTTGTCTGCTCAAGGGAAGGATACAAGACATTATATATTTAGCATGTCAACTGGGAGAAGAGCAAGCTTCTCATGATACAACTGCTTCAGCTAAGACAGTGGTCAAACAAGTGGCAACAGTCAGCGGCAAAGCCTGTGCACAATGTTCAGCCACTGTCACCAGGGCCAACACGGGCAATGCGATGCCAGTCAGGCAACATCCACAGCTTTGGTGCAAGACGACACCATACGTACAATTCCTGTCCATTTCACAGTAATAATACCAACAATCAAGGGGGAGGGAAGTCATGTGAAGGATCTGTCTTGTTTTACATCATGAGAGAATTTTAGTTCCCAAGCACCGTTAGCACAGGAGAGAGATGGAAAATCAGGCACCATTAAAAGCTTTGAAGAACAAGTTAATGAGGGAGGAGTTTCCCTGCCCCATTTTTCCCACTGGCTCTCTACACCGGCATGATGTCATTGCTGTGCAAAACAGGCTACTCCAAGATCACTTGGTACACCAAGGGAAATGGACTTTCTGGTCTGCAGTACAAATATTGTTAAAGATGTAACAATATCTTGGGCCGTGTAGCGCCCGTTGTTTTGGCGCTACGCGGCCCCCCGAAGTGCCAAGATGGCCTCTTGGCTGCGCACGCACGTTTCCAGTGTGCCATGCGCTAGGACTCTATCTTGGTATAGGAGTTAGCGCAGGCGCAGATAACGAACGCTGGAAGCATGTAAAGTCCTTAGACCTGAGGAAAGTCTCGTCCTGCCTGCGCAGGGGCCATTGGGCGCGGGGTAATAGCAGATCATGCTATCCACGCCCAAAAACAGGCCCTATCCAATTTCTCCCCTGTAATGTCCTTTTCCATTGCAAGTCACAGCGAGGTAACATTTTGCAAAAAATATGTTTCTGTTTCTTAACTCGAATTAGCTCATTGCTGGAGTTTTCATTGGTTTTGGGCCAATTCTCTTTGTTGCTGCTTTTTGCTTATTTTTTGTACCTGCCTCTACTGTTCTGGGGATCTGCCCCTGCAACATAGGATAGGCATTCCCTTGGTAATTCCTCTTGCCCTCAGGGAGCTAGGGGATGAAGAGTTCTAGACATGAAGAGATGTACTTGCATCAGAGGGGGGGGCTCAAAATCCTGCTCCTGCCCACGGATTCGGATGTACAGACAATGTCACAGTTACTGGACAGGTCCGAGGATCAGTCTCTTTTCCGTTTCCGTTTCGCCTCGTCCACAGCTGGGCGGGATCTGAATGTTACTACCGCTTTGCAAGTGACTACCGCTTTGAACTGCCATGTTACTGGCTCCTTTCAAGCTGCCTCAGGGGCCAACTGTCAGATTAGCCGGTCTGCAGTGTGCACCACTGCATACATCAGGTCACTTGATAACATTGTTTGGCAGGATGAAGGACTTCATCACTTTTCCTAAAGACAACAACCATCAGCAAGAGGGGGCTTTTCACTGTTTTTTAAAAGAATGACTGGCTTCCCAAGGTCGCCTCATTAATGGAACTTGTGTGGTCATATGGGCTCCTTTCAGCAATGAAATGGTGTTTATGAATTGGAGGGACTGCCACCATCAATATCCAGTTTATATGTGACCGTTAGAATTACGTGATGCAGGTGGATGCTAGGTACCTTGGAATTTATCACAATGCATTTATTTATTCCAGTCACTAGTTCCATCATTATTTCAAGGCATTTCTGCCCTTATCCTCGCGGGTAGGTTAACTAGTGCTTTGGGGGAGGGTTTAAACTAATTTGGCAGGGGGAGGGGAACCAGGACGCAGCAGCAGAGAGGAGAGTCAAGGTGCATAGAAAACTAGCAGGAACAAATAGCAACAGAATAAAGAATAGTGTAGAAAGAGCAGGAATTAGATGGAGGAAAAAAGCGGACTAGCATGGTGTTGGAATGCATGGATGTGTTAATGTGAGGAGTGTTACAAATAAGGTTGGTGAGCTGCAGGCACAAGTTGCCACATGGGGTTATAATATAGTGGCTGTAACAGAGACCAGGCTTAAACATGGGCTAATCATTCCTGGCTACAATGTATTCTAGAAGGATAAGGAAGGGATAGGGAAAGGAAGGGGGTGGGTGGCAGTATTGATCAAGTATCACAGTTCTACCGAGGGCCAATATACTGGAGGGTTCAAAGACTGAATCTATTTGGTTAGAGTTAAGAAACAGAAAAGGAGCTGTTACATTGCTGGGTGTTTATTATAGACCCCCAAATAGTGAGAAGGAGATAGAGGAGCAAATCTGTCCGCAAATTTCAGAGAAATGTAAAAATAATAGAGCAGTAATAGTAGGAGACTTCAATTACCCTAATATAGACTGGGAAATAAACAGAGTAAAGGGCAAGGAGGGTGAAGAATTCCTAAAAGGTGTACAGGTGAATTTTTTAATCAGTACTTTTCTAGCCCAACAAAGAAGGAAGCAGTGCTGGACATAGTTCTGGGGAATGAAGTAGAGCAAGTGAAATGTGTTCCAGTGGGAGAACATCTGGGTAATAGTGATCATAATATAATTAGGTTTAAAGTAGTTATGGAAAGGGACAAAGAAAAATCAATAGTGAAAATAGCCAACTGGAAGAGAGGCAATTTCAGTGATTTGAGAAGGGATCGAGCACAGGTGGACTGGAAACAAAGATTGGCCAAGAAAACAGTAAATGAACTATGGCAGACCTTCAAGGTGGAGATAGTTCAGTACAAACCAAACATTCCCATAAGGAGGAAAAATAGGGCATCCAAAGCTAGAGCTCTCTGGATGATAATGGAAATAGAGGTTAAAATAAAACAGAAACGGGAGGTTTATGATAAATGTCAGGTAGAGAACACAATAGAAAACCAGGTACAATACAGAGAGTGCAGGGAGAAATTGAAAAAGGATATAAGGGCAAAGAGAGAATATGAGAAAAGATTAGTGGGTAACATAAAAGGGAATCCAACAACCTTTAATAAACATATAAAATGTAAAAGGATAGGCTTCTTCGACAGTACCTCACAAACACGCGACCTCTACCACCTGGAAGGACAAGGGCAGCAGGCACATGGGAACAACATCACCTGCACGTTCCCCTCCAAGTCACACACCATCCCGACTTGGAAATATATCGCTATTCCTTCATCGTCGCTGGGTCAAAATCCTGGAACTCCCGTCCTAACAGCACTGTGGGAGAACCTTCACAACACGGACTGCAGTGGTTCAAGAAGGCAGCTCACCACCACCTTCTCAAGGGCAATTAGGGATGGGCAATAAATGCTGGCTTTGCCAGCGATGCCCACATCCCATGAACAAATAAAAAAGGATAATTAAAGGAGTGGTGGGGCCGCTTAGGGACTAAGAACAAAATCTTCTTGTGGAGGCAGAGGGCATTACTGAGCTACTGAATGAGTATTTTGCATCTGTCTTCACAAATGAAGTTAATGTCGCAGTAGAGGAGGAGGGAGTAGAGATATTGGATGAAAATAGATAGGAAGGAGGTGCTAAATAGGTTGGCATCACTCAAAGTTAACAACTCACCCGGCCAGATGGGATGCATCCTAGGTTGCTGAGGGAAGCAAGGGTGGAGATAGCAAACGCTCTGACCACAATCTTTCTATTGTCCTTGGATATGGGAGTGGCTCTAGAGGACTGGAGGATTGCAATTATTACACCGCTGTTTGAAAAAGAGTAGAGAAAAATGTGGTAACTGCAGGCCAGTCAGTCTAACATCAGTGGTGGGAAAACTTCTAGAGACCGTTGTCAAGGACAAAATTAATTCTCACCAATTGGAGAAGCATGGGTTAATAAGGGATAGCCAGCATGGATTTGTTAAAGGCAAATTGTGTCTGACTAACCTGATTGAGTTCTTTGATGAAGTATCAGAGAGGGTTGATGAATATGGACTTTCAAAAAGCATTTGATAAAGTATCACTTAACAGACTTATTCAGAAAATAGAAGTATACGGGATTAAAGGGACAGTGGTAATTTGGGTACGTGGCTAAGAGATAAGAGGCAGAGACTAGTGGTGAACAGATGTTTTTCTGACTGGAGAGAAGTATGCAGTGAGGTCCCCCAGGGATTGGTATTAGGACCATTGCTTTTCTTGTTATATATAAATGACCTGGACTTGGGTATAGAGAATACAATTGCGGATGATGCAAAACTTGGCAACATAGTAAATAGTGAGGAGGATAGTAGCAGACTTCAGGAGGACATAGACAGACAGACTGATGAAATGGGTAGACACACAGCAGATGCAATTTAAAGCGGATTAGGGTGAAGTGATCCACTTTGGGAGGAACAACATTGAGAAGCAGTATAATCTAAATGGTAATATTATGAGGGGGGGTACAAGAGCAGAGGGACCTGGAGGTGCTTATTCACAAATCTTTGAAGCTGTCAGGGCAAGTTGATAAGGCAGTTTTTAAAGTTTATTGGATACTTGGCTTTGTAACTAGGGGCATTGAATACAAAAACAAGGAAGTTATGCTAAACCTTTACAAATCACTGGTTAGGCCTCAACCGGAGTATTGTGTACAATTCTGGGCATCACACTTTTGGAAGGATGCCAAGGTCTTGGAGAGGGTACAGAGGAGGTTTATCAGGATGATACCAGGGATGAGGGACTTCAGTTATGTGGAGAGATTGGAGAAGCTGGGATTGTTCTCCTTAGAGCAGAGAAGGTTAAGGGGAGATCTAATAGAGGTATTCAAAATAATGAGGGGTTTTGATAGAGCAACTAGGGAGAAATTTTTTGCACTGGCAAGTGGGTTGATAACCAGAGGTCATAGATTTAAAATGATTGGCAAAAGAACTGGAGGGAAATGAGGAGAAATTATTTTTACATGGAGGGTTGTTAAAATCTGGAATGCTCTACCTGAAAAGGTGTTGGAAGCAGATTCCATAGGAGTTTTCAAAAGGCAATTGGACATGTACTTGAAGAGGACTAATTTGCAGAGTTATGGAGAAAAAGTTGGGGAATGGGACTGAATTGGACAGCTCTTTCAAAGAGCCGGCACAGGCGCGACAGGCCGAATGGCCTCCTGCGCTGTAAGATTTTATGTTGATGAATAGATCTTGAGCAACCAGAAATACCCTCCTGAGTCGTTGCCAATGACTGAGTGTGGAATTCAAGAAATAAAATGAGGAGCATGGCTCCACAAAGATACAAATAGAGCAAAAGGCATGCTGAAACAAAGATACTGCTATCTGGATAGGGTGGAGGGTGTTTTGCTGTAAAGCGCTAGAAAGATCTCCAAAATGATAGTAGAGTGTTGTATGCTGCATAGTTATCCCATCAGGTGCAAGAGGTGGGTCAGGAAAGGTCAGAAGAAGGAGTAATGAGGCAGAGCCTGAGGAGTTGTGAGCTCCACTTCCTCAAGCACGCAGCAGCCAGTCACATCAGTTCCTCTTACCACTTGTAGGTTCTAGATTATCCAAATTATACACTGTCACAAAGGGGAAGCACTGGAGTAAAAAAAATGTTACATACACACATTTAGGGAAATAAAATTTGGTTACTCTTAAAGTTCAACTCTATATCCATAAAGTGTTCTTGGCAGTGTTGGATAATGGGTTAGGTTTTGTGAGGCTTTGCTCCTGGCAAAGAGTCCCACTCAAAGGCAGCACAGAGAGAGAAGACAGGGAAGTCAGCACACACAACTCATAGCACTCTCAATTTTCACAAAAAATAATCACCCTAAAATCAGACATTATGATTTCTGTGCATGTTTCTCCAATTCTCACCTTCATCAAGTGAGGCTTTGCATTGGGAGTAGAGACATGCAAAATTTACCGTGGCTGGTCCTCCTCCTCCTGAGTGCTCTACAGTTATCTCATTAGATGGCAGATATGCAGCATACTATGACAACCCTGGAGACTTTGGCTGGGCTGTATTGTAGGTCAAATTTTAAATTCTCATCCGTGTGTTCAAATCCCTTCATGGCCTCACCCCTCCCTATCCCTGTAACCACTTCCAGAAATCTTGTGCATCCCCGTTTTCCTTTGCTGCACCATTGACGGTCGTGCCTTCAGCTGTCTAGGCCCTAAGCTCTGGAATTCCCTCCCCAAACCTCGCCACTTCTCTACCTCTCTCTCCTCCTTAAAACCTACCTCTTTGACCAAGCTTTTGGTCACCTGTCCTAATATCTCCCTATGTGGCTCAGTTCAAATTTTGTCTGATAATGCTCCTGTGAAGGGCCTTGGGACATTTAACTATGTTCAAAGCACCACAAGTTGTTGTTGATGTATGAGATCAGTAAAGGTATAGTGCTGCTTTAATATGCCTATTATATGATTCTAATAGCTGCATGCACCTCGTTGTATGTGCTTAACTATTCATGGTTGTAGTAGTTTCGTAAGCCATGGCTCAAAGGAACTAACTTTGCACTTTTCCTTGTGGATCAATGGATTACAATAAATACATCTGAACTGCTGCCAGCAAAGCAGCCATTGACTTGCATGATCCTCTGCTCATGGTCTCAGACTGCAGATGGGCTTGCAGTTCATGCATGCACAGCTATTGTATGTATGCAGAAGCACTGTGTACCAACAATGGTGCCCCACACTTTAGGCAATCTTACCATTTGATGGAAGATATGCAGCATACTATTCGCTGTTATTTGTTCTGCCAGAGCATCAGGCACTTGCTTGACAGACCTGTGCATTGCAGATTGACTGATGATGTTGATATTATCTTGCATGTTGGGAGTCTGAGGTGATGTGAAGTCAGCACTTTGTACTTTTCTTGTGGATCAAAAAATGGGGGCACAGTGGATTGACAAATGTATCATGATTGTGAATGGTTAGAAAATTGGCCCGAGATGACTTAAGAGCCTTTAAAGGTGACAAAAAGTTGAGAATATCAATGTAATTGCAAAGTTGTCAGAGCTGACGTCCTACCAGAACAATTTCTGTGAAATATTTTTGCAGATTTATGCATCAGTTCAATTTGTTACACTAAAGCTCATGACCTAGAATTATTTTACTTGTATATTCACCTTGTAAATCTCAACAGGATTGTCTGCTGGAAATTGGTTGCAAGGAGACAGCACATGGATGGGAGATGGCTCCATAAGTATATACTTAAATAATTCCTCAAAGATTCTATGCTAATTTTAGACATAAGACTGTCAATTTGTTCGAGTACATTTTATCGCAAAGAAATTTTCAAAGTATCTCATCAGATGGCTTGCTTAATTAACCCTTTCTGAACCTGCTGTATTTCTACTATTAAACACTTCTGTAAATAACTACACATGAATAAACCTTTTTAATAGTTCAGCCTATTACAAAAAACATTTGGAGTGGCTGATATACCACTTCAGAAGATATGTAATGAGTACTATTCCAAAAGCAAATTTACAATAAAGGGAGAATTGTTTGCCCTGGAGCAGGCTAGATCCCATATGATCAGCACATAGTAAGGTGATCATAGGAAGTGTAGCCTTTCCTATGAAAGCTGCCTTATATAGTAAGAATAAGAAAAAAATGTATTGGAAGCAAGTCCAAATTTAAACTATCAATTCTTAAAGTCTTGAAAGGACCACGTCCCTCATCTATTTCCCCAGTTAGTTAATGCAGCAGTGTCCAAGATGTTACCAGAGAACTTCAAAAGCTCACTTCCTTCCTTCTGTTGGAATGCTGAGCAGTTCAAGCTCTCCAGCCATGAGGATTTGAGGAGCTGCCTGACTGGTGCACTTAAGATGAAAGGAAACAAACCAGGCTCGGAACAGCAAAAAGGTGAGGTATGGATAGTGTGTGTGTACAATTGTTTTTAACTGCATAGCAGAGTTTCGAATTTTTGCATGAGGGTTTGGATTTTGAATATGGGAACTTTTAAAATAGAGGGGCCGTAGATTTCTAGCGTGGGTGGAGGACTGGAATTTTTTAGTGCATGGGGCTGAGATTTTTAGTGGGAATGAGGTCAATTTTTTGTCCTATGCGGCCAACAGTTGCGCCATGTGAATAACAAAAAATAATTTATTTCCTAAAAAATGTAGCCATGGAAATTACAGCTTTTAAATACTGCAATTTAAGAAAAGCTCCAGAGAAGACAGTAGGAAGCCAAGTGAAACCTATTTTGTTTACAAAAGTAAACCACTCAGATGTTTTGATGCAATAAGGAGCTTTATCAATGCAAGTATTATTAGTGCTTAAAAAAAATGGAAGCAGGGTATGTCAGCCTTGGGTCAGCCAGGGCTTGGGTTCTCCTTTTCCATTTGAGGTAGTTTGAAATTTACTCAGTTGAACTTTAAATTTTATTAACAAACACACAGGGTAACTAAATTAAGAGAAACCAACCACATTGGTATTGTATACATGAGGAAAATTTAGGTGCCTAGCAATATTAAAACCAAAATAAGGAACTGACTTCTTTGTAAATGGTAGGATACACCAGCCAACCTACTTAAAAAGGATGATGACCTGCTGTTTGACTAATGTTGCTGAGTGGTTTTGGTTGCCTGCTATTCATTGAAGTAGCAAGCATTTTGAGCTTGACAAATATTAACACCCGTGACGTATTTGCATCTTTGCTATATTTAATGCAAGATGTTTGACCTGCCACCTTATTAACATCTTATATAGCAATATATTTTATGTTGAATGGTACGTGTGAATGTAACGAATATGATTTCTCATCTTTAACAAGCTCCAGTCTGTTCTGCATTTTGTTTTTAACTCAATGTTCAATTAATATAAAAAGCCGAAATGAAGCTATATAATTTTATTGGAAATCAAAACAGGGACAACAGATCATATAAAGTTTGCTGCAATTTTACATTTATTAAACTACAGAACAAAGCACATATTTTACACATCCTAAACATTTTACACATCAAGTCAAATTGCTCTGGTTATTCTGTTAAATGGGCAAAAAAACCTCAAGACATCTATAACAAGAATATCTGTATAAAAATTGTGAACATGTAAACTGTTTAAGCAGGGAACCCAGTGATAGGTTTCCACCTCTTCCAAGTCATCCATTTTGTTGCATATTTTATTGTTGGTTTGTGGGGGAGGGGGGAGGGGGGGAGGGAGAAAGAGAAAGTAAAAAGTTACATCAACTCGCAGGCTTCATTTCAGATGGTTAAAATGTTAATTTTTCCACATGACCACTTGTAGTTATTCTAGCTGATTTCTGCCTGGTCCCGATTAACTATTTCAAGTGTTCGAGTTAAAATTTAACAAAAAAATTTTAAAACAAAGCAGGATTGTTCCACTGGTTTTCTTCCACGTTGGAATGTCAACCAGACATGCGATTGAACAGAACTGCAAAATTCAGTAACTTAAGCACTGATGCCAGACAAACTAGCAGCTGGAAAGCCTTCTTCCTGGCTCAGCTGAAAACAAGGCACACAAGAGAAATTCTTCGCAGATGTTTCCAAGGTTAAGCCAACTTCCTGCATCCAGTACCTGAGACAATAAAAAACTCAATTAAAGACGCACATATAAAAGGCAGCTAATCGTTTCACCAACTTGTGTCAAATCAATTGGTTATTATCGAGGCCATTATATTATTTTCAAATTTTGGGTTACTTACCAATCACTTATTGACATCACACAGTAAACTGGTAGTCTCTGGAACTCACTAAAAGCAGACTGCTCCAATGTGTACGCTCCCATGTTTTCAAAGATGACCCAATCACCAACGCTTAGTTCAGGTAGGAGACAATGTTCCACAACTTGATCAAGCCCATCACAGGATGGTCCCCACAGGCTGCTGGCAAATACAGGCTCTCCTGAATTAGGTTTCTAACGGGGAAAAAAGGAACAAATTAGAATGACTCCTCAGCTGCAGTGGGCCATCCCACACTTACCCAGAAAAAAGCAACGATGGAACTTTAAAAATGTTCTCAGGCTACAGGCAGTATCTGCAAAAATATTCTTATTCTCAATGCAAACAAAACTAACTTCTATATTCTATAGATTCTGGAATGATTCCTGCAGATTGAAGGGTAGCAAATGTAACCCCACTATTTAAGAAGAGGGAGAGAGAAAACAGGGACTACAGACCGGTTAGCCTAACATCAGTAGTAGGGAAAATGCTAGAATCTATTATAAAGGATGTGAAACAGGACACTTGGAAAATAATAATAGGATTTGGCAGAGTCAACATGGATTTATGAAAGGGAAATCATGTTTGACAAACCTATTGGAAGCTCTTTGAGGATGTAACTAGTAGAATAGATAAGGGGGAACCAGTGGGTGTGGTGTATTTAGATTTTCAGAAGGTTTTCGCTAAGGTACCACACAGGAGGTTGGTGAACAATGATAGAGCACATGGAATTGGGGCAATATATTGGCATGGATTGAGAATTGGTTAACAGACATAAATCAGAGAGTAGGAATAAACGGGTCTTTTTCAGGTTGGCACACTGTGACTGGTGGGGTACTGCAGGGATCAGTGCTTGGGCCCCAGCTATTCACAATCCATATCAATGATTTGGATGAGGGGACCAAATGTAATATTTCCAAGTTTACTGATGACACAAAACTAGGTGGGAATGAGTTGTGAGGAGGATGCAAAGAGGCTTCAAGCGGATATGGACAGGCTAAGTGAGTGGGCAAGAACATGGCAGATGGAATATAATGTGGAAAAATGTGAAGTTATCCACCTTGGTAGGAAAAACAGAAATGCAGAGTATATTTTAAATGGTGAGAGATTAGGAAATGTTGATGTTCAAAGGGACCTGGTTGTCTTTGTACAAGAGTCACTGAGAGCTAATATGCAGGTCCAGTAAGCAATTAGGAAGGCAAATGGCCTTTACTACAAGAGGATTTGAGAACAGGAGTAAAGATGACCGTCTGCAATTATACAGGGCCTTGGTGAGACCGCACCTGGAGTATTGTGTACAATTTTGGTCTCCTTAACCAAGAAAGGATATACTTGCCATAGAGGGAGTGCAACGAAGGTTCACCAGACTGATTCCTGGGATGGCGGAATTGCCGTATGAGGCGAGATTGAGTAGAATAGGCCTGTATTCTCTCGAGTTTAGAAGAATGAGAGGTGATCTCGTTGAAACATACAAAATTCTTACAGGGGTTGACAGGGTAGATGCAAGGAGGATGTTTCCCCTGGCTGGGGATTCTAGAACCAGGGGTCACAGTCTCAGAATAAAGGGTAGGCCATTTAGGACTGAGATGAGGAGAGATTTCTTCACTCAGAGGGTGGTGAATCTTTGGAATTCTCAACCCCCGAGGGCTGTGGAGGCTCAGTTATTGAGTACATTCAAAACAGAGCTCGATAGATTTCTAGATATTAAAGGCATCAAAGGATATGGAGATGGTGCAGGAAAATGGCGTTGAGGTAGAAGATCAGCCATGATCTTGCTGAATGGCAGAGCAGGCTCGAGGGGCCGGATGGCCTACTCCTGCTCCTATTTCTTATGTTCTAACTGAGGAGATGGCTTGTGTTCATTTTCACTCGCAAAAGCAAGATATGCTACCTGAGGAATAATACAGCACTACTAGAAGTATGCTAATTGTAACCTGAACTGATGGGGCCAGTTGTTTTGTTAGATTGAAGTACAAAATTACACCTACACTTCACGTAAACGCTCAATTTCATTTGATGAATTCAAAAGACTTAAAATCAAGTATATTTAAGTTGACAACAGAGTTTCTCTCCCTAATGCCCTCCATACAATAATAATCTCACCTTGTGAAGAATTGGAATGGTATTCACAGTTCCATACAAATTGTTTGCAAAAGAGCCATAAACACCATCACTTATGTAATATATGAAGAATGGCTCATCATTCATGGAGGATTCAACCACTGTAAGAGATAAGGAAATCATGTTTCATTTCCAGAACTCAATTTTTGTTAATTTCTTGTTTATTATAAACATAAAAACAGCCATCGAGGACTGGATGGTCAATCGATTTATACACTGTCCTTCTGGTGAGGTCAAATTCAGCCCAGACTAATGTGATGACAGTCTCTGTCTAATAGTGTCAGGATTCTATGGAAGCTGAAGTTTTAAACAAAAGGTTAGAGAAACTCTTCAGCCTTGAAAGGGAGTATGAGAGGAGACCTTATAGAGATGTACGAGATACTACAGGGAATAAAAAGGGTTAATCCTGAGAACTATTTCAAGTTAAACCACAAATGCATAATGAGGGAACATTAAGTACAATCTGATAATAGGGAAATTCTGGAATGGGGCCAGGAAGCATTTCTTCCACAGTGATTGATAGCTGGGATTGTCTTCTGGGTAGGGTATGGCAGCACAAACTCTCAAATCATTTGAGCAATCAGATGCTGTTGTGAAAGAAATTGTAGGTTTCTATGGATGGGTGAGCTAGATGAGCCAAATGGCCTCCCTCATCTGTTCTTATCTTTGAGAGTTTCTAGTAGCTTCAATCTAGTTCCTAGTGAGTCAAGAATCCACAGGACAAACCCACCTATAATGTGGCACTCTCATTCAGGGAAACTACAACAATGGGTCACATGCAAATCAGGATGGAGGAAGAGAAGGACTGGGAGTGAACCAATTGAGATTGGGAGTATTCTTTTAAGGTAGGTAAATTAAAGTATGTTTTTGGGGCAGAATAGAAAGAACTCTGCTTAAAACCTGGTTATATTTGATCTAGAAATGTTTCATGCCATCAATGAGTTGTTCAATGTGCAGGTGGGGGAAGAAAGATTTACATTTTTAAAAAAAAAACAGCCATAGGCACTTAACACAGTAAAAATCAAATAAAAATAATTAAAATTGAGCCACTGCAATCAATTATTACAATTAATAGGATAGCAATACAAGTATCCTATGAACGTATAATATAACAATCATATAAATGCTTTCTATGGGTAGAGTCAATAGCTTACTATTCTACTAATAATGAAACTTGATGGGAACACTTGGGATTACCTGCAGACCGATCCTGTGAATCTCTTGCAACAGCCTTCTTGGCTACAATGTTAACTGCTAGAGTGAATGCAGAATTCACATAGTAGCTACCAGGTTCAGCAATGATTTTAATGCCGCTTTCAGAAGGGAAGTAAATATCAAGGAGTGGATTAATGGCATCAAAAACCTAGAATGGGAGACAAATTCATGACTAAAATACAACCATATACACGTATTTGCATTATACATAAAGCAACACTTTTAACATTTAGGCTCACTAAATAGAGGACCACCAATAATAGCTAGCTTAATTTATGAACAAATGCACTACTACTATCTGCATATAATAAAAACAATATAAACCATTTCAAAAATAATGGCGTTGGGAGAGCGCAGAGCACCACAGGAGCCGCCCCAAGTATATAAAGCAGAGCCCAACAGAGGAGCGTGGCACAGCGTGGAGCACCCCGGGTGCGGCAAGAGAGCAGAAAACAAATTCAAAGAAAATTTGCAAAAACGACTTCACAGCTGTCACAGGCTCCTCTGCTACGTTGACTAAGGTAAGTCAAATTTAGTATACACTTTTCAAATATTAATTGCAGTTGGTTATCATTTACTGAGAAATAACTATCTTTAAAAAGGGTAAATAAAGAAATAATAAATAGGAGTTAAAGGAGTACTAAGATAAAACATACAAACAACATAAGAGGTATATGTCGACTCTAAAAAGAATTTGAAATTCCTGCACCATGTGGGAACTCCAGGACACTTCAAGGCTGGAGATACTGCGGGGCATATGGGAGGCTGTGATTTTTCCTGGATCGTATGTTCCAGGAGGTGGTCACCCCACAACCACAGAGAGCTCAGGACAGTAAGTGGGTGGCCATCCGATGGGGGAGGAAGAGGCACGCAGTGCAGGAATCCTCTGGGAGTGTGTCGCTCACCAACCGATTCAGTATTGAATACCGGCAAGGATGACAACACCTCAAAAGAGTGCAGCTTGGAGCAGGGCACCGTGGGGCAAAGGACTGCACGGGGGGCATAGCGAAGTGTAGGAATGCATGGTTATAGGGAATTCAATAGTCAAGGCGACAGATAGGCGTATCTGCAACTGCCGACGCGAGTCCCTCATGGTGTGTTGCGTTCCTGGTGCCAGGGTAAAGGACATCTCGGAGAGGGTGCAGAACACTCTGCCGGGGGGGTGAAACAGCCAGAAGTCGTGGTCCATGTGGGAACCAATGACATAGGAAGGAAGAGGGTTGAGGTCCTGCAGTCAGAGTTTCAGGAGTTAGGGATAAAGAAGGTACACAGAGGACTGGGAGGGACAAGTAGCACAAGGGTTAAGAATAGTTTAGAAATAGGAGGGGTCAGCCTGGGGGAAAATGCAAGGCAGTCTAAGATGAGTTTGGAGTGCATGTGCATAAATGCACGTAAATAAGGTTGGTGAGCTGCAGGTTAAGTTGCCATATGAGACTATGATATAGTGGCAATAACAGAGACCTGGTTCAAAGAAAGGGAGGATTCGAAAATAAATATTCCAGACGACAAGGTATTCAGGAAAGATAGGGAAGGAAAGAAAGGAGGGGGTGGCACTATTGATCAAATAAACTGTTCTAGCACTGGAAAGGGATGATATAGTTGAGGGGGTCAAAGACAGAACTACAGACTGTGTACCGCATTTCAGGAAGGATGTGAAGGCCTTAGAAAGGGTACAGAAAAGATTTACTAGATTGGTTCCAGGGATGAGGGACTTCAGTTACGTGGATAGACTGGAGAAGCTGGGGTTGTTCTCCTTAAAGCAGAGAAGGTTGAGAGGAGATTTGATAGAGGTATTCAAAATCATGAAGGGTCAAGACAGAGTAGATAGAGAAAAGCTGTTATTGGCAGGAGAGTCAAGAACCAGGAGGACACAGACCTAAGGTTGATTGGCAAAAGAACCAAAGGCGACTTGAGGAAAAACTTTTTTGTGCAGCGAGTGGTTATGATCTGGAATGCACTGCCTGAAAGGGTGGTGGAGGCAGCTTCAATAGTCACTTAGAAAGGCACGGGTTAATCAAGGACAGTCAGCACGGATTTGTAAAGGGAAGGTCGTGTCTGACTAACTTGATTGAATTTTGAGAGGAAGTAACAAGGAGGGTCAATGAGGGTAATGCATTTGTTGTAGTCTACGTGGATTTTAGCAAGGCTTTTGACAAGGTCCCACATGGCAGACTGGTCAAAGAAGTACAAGCCCATGGGATCCAAGGGAGAATGGCAAGTTGGATCCAAAACTGGCTCAGTGGCAGGAAACAAAGGGCAATGATAGACGGTGTTTTTGTGATTGGAAGGCTGCTTCAAGTGGGGTTCCGCACAGGGCTCAGTACTAGGTCCCTTGCTTTTTGTGATTATATATTAATGATTTGGACTTAAATGTTGGGGGCATGATTAAGAAGTTTGCAGTTAATACAAAAATTGGCTGTGTGGTTGATAGTGAGGAGGAAAGCTGTAGACTGCAGGAAGGTATCAATGGACTGGTCAGGTGGGCAGAAAAGTGGCAAATGGAATTCAATCCAGAGATGTGTGAGGTAATGCATTTGGGGAGGGCAAACAAGGCAAGGGAGTACACAATAAATGGGAGGATACTGAGAGGCGTAGAGGAACAAAGGGACCTTGGAGTGCATGCCCACAGATCCCTGAAGGTAGATAAGGTGGTTAAGAAGGCATATGGAATACTTTCCTTTATTAGCTGAATCACTGAATCTAAGAGCAGGGAGGTTATGCTGGAACTGTATAAAACACTGGTTAGGTCACAGCTTGAGTACTGCGTACAGTTCTGGTCACATTACAGGAAGGATGTAATTGCATTAGAGAGGATAGAGGAGATTTGAGGATGTTGCCAGGACTGGAGAATTTTAGCTATGAGGAAAGATTGGATAGGCTGGGGTTGTTCTCTTCGGAACAGAGAAGGCTGAGGGGTGATTTAACTGAGGTGTACAAAATTATGAGGGCCCTAGATAGAGTGGATGGAAAGGACCTATTTCCCTTAGCAAAGAAGTCAATAACCAGGGGGCATAGATTTAAAGTGATTGGTGGAAGGATTACAGGGCAGCTGAGGAAAAATGTTTTCACCCAGAGGGTGGTGGGGGTTTGGAACTCACTGCCTGAAAGGATGGTAGAGGCAGAAACCCTCAACTCATTTAAAAAGTACCTGGTTGTGCATCTCAAGTGCTGTGATCTACAAGGCTACGGACCAAGTACTGGAAAGTGGGATTCGGCTGGGTGGCTCATTTTCTGCCGGCGTGGAAACAATGGGCCGAATGGCCTTCTTCTGTGCCATAAATTTTCTATGATTCTAACGTAAAAGGGAACCCAAAAGTCTTTTGTAAACATATAAATATTAAAAGGGTATTTAAAAGAAGGGTAGGGATGTCTTCTTATGGAGGCAGAGGTTATGGCTGAAGTATTAAGTGAATATATCGCATCAGTCTTCAGTAGGGAAGAGGATGCTGCCAATGTAGCAGTAAGGGAGTAGGAAGTAGCGATATTGGATAGGATAAAAATAAAGGGGAAGATACTTAAAAGATTGGCAGAACTTAAAAGTAGAAATCCTTGGTTACTGAAGGAAGTGCAGGTAGAAATTGCAGAGGCTCTGGCCAAAGTCTTCCAAACCTCCTTAGATATGGAGGCAGTGCCAGAGGACTGCAGGACTGCAAATGTCACACCCCTGTTCAAAAAAGGGGAGAGGGATAAACTCGGCAATTACAGACCAGTCAGTCTAACGTCGGTGGTGGGGAAACATTTAGAGACAATAATGTGAGTCAAAAGTAAGTGGCACTTGGAAAGTCAGCACAGATTTGTTAAAGGAAAATCATGTTTGACTACCTTGATTGAGTTCTTTGATGAAGTAACAGAAAGGGTTGATGAGGGTAGTGCAGTTGATGATATGTATATGGACTTTCAAAAGGCATTTGATAAAGGACCACATAATAGAATTGTTAGCAAAATTGAAGTCCATGGGATTAAAGGGACAGTGGCAGCGTGGATACAAAATTGGCTAAGGGACAGAAAGCAGAGATTAGTGGTGAATGGTTGTTTTTCAGACTAGAGGGAAGAATACAGTGGTGTTCCACAAGGGTCAGTATTAGGCCTACTGCTCTTTTTGTTACATGTTAATGACCTGGACTTGGGTATACAGGGCATAATTTCAAGGCAAATAGCACAAAACTCAAATGTAGAACAAAAGCAAGGATGTTTTGCTAAACCTTTATAAAACACTGGTTATGCCTCTGCTAGGCACCACACTTTAGGAAGGATGTCAAGGCCTTAGAGAGGGTGCAGAAGACATCTACCAGAATGGTACCAGGGATGAGGGACTTCAATTATGTGGAGAGACTGGGGTTGCTCTCCTTAAAGAGAAGAGAAGGAGAAGAGGAGATTTGATAGAGGTGTTCAAAATCATGAATGGTTTTGATAGAGTAAATAAGGAGAAACTGTTTCCAGTGGAAGAAGTGTCAGGAACCAGAAGACAGAGTTAAGGTGATTGGTAAAAGAACCAGAGAACCTTTTTTTAATGCAGCAAGTTGTAATGATCTGGAATGCACTGCCTGGAAGGGTGGTGGGAGCAGATTCAATAGTAACTTTCAAAAGGGAATTGGATAAATAGTTGAAGGGAAAAAATTTACAGGGCTATGAGGAAAGAGCAGGGGAATGGGACTAATTGGATAGCTCTTTCAAAGAGCCGGCACAGGCACAATGAGCCAAATAGCCTCCTTCTGTGCTGTATCATGCTATGAAGGTTATGTGCAAACAGCATACTAAAATGGTCAAATTCTTTTTTTTTAAAAAAAGTTTTTTTTAATAAGCAGCTTATTAGCCTTTCCTATTCTATGGGAGAAATTAATAAGCCTCCAGATGAATTTTTGGTGAGAAGATATGTAGCAGAGGAGGCAACCTATTGCCAGGCCTTTGCCGACGATGCTCTGCAACCAGCTATTATCAAGTGTGTAAAAGCAATCCAGGTTGCATTCTCTTCTGTGCTTATCATTTGGCCATGAAGCAGAGATTCACTACATGGGTAAATTACCCACGTCCTATTATCCTGTGGGATTGTATATTGGATATCTTACCCCATGCTTAACACCAATTAGAACGAAGCCTTTTCCATACCTTTTCAAGCTGTAATTCACCATCTGCTCCAGAAAATCCACCTCCAATGTCAAGCAGATTCATGTTGAAACCAAACTCTTCCTAGAACAGAGAACACTAGGAATCAGGAAATTTTAGTCAATTTTGCTTTGAAACAACTACCTTGCTTTGTAAACTGCATTTCCTGTAAAATGACATACAAGGGTAAAAGATTAAACTATGGATAAACCACAGTTAAAAGTTAAAAATGAAAATAGTTTTGAACAAATCTTTTAACACAATGAAAACCCAAAGACGTGTTTTAAGTTGGGTTGCTTGGCAGTCACTTACAGCATCAATGATTGATTTGGCTCAGATTGTGACTATAAACCAGGAGTGAAAAATTTTAAAAATGGATCCTGAATTGCCAAGAAGCAGGGATCCCAACGCATCACATGATACCTGCCTGCTGTCTAAGTATGTGGCACTTAATATTTTCCATCTAATTTGATAGATGTTTTGAAATCTGAGCAGATGACCCATTAACCACAGTCTATTCACAATAGGCAAATTCAGTAAACCAACAGGAATTAATTTGAGAGCAGCACCCTCTATTGGATAATTTCTGTACTGTGATGCAAACAAATGATACTTCAAATTGTATGTTACAGTGAAACCTGTAAATTAGGGACACCTAAGGTACTTGCATGGAGGTGTCCTTTTTTTGCAGGTGTCCTTATTTTTAAAATGGTCATTGTATGTACAGTAAACTGGATGGGATAAATATCCCGGGATTGGCTGTATCTCCTGCAGCATTCCTTTTTTTGCCCTCGCCTGGGATTGTGCCTAATTCTGGAGGCCTACCACCAGGATGTGATTTCAGTTCATTTTCTGTTTGTTGGGTTTCCCAGTTCACTGCCATCCCAGTCCTTTTCTTGAGGGAGGGATGTCGTGATCATGTGATCCTGGGATCTGCTATGTGGCAGCCTGCACAGGACAAGGTGGCTGCTGTACAGCTGGAGTGCCCCCGGCTTTTGTCAAATGGGGAGTTCTTTACCCAGCATCCATAGCGGCAGAGAAATTGCTCTGTCCCTGGGATAGAGCCGTGCAAGCATTCAATTCCAGAGATACAGCGGTTTCTCTGCCACTGTGGATGCTGGGTAAAGAGTTCCACATTCCACAAAAAACGTTTCTTTCACCTGCTGCCGCTGCACGCTGACCTGCGTGTCCTGTATTTCAAGTTGTAAACAGACTTGGTGAATTAAAGGCTGTCCATGGTTCGTAATTTGCGAATATCTGTGGTTTCAAAGTACAGCTTGTATCTGTTGCAATGCAAGTTATTTGGGACTGTCAATAAGTGTCCATTTGTACAGGTTTCACTGTATTACAGTTAATCAAAGATTTCATGAAACCAATAGGATACTTACAGCCATATCAAAGACACATCGAGCATCAGCTAAAGCATGTAAATATGCCTCCATATTGCTGTTTGAACTTGAAATATGAAACCTGGTAAAGATGTTTTTTAAAAAAAATGAATGAATGCTGTCATTTGTGATCACCTAGCATTAGTCACTTATTAGTCTATAAGACTTTGCAAGCCTGCCGTTACCAAACTTAATAGTATCCATATCTGCCTATTGTACTGTGCATACACAGAATTACAACTTAATTATCTAGTTTCTTCATTCCATTTCAGCCTACATGTTGTAAAGTTTTCTATACAATTCAACATAGTAACTTATTAATCTTGAATAATTGTGATTTAATTCTATTCCATTATAAGAGATAATGATATCTAAAGTCAGCTAATTTGACTGGAAGACTAGATTTCTGGCTATTTTAGAGGCAAATGTGGAAAAAATTACAAAAAGAGAGCTGTGTGCCAGGTGGCTAAGGCAAATAGTTGACATTTTAGGGTTTGTAGCACTTCCCTCCAATAAATAAATGATGAAAGTCATTGCCATCAATAATTACATAAAAAGGACTGGAACCTGGAGCCTGAGCTGTCTACAAATAAATGACACTCAAACCGACTGCGACCGCCCCCCACCCCGGGCTGCAACAATGCCTGGGATATGAAACTGCAAGTGTCCAGAAATCTACATTAAAATGTTATTGGCCTCAAATTACTATGGTGTCCTAGCCATAACAATTCTATTTCAACGTGTATGTAGAAGCTACCATTACCTGTTAGTCAAATTATTAATATTGATTTGTAGTTATGTTTATGGGTCCCTTATTTTTCCCATGCATGAACAGTAAGGTTTGGATCTTGAGCAATGGTCTGACCGTAGACTGCAAGATTAGTCTTTTGTGCAATTGGTCTTAAGTAAACGTACTTGAACAATTCTATGGGCTCCGAATATCCATTGGATGATTCTAACTTCTCTCACCATGCTAGGTTCCACAACCTCATTTTTGTCCCTTTCTTAAGCATAATTTTGGAGTGGAGCTGGGTGCAAAGAAAGAGGCATCCAGAATATAAACAGGTCTCTGTATGATGCCCACATTTTTCTGTGCTATATTTTCATCATCGTCTTTAAAACCATGAAAGAAAACAGAATTTAAAAAATGACTAAAACCTAAGTGGTAGTAAATGGACCCCAACCTAAAATTCCAGACAAGCAGTTGCTCTAGCTACTTGAAGCCCTCTCTAACATTTTAAATACTTTGAGATCATTTCTATAGTTGCTTTTTCAAAGGGCATGTTCAATTGATTGCACTTAAGTGCTGGCAAAATCTCCTACGTTGGATTTTATACCATCTATGCAGGGCGCATAGCCACAATAATTTTAGGTTTGAAGAATACAATTATATGGCATTTGAGTGCTTTATTAGTGTAAGCTTCACCATGCAATTAATTCTTTAATGGATTTATAACTAAACGTCACTTCACGACTAGCTCAATTCCCTCTACCACCCCCCCAGAAATCATCTTGTGCAAAAACATGATAAGTAAAATGCATCTCACTTTACATGCAAGAGAAAGATAGCATTCTAACATGAGACAAAAGAGAGTTAATCAGTCTAAGCTCCAACCATTTAGTTTATAGAAATCTCTAGTATTACATATTTAGCAATTGACTTGCACGGGATAAATACATTTAAATTACATGTTTTCCAGTGTGAACCATAAGAACCAAAACAGAGTGTTCTAAACATTCACATTAGTATGTGGAGCCGACATTTCCCCCGCACTCTGGCTAGAACATCACTTTAGTTGTTTTCTTCTATTTCACCAAAATGGGGTTATATACCAAATCAGAGACCTGCTCTTTGATCTCAATGGTATTCTCAAACCAGGCACTAAGAGCGTAGGCTATGGAGAACTCCACATTTCCATTCCTGTGGGCAACTATTTGGCCTTAACTTGGTATTTTCCAATCTCAGTTGCATTACTTTGGGGGGAGTCATGGTCACAAGCTTATGTTCCATTCTTTACTGGAAAGATAGCCAATCTTTTAAATCAAGAGACAGGATACACACAGTAAAACCAGTGAGTGGGTAATAATGCGAGGCCCTTTACACAAAAATACAAGACTCCTCCATACATTGAAAAAGTGAACCCCAAAAGTGGGACTTAAAAGAAACACAATATGCAAAACTGCTATACACAAGTCAACCCACATAAAGAGGAGATCCCCCCATGCACACAAATCCAGATCCCCCTCCGCCCATTCTTTCCCTCCCCTGAAGCCTGTAAACCTGGAAGCTTCAGCTCTTTCACGTTTACAAGACTGGAAAAGGTAGTTTGTGACCAATTAAAGGGCAGCCTTTTCCAGTCCTCCAGGGCCAGGAACTTTAAAGAACTCCCCAAAGGTTCTGATGGAAGACAGAAACCAGAATGAGCCCACAGATGCAGCAAGCCAAGGTTACCATTTGGACACATGTTGGTGTCCCAATTTCTCAGATTTGAATTGCTTAAAGAAAGTGTGCTGTAATTGAAAAAACACACTGGAATCTTTACACCAGCTAAATGTTAAAATTACGCCAATGGGCAAGGTGCACAGATTGTAAAAATCAGTATGAATGTGTGGCTGTACCAAATTTTATGATTGAAAGTTATACATTAAACCACAGTTTGAACTTCTATCAGGAAGCATACTACGTTGCTTAGTTTCATGATATCCCTTCAGAATTTGATGTTATTGAATTAGAAAACAAAAATTATGCTGCTCACCTGACACCAACCACCTGAACCCCTAGTTCTTTTGCAGATTCCAACAGGTGTCTGCAGTCCTTCAAAGTAGCTCCAAACTTCATACTCATCTCATTTTCTTCACTTGAATCAGCAGTTGCAATGTCTACCAAGAGCCTAAGAGAAGAGGAAGATGATTGGGGCACAGTTGGTTTACATCATCATCACATGTGTAGCTTGAAGACTGTCAGAAGTATGAAGATTACGTTGCCAGGAGCTCCCACTTCCAAGCTCGGAATGTGAACCTAAATAAAAACAAATCCTGCACAGGAGAGAAAACTGGTGATTAGGGCCTAGATGTGTAGCTACATATGTTGTACAGGACATGAGGGGGAGAAAAAAAATGCAGCAAGCCAAGACTCAATTGTTTCATCAAAAGAGTTGACTGGGTGCTGTAACAAAAGTCCATTTAAGAACACCGGTATATTTAACTCATTCAATTAAACACAATTATTTCAATAAAAATCAAAAATTTGTGCTCTGAGTACAATTGTTTCTGGCTACTAAGACAAACACTTTTTAGTGAATAACACTATTACTGAGCTAATGACTTTCCCCCCCCCCCCCCAATTAAAACTACTCCTGCTTATCTCTGCTGAGGTGGCACTACTACAGGTCATAGGGATGCAAAGTTTGGGCGGGGGAGGAAATGTTCCACTCCTAACAGCAACTGATGGAAAGTGTGATTTTATGAACATGTAGTGTGGACTTGATTGAAGTCTCCTATGATTCCCCCCAGTGGTAGAATAGCATGCCAACACATATTGTTCAGGCTCTATATGTAGAATGGGTGCTAACAGTCTTCTGGTACCGTGCCTCTGGAGCTGTATCTCAGCATAAGCCATGCCTTCAGGACAGGAAAGCAAGCTGATTCTTTTCTGCACTTTTGTACTGCTTTGAATGTATGTGCTTTATATGTCTTAGCAAAAATGTAACTTCTAATAGAAAATTTGACAGATCCGTCCTCACCCAAGATTATGTTTTTGCTGGCTTTGGAAGTATAACTATTTTACAATATTACAATGCACATTAGGTTTTCATTATTACCTAGCAACCCACTATCCAATTCTGAAACATTTATCTGCCACAAACAGGCCACTGTTACACATAGTTTTACTAAGAAGTGTCAAGGACATCTAGTGAAACTGTAGAACTTTAAAGTGCAGCCAGTTTTGGGTATCATGAAGCAGA
Source organism: Heptranchias perlo (assembly GCF_035084215.1). NCBI lineage: Eukaryota > Metazoa > Chordata > Chondrichthyes > Hexanchiformes > Hexanchidae > Heptranchias > Heptranchias perlo. The sequence goes on along the minus strand of NC_090327.1, from coordinate 135,707,414 downwards.
TTTTCCATACAATATTAACTTCCAATTCAAAATGAAATTATAACATTTTCATAGGGGTGCACTCAAAACACTTAAATAATACTAGTGTCAGAAAATCTGACTCCTGCTCCTTGTGGCTCCATATTTAGGTAGTAAAAATATTTTTACGTACCTTTTTGGTGGCAGCATCCAGCAGTCCCTTTAAGGATTACTGGATTGGCTGCTTTAGGCCTGAGAAAACTGACTGCAGCATGCACGGTGTATGCTGCAGTCAGTCGTGATCCCGTTTCCCAAAGGCGCCTGAAATGAGCATTCAGCCCTCTATAGGCAATTGGCCCAAGGCTAGTTTTGAGCAGGTGCGCTGGATGATTCCGGGGCGCCCTAACCAATTTGGTATATGGTACTCTCCCGGTGCAAACTGAGCTTGCGCAAGTCACAGTGGTGCCTTCAGCTCCCATTTTCTGCCTGAAAAACAGGCAATGTGTAATCCAATTTCTAGGCCATAGACTTTTTCTTCATTTAATTTTGTTCACATAGATGCACTTTGTATGACCCGAAGGATGAAAGTTCTGTTCTGTGCAAGCAATAGTACTAAAGATTTAAGGTTGTCTGTGGCTAACCGGGCATTTCTAGTGAACGAACAATCCCAACCATTTCCCATCAGTTGCTTTAGTAGCTTTAAGTCTTGAGTAGGTCATATAATTTTTGTCAATCCCAGACAATAACTGATTGCAGTGGCAATAAGATGCAGAAAACAATAAACTGAAAAGATTGTGAAATAACACAAATCAGGTAAAATGGGTGTTCATTTTTAAATTCAATCATATCTGGAATGTTGCAGCAGATTGTATTTTTTTTTTAAAAACAGTATTGAAGTGAACGTCATCTAGGATTTTCTTCTGGTTTATGGAGCTCGTCTAAATTATCATCTGCAGAATTTTTAGGAAAAGGTGAATTAAAATAAACAAAAAATTAAAATGGTACCAATAGTAAAAAGGTAATTTGGTAAGAGGTGTGCTACATATCTTTAAGTGTAATAGTCATCATTCTTTAAACTAAGCTATACTCCACATACCGTGGATGGATCACCCATCCAATAAGAAAACAAAAAAAGATGGGTGCCTTCCCCTTCTAGGTAATATCTGAACAAAGCCTGTACAGCACAAGAACTTTCTGGAGTATATCCTTTATTTTTTTTTTGTGATGGTCAAATAATTTTTGCAATTTTTTTAATTTTAAAAGTAAAATGATAATGACATTTTTCCCATTTGGATTAATTTTGTTCTGGACAATTTTTAACATCAGAATACTGAATACAAAGATCAGCCTGTCCGGCCCTGTAATTTCAACCATAGAAATTAAACTTTACAGCGCGTTGATAACAGCTACTTACTGGCACCCGAACAATTGTGTCAATTTAATAAAGGCTTATAGTAACAAGAAAAGTGATAAACAGCAACACTGTGCTGCGCAGTCTAAGCTTCAAATGGTGACTTTGTTTTATTTATGTGTGGTTTCAGTGAAGTTGTGAACTGAGATACATCAAAAAGTGCCATCTTTTGGAAAAAAATTGAGAGTGCACACAGGCTGATCTTCATTTTCAGCACTGCATTTAAACCAGTGCTTTGGGAAGTTCTGAAATTTTAAAAAAATGTTTTTTTTTGTCTTTAGATTTGAGTTCTGTAATTAACAAGATCACTTCAGTAATGTTCATTTGAGGCTAATTTTTCTATTTCTGCAATTAGATAAGCTCTTATAATATAACAAATTTAATATAAAAGCAGCTATTAGTGACTTTCTGCCAGCACTAGGGATTTAAAAAGGAGAGAATATCACTGAGAAAATGTTCCCTCTTCATTTTTAAAAGATGCACTATTAGAAACCAAGTATAGCCAGAGGAATTTTAGAAATTCGCCTAAAATCTAAACTAAACTAAAACTGAATGAATTCCAAATTGAAGGAGACAGATCACCTATTACAGATGCATAGACAAGCATCCATTTTTGAAGAACCTAGTCACCAGGTTTTACAAGTAAAACAGTCTTAGTTTCATGGTCTGTCCGGGGAACATAAAGCAAGTCTTCTCCATTTGATGATATATAGATTGTGTAGTCAGTTTTGTGGATGACATGATGGCATTTGCTGTCTCTTGGCATAGACAAGTTGTTTATAACATTCCATAGCCTGCACTTCTGGGAGGCAGGTTTTGTGTAATGCCCAGTCACACCCTTTAGCATAATAGGCTGGAGTACTATTGTCAGCACAGACACTGAGCTAGCAGCCAAAATCATGGTGTTGCCCCAAATCATTTTTAAGGAATGCAACCATATATGGAAAAAAGCAGACCCCAACCCTATCCTTTAAAATGAAGACTAAAAGATAGGGTTCGACAAACCTATGATCAATATTAAATGATCAATAACTTGCCTTCTGCTGTAGTGGTGATAGTTACAGTGACTCAATTTTTAATCACAACACTTGCTTGCAGAATTCATTCATGCAACAAGCAATGTTTGTTCTGAGATCTGCCATGGTACTGAGCTTCCCCAGAAGATGCGGAACCATCGATTTGCACAACTGCCCACTGCACAATACCTATTCATATTCCAAGAAGTCAAGGACTTCACACTCGACTCACTGATTAACTTCACCACTGTGGTATAGGTCCAACAATTTCCATATCAACTGTGCTTCTTTCAAGGGTTGAAATCATATTCAGTCAAGAATATAGCCAAGTAAATAGAAGGCATGATCATTGTAACCCACCATATTCTCTACAATGCATCACTGGAGGAGACTAGAGACCCAGAGGTAGTTTAACAACAAGGTAAGCATGCCCAGGTTGCTTAGTGGGTAAATTATGATCCTAAGCCATACAAAGCAAAAGGTTCCGGGTTCAATCTTAGCCAAAATAGTAGTTAGAATGTTGCAACTGGTCTCAGAACCCCTAGGTGGAGGGAATTATGTCAGGGCTCCTACTCCTGATCACCATCACTGATCTCTGCTGAAAATTGCATACATGTGGTATCAGGTAAGAACAGAAATGGGCTCAGCAGTGACACCTCTCCGTCAAATTGCCTGCAGATAGGCTCACACATGAAAGATTGGCCAATTAGGGAAAGTACCAAAAGATTGCTGGCATCTCTGGGAAGTGTATATCAAAGAATCAGTGCCTTCAGGGGTCATAGAAAATTTGGCAAGCACTGCACTAGGAGATTCAGGATTTCTGCAGACTTAGGCACTAGAAACCGTAATTAATTTTACTGCCTGTAAACGCTAACCATGAAAAGCATGCCAACTGCCCTGGTGTACACTACAACATACCCTCTATGGAGGGTATTGAGGAAGTGAAATTATATTTCTGTTCAAGATCTGCCTTAGTGTGATATCTGGCTCACTCTTCTGGCTTTCTTGCCTGAATATTAATGGTTAGTTAATCTTCCAGATAACATTTGTATTTAGTTAAGGCATAAATATTTTACCTGAGAGGCTATTCCAAGTAATTTATAACTACATCAGTTCAGTCTCCCATTGGTAATTTGCAGACCAGAATATTGAGAAGGTTTGGGTTTTAAAAAATGTAAAACACAAACTAAGATTAACCAATATCAGAGGTCTAATATGCTCTGTAAAACATTAATGACCTCATCTAGAGGCTGCACATCAAATCATATAATTTTACTTTAGAGTGGAAACAGGGTCTTGGGCAATTATTTTACGTGAAAGAACTGAATATCTACCTGTGTAAAATACTGATGAAGAAATGGAAAACATTTACAAAAATGATGCAAGTACATGCATAGCAAATGTTTAGAGGGTCCTGGTTTTGTAAAACACCTTTTGGTAGGCTTTGTCTTTTCACTTTAATTCATATTTCTGAGGGGGAAGATGGAGACCTCTTTAGGTGATATTGCTCCTCAAGACAGACAAATCTATTCATGCCCATATTCAAGTGCAGCTCACGATTTAAAAGGAACAAGATATTACCCAGAGTTTAGTTACTAAGTTGGTAACTTCTTGAACAGAGAGTGCTAAAGTGTATTCATGGTTTTTCAATGAAATATACTGACCAATCACATAGCACCAGAATGGAGGAGAAGATTCCAGTTGCATGTTAAACAATCTATACTACATATTTTGGTTAGCTTTACACACTTACTTGGCACTGGGATGGTTACGTGCAATTTTCAGAAGTTCAGCATCATTATCACAACTCATGACATTTATTCCCTTTTTGGCTGCATACTTAATCTGGGAGACTTGCTTGCATGGGTTTGTGTAGATGATATTTTCAGATGTTACACCCAAGCTTTGCACAAGAGTTATTTCATTCTGTGAGAGGAAATACACAAGTTTTCAGACATTAGCTTATATGCTCCAATTCTCTACATCATTTTAATTATTAAGTATTTGAAGAACATTACTGAACTGTGGATTGCATAGATCTCTAGAATTAATGCAAGAGAATATAAATACAAACAATAGCAACTGTCACCTTGTTTGCACAAGCAAAACCAGTTCCAAGAGCTGCCAGAACTTCAATTACAGATTGACTGCTGTTACACTTAACAGTGTAAAATGGTTTCACATGTGTCATTACATTCTGCCATCGAATGTTCTTCTTCACAACATTCCCAAGATCAGCAACAAAGAAGGCATTCCTTTCAGTTTGCTATAATTGGGAGCAAATGAGAAAAATATTAGTTTCCAATTAAAATTAGAAAGAACTATATGCGAATCTGGCTTCAATTACCTGAAATATTATTCTTCATGGTTACACTGCTCAGAACAGTGACAACAGAAATAAAGCTCTCTGATGGCTCAACTGGTTAATGCAATGAGCAGCTCCATCATAATCAGGAAGATCCCAGCCAGGTTTGATTCGCTATCTGTGCTGAGTTATTTCCTTTCAGCTGGCCAACTTACTGCTCTCTAGCAACCCTCTGGAGTGTGTGAATGACAGATGAGAACAGGATCCTGCTTAACTGTGATGCTCCCTGCAGTCAAATAGCACACCAACGTTCAGCAAGTGGAGGTTTACACATTAAGACTTCCTAATTGGAGGAGCTATAAAGGGCAACCAGTTAATTTTTCAGATACACTGCTTCCAGTGGAGAATTTTACTCGAGAATAGTGCGAGTCAGACAACTGAGTATGGAGGTCAGTGTGTCCGATTTATGGCGTTCCCAATTTTCTGTCCATTAATAATGCACCGAGAGGAGTCTCCAAATATTTACCCTTCTGTCCAAGGAGAGGGCAGAAAACAAGTGGCAGAACAGGAAAGTTTATTTAAAACCTCATAACATGGGCATGGGCAGCAAAGTGAAATTACTAGTTCTGAATAGAAAACTGGAATAATATGAATGTTCTCAAGTAATGAGCTTGGGCACAAAGTATTCATGAACAAAGGTTGTTGAGTTCAAGATTTAAATTGAGCCCAAATTCACTTCTGAATTTTTCGGTCACCATCGACACAACCATATTATTTTAATTGTTGAAATTATCAATAATACAAATTTACCTTTAAAGGCTTCCACTTATTAAGTAGACAATAAAACATTACTCTTAAATTGTCATTTAATAATTTATTTTGATTGGAAATGTTTAGCAGCAAGTTAAGGCAACATGCAATTCTTCATGGATAAGTTTTCACACAAATGAAGCAGCTGAACAAATCTAAATGTATCGAATTAGCATGTCACTAGATTGTCTAGACATATGACTCTATGGTTCTTTTTTTATTTGTTCATGGGATGTGGGCATCACTGGGAAGAACAGCATTTATTGCCCATCCCTAATTGCCCTCGAGAAGGTGGTGGTGAGCTGCCTTCTTGAACTGCTGCAGTCCGTGTTGTGAAGGTTCTCCCACAGTGCTGTTAGGAAGGGAGTTCCAGGATTTGGACCCAGCGACGATGAAGGAACGGCAATTTATTTCCAAGTCGGGATGGTGTGAGACTTGGAGGGGAACGTGCAGGTGGTGGTGTTCCCATGTGCCTGCTGCTCTTGTCCTTCTAGGTGGTAGAGGTCGCGGGTTTGGGAGGTGCTGTCGAAGGAGCCTTGGCGAGTTGCTGCAGTGCATCCTGTGGATGGTACACACTGCAGCCACAGTGCGCCGGTGATGAAGGGAGTGAATGTTTAGGGTGGTGAATGGGGTGCCAATCAAGTGGGCTGCTTTGTCCTGGATGGTGTCGAGCTTCTTGAGTGTTGTTGGAGCTGCACTCATCCAGGCAAGTGGAGAGTATTCCATCACACTCCTGACTTGTGCCTTGTGGAAGGTGGAAAGGCTTTGGGGAGTCAGGAGGTGAGTCACTCGCCGCAGAATACCCAGCCTCTGACCTGCTCTTGTCGCCACAGTATTTATATGGCTGGTCCAGTTAAGTTTCTTGGTGACCCCCAGGATGTTGATGGTGGGGGATTCGGCGATGGTAATGCCATTGAATATCAAGGGGAGGTGGTTAGACTCTCTCTTGTTGGAGATGGTCATTGCCTGGCACTTGTCTGGCGTGAATGTTACTTGCCACTTATCAGCCCAAGCCTAGATGTTGTCCAGGTCTTGCTGCATGCGGGCACGGAATGCTTCATTATCTGAGGGGTTGCGAATGGAACTGAACACTCTGCAATCATCAGCGAACATCCCCATTTCTGACCTTATGATGGAGGGAAGGTCATTGATGAAGCAGCTGAAGATTGTTGGGCCTAGGACACTGCCCTGAGGAACTCCTGCAGCAATGTCCTGGGGCTGAGATGATTGGCCCCCAATAACCACTACCATCTTCCTTTGTGCTAGGTATAACTCCAGCCACTGGAGAGTTTTCCCCCTGATTCCCATTGACTTCAATTTTACTGGTGCTCCTTGGTGCCACACTCGGTCAAATGCTGATGTCAAGGGCAGTTACTCTCACCTCACCTCTGGAATTAAGCTCTTTTGTCCATGTTTGGACCAAGGCTGTAATGAGGTCTGGAGCAGAGTGGTCCTGGCGGAACCCAAACTGAGCATCGGTGAGCAGGTTATTGGTGAGTAAGTGCCGCTTGATAGCGCTGTCGATGACACCTTCCATCACTTTGCTGATGATTGAGAGTAGGCTGACGGGGCGGTAATTGGCCGGATTGGATTTGTCCTGTTTTTGTGGACAGGACACACCTGGGCAATTTTCCACATTGTCACGTAGATGCCAGTGTTGTAGCTGTACTGGAACAGTTTGGCTAGAAGCACGGCTCGTTCTGGAGCACAAGTCTTCAGCACTACAGCCGGGATTCTGTCAGGGCCCATAGCCTTTGCTGCATCCAGTGCTCTCAGGCGTTTCTTGATATCACATGGAGTGAATTGAATTGGCTGAAGACTGGCTTCTGTGATGGTGGGGATATCAGGAGGAGGCCGAGATGGATCATCCACTCGGCACTTCTGGCTGAAGATGGTTGCAAACGCTTCAGCCTGGTCTTTTTCACTCACGTGCTGGACACTGCCATCATTAAGGATGGGGATGTTTAGAGCCTCCTCCTCCCATTAGTTGTTTAATTGTCCACCACCATTCACAACTGGATGTGGCAGGACTTCAGAGCTTTGATCTGATCCGTTGGTTGTGGAATCGCTCAGCTCTGTCTATAGCATGTTGCTTCCGCTGTTTAGCATGCCTGTAGTCCTGAGCTGTAGTTTCACCAGGTTGGCACCTCATTTTTAAGTATGCCTGGTGCTGCTCCTGGCATGCTCTTCTGCACTCCTCATTGAACCAGGGTTGATCCCCTGGCTTGTTGGTAATGGTAGAGTGAGGAACATGCGGGGCCATGAGGTTACAATTCTGCTGCTGCTGATGGCCCACAGCGCCTCATGGATACTCAGTTTTGAGCTGCTAGATCTGTTCTGAATCTATCCCATTTAGCATGGTGGTAGTGCCACACAACACGTTGGATGGTGTCCTCAGTGCAAAGACGGGACTTCGTCTCCACGAGGGCTATGCGGTGGTCACTCCTACCAATACTGTCATGGACAGATGCATCTGCGACAGGTAGATTGGTGAGGACAAGGTAAAGTAGGTTTTTCCCTCGTGTTGGTTCGCTCACCAACTGCCGCGGGCCCAGTCTGGCAGCTATGTCCTTCAGGACTCGGCCAGCTCGGTCAGTAGTGGTGCTACCGAGCCACTCTTGGTGATGGACATTGAAGTCCCCCACCCAGAGTACATTCTGTGCCCTTGCTACCCTCAGTGCTTCCTCCAAGAGGTGCTCAACATAGAGGAGAACTGAATCATCAGCTGAGGGAGGGCGGTAGCTGGTAATCAGCAGGAGGTTTCCTTGCCCATGTTTGACCTGATGCCATGAGATTTCATGGGGTCCGGAGTCAATGTTGAGGACTCCCAGGGCCACTCCCTCCTGACTGTATATCATTGTACCGTCACCTCTGGTGGGTCTGTCCTGCCGGTGGGATAGGACATACCCAGGGATGGTGATGGAAGAGTCTCGGACATTGGCTGAAAGGTATGATTTTGTGAGTACGGCTAGGTCAGGCTGTTGCTTGACTAGTCTGTGGGACACCTCTCCCAATTTTGGCACAAGTCCCCAGATGTTCACGAGGAGGACTTTGCAGGGTCGACTGGGCTTGGTTTGCCTTTGTCGTGTCTGGTGCCTAGTTGTCTGATGCCGGGTGGTCCGTCCGGTTTTATTCTTATTATGACTTTTTTTTAAGCGAGATTTTACAACCGAGTGGCTTGCTAGGCCATTTCAGAGGGCAAGTAAGAATCAACCACATTGCTGTGGGTCTGGAGTCACATATAGGCCAGACTGGGTAAGGATGGCAGGTTTCCTTCCCAGATGGGTTTTTAACGACAATCCGGTAGTTTCATGGCCACATTACTGATACTAGTTTTTTTTAATTCCAGATTTTATTTAATTAATTGAATTTAAATTCCCAAGCTGCCGTGGCGGGCTATGAACTCATGACTCTGCATTATTAGACCAGGCCTCTGGATTACTAGTCCGGTAACATAACCACTATGCTGCCGTACCCGATAATGCACTAGTTTCTACAACACTTGCATAAAAATATCCTATATTGAAATAAGTTTAAATGGGTGAACACATTCAAGTGTTTGCTTTAATAAACAGTATTTATTTATGGAAGTGCAGTTTTCAGAACCCTCCGCACCCCCCCCCATCGCCCGGAGGGGGTTAAATGCTAATAAAATGACAAATACTCCAATTAGACACAGTGGATTTAGAAACATGCCTAGTCTTTTACTGGCAGTATGTAAAGTTCCAATCATCACAGGCATGTGTTTTTTTAAAAATCACTTCTACAAAGGAGCATGACAATATAACTGGTATATTTTCTCCAGCACCAGGAATGGAAGTCAACATTTCAGATCTGCTTCAGTATCCTTGAGGTTTATTTGAATTTGAACACAGATGTCACCTGTGCATTAAAATGGCAAGTTCTGACCAAGGGGCTCTTTAAACCTGAAATCAGAACTTTGTCTCTCTTTCCTCTTCTCCCCCCTCAATTGCTTGTAATAAAACACAGAAGGAAGCCATTCAGTCCATTGTGTCCACACTGGCTCTTTGCTGGAGCAATCAAGAACTAATCCCTCTTGATCCCCATAGCCCTGTATTTTCCTCGGTTTCAAATATTTATCCAATTTTCCCTTGAAAGATGCAATGGTCTCTGCCTCAACCACTCAAAGTAGCAGAGCATTCCATTCTCCAACAACCCATTGCGAAAGAAATTTCCTCTAACCTCATGCCTCTCACACTGATAATTTTAAATTGACAACCCCCTTGTTGCTGACTCCCGAACCAGAAAAAATAGTCTTGGCTAGTCACCCTATCAAAACCCTTCATTATTTTAAAAGCCTTCATCAAATTTCCTCAGCCATCTCTGCTCCTGTGGAAATGGTCCTAGTCTCTCATAACTATAGTTTCTCATCCCCAGCATTATCCTGTTGAATCTACGCTACACGCTCTTACAGCTTTAATGTTGCGTTATATTGGGACATCCAAAACTGCACACAGTACACTAACTGTGGCCTATTCAATGTTTTGTACTAATTCATTACTTCTTCATTTTTGTACTCCATGACTATTTGTAAAATCCAAAATGCTGTATGCCCTTTTTAAAAAAATAAATAGCTTTATCCACCTACATTCACACTTTCGGAGAATTATATATTTAAACTCCTAGGTCTCCCTGTTCATTCACAGCCTTCGGTATCTATCCATTGAGTGTATGCTGTCATTCCTTGTTTTTTCTCCCAAAATGCATTACCTCACACTTATCCACACTAAATTGCATCTGCTACTTGTCTTTTCATTTCACTAATCTGTCATCCTCACTTTTAAAAAAAAAAGTCCTCCTCACTCTGCCAAATCCCCCACTTTAGTGCATTAAGCAAATGTTGAGATTGTGCTCCGTGGTTAATGCAGGCTTGCAGGCTCTCAATTCAGTGCACAAATTATGCATGGGTGCTGTTTGCAACATGGAAGGTAGCAATTATCCACACGGTCTTGACAAGTACTAATCTTTAATAGATACTTGTTCCAGTGCCCCAACAGTCCTGACGGAGTGCTCAGCTCTCAGATCGCCATATTCAGAAGTGAAATACTCTTGGCATGGAGACTGTGTGTGCTCGATAGAGTCCCTCTAGTTCATGTCTAGTTCCACACGTCTGGTATTAAGATAGTAACGATTAGCAGATAGGCCACACTGTACTACTGAGCACCAGTTGAAAACAAAAAGCTATGAGGGTTTATTTACTGTTAAAGGATTTTTGGCATGCTGATAATAGTTGAGTTTGATTTGTCCTCGTCTGACCTGTGCGTTTGTCTATCAGAAGATTATATACCATGAAATGAGACAGGTCTTGATAGCAATGCCCATCTGTCTTTGAACGCATTCTATGTCAATTTGTTCCATTTCTTCCAGTGAACAAATTAAACAGTTTGCAAACTATGGAAAGGCAACTGCCATATTACACCAGCCAGCAACCAGAAAGATCCAATGACAGTTACAATCATAGAATCTTACAGCACAGAAAGAGGCCATTTAGCCCATCATGCCTGTGCCGGCTCTTTGAAAGAACTATCCAATTAGTCCCACTCCCTCAATCGTCCCCGATATTTCTGCAAACTTTTCCTTTTGAAAGTTACTATTGAATCTGCTTCGACCACCCTTTCAGGCAGTGCATTCCAGATCATAACTCACTGCATCAAAAAAATTTTCATCTCCCCTTTGGACTTTTGCCAATCATCTTAAATCTGTGTCCTCTGGTTACCGACCCACCCACCAATGGAGACAATTTCTCCTTATTTACTCTGTTAAAATCCCTCAACTTTGAACACCTTTATTAAATCTCCCCTTAACCTTTTCTGCTCAGCACAATCCCAGCTTCTCTAGTCTCTCCACATTACTGAAGTCCCTCTTCCCTGGTATTTTTTTTATTCGTTCATGGGATGTGGGCATCGCTGCCCATCCCTAATTGCCCTTGAGAAGGTGGTGGTGAGCTGCCTTCTTGAATCGCTGCAGTCCGTGCGATGAAGGTTCTCCCACAGTGCTGTTAGGAAGGGAGTTCCAGGATTTTTACCCAGCGACGATGAAGGAACGGCGCTATATTTCCAAGTCGGGATGGTGTGTGACTTGGTGAACGTGCAGGTGGTGTTCCCATGCGCCTGCTGCCCTTGTCCTTCTAGGTGGTAGAGGTCATGGGTTTGGGAGGTGCAGTCGAAGAAGCCTTGGCTAGTTGCTGCAGTGCATCCTGTGGATGGTACACACTGCAGCCACGGTGCGCCGGTAGTGATGGGAGTGAATGTTTAGGGTGGTGGATGGGATGCCAATCAAGCAGGCTGCTTTGTCCTGGTCAATGGTGACCCCCAGGATATTGATGGTGGGGGATTCGGCGATGGTAATGCCGTTGAATGTCAAGGGGAGGTGGTTTGGACTCTCCCACATCTTCTTTGTGTCTACCGCATCAAACCCCTTCATAATTTTAAAGGCCTCTATTATTTATATAAATCATCTCAGCTCCAGGACATTGCTGTAGGAGTTCCTTAGGGCAGTGTCCTAGGCCCAACCATCTTCAGCTGCTTCATCAATGACCTTCCCTCCATCATAAAGTCAGAAATGGGGATGTTCGCTGATGATTGCACAGTGTTCAGTTCCATTCGCAACCCCTCAAATGATGACAGTCCGTGCCCACATGCAGCAAGACCTGGACAACATCCAGGCTTGGGCTCATAAGTGGCAAATAACATTCGTGCCAGACAATGACCATCTCCAACAAGAGAGAGTCTAACCACCTCCCCATGACATTCAACAGCATTACCATCGCTGAATCCCCCACCATCAACATCCCGGGTGTCACCATTGACCAGAAACTTAATTGGACCAGCCATATAAATACTGTGGCTACAAGAGCAGATCAGAGGCTGGGTATTCTGCGTGAGTGACTCACTTCCTGACTCCCCAAAGCCTTTCCACCATCTACAAGGTACAAGTCAGGACATTGATGGAATACTCTCCACTTGCCTGGATGAGTGCAGCTCCAACAAGAACTCAAGAAGCTCGACACCATCCAGGACAAAGCAGCCCGCTTGATTGGCACCCCATCCACCACCCGAAACATTCACTCCCTTCACCACTGGCACACTGTGGCTGCAATGTGTACCATCCACAGGATGCACTGCAGCAACTCGCCAAGGCTTGTTCGACAGCACCTCCCAAACCCGCGACCTCTACCACCTAGAAGGACAAGGGCAGCAGGCGCATGGGAACAACACCACCTGCACGTTCCCCACCAAGTCACACACCATCCCGGTTTGGAAATATATCGCCGTTCCTTCATCGTCGCTGGGTCAAAATCCTGGAACTCCCTTCCTAACAGCACTGTGGGAGAACCGTCACCAGACGGACTGCAGCGGTTCAAAAGGCGGCTCACCACCACCTTCTCAAAGCCAATTAGGAATGGACAATAAATGCTGTCCTTGCCAGCGACGCCCACATCACATGAATGAATAAAAAAAAATTAGGTTACCCTTCAGCCTTCCCTTTTCTAGAGAAATAGCCCCAGTCTGTTCAGTCTTTCCTGATAATTATAACCTCTCCGTTCTGGTATCATACTTATAAATCGTTTTTGCACCTTCTCAAGTGCTTCTATATCCTTATTGTAATAGGGAGATCAGAACTGTGCACAATACTCTTTAATTGAATTAAAATAAATTGAATTAAATTAAATCAAATCAATTAAATTGAGCATATAATCCAGACTGGGACTCCATTGCAAGACTGAAGGTGTTAGAGGTGCTACCCCTTGGATGAGACATTAAACCAAGGCCCCACCTGCCGATTTGTGGGACATTAAAGATACCATGGCACTTTCTGAAGAAGAGCAGGGAATTTCCAAAATTCTTTCCTCAACTAACATAGTCATACACAGGTTAATTGGTCATTCATCTCATTGATGATTATGGGATCTTGCTGTGTACAAAACAGCTACTACGCCTGCCTATAAAACAAATTAATTGCACATTTCAAAACTAAGAACTTTGATACGTTCTTGAGATGCGATAAGGTGCTACGTAAATGTAAGCCCTTTATACTAAATTTAGATCAAGGTTCCAGCTACAGAGAAAAGGAGACAATTACGCAGTTATTTCAGATAAAACATGTGACTTCTTATATAAAAGCAAATTAATTTGACTTCAGTTTGTAAAAAGTAACCTTGTAATAGTTGGGATAAAAATTTACAAATGAGGTAGGGATTAATGCAAATGAGCGTAAAAAGTTAGCTGCCAATTAGAGTTGCAATTGTCCGAAAAATTTCAAGCATGGTGATCTGGGAGATTTTGTATGGATTGGTCAATGTCAGTTTTAACATTTGTAAACAATTTTACAACACCAAGTTATAGTCCAGCAATTTTATTTTAAATTCACAAGCTTTCGGAGGCTACCTCCTTCCTCAGGTGAACGATATCAGTTTTAACATTGATAGCTTGGTCAATACACACATTTGTATTGGAGTTTGCATGCTGCCTATGTTCCCATTAGACACCCGAGTGCCACAATTAGAGCTATTAGGACAGGCTCTACATACTGCAATACTGCGCATAATAATATTGCCACTGCATGTAGATTACTTTTGCATCAACCTCCATGAATCTTTCCCATCTTTAGTATTACTAAACTGTATGTAACAAAATATGCTCACCTCAAGCGTATGCTCACGAATATGGTTGTCAATAACATCGCTAAGAGTGGTTTTTTCTTCCAGAAGGTCAAAGGGGTAGCTTTCTTCTAGTTCAACAAATCCTTTCATCTTTCAGTGATCCACAAAGCCAACACTCCTAAACCAAACACCAAGTGAAGGTCCTCACAGAGCCTTCAATATCGGGGTTCTTAAAATATGCAACAAACTGCAAAAGAAAACAGAGTCTAATATTACTAAAGATTTTATACTCTCTCCAAAAAAGGTGACTGCAGCACAGCATCTAAACAAATTTCTAGAAAATCTTAAAACATATCAGAAATCCTGCATAGTGTCACTTATTTCCTGTAACATCTGCCCCCTTACAGGTTGATAACTGCTCTATTGTTAAAAAACTGCATATTCACCGATTCACCATGAGCAATGTCATGGCAATCCACTAGTCGTAAACCACAATCTCAAATTTTCCAGGTATTGGTTCAGGCTCATGCAGACATGCACAATTAAACCATCTGACATTCATCGGCAACATTTTCTACAGCAATGAATAGATTTATCTTTGGGACGGAGTGTCAGGGGAAAGAATTGCTCTTTTGTCAAAACCGCAAACATATTCTCTACACGTGCGTTTGTGATTAACCTAAAAATAGTGACAGAGGAAATTTTCAAAATGTGAATAGATAAGAAAGAAATATGCTCATTCTGACAACTCACAAGCAAAAGAAAATTAAGGTTGAATGTATTTTGACAAAATGATAAAAATCTCAATTTAGAAATTTGTTCTTTCTGGAGGCATGAAGTAATACTTCCGTTGAGAACTCTATAATATGGTGCATTTTGTTTTTAACATTACATTAAATGGTCAGATAGTATTAATGACAAGTTCTTAAGTGCAAATCACTATTTTGTTAATTTATTAAATAGGTTTTCATTTGTCCGCTAAACTCCTCTGTGGAGTCCACGTGATTAATTGTCTTCAGTAATTGATTTAGTGTACTCCTCGATTTTAATGTTTTTAATTAAAAACACTTTATAGCGTTCCCTTCTCATTGGCACCGCAGTTTCCTACTGGACTCCCCACTTTTGGTCAAGCTAAGGCGATCGCTGTTCTTCCCTTTTCCACCCTCCACCAACTCTGCCCATTATCATTGTTCTGTTTACAGCATCCCCTCAAACAGTGAAGTCTACGAACTCAGGCCAACTTTCATTTTTGTCCCTTTTTTGGGAGGTGGGGAGAAAGAACTGGCTGATGCACTGGATGAACAAACTGTCTTTTTAACTTTGCAATCCAAGTTCAAATCTAACTCAGAACAATCGGATAAAAGTTTCTGGACTTCAATGATTTGGAAAAGGTCCAAAATTAGTTTGGGCAGTTCCTAGCAGCCATGATACCACAGCCTAAAACTGCCTCCAATTCAGCACAAAATGCAGACAGACCATGAGGAGGAAACAGAAAAATTTAAGTTAATGCAATTCAGAGGTTGAGGACATGCCACATTTTTCAGTAGACGAAAGAGAACATGAATTTTTTTACATCTATAAATACAATTACTAATTTTAAACAAATAATTGTTTATCTTCCAAAAGCATAGTCCCTGCTTTTATCATTCGAAGACTTAACTTACCTATTATCCTTCTAGCTGGCACCCCACCTCAACCCTTTACAAGCTTTAACTCAAATACTACAGTCCTGTTCACTTCAAGTTTAATGGCTTCTTGTGCCCCAGCACATTGGCATCAAAATTCTCATCCTTGTTTTTAAAATCGCTCCACGGCCTGCTCCCGCGCCACCGTTGCAATCTTTGTGCTGTACCTCCCCATACGCACATCTAAAATCAGACTTCTCTTCACACTTTCTCCCTCGATTCAATCTCTGCTGGCCATTCGCTCAGCCACCATGCTCCTGCTTTTGAATTCTTGATCCAGTTCCTTTTATCATATCACCTTGTTCCTGGATTCAAAACCCCCGCTCCAACAGTCTCTTAGGCTCCCACATCTAGTCTCCCTCTTTCCTCAAAACCACTGCCCTCTATATCCCTTTTCTCCTTATCAGACTTCTCTTCACACTTTCTCTCTCGATTCAATCTCTGCTGGCCATTGGGATAGATTCAGAACAGATCTAGCAGCTCAAAGCAGATCCAGCATCCATGAGGTGCTGTGGGCCATCAGCAGCAGCAGAATTGTATTCCAGCACAATCTGTAACCTCATGGCCTGGCATATTCCTCACTCTGCCATTAGCAACAAGCCTGGGGATCAACCCCAGTTCAATGTGGAGTGTAGAAGAGCATGTCAGGAGCAGCACCAGGCGTACCTAAAAATGACATGCCAACCGAAGCTACAACACAGAACCACAAGCATACTAAGCAGCGGAAGGAACATTCTATAGACAGAGCTAAGCGATTCCACAACCAACGGATCAGATCAAAGCTCTGCAGTCCTGCCACATCCAGTCGTGAATGGTGGTGGACAATTAAACAACTAATGAGAGGAGGAGGCCCTGTAAACACCCCCATCCTCAATGATGGCAGAGTCCAGCACGTGAGTGCAAAAGACAAGGCTGAAGCAGTGTCCTTAGCACAACCATCTTCAGCTGCTTCATCAATGACCTTCCCTCCATCATAAGGTCAGAAATGAGGATGTTTGTTGATGATTGCACAGTGTTCAGTTCCATTCGCAACCCATCAGATAATGAAGCAGTCCGTGCCCACATACAGCAAGACCTGGACAACATCCAGGCTTGAGCTGATAAGTGGCAAGTAACATTCGCGCCAGGCAAATGCCAAGCAATGACCATCTCCAACAAAAGAGAGTCTAACCACCTCCCCTTGACATTCAACGGCATTACCATCGCTGAATCCCCCACCATCAACACTTCAGCCAGAAGTGCCGAGTGAATGATCCATCTCGGCCTCCTCCCGATATCCCCACCATCACAGAAGCCAGTCTTAAGCCAATTCGATTCACTCCACGTGATATCAAGAAACGGCTGAGTGCACTGGATACAACAAAAGCTACGAGCCTCGACATCATCCCGGCTATAGTGCTGAAGTCTTGAGCTCCAGAACTAGCTGCGCCTCTAGCCAAACTGTTCTAGTACAGCTATAACACTGGCATTTAACCGATAAAGTGAAAAACTGCCCAGGTATGTTGTGTCCACAAAAAGCAGGTCAAATCCAATCCGGCCAATTACCACCCCATCAGTCTACTCTCAATCATCAGCAAAGTGATGGAAGGTGTCGTCGACAGTGCTATCAAGCGGCACTTACTCACCAATAACCTGCTCACTAATGTTGAGTTTGGGTTCCGCCAGGACCACTTGGCTCCAGACCTCATTACAGCCTTGGTCCAAACATGGACAAAAGAGCTGAATTCCAGAATTGAGGTCAGAGTAACTGCCCTTGACATCAAGGCAGCATTTGACCAAGTGTGGCACCAAGGAACCCTAATAAAATTGAAGTCAAAGGGAATTAGGGGGAAAACTCTCCAGTGGCTGGAGTCATACCTAGCACAAAGGAAGATGGTAGTGGTTGTTGGAGGCCAATCATCTCAGCCCCAGGACATTGCTTCAGGAGCTCCTCAGGGCCTTGTCCTTGGCCCAACCATCTTCAGCTGCTTCATCAATGACCTTCCCTCCATCATAAGGTCAGAAATGGGGATGTTCGCTGATGATTGCAGTGTTCAGTTCCATTCGCAACCCCTCAGATAATGAAGCATTCCGTGCCCACATGCAGCAAGACCTGGACAACATCCAGGCTTGGGCTGATAAGTGGCAAGTAACATTTGTGCCAGACAAGTACCAAGCAATGACCATCTCCAACAAGAGAGAGTCTAACCACCTCCCCTTGATATTCAACTGCATTACCATCGCCGAATCCCCCACCATCAACATCCTGGGGGTCACCATTGACCAGAAATTTAACTGGACCAGCCACATAAATACTGTGGCTACAAGAGCAGGTCAGAGACTGGGTTTTCCGTGGAGAGTGACTCACCTCCTGACTCCCCAAAGCCTTTCCACCATCTACAAGACACAAGTCAGGGGTGTGATGGAATACTCTCCATTTGCCTGGATGAGTGCAACTCCAACAAGAACTCAAGAAGCTTGACACCATGCAGGACAAAGCAGCCCGCTTGATTGGCACCCCGTCCACCACCCGAAACATTCACTCCCTTCACCACCGGCGCACCGTGGCTGCAGTGTGTACCATCTGCAGGATGCACTGCAGCAACTCGCCATGGCTTCTTCGACAGCACCTCCCAAACCCGCGACCTCTACCACCTAGAAGGACAAGAGCAGCAGACACATGAGAACAACATCACCTGCAAGTTCCCCTCCAAGTCACACACCATCCCGATTTGGAAATATATCGCCGTTCCTTCATTGTCGCTGGGTCACAATCCTGGAACTCCCTTCCTAACAACACTGTGGGAGAACCTTCACCACACGGACTGCAGCGATTCAAGAAGGCGGCTCACCACCTTCTCAAGCGCAATTAGGGATGGGCAGTAAATGCTGGCCTTGCCAGCGACGTCCACATCCCATGAACGAATAAAAAAAGTTAGTAACTCAGTAGTTCTACCTGTAGGTCAACAGATCTGAAGTGACAATTTAGGGTACAATTCCAGCCTGTGACTGAAATTCAGATTCGACACAAAAACCCTCTCCCCCAAAATATTACCCCACCACACACACAACCCCTCCGCAGGTTGGCCGATACCGAGCAACTTATAACAGTGAAAGAGAAGTCCACCATGACCTCTTAGGTGAACAGAAAACAATTGATTGAGCAAAAGAAAGGAAATCACCCCAGAACAAAGCTTGAATTATTTTAAACAGCCTGAATTGTGTACTATAATGACTGCATTGCAATTCATTTATTCAACAGAATATTAATTTCCATTTTGACTAGCGTGCCATGTGGAATGCATTGTGAGGCACTATTAAGACTGAGTTGGGCACCAGGATGAAACATTAGAAAGGAGAAACAAGGTGCATGAGCAAAGATAGGGAAGGAAAGAAAGGAAGGGGGTGGCACAATTGATCAAAGAAACTATTCTAGCACTGGAAATGGATGATGTAGTTGAGGGGTCCAAGACAGAATCTATTTGGATAGAATTAAGGAACAATAGGAGAGCTATTACACTACTGGGTGTATAACTGTAGGCCACCAAATAATGGAAAGGAGATAGAGGAGCAAATTTGCAGGCAAATTACAGAAAGATCCAAGAATCATAGTGGTTATAATGGGGGACTTCAATTATCCCAATATAGACTGGGACAGTAACAGTGCAAAGGGCAAAGAAGGGGAGGGATTCCTGAAATGTGTGCAGGAGAACTTTCTGAACAGTATTTCTAGCCCAATGAGGAAAGAAACAGTGCTGGATCTAGTTTTGGGCAATGAAGTGGGGCTGGTGGAGCATGTTTCAGTGGGGGAGCATTTGGGGAACTGTAATCATAATATCATTAGGTTTAGAATAGTTATGAAAAAGGACAAGGAACAATCAAATGTGAATGGAGGAGGGCTAATTTCAGTGAGTTAAAAAGGGATCTTGCCCAGGTGGATTGGAATCAAACATTGGTAGGCAAATCAGTAATTGAACAATGGGAAGCCTTCAAGGAGGAGATGGTTCAGGTACAGAATAGACACATATACAAGGTGGATAGGAAGGGCTTCTAAAGCTAGAGCTCCCTGGATGATTAAAGATATGAGGATTAAAATGAAACAGAAAAAGGAGGCTTATGACAAATGTAAAGTTCACAATATAGTAGAGAACCAGGCTGAATACAGGAAGTAGAGGAGATCTACAAAAGGGAAGAGGGGGAAAGAGAGAGTATGAGAACAGATTAGTGGTTAACATAAAAGAGAACCCAAAAGTCTGTTATAAACATATAAATAGTAAAAGGGTAGCCAAAGGAAGGGTGGGACCAATTAGGGACAAAAAAGGAGATTTTCTTGTGGAAGCAGAGGCCATGGCTGAGGTACTAAATGAATACTGCGTATCCATCTTCAATGGAGGTAGCAACAATATTGGATAGGATAAAAATAGATAAAGAGGATATACTAAAAGATTGGCAGTGCTCAAAGTACAAAAGCCACCCAGTCCAGGCGGTCCATCCTAGGTTACTGAGGGAAGTAAGGGTAGAAATTGTGGAGGCTCTGGCCACAATCTTCCAATCCTCCTGAGATATGGGGATAGTGCTAGAGGACCTGGCAATGACAGGCCAGTCAACCTAGTGTCGGTGGTGGGGAAATTTTTTTTTTTAAAGAGACAATAATCCAGGACAAAATGAATTGTCACGAGGAAAAGTATGGGCTAATAAATGAAAGTCAGCACCGATTTGTTGAAGAAAAATCGTGTTTGACTAATTTGATTGAGTTCTTTGATGAAGTAACGGAGAGGGTTGATGATCATCCATATACACATTGATGTGTATATGGATGATCATTTGATAAAGTGCCACATAATGGATGTTAGCAAATTTAAAGCCCATAGGATTAAAAGGGAGAGCAGCAGTGTGGATAGAAAATTGGCTAGGGGACAGAAAGCAAAGAGTAATGGTGAATGGTTGTTTTTCAGACTGAAGAGAAGTTTACAGTGATGTTCCCCAGGGGTCAGTATTAGGACCACTGCTCTTTTTGATATATGTTAATGACCTGGGACGTGGGTATAGACGGTATAATGTCAAAGTTTGTAGATGACACGAAGCTCGGAAATGTAGTAAACAATGTGGAGGATAGTAACAGACTTTAGGAGGACATAGACAGACTAGTGACGTGGGCAGGCACATGGCAGATGAAATTTAACGCAGATAGGTGTGAAGTGATACATTTTGGTAGGAAGAATGAGAGGTGATATAAACTGAATAGTACGATTTTAAAAAGAGTGCAGGAACAGAGACCTGGCGGTGCACATACACAAAACTTTGAAGGTGACGGGGCATGTTGAGAAGGCCGTCAAAAAAGCATACGCGATCCTGGGCTCTATTAATAGAGGTAGAGTAGAAAAAGCAAGGAAGTTATGCTAAACCTTTATAAAACAGTGGTTAGGCCTCAGCTTGAGGATTGTATTCAATTCTGGGCAACACACTTCAGGAAGGATGCCAAGGCCTTAGAGAGGGCATAGAAGAGATTTACTAGAATAGTGCCAGGGATGAGGGACTTCAGTCATGTGGAGAGATTGGAGAAGCTGGGGTTGTTCTCCTTAGAACAGAGAAGGTTAAGGGGAGATTTGATAGAGGTGTTCAAAATCATGAACGGTTTTGGTAAGAGTAAATAAGGAGAAACTGTTTCCAGTGGCAGAAGGGTTGGTAACCAGAGGACACAGATTTAAAGTGATCGGCAAAGAGGCAGAGGCGACATGAGGAAACATTTTTTTTTTAAAACACAGTGAGTTGCAACGATCTGGAATACACTGCCTGAAAGGATGGTGGAAGCAGATTCAATAGTAACTTGCAAAAGGGAATTGGATAAATACTTGAAGGGAAAAAATTTACAGGCCTATGGGGAAAGGGCAAGGGAATGGGACTAATTGGATAACTCTTTCAAAGGGCCGGCACAGGCACGGTGGGCCAAATGGCCTCCTCTTGTACTGTACCTACTATGATACTATGAGTTCTACTTATTGCTCACTTCACTAGCTGATAACCTAATCATATGACAAGTTTTTATTGTAGATAGCCACGGTACTCCATTTACTGATCCACAATAATTCCCAAGATTATCCACTTCCTTCGAATCTAGTATGCAAGTGAATTCTTAAACTATCTCTTCTAGTCAAGCAATATGGTAATAGCAAATAAAGAAATACAGCTATTTGTATATCTCCTAACCAACAGTTTATTCTTACATGGACAAGTTGGGAGATGGAACACCACCACTATCAGCTGGGGTCCCAAGGTGGCTCGGCGTTGAAGTCGAACTGTTCTCTGTAGAGTGTTACTCCCAGACCTTCTGGATAATTGTTATACACCCGAACAGAAATTCTGCCCTGTAAAGAGAAAAATAACAATGTTAACATGCATGCAAACAGCTAAATGGAACAAAATTACCAAAAGAAATGCTTCCATACTTCAAAATCTGTACCCTAACTGCAAGCTTTAGTCATTTCCACAATTCAAAACAAAAGGGCAATCAGGGATGAGTGGGTGCACTCAGAGAACAGTCATTATACTTACCTCCTACAATTTCTTTTGCTTGGCTGTTGGGATTGAGACAAACAAATGTCTCCCATTTTACCAGGCAGATAAAGTCTATTATGTTCAACTTCATGGTACCAATTTTCACTTGATCAGCTTTAGAGTAAGCAAGAAGTTTCAGTTATTTTCCTGGTGTCATTCACTTCCCTTAGATTAAATAAAATGTAGATGTTGACACCTACACTGCAAACTCTACAGAATGTTGAAACAAGCAAGCTTGGTGCGTGCTTCCCATTCCAAACTTTATTAGATTGATTGGTTGTAGGGAGTCAGTTCATTCTCTGATTGGCAGGACGTGACCACTGGTGTTCCCCGCGGATCTGTACTAGGGCCTACACACACACACATACACACACACACACACACATATATATATATATATAAAAATGACTTGGGTGAAGCTTGGAGTTATATATTCAACTTTGCAGATGACATGAAATTAGGAGGGACAGTAAGTTGTGCAGATAGGAGCAGGAAGTTACAAAGGGACACAGACTGAGTGAGCAAAACTATGGCAGATGGAGTTTAATGTGTAAAAATGTGAGGTTATTGACTTTGGATCTGAGAAAGACTAATTGGAATATTTTCTAAAAGGTGAGAAACTAGAAGCTGCAGTGGAGCAAAGGAATTTAGGTGTCCATGTACACAAATCACTAAAAGCTAGTGCACAGGTACAAAAAAGCTAATGGAATATTGGCCGTTATCTCAAGGGGGTTGGAATTCAAAAGTGAGGAAGTGCTGCTTCAGTTGTATAGAGCCTTGGTCAGACCCCATCTGGAGTACTGCGTTCAGTTATGGGCATCGAACCTCAGGAAAGGTATATTGGCCTTGGAAGGGGTACAGTGCAGATTCACCAGAATGATACCAGGGCTTAAAGGGTTAAATTATGAGGACAGATCCATCAACTTTATTTTTTTCTCGAGTTTAGAAGATTGAGGGATGATCGGATCGAGATCTTCAAAATGATGAAGGAATTCAACAGGGTGGATAGAGAAATTATTTCCTCTGGTGGGGAATTCCAGAGCAAGAGGGCATCATCTTAAAATTAGCGTTAGGCCAGTTAGGAGTGAAATCAGGAAGCAATGTTTCACGCAAAGGATGGTGTAAATCTAGAACTCTTCCCCCAAAAGGTTGTGTATGCTGGGCCAATTGAAATTTTCAAGATTGAGATTGATCGATTTTTGTTGGGTAAGAGTATCAAGGGATATGGAGCAAAGGCAGGTAAATGGAGTTGAGGTACAGATTAGCCATGATCTAATAGAATAGTACAATAGGCTCAAGGATCTGAATGGCCTACTCCTGTTCCTATGTTATTCAGTGACATTTAAACATTATAAAATGATCTAGCAACCAAATTTCTGTATTGTTACATTCACTATGCAGCATTGTAGCATATTACAGGGTAGGATCTCTTTTTGTATCTGCCAAAATATTAAATTCATGTTAAGTGGAATAAAACATGGTTTTGCTCCACTAAGATGCTGTTAATCCTCTGAAAATGGATTATTATACACTTTTTGTAGTGATTATAGTGGCAGAGTGGCTTAATTCATCTGTGGACTGTTAGATGAAAGTCTCCTGTCTCCTTTTGGTAAAGGTCCTGGATGAAATGAATTTAGGTAGTCTCAATCCAATTCCCAATATGCATGGCAACACAATACAACTTAATTTGGTAATATATTGAAAATCTCACCCAAGAAGGATCACAGAAATGACAAGTGTCAAACATTTCATACTGGTGTAATTGTTGCGTTCAGACAACTTTACATCTAATAAATGATCTCTTTATCTTGCCTGGGAATAACTGCACATAAATCTGGCATACCCTTAAAAAATACCCATCATTCTAACTCGAGTCTCCTATTACTATAACTTGTATTTTATGAATGAATCAGCCATGCCCAATTTTGGGAATTAGTCATACCCATTACAACAGAAGACATACAGACATCTAAATGGAGTAATCAAATTACATTAAAAAAATGACACTGTTCACAGGTTTAAGAAAGCAGACTGGGAATTAAAAGTGCAGCATTATAAATCTGTTGTAAAACAATTTGGTTTAATTACCGTACATCTGTTTTTTCTTTGATTAAGACAAATGTCACAAATGATGTTAATGTGGTACTCAATGCATCAGACACAAAATCTACTGTCAATGTTGTGTGCTTACCATGTGTACCATGTCATAAGAACATAAGAAATAGGAGCAGGAGTAGGCCAATCGGCCCCTCGAGCCTGCTCCGCCATTCAATAAGATCATGGCTGATCTGATCCTAACCTCAAATCTAAATTCATGTCCAATTTCCTGCCCGCTCCCCGTAACCCCTAATTCCCTTTACTTCTAGGAAACTGTCGATTTCTGTTTTAAATTTATTTAATGATGTAGCTTCCACAGCTTCCTGGGGCAGCAAATTCCACAGACCTACCACCCTCTGAGTGAAGAAGTTTCTCCTCATCTCAGTTTTGAAAGAGCAGCCCCTTATTCTAAGATTATGCCCCCTAGTTCTAGTTTCACCCATCCTTGGGAACATCCTTACCGCATCCACCCGATCAAGCCCCTTCACAATCTTATATGTTTCAATAAGATCGCCTCTCATTCTTCTGAACTCCAATGAGTAGAGTCCCAATCTACTCAACCTCTCCTCATATGTCCACCCCCTCATCCCCGGGATTAGCCGAGTGAACCTTCTTTGTACTGCCTCGAGAGCAAGTATGTCTTTTCTTAAGTATGGAGACCAAAACTGTATGCAGTATTCCAGGTGCGGTCTCACCAATACCTTATATAACTGCAGCAATACGTCCCTGTTTTTATATTCTATCCCCCTAGTAATAAAAGCCAACATTCTGTTGGCCTTCTTGATCACCTGCTGCACCTACAAACTAACTTTTTGATCTTCTTGCACTAGGACCCCCAGATCCCTTTGTACTGCAGTACTTTCCAGTTTCTCACTATTAAGATAATAACTTGCTCTCTGATTTTTCCTGCCATAGTGCATAACCTCACATTTTCCAATATTGTATTGCATCTGCCAAATCTCCGCCCATTCACCCAGCCTGTCTATATCCCCTTGCAGGTTTTTTATGTCCTCCTCACTCTCTACTTTCCCTCCCATCTTTGTATCATCAAAGATCACTGAATACCTAGCAGCAGATTTTCTGCCACAACTAAAACAGGGACAACTTGATTTTAAGATCAGGTTTGCAGTGGGATTATGATGCCACTTATCACTAGAATAGAAGTTATGAACTGGAATGTGCTGCCTGAAAGGGTGGTGGAAGCAGATTCAATCGTGGCTTTCAAAAAGGAATTGGATAAATACTTGAAGGGAAAAAATTTGCAGGGCTACGGGGAAATGGGACTAACTGGATTGCTCTTACAAAGAGC
Organism: Heptranchias perlo; assembly: GCF_035084215.1. Lineage (NCBI taxonomy): Eukaryota > Metazoa > Chordata > Chondrichthyes > Hexanchiformes > Hexanchidae > Heptranchias > Heptranchias perlo. The sequence goes on along the minus strand of NC_090327.1, from coordinate 135,681,666 downwards.
CAGCACAGGCTTGATGGGCCGAATGGCGGCCTCCTGTGCTGTTATTATTCTATGTATCTTCTATTCTATGATGTAAGTTTTTCTTTTCATTTGACCAGGATAGCATAAGGTAAGTTCATCAATTCATTAGTTTGCAAATAACAGTACTGATAAGCCCATTCCACTTTTCTTGTTCCACCACCAATCATTTACAATTTCCTTTCTCCATTTTATCTTTTATGGCCTCTCTCTTTACCCCACTGAACAGCTCCTCCAAATATTTTGTTTATTTTAGGATGAAGTTTACTATGATAAAAGTTAAATTAATTTTTGGCTAATGAAAAGTTAAGGTATAGACTTAAAAATATTTTTAAAAACTTTTTTCAGCAGACTACAAGACACAATTAACCATCTTCAAAATTAAATAAATTTTTCCCGTCAGATTTTGAGCACTCATGAAAGGAAAATATTATGGTCACACAGCTGTAAACATATTCACACAAAAAAAACCTTGGAGGTGATGGGGAATGCAGATTCACCAGAATGATACTGGGGTTTAAAGGGTTAAAATATGAGTCTCCTTTACAATTTTTGAAGCATTGGAACAACAGTAGGCCAGTTAGCCCCCCAAGTCTGTTCTGCCATTCAATTAGGTCATGGCTGAACTCCATTTACCATCCATTGTTCCATATTCCTCGATACCCTTACCCAACAAAAATCTATCAATCTCAGTCTTGAAAACTTCAACTGACCCAGCATCCACAGCCTTTTGAGGAGAGAGTTCAATATTTCCACTACCCTTTGCATAAAAAAATGCTTCATGATTTCACTCCTAAATGGCCTAGCTCTAATTTTGAAATGATCCGCCGTGGTTCTGGATTCCCCTCCAGAGGAAATAGTTTCTCTGTACTTACCCTGTTGAATCCCTTTATCATTTTAAAGACCTTGACTGGATCACCCCTCAAACTTCTAAACTCAAGGGATCATAAACCAAGTTTATGCAATCTGGCCTCATAATTTAACCCTTTAAGCTCCAGTATCATTCCGGTGAATCTGCATTCCCCATCACATCCGATACATCTCTCCTACGGTGCAGTGTTCAAAGCTGAACGCACTGCTCCAGATGGGGTCTGACTAAGGCCCAGACAACTGAAGCATCACTTCCCACTTTTAAATTCCAACCCCCTTGAAACAAAGACTAACGTACATTAGTCATTACTTTTTGTACCTGTGCTTTTAGTGATTCATGTACATGGACACCTAAGTCCCATTGCTCCTTGGCAGCGCCTAGTGGCTCACCATCAAAAAAATTCAACTAGATTAGTCAGATATGACCTACCCGTCACAAATCCATGCTGACTCTCTGATCAGCTGCTATTTATCCAAGTGCTCAGTCACTGTCTCTGATGATAGATTCCAATAACTTTCCCACAATTGATGTTAAAGTGACAGGTCTGTCGTTAACTGGTTTCTCCCTCCCTCCCTTCATAAATAATGGAGTAACATTTGCAATTTTCCAGTCCAAAAGGCACATTTCCTGAATCTAGAGCGCTTTGCAAAATTATGACTGACACACCTGCAATTTCCTCATCTATTTCTTTTAATACCCTGGGGTGGAAACCATCAGTTCCTGGAGCCTTGTCTATCTGAAGTCCTATTATTTTCTCCATTGCCATTTAAAAAAAAAACTTTTATCAAATCCACTAAGTTCCTCTCCTTGACTTATTTTAGGTTGCCTTGTACCGCTGGTATTTTGTCCTCTTTCTTCACTGTGAAAAGAGATACCAAGTCTGCCATTTTTAAAATTATCCATTATAGTCTTGCCTGCATCAGTCTTTAATGGGCCCATATTTAACCTCATTGCTTGTTGACCATCTGGTTTGGGACCTATTTTCTGTGAGGTTTATTCACTCAATGCAATCAACTTGGTACTGCAGGGTACGGTAGCGTAATGGTTATGTTACTGGAGTAGTAATCCAGAGGCCTGGCCAATAATCCATAGAACATGAGTTCAAATCCTACCAGGGCAGTTTGTGAAATCGAATTCAGTTTAAAAAAACCTAAATAAATCTGGCATAAAACAGTGATACTAGCACAAGTGACCATGAAGCTATCGGATTGTTGTACACACCCAACTGGTTCACTAATGTACTTTAGGGAAGGAAACCTGCTGTGCTTACTGATCTATATGTGACTCCAGTCCTACACCAACGTGGTTGACTCTTAACTGCCCTCTGAAATGGCCTACCAAGCCACTCAGTTGTATCAAACTGCTACAAAAAAGGATATGAATAATAAAACCGATGGATGAGACCTAGGCAAGGACACAACACATCCAGCCGAGTTGAACCTGAAAAGACCTCCTCGCTAACATGAGGACTGGTACCAAAATTGGGAAAGCTTTCCCACAGACGAGTTAGGTATGATTCCAAGAGTATGACTACGTCCAACAGCCAACGCCTCAGACTCTTCCATCATCATTCTTGGGTACGCCTTATCCTACCGGCAGGACAGACCTATCAGAAGGGGCACAGTGGTAGACAGTCGGGTGGGACTAGCCCTGGGAGTCTTCAACATTGATGCTAGACCCCGTAAAGTCTCATGGCTTGAGATCTAACATAGGTAAGGAAACCTCCTGTCCTCCCTCAGCTGATGAATCAGTACTCCTCCTAAGCACCACTTGGAGGAAGCACTGACGGTAGCAAGGACACAGAATATACCATGGCTGGAGGTTTCAATGTCCATCACCAAGAGTAGCTTGGTGGAATCACCACTGACCGAGCTGAAGGACAGCTGCCAGACTGGGATTGTGGCAGGTGGTGAGAAAACCAACACAAGGGAATAATCTACTTGATCTCGTCCTCACCAATTTATCCGTCACAGATGGATCTGGCCATGACAGTATTGGTAAAAGTGACCACCACACAGTCTTTGTGGAGATTAAGCCCCCTCCCCACTGAGGACATCCTCCATCGTATTGTCCGGCACTACCATCGTGCTAAGTGGGCTAGATGAAGAACAGATCCAGCAATTCAAAAACTGGACATCCATATGGCACTGTGAGCTATCAGCAGTATTGCATTCCACCACAATCTGTAACCTCATAGACCAGCATATCTCAATGCTCCATCACCAAACAAGATGACCAAGCCTGATTCAATGAGGAGCGTACAAGAGCAGGCCAGGAGCAGCACCAGGCGTATCTGAAAATGAGATGCCAACCTGGTGAAGCTACAACACTGGACTACATGTATGCTAAACAGATGAAGCAGCATGCTATAGACAGAGCTAAGCAATCCCATAATCAATGGATCAGATCAAAGCTTTGCAGTTCTGCCACATCCAGTTGTAAATGTGGGTGGACAATCAAGCAACTAACGGGAGGAGCTTCCTCGATGATGGCAGAGCCAGGCACATGAGTGCAAAACACAAGGTGAAGAGCTTGCAATGATCCTCAGTCAGAAGTGCCGAGTGGATGATATTTTTCGGCCTCCTGCTGAGGTCCCCACAATCACAGATGCCAGTCTTCAGCAAATTCAATTCACTCCACGTGATATTTAGAGCGCACTGGACACAGCAGAGGCTACGGGTCCCGACAACGTCATGGATGTAGTGAAGACCTGTGCTCCAGAACTAGCCGCTCCTCTAGCCAAACTGTTTCAACAGAGCAACAACATTGGCATCTACCTGACAATGTGGAAAATTGCTCAGGTATGTCCTGTCCAAAAGCAGGACAGAGGATACAGATTTAAGGTGATCGGCAAAAGAGCCAGAAGCGGCATGAGGAAACATTTTTATGCAGTGATTTGTAATGATCTGGAATGTACTGCCTGAAATGGTGGTGGAAGCAGATGCAATAGCAACTTTCAATGGGGAATTGGCTAAATACTTGAAGGGAAAAATTTTTACATGGCTATGGGGAAAGAGCAGGGGAATGGGACTAATTGGATAGCTCTATCGAAGAGCCAGCACAGGCACAATGGGCTGAATGGCCTCCCCTTGTGCTGTACCTACTATGATACCAGAACTGAGAGTTTATACCTCTCAGGGGAGATTGAGCAGGTTGGGACACTTTTCTCTAGAAAGGAGAAGACTGAGGGGTGACCTGATAGAGATCTTTAAGATTATGAAAGGGTTTAATACGAGTAGGTATAAGAGATGTTTCCACTTGTAGGGGAGACCAGAACTAGCGGCCATAAATATAAGGTAGTCATTAATAAATCCAACAGGGAATTCATGAGATACTTCTTTACCCAGAGGGTGGTTTGAATGTGGAACTCACTACCACAAGGAGTGGTTGAGGCGACTAGCATAGATGCATTTAAGGGGAAGCTAGATAAACACATGAGGGAGAAAGGAATAGAAAGATATGCTGATAAGGTTGGATGAAGTAGGGAGGGAGGAGGCTCGTATGGAGCATAAACACTAGCATGGAGCATAAACATTCTATATAATTCTATGCAAAGTGTGGTGCCCAGAATTGTACACAATACTCCAGCTGAGGCCTAACCAGTGATTTGTGAAGGTTAGCATAACTTCCTTGTTTCTATATTCAATGCCCCTATTTACAAAGCCAAGTATCCCATACACTTTTTTTAAACCACCTCATCAACTTGCCCTGCTACCTTCAAAGATTTGTGAATATGCACCCCCAGGTCCCTCTGCACTTGCACGCCCCTCAAAATAGTACCATTTAGATCCATGTTGTTCCTCCCAAAGCGCATCACTTCACAGTATCCACATTAAATTGCATCTGCTGTGTGTCTGCCCATCTCATCAGTCTGTCTATGTCCTGAAGCTTGCCTCCTCACTATTTACTATGCTGTCAAGTTTTGTATCATCCGCAAACTTCGAAATTGTATACCCTATACCCAAGTCCAGGTCATTTATATATAAGAAAAGCAATGGTCCTAATACCAATCCCTGGGGGACCTCACTGCATACTTCTCTCCAGTCAGAAAAATGTCTATTCACCACCAATCTCTGCGTCTTATCTCTTAACCAATTACGTACCCAAGTATCCACCATTCCTTTAATCCCATATGCTTCTCTTTTCTAAATAAGTCGGTTATGTGGTACTTTATCAAATGCCTTTTGAAAATCCATATATACATCAACCATACTACCTTCATCAACCCTCTCTGATACTTCATCAAAGAACTCAATCAGGTTAGTCAGACACAATTTGCCTTTAACAAATCCATGCTGGCTATCCCTTATTAACCCATGCTTCTCCAAGTGAGAATTAACTTTGTCCTTGACAACAGTCTCTAGTAGTTTTCCCACCACTGATGTTAGACTGACTGGCCTGCAGTTACCACATTTTTCTCTACTCTTTTTCAAACAGCGGTGTAATAATTGCAATCCTCCAGTCCTCCAGAGCCACTCCCATATCCAAGGACGATAGAAAGATTGTGGTCAGAGCGTTTGCTATCTCCACCCTTGCTTCCCTCAGCAACCTAGGATGCATCCCATCTGGCCGGGTGAGTTGTTAACTTTGAGTGATGCCAACCTATTTAGCACCTCCTTCCTATCTATTTTCATCCTCCTCTACTGCGACATTAACTTTATCCTCTTCTTTTGTGAAGACTGATGTGAAGTCCGCATTCAGTACCTCAATCGTGCCCTCTGCCTCCACAAGGTGATTTCCTCTTTGGCCCTAATTAGCCCCACCATTCCTTTAACTATCCTTTTACAGGTTCATAAAAGATTTTTGGGTTCTCTTTTATGTTACCCACTAATTTTTTCTCATATCCTCTCTTTGCCCTTCTTATATCCTTTTTCAATTTCCCCCCTGCACTCTGTGTTCTGCATTGAATACCAGTTTGTGAGTGCCACACTCCCAGGGGATTCCTGCACTGCCTGCCTGTTCCTCACCCACTCCCTCCCTCTCCTCCTGAACTCTCCAGCTATGGTGTGATCACCTCCTGAAATGTGTTAGTCACAAAACTCTGTACGCACTGTGGTGATACCAGCTGCCCCTCAAGGTCTGAAACTCGAGCAGTCGGTGGCACTTCCTGCATACGTGGTTTCCCAGGACACACAAAGTGTTCTGGAGTTTCCACATGGCACAGGATGTGCAAGTGACTGGCTTCAGCTGGCCTGTCATGTTAGCGAACGTTATTTAAAACTGTTTGTTTAGCTTGAAGGCTATTTAACTGTTTATAACACGAAAACACTAACCACTAAACTAAGTACTTACACTAACTCATCCCTGCCGCTCCTCCTTGTGTTGCGACGTCACTTTTTGATTTTTTTTTGTTGTTGTCTGTTGCAGACTCACCGCTCCTCTAGCGATACTCTGCCACAGTAATGCCCACATGCAACAAGACCTGGACATCATGCAGGCTTGGGCTGATGAGCGGCAATTAACATTCGCGCCACACAAGTATCGGGCAACGACCATCTCCAACAAGAGAGGGTGCAATCATCTCCCCATGACATTCAATGGTATTATCATAGTCAAATCGACCATCTTCAACATCCCAGGGGTTGCTACTGACCAGAAACCCAACTGGAACTGCCACGTAAATGCCATGGCTACTAGATCAGGTCAGAGGCTGCATTTTCTGAGCAAGTGGCTTACCTCCTGACTCCCAAAGCCTATCCACCACCTTCAAGGCACAAGTCAGAATTATGATGGAATACCCTCCACTTGTTTGGATGGGTGTAGTTGCAACATTGCTCAAGAAGCTTGACACCATCCAGGACAAAGCAGTCCATTTGATCCGCAACCCATCCATCACCATTAACAGCCACTCCCTCCACCACTGTGCACAGTGGCTGCAGTGTATGCCATCTACGGGATGCACTGCAGCACTTGTCAAGCTTCTTCAGCAGCATCTCCCAAATCAGTGACTTCCACCACCTAGAAGGACAAGGGCGGTAGGTGCATGGAAACACCATTACCTCCAAATCACACACCATCCCGACTTGGAAATATATCGCTGTTCCTTCTTTGTTGTTGGGTCAAAATCCCAGAATTCCCTATCTAACAGCACTGTGGGAGTACCTTCACCGCATGGACTGTAGTGATTCAAGGCAGCGGCTCACCACCATCTTCTCAAGAGCAACTAGGGATGGGCAACAAATGCTGGCTATGCTAGTGATGCCCATATCCCGAGAATGAATTTTTAAAACTTGGGTTTGCAGCGTGAGGAACATGATGTGCAGGGCAATGTAAACGATGCTATGATACTATTTGTAGAAGGGCAAAGATTTCTCCCACTGCTGGCAAACATTCTGCTCTCAGCATTGTGTTTCAGCTGGACAATGGAGGACGATGGTGTGGTCAACCATCTCAAAGCCTGCAGACAGGACGAGAAGATTGAGGAGGTATAGTGCACCACAGTGACACTCACATAGGATGTCATTTGTGACTTTGATAAGGGCTGTTTCAATGCTTTAGCGGGGCAGAAACCTGATTGGAGGGATTGAAACATGGAGGTGCAGGGAAGACGGATACGGAATTGGGAGGTGACAACACGTTGGAGATGGGGCAATAGTTTGCAAGGACAGAGGCACAAGGGTGAGTTTTTTTTGGAGGGGGTGTATGACGGCAGATTTGAAAGGAAGTGTGATATTACCAGGGGAAAGGGAAACGTTTACATCAGCTAGTATGGGGTGGGGGGGGCCAGGCAGGGAAGTTGGATGGTCAGCAGTTTAGTGGAAATAAGCTTGAGAGAGCTGGAAGTGGGTCTCATGGACAAGGTGAGCTTGGAGAGCACATGAGGGGAGATAGGAGAGAAACTAGAGAAAGGTGCGACTTTAGGGCTAGGGCAGGAAAGTTTGGCTTGGCGGGCTAGGGGAAGGGAGGCATGCGGCAGAGGCAGCTGAATGGACGGTCTCAATCTTAGCGACAATGAAGTTCACGAGCTCCTCGCACTTGTTGTTGGAGGTGAGTGTGGAGAGGATAGGGGTTTAAGGCAACGGTTGGTAGTGGAGAAGCGAAGCCGGGGTTATCTTTGTATTCCAGGGTGATCCTGGAGCAGTGAACAGTATTGGCAGAGAACAGCAGGACCCAATAGTGCTGTATGCAGTTCAGCCAGATCTGATGATGGATGCGGGGTTGGAAGCGGGAAGGGAGATGCGAGTGGAGAGGGATACAAGGAAGTGATCATATATGGCCTTATCTGCGATTGATACAACGATAGGCGAGATGGCAAGGTTGAGGAGGTGGCCATGAATATGGATGGGAGAGTTTATATGGAGGGAGTGGTGAAGGGAGGACAGTGAAGTCAGAGGAGGGAGGGCAAGGTGAATTCAGATGGAGGTTGAAATCACCAAGGATGAGAAGTAGCTCAGTGCAGAGGCTGAGGGAGGAAAGCAGTGAAAATATCTTGGCGAGAAAGTTGGTGTGGTACTTGGGTGGGTGGTGGAGAACGAACACTTTCAAAAGTGAGGGGTAGAACAAGGTGAGATGCTCAAAGATGGAGAGGGTGCCAGAGAAGTAGGGGTAGAGACCAAGGTGAGATTTGGTGATAAGGGCCACACTGCCACTGTGGCGGCTTGGGAGGGGCAGGTGGTGGAAGGTATAGCCAGGCAGGGAGGCTTCAGTAAGGGGGAAAGGTGTCATCACCAAGTTTCCGTTAAGGCCATGATGTCAATGCAATCATCCACAGTAAGGTCATGGCCAGCAAGGGTCTTGTTCACAAGTGAACTCATATCCTGGAGGGAGACGTGGAGAGGGGTGGTGATAGTTGATCCGCTGGCAGATTCCACTGGGTCAGCATGGGAGGGGTGAATGGGGCAGGAAGGAGGTTGGCAAGATTAGTGCAGGCGTGCTGGCCGGGGAGGTTGACCGAGCGTGTCGGATGGGGCAGTTGGGGCTGCTGCTCGTAAGGAGGCCATGACGAGTGCCTCGATGGGCCCTTCGGAGGATGTCGAGAGGCACAGAGGGAAGCTGTGAGCATATCCAAGAGGGAATCAGACCTGGAACAGCGGCAGGAGAGTAGGAGGGTCGTGGGGTAGTGAAGCGTTAGGGTAGGGATGCAAGGGTTTGGGGGGGGGAGCTGTGTAGAGAAATGAAAGGAGGCACGATGGCAGGAGAGAAGGGCCTAAGAGGGGGTAATAGAGAAGAAAAAGGGAACTAGAAGTGACAGGTGTGGATCTGGAGCGGCCACCAAAATGCACATGCGAATGGACACAAAGAAACTCATGATACATAAGCATGGCAAAGATTAGGATTGATATGTCCTGGTAGTAAAGTCAGGTATAAGGCATGTTATTGTGCCAGTAAAACAGCTGAATCTCACTGCTGACTGAAATGCCAGTAGGCTGCAATGGTTGCAGAGAACAATCAGATGACTATCACAACTGACTACGCTGTTTGTGTAACTCTCCAGCACTCCGTGCCCTGCATTTCAGTCAGATGCAGGACTCAGCTGTTCTAATAATGCACAGTTGATCACATTTGGTTATCAGGCTAAACCCTGCAAGATAGTCCATAAGAAAAAGAGAGAGAAATTAGCTATCATGGAATCATCCCTGTATATCCTTATCCACATGCCCTTGAAGTGACTTTTACTGTATAGCTCAAAAGCTTCTCTGTACACACAACTGACATTTGGAAGCCTAAAATCTACAACTCTACTCCAGAATATTTTCCACAGTTCAAAAGAACATTGTAAGAAAATTTCATTTGTTTACCATTACACTTTTACTGAATTCCTGTTGACAGAGCTGATATCAGGCCATTTTAGAATAAAGTTAATTTTAACAGTAAGCCAGATTTTGAAAGGGCAGACTTGTAAACACTAAGAATCTCTTCAGAATAGTTTATTTTGTTGCTCTGGGTCCATGTATATTTTCTGTTATAAAAAGGGAGAAAATAGTTCAAAGGACTCCAAGTACTGCATAATACTATAGTTATTAACTCCATTTGAAATGCAATAGAGCCCCAATTATCCGCCTTCCTTTGATCAGTGTTTGCAATTATACGTGAACTGGACCAGTGGGAGTCAGGGCATCAACTGCCTGGCTGGAACTTCAGGGTGGATATTATGTGCACTTTAAACTTCCAAGCACACTTCATTCCTTTTGCTACACCATACAAAATTCACTCAACTACACAGAATCCTTTAAGGCAGGAACTGAGGTTGGGTTTGGTACTGTCTTTTTTGGGCTGCTACTTCAGCTTCAGGTCAGGTGTTAGTGGCACAGCTTTTCCACCAAGTGGCCCCCCTTCCTGATGGCAGTTAATTGGGGTTCCACTGTACAGTTACTTGCAGTTTATTAAACTACAAAAATCCAAACTTTGTCCAACAAAAGTAGCTTTACCCACTTTCTGTACCATCTCGGAACTGTTACCAAACTCTACTTCTGATAATCCCAAGTCATTTCTATGCTTAAAATATTGAACCAATAATTTGAATTTTTAAATAACACAGCAAAGTGGGGATTTAGTGCCAAAAATATGAACGATGAGATAGCTCGAGTTAAGAAATTCCGAATTAAGAATAGATTGATTGTATGGTCAATCTTGACTCAATCCTCTTCAGTCACTTTTTCACACTAAATGTCTAACATAGCGCTGTAGGGTAACATTTCTGTTCTGACCTATCCATGCCACATGAACAAAACTCAAAATAACGTCCTTCGTTTGGACATGAGGGTGGGGGGGAGGAAGTAAACAAGGAGTTATCCAATTCAACACAAACGTTTTTGAAAACCCCTCGACGATGCTCCCAAGTTTATAAACCCTTAAGAAGAAGAAAACCCACACTATTTACCTGAAACATTTACAAAAGCTCTGACCGACTTCACTCCTTGGCAAGTTTTAAAATCAGCTGTGGTGTCTGATTTGCTGCCCCGGCGCTGTCTGTGCACTCCTGCATGCCCGGCTCCGGCTCCGCCTGGCCCCGCTTCACTCTCTATTATTACCACACGCGCAGCCGGCGCTATTGTCCACACGCAACAATAGCATCAATCTGGCCTGTGCCGGTCCCAACCGGAACATTTCCACTACCGACCATTAATTAAAAAAAAAACAATAATGACCGGCACAACACCTTCCACTTTCTCCTCGGACTGGCGCGCCTTTTTTTAAAAAAAAAACCCACAAGCGGATGGGCGGGGGGAAACGCAAACAAAACACACAATTAGGCTGCATAATGCTGTTTGTTCCAATTCACTGGAGCAAAAAGCTATTTTTAAAAAAAAACTACGTGCACGCAGTTTGAATTAAGAGATCGGATATTCGATCCCAACTTTCTACGGTTTGAAAGTAAGGTACTGTTATTTTTCAAAAATGTTTTGTCAAAAAAAAAAATCTACGTGTATTGATTATAGAAACGGGTTAATATTGAGAGTTCAAAAGTTGATGGGCGGGGGTGGAAATTCTGTTCGTTTTTCCTCTCCAAAAAGACCTGGCTTCAATTCTTGGAAAGTTTCTTGTCGCCAAAACAAACATAACCGGAGCAGGAAGGTTACAATTTAAATATATATATATATATATACACGGCTCAAAGTTTCCATCATTCTCGTTATTTGAGAACCATGTCAGAGTTTCCAGTTATTTTGCTTTTGGTGCTTTGGATTACAAGTTCTCGAGAGGCCGACAGCCCAGGAACCCGAACCGAGACGGCTCCATCACACTCGTTCAAAATCAAGCGGCCTCGGGGAGCAGTTCAACTCTTAGCAACCGGCTCGCAGGCTGCTTTTACTGGAAGTTTTTGTGAACAGGTGTTGCGTCAACTTGCCCCCCCCGCCACATGGACGGCGGCCATCATTGCGCCACTTTCCGATTATAACGTAGCCGATGGCGCTGTTTGGCAGCAACCAGCATCTCTTACAGGAGAGGGAACGACCGTGCGGCCCCTTCGCAGGAAATGTAAAATCGCGCCTTACAGAGAAGCTCCTAGTTTTTAAAAAACTTATTATAATATAAATGTGCAGTGATACGATGTGTATATGTCACGGCCTTCACGTCCACTTCATGCCAATGCAGGAAAAGCAGACTTTGTGAAACTACATTGCGGCGCTGAAGAGAAATTTAATGCGGATTTCACGGTTCCTGTCGGTTATTTTTTTTTAAAAAAAAAAATTTAAAAATTAAAATTCCGTTCTCAACTGTCGCTCGTTCCGTGGGACGGGGAGCCCAACTTCATCGCGCAGTGACGTAATTAGACTGACAGGCCCGCCGGCCACACACAGGCGGCAGAGGCTCTTCGTTCCGCCAATCGGCGGGCGAATTCGCCAGCAAGGGGGCGGGCGCTGTCGCGAAGGACATTGGGATTTCCGAAGTCGCCTTCACTCAAACGATGAAGGCCGACCAGAAGGGCCAGCTGGCGACAGACACGCAGGCTCCCCGAAAACAACACCAACGCGTTACTGGTGTTCTCCCCCCCCCCGCCCCGCGCTCACATTATTTAAATGTCGAACCCACTCGGTTTTTTTCTTTGAGAGCCCATTTGACCACAATGAAAGGCCTTTTGTCACGCCAACCGTCTCTTCCCCCCCCCTCCCTCCCCAACACACACACACCCACCCCGTTCGACTCATTGAATGGACGGTTTGAAAGGGTTTTTTTTTGAAGAAACATGGCATCTTCCGAGCTCCACCACAAACACACACAAAAAAAAGCTTCCCCCCCACCCCCCCCAAAATAAAACCAAATGTACTCACGTGAGATAACGGCCCAAAAGATTTGGTAAAGCGTCTTCTCTTTTTAGGCGGAATTTTTAAAAAGTAATAGGGGGACCTACAGGAGAAAGACGACAAGCGCCCTTTGCCATAAAAGCTCGTCCCGGTCGAGGTGGAAAAGGAGGACGCGGCGCGTAGAGACAGACACACACACACACTCAGTCAGTCAGTCAGAGTCAGACTCAGACACAATCCAATACCGGCAGCAGACAGTATGTGAAAGGAGCAGCCGCCCGCCCCGGCGCACACTCTTATAGCTTCGGTCTGGGACCCGGATGCTCAAGGCCACCTCCTCCTTCTCCTCCTCCTCCAAACACCGAGGTCCTCGTTACCACAACAACCGCCGGAGCGGCCTGTGTTGGGGGTGATGGATGGGGGAATCGACACCTTGCCTTTTGGGACAGGAGCCGGGTAACCTGGCGGGGGGCTTATACGAGTCTTGAAGAAGAAGAAGGTTTGGTTTGGTTTCTGACGACAGAATAGATAAATATGTCGATTTTTTTCTCTCATTTCTGCGTCCTCACGCCATCACGCACAACAGCAGGACTCGGGGGGGGGGTGGATTTTATTTTCTATGTTCGTTGTCTGTGGGTTACAAAAAAAAATGTAATTTTTTTTGGGGGGGGGGAACCGAAAAAAAAGAGTTGTTTCAGTGTGAATAAGAATAATACATCTTTAAAATTTGTTGTGTGGGAGAGGCTGTTTTGTGTGTCAACTAGTCCGAGTTTCGCCCCTGTACACAATTCTGAGTTTGATGAAACGGCGAGTCGGCTCGTGGGGTAATTTTGTGTGTGGTGTGTGTGTGTGTGTGTATATTTACCACAGCAGACTTGACATTAACCTGCATTTGGGTAATTCGCATTCAATCACTTTAATCTGCAATGTTGTCCAATTTCATTCAGACATGGCCCTCAACACAGCCTGCTATATAAAGTTGTCGCAATTTTGTATGCCCAACTATTCGCGACGCAGCGGCAGCTTCGTAAATGCGGCTTTAACTTTTTTTATATATATATAAGTAGCGAATCTTAATTTTTAAAAATCTGTGACCAATTTGAGAGAATGAAGGTTAGTCAGCCTCGAAACTGCACCGTCCCACTCTCCGTGTGTCTATGTATGTAAGGAATCTGACAACACCAGGTTATAATCCAACAGACTATAACCTGGTGTTGTAAGATTCCTTACATTTGCTGATCCCAGTCCATCACCGGCATCTCCACATCATGTGTCTATGTACACTGCAGAGCGTGAGCCATGGAGACTAGAGGGAAAAAGGGGTACCACCGAACATTGCAGAATTGCTCTTTGGTTCCTGTATATCCTCGAAGTTGCCACCTGCGATCCTCAAATCCTGGTAATCCGACTCTCAAAACCCAGACAACTCGGGCCTATGTGCATTTATATATATATTTTTTGTTGGTTTGTCCTGTGTGAATTTTGTAGACTTGGCGAAAGGGCGCTCTCTTGGCACTGTTGCCTCGTTGTGAATACTCTTGAACCAGAGCACCGAAATCTGTTAGTCTTCGCAACTTGAGCAGTATGCCGATGAATAGGAAAATATTTAAACTTTGTGTATGGCCTTGAGGTTCGCTGTATGTACCCTTTCCACCCACAAAAAATAAGCTGGGCTACCCCTGCACTATTGTGACCTACTCGAAGAGATTCTCCTTTGAGTGCGCCTGCTCCTAGTCATTGCGAGCAATGGACATTGCTTGAAGAAATGATGAACAGTGGGATACCAGCTGATGATGTGCAGACTGATTCATATTCGAGAGAAAGGTGTGATATGTTTTTTAATCACAACTACCCGGTGTCATTTTAGTTAGAATAGTAAAAATAGAATAACAGAATTAGATTTTACTAAAGAGCATAATAATGTACTTTTATATATTGCTGCCATTCAATAAAATGTTCTTTTTGAGATGGAGGATATGTCTGTCATGTATGTGTTTACTTTAATTGGAGAATTATAAACAAAGGAAGTATAGCTGACTGAATATACTTTAAAAGGTGACAGAGCTAATTGAAAAGTTGGCTGATATAGCATGTGAGTTGACAAGAGATGACACTGCTGTGACACTAGCAGTAGTAAAGCAGTTGGAGAGGAAAAGTCTATGCAAAATTGCTGTTGAAGCATTTAAAGATGGGGAGGGGGGTGCAGTTTCCTGATAGCTTATTGAGTTTATTTGATGAATACCCTGAGCCATACAGTCCAGGAAGGTTTCTTGTTTGATCTCCAGTCTCTCCCGAGTTAGTGAGTCTGAATTGGGACAGCAGTCATGGTGTTACAATTGATCGCAGTGCGCTGAGTTAGGGATGTGAAAATCAGTTAGGATTCTTCATGTGTGGACATTGGAGGAAGACAGGATTGTGTGTCCCATAAGGTTGAGTGGAGAATGGAAAAGGTATCTTAGGTTTGGAAACTGGTAGCACTAATTCCATTACACAAGAAAGCATACAAGACTTATAGAATTGTAAGTCTGTTCAGTGTGCCAAGTAAGATGGCTGCTAGAGACTGACTGAATAAGATGCAGGGACACCTGGGTCAAAGGCTACAGGGAAGGGCTTTAGAAAAGGATATGGGTATACTGAACAATTTTTCATGCTGAGACAGATTCTTGTCTTTAGGTCAAAATCCTGGAACTCCCCACGTAATAACAACATTGTGGACACACCTTCACCACACGGACTGCAGCAGTTCAAGAAGAAGGCCCCACCAACACCTTCTCAAAGGGCAATAAATGCTGGCCTTGCCAGTGATGCCCACATTCCAAGAATGAATTAAAAATAAGATAATTACAAAGTGTGGGAAGTTTGGTAAAGATTTATGGGTATGTTTTTATAGACATCAAGCAGGTATTCAAGTACAGAAAGATGATTCCTGTGAATTTTCTGGAACTTTCTGGAGCAGCTGGAATGATTCATACTATTAAATTACCAGACACACTAAGCAGATGAACAGTTTTGGAATAACTGCACTCTTTCATACCCCTTTCTTGTGCCTTTGAATTGTTGCTACCAATTTATAAACCTATACTGCTGTTCTGAGACATGTTCGATTGAGACAATGAAACTCTTTCACGACCTTAGTGAAAGCTTGTGTGAGGTTTGAAGAAAAATGTGGGTGGTTCAAGAACACAATACAAAGCTCATCAGAGCTGCATCTTCTGAATCTCTTTGTTCAATATAGACATAAAGCACCATGAGTGCGCTAATGGGAAGTAGAGAAGGCAAATGTGGTGAGTAAGAAGGTAGGATAGGAGAGTACCTGAAATATGTGGATGATGTTCCCATTCTCACTAGATCTTAAGCCACTTTCACCATGATGACTGAGGAGCTGGGTACTGAAGAAAAGTGGAGGCTTAATATCAGCTTCTCAGAACAAGATTCTGCCTGTAGTATGAGGAAGAACACAGAAGGAAAAACTTCATGGTAATGAGTTGGAAGTGGTGGGCCCCAGTTTCAATATGTGGGAAACTAAAACCAAGCAAAGTCTGATAAGAGAAAGGTGAAAAGACATGTTGCTTTAACTGGAAGTATTAGGACTAATTTTAACTCCCAGTAGGAGATGTGCAGGTGGGGGCCGAGGCAGCCGGCAAACCGCCTGGCCCTCTGCTGCATGAGGCTGGGAGATTGTTACTCCTGGGCTTAATCTGCATGGGCCCTGTCAAAGTCCTGCCTGAACCCAGTTGGAAGTAGTAATTCGGGCAGCAAGTGGTGCCACTGGGGACCCGAAGGAAGAGTCTCTGGCAGTCAGGTAAATGTTTGGGAGGGGAATTGGGTGGGTTCTGCGGTCAGGGGAGCCTGGGACCGGGGGGGCCCCAAGGTTTTCTGCCCTCTCAAGAAAAAAAGATGTAACCCACCTTTCTGGGCATCATTTGGTCTCAGCTCCTCTTGCCACCAGGTTGGTCTGACCGGGCAGCTACAATGGCTTCCTGGGGCAGGCCTTAGGTTACAATTATAGGCGGGACCCAATGACTTAATCGGAGCTTAATATGCATAAATGCTGAAGGATCCCTTCAGCCTTCTGGGAGGTGTCCCGCTCGCCTGCTCAAAAGAGCAGGTTAAGATTGCAACCCGCGGGAAGGCACCGGGATTGGTGGGGGTAGGTCGTGGTTTCTGCAGGGTGTTTGGGATTAAAATGGGCCCTATTTTGATGGATAGTGGAAATTATTTTGGAGTAGGAGGCATGTGGGATGTGTAAACTGTCTGAGAACTGGATGCTGGCTAAACCACAGAAGCTTTTGTAGTGCTCTGTGTAAGGAAGAATGTTGGTATCAGCTGGGAGAACATAGTGACTGATACTGAAGTAATGAGAAAGAATGATCTGTGTGCTGTAACAGAAGGGTCATAAAAAGGGTTCTGTGGGAAACTAAAACCTGGTATAACTTCCTGCTTTGTACTGCAACTACTTCATGTACTGTGACTAATCTGATCAGTGTTTGCTATAAGTGTACCTGGAGCTAAGAGTTGTGCAGTGGCATTGTGAATGTGGTATATAACAATACAGGGAAGAGTAAAGCCTGTAAGGAATATTAGTTAAAGGGTATCCGATGAATCTTTACTTCAATTCCACATCAGAGAATTGGGTTGTAGGTATCCCATCCACATCTAAGGTTTATAAGAGCAGGTTAAGATTGCTTATTTTACGTTACCAAGTTCAAAGTATGTTAAGTTATATTAACCCATCACAGTGGGGCTCCGTAGACTATTGAGTGAATTAGATAACTTCTTGCCAGGATCATCAAAAAAGTCAAACTCAGATATGTGAACTATTATTACTTTATTAGCACATCCATGATAAAATTAATGCTATCATAAAGTTAAACTCTGAGGAGTACACAAAGTACTAGATTGCTATCATTAACTGACAGTCCAAAAACATTGTAAGCACAAATGCAATTGAAGTATATCACAGTATCTCGGTGTTGGCTGGGCTTTGCTTTGTAACAGGCTCAATGTTCCCGACTACTGTATGATTCGCAAGGTTATATTTACCATTGGTATTTAGTGTGTCTACTCCATGTACTGTGACTAATCTGATTAGTATCCTAGAACCTAGAGCTAAGAGTTGTAGAGTACAGTGGCGTACATTGTGAATTTGGCAGGAGGAGGATCAATTACATGTGTAAATTAATAAACTGCACATGTTTATGTCCGCATTCTCATCTATTATTTGAACCTTAATCCAGTCTAGTCCTGCTCCATTGCATTGTTATGTGGAAGGTCACTGTGTTTGATACTTGTGAATCTTTTAATGTTGACCCATTAAAGGAACATTATCCTGCAGGGATCCTTTTGAAGGTATTCTATAGTTGAATTTTAGTATTGTATGTTACATTTTTAATTTTAGTACCTGGTGGATGTTGTAGATTTATGCTTCTCCCACTGGAGTTTGAAGTTTAATCCATCAAACAGAAACAGCGGTCTGGTTCCAATGCTGTTGTGGAGTGTAGTTACTATGGGACAGTGAATGGTCTACTTGTTAGAAGTAGAGTTTGTGATTATGAAGTGTTGGTGGAGAAAACTGAATAGTGCAGTGGGTTAGAGTGCTGGCCTTTCATCTCTGGAACCTAATTTTGAATGCAACCTAGACTGAAAGGAGGGAAAAACCTGTTGTTAATTGTATATAAATGAATTGCATCAATTGGTGAATGATTAGGTTCGGGTGCATGAGCAATTGGGAACTCTCTGGCTCCCATATATAAGGGAGTAGGCTTGGGGTGCGGGTGTAATGTGAATCCTAGCAAATAAAGTTTATAAGCAATGAAAAGTATTCAGTCCTTCACTGTCTGGCTATCCAATTCTAAAATCTAACAGGTGTGAGGATGGGATTTCTCATTCCAGTTCTCAGTGGCTGTAAGTTATTTCCTAAATACAAAACCGGTTATTTCCCAGCATTCATGCTGCTTAAATTAGCAGTATCACTTTGGAACAT
Organism: Heptranchias perlo; assembly: GCF_035084215.1. Classification (NCBI taxonomy): domain Eukaryota; kingdom Metazoa; phylum Chordata; class Chondrichthyes; order Hexanchiformes; family Hexanchidae; genus Heptranchias; species Heptranchias perlo. Next base: position 135,663,107 of record NC_090327.1, on the reverse strand, counting down.
GAATGAAAAATGCAAGTGGCACTGATGCAATAAAGGGTGCTTATCTAAAGTTGGGTTAACTGGAAGAATGTAGGGTGAGCTTTAAGAAATGTCGAACCCCTGCTATACTGGACTTGGAAGTGCTCAACCCAATACTAGATCCTAAAAGTGCTCAAGGAAAATGCTCAATTGAACCCAGCACTAAACTTACCTCACTGGGTACAAACAGTCTCAAAAAACAAACAGTCCCGGAAGTGAGTGAATAAAAGTGTGCCTCTGTGCAGTACTAAAATAGCTGAAATATAATTTGGTTGCAATACTATCAGTTTAACACCTTGTTTGCTCCAGTGCAACTATGACATGTAAAATAGTTGCTACATTTTGCTTTAACTAAAATTTTGGCTTATTTATCATAGTATATCACGTTTAATGGGTGGGCTGTTGAACTTCTGATCTTGTTTTGTTTTCTGATTGTCATGATGATTAGTAGCTCTGACTGTGCAAAGCTGACCTTTGGAATTTTTTTGGTAATTTTTAATTTTATGATTTTATGACTTCTGACAAAGTATCTATTTAGGTATACTTGCATAATTAAGGACAACAACTGAAACTCAATTTCAGCGTGGTCCCATCATTCCATGTAACATGCATAGATCCTGCTCCAAAAGTCCTGCTCCACAGACTTCTACAACAGGATGTCCCTTCCATTTCACTTAAAGTACTGACACCAGCTGCATATCTTACTGAAGATGATTAGAATAATAAACATTAATTATACAGTATTCTGAAAGTTATTACATTTTCAAAACGCTATCACACAGCGCAATGGTTGTAATGGACCCAGTATTTGTAAAACTACTCCAGTAGCTTTAACATCACAGTGGAGAACTTGACAGTACGCATAAAACGAATCGGTTAGTTCAGAATTCTGTTTTTAGTATTAGTATTCCAAAAGCCGGTCGTTTTGCATGTTAATTTGCTGGATCTGATTGTGAGGGAAAATGGAGGTTTCGTCCAACCAGACGTGTGTGTTTGTATAATTTATATATATGTACATATTGTATGCTACTAAAAATCTTGCTTTACTTTCCATTACATATTTTCCGATGTCCACTTTTATACTGGAACTGGCTTTGTATTCTTAAACCCCTCTTCCCCTGTCCCCTCCACCCTCACCTCCAACAAGTGCGAGGAGCTGATAGACTTCTTTGTCACTAAGATTGAGACCATCCGTTCAGCTGCCTCTGCTGATTCCCTCCCTTCTCCAGCCGACCAAGCCAAACTTCCCCTAAGGATTCCCCCTGTCCTAGCCCTGAACCTCGCATCTTTCTCCAGTTTCTCTGCTTTCTTCCCTCATGGCCTATCTGAGGTCACCTTGTCCACAACACCCACCTCCTGCTGCCTCGACCTTATTTCCCCCAACTGCTGACCACCCAACTTCCCGTCCTGATCGCCATGTTAGCTGATATTGTTAACGGGGTCCCCTCCCCTTCAAATCAGCCATCATCACACCCCTCCTCAAAAAACCCACCCTTGTCCCCTCTGACCTTGTAAACTACCGTCCCATCGCCAACTTCCCTTTCCTCTCAAGTCCTTGAACATGTTGTCGCCTCCCAAATTCGTGCCCATGTTTCCCGCAGCTCCATGTTTGAATCCCTCCAATGACACTTTTGTTCCTGCCACAGCACTGAAACAGCCCTTATCAAAGTCACAAATGACATCCTATGTTACCATGACCGTGGTAAACGACCCCTCCTCATCCTTCTCAACCTGACATGGTTGACCACACCATCATTCTTCAACGCCTCTTCTCCGTTGTCCAGCTGGATGGGACTGCCCTCGCCTGGTTCCATTCCTATTATCCAGTTGTAGCCAGAAATCACCTACAATGGCTTCTCTTCCCACACCATTACCCTTGGAGTCCTCCCAGGATCTATCCTTGGCCCCCTTCTATTTCTCATCTACATGTCGTCCCTCAGCGACATCATCCGATAACACAATGTTAGGTTCCACATGTACACTGACTACACCCAGCTCTATTCCATCACCTCTCTTGACCCCTCCACTGCCTCTGATTTGTCACACTGCTTGTCCGACATCCAGTAATGAACGAGCAGAAATTTCCTCATATAGGGAAGACCAAAGCCATTGCCTTCGGTCCCCACCACAAACTCCATTCCATGGCCACTGACTCCATCCCTCTCCCTGGCCACTATGTGAGGCTGAACTAGACTGTAACAACCTTGGCATCCTATTTGACTCAGCTGAGTTTCCGACCCCATATCAGAATGATAGAATGGTTACAGCACAGAAGGAGGCCATTCGGCCCATTGAGCCCCTGCTGGCACTTTGTAAGAGCAATCCAGTTCGTCCCATTCCCCCGCTCTTCCCCCGTAGCCCTGCAAATTTTTTCCCTTCAAGTATTTATCCAACTCCTTTTTGAAAGCCATGATTGAATCTGCTTTCAACACCCTTTCAGGCAGCGCATTCCAGATCATAACTACTCGCAGCGTTAAAATGTTTTTCCTCATGTCGCATTTGGTTCTCCGTCATCAAGACTGCCTGCTTCCACTTCTGTAACATTGCCCATTTCTGCCTCTGCCTCTGCCTCAGCTCATATGCTGCTGAAACCTTCATCCATGCTTTTGTTACCTCCAGACTTGACTATTCCGATGCTCTCCTGGTCGGTCTCCCACCTTCCACACTCCCTAAACTTGAGCTCATCCAAAACTCTGCAGCCCATATCCTAACTGGCACCAAGTCCTGTTCACCCATCACCCCTGTGCTCGCTGACCTACAATGGCAACGCTTTGATTTAAAAATTCTCATCCTTGTTTTCAAATCCTTCCATGGCCTCGCCCCTCCCTATCTCTGTAACCTCCTCCAGCCCTATACCCTCAGATCTCTGCGCTCCTCCAATTCTGGCCTCTTGCACCTCCCTGATTTTCTTTGCTCTGCCACTGGCGACCACGCCTTCAGCTGCCTAGGCCCTAAGCTCTGGAATTCCCTCCCTAAACCTCTCCTCCTCTCTATCTCTCTCTCCTCCTTTAAGACGCTCCTTAAAACCTACCTCCTCGACCAAGCTTTTGATCATCTGTCCTAATATTTTCTTATGTGGCTCAGTGTCAAATTTTGTTTGTGAAGTGCCTTGGGACTTTTTGCTATGTTAAAAGTGCTATATAAATGCAAGTAGTTGTTGTTGTTGTCGGTGTATGACCAATTCAGGATGATGTGTGACTTGAAGGGCAACATGTAGATGGGTCCCATGATAGTGCTGCTCTTCTCCTTAGTGCTAGCGATCTTCGGGCTGGGATTTACTGTTGAAGTAAGCATGGCAATTTGCAGCAATGCATGTATATGCTGCAGCCACAGCGTGCGGGTGGGGGATATTGAATTCTGGAGCGGGGCACTAATTAAGCAGAATGCTTTGTCCTGGATGGTGTTAAGCTTCTTGAGTGTTACAATTGGATCAATCAGGGTGTGAGGTGAGTATTCCTGAGTCCATACTCCTGACTTCAGCCTTATAGATGTTTGAGACGTTAACAGGCGTGCCATTTTTATCCAGTGTACCAAGTCTCTGCCCTGCTCTTGTAGTCAAGGTGTTGATATGGCTGGTCCATATAAGCTGCTTCCTCATTGGTGACTGCCAAGACGTTGATGCTGGGGGACCCAGAAAAGGTGGTGCTGTTGAAGGTTGGGAGAGATGATTGGGCTTTTCTTTGAAATGGTCGTTGCCTGGCACATGAGTTACCTGCTGCTTGTCAGCCCAAGGCTGGATGTTTTCCACACCCTGCTGGAGGGAACAAGAGTAGGCCATTCAACCACTCGAGACTGTTGTGCCATTGAATTAGATCATGGCTGATTTTTACCTCACCTCCATTTACCCACCTTTGTTCCATATCCCTTGATACCCTCACCTAATAAAAATCTATGATCTCAATTGTTAAAATTTCAATTGACAGTCTTTTGGAAGTGAGTGCCAGATTTCCACTACCCTTTATGTGAAAAGCTGATTTCACTCCTAAATGGCCTAGGTGATGCAATCTTGTTCTGGATTTCCCCCTCCAGAGGAAATAGTTTCTCTATATCTCTTTATCATTTAAAGATCTTGAATGGATCACCCCTCAGCCTTCTAATCTCGAGAATACAAATCAAATTTATGCAACCTGTCCTCGTAATTTAATCCTTTAAGCCCTGGTATCATTCTGATGAATCTGTGCTGCACCCCTTCCAAGGCCAGTATAATCTTGAAGTTCAGTGCCTAAAACTGAAAGCAGTACTCCAGATGGAGCCTGACCAAGGATCTGTACAACTGAAGCAGCACTTCTTCATGTTTGAATTCCAACCCCCTTGAGATAAAGGCCAACATTCCATTAACATGTGCAGCATCATTACCATTATTGAAGGAATTGTGAGTGGAGCTGAATACTGTATAATTGTCAGTGAACAGCCCTACTTCAGATCTTATGATAGAGCTAATGTCATTGATGAAGCAGCTGAAGATTGTTGGGCCAATAGCGTTGCCCTGAAGAACTCCAGCGGCATTGTCCTGGGGCTTCAGTAATTGATCTGAGAACCATGACCATTTTCCTAAGCGTTCGGTATGACTCCAGCCATGGGTGAATTTTCCCAATGAGCTCAATTTTGCTAGAGCTTCTTGCTGCCACACTTGGCTGAATACCCCCTTGATGTTGAGGACAGCTTTTCTCATTTCCGCTCTGGCATTCTGCTCTTTCATCCACATCTGGATCAAGGCTACGATGAGGTTGGGAACCAGGTGGGTTTAGCAGAACTTGAATTGAATGGTGGTGAGCAGGTTATTGGCAAATAGGTATTGCTTCAAGGTACAGTATTATTGATGTTTTTTTCCATCACTTTTCTGATATTTAGGATGAGGCTGATCAGGTAGTAATTGGCCAGGTTAGATTTGCTTTGCTTTTTGGGATAGGATATATTTGGACAATTTTTTACATTGTAATTAGATGTCGATGTCATAACTTTGTTGGAATAGCTTGGGAAGGAGGCCGGCTAGGTCTAGTGCACAGGTGTTCAGCACGACAGCAAGGATGCTCTCAGGGTCCAAAGCCTTCACTGTGCCCATTGTACTCAGCAGCTTTTTAATGTTACTTGGAGTGAACCAAATTGGCTGGACACTGGCATCTATGTTGATGATGATGAGGACCTCAGGAGGAGACAGAATAGGATTGTTTACTTCGCACTTTTTTGGCTGAAGATGCTTGCAACCACTTGATCCTTTTCTCTTGCAATCATACTGGGCTTGGTTGACCATGGTTGTGAATGATGTTCATGGAGCTTCCTCCTCCCATTAGTTGCTTGTTGTCCACCACTATTCTCAGCTGAATTTGATCCACTGTCTGTGGGACTGCTTAGCTATATCTATAACTTCCTGCTTTTGGTGTTTAACATGCAGTTATCCCTGTGTTACAGCTTCACTAAGAGAGTGCCTCATTCTGAGGTATGTCTGGTTGTTCTCCTGCAACCTTTCACACTCCTCATTGAAGGTGGGTTGATTTCCTAGCTTGTTGGAGATGAAGGATTGAGGAATATGCCAGACCATGACAGATTGTAGTGGTATACAATTTTGCTAATTGCTTACAATTCCTCATCAATGCCCATTTTTAGGCAGTTGGGTCTATCCTAGTTGGCACAGTTGTAGTGACACACTACACAATAGAGAGTGTCCTCTAATGAAGGCAAAACTATGGCCCAGAATTTGCTGGAGCGGGGCACCTTGCAGTGTGCGTTGTGAGTTGTATTTTTTTCCTCACCCTTCAGCTCCAATTATTTTTGCGCCGCAAATTGCTGGAAGTGTGAATTGATAACGGCACGGCGAAGAAACATGGCATCTGGGACCTTGGTGAAGGACGGAACCAATAGTCTTATCTCCTTAACCAATTAAATTTAAGGATAGAGAAAGAAACAGAGTGAACGACGGAAAAGGAAATAGGGTGAAATGGAGTCAAATTAAATATAGAAAGAGAGAGAGGGAAAGAAAGATCGAATTAAGAGAGGAAAAAAAAAGACAAAGGAAAAGTAAGATTAAAAATTAAAAATATAAAAATCCTCTAGGAACAATTTATTACCTGCAGGAGTGAGAATCCACAGTTTCAATTGTTCCCTTTCTGGGCCTCCAAGATTAAGTGGTATGTCAGGACCATAAATCACCCCATTAACAGGGCCCTTACACCGTGAAATAGCAGCCCTAACTTTCTATAGTGAGTTTAATTCTTATTTACTGCAGAGGTCCAGCAATTTCTTGACACTTATGGGGAGGTTGACGGCGAGCTCCTGTTGTTCTGAGACTAACGGAATTTGTGGCGATTCGCAACACACGGCGTATCTCTCTCACCACAAAGTGCTGTTTTTATTACTCACTAATAAGGCTGTGCGCCGCGAACTTGTTATTTTTCCAACAAATTCTGGACCTAGGTGTTTACAAGGACTGTGCGGTGGCTACTACTACCAGTGCTATTGTAGATCGATATGTCTGCGACAACTCCTCAGCTTGTACTGCAGAGAAACCCTTATGCTCCAACCAGTTTTCAAAAGGCATTCAAAAAGGTGCCACTTAAAAGGTCGTTATGCAAGATAAGGGCTCATAGGATTGGGGATAACATATTACATGGATAGAGGATTGGTTAACGCACAGAAAACAGAGAGTAGGGATAAACGGGTCATTTTCAGGTTGGTAACTAGTGGGGTGCTGCAAGGATCAGTGCTTGGTCCTCAGCCATTGAGAACATGTATTGTTCTATATGTATAAATGCGTAGGCTTCGAGGAGCTCCTGAACATTTACCTGAGGAAGGAGGAAGCCTCCGAAAGCTTGTGAATTTAAAATAAAATTGCTGGACTATAACTTGGTGTTGTAAAATTGTTTACAAATTTAAAATCTATATTAATGACTTGGATGAAGGGACCGAGTGTAATGTATCCAAGTTTGCTGATGAGACAAAGCTAGGTGGGAAAGTAAGCTGTGAGGAGGACACAAAGAGTCTGCAAAAGGATAAAGACAGGTTAAGTGAGTGGGCAAGAAGTTAGCAAATGGAGTATAATGTGGAGAAATGTGAGGTTATTCACTTTGGTAGGAAGAATAGAAAAACAATATTTTTTAAATGGTGTGAAACTATCAAATGTTGGTGTCCTGGTACAAGAATCACAAAAAGTTAGCATGCAGGTACAGCAGGCAATTAGGAAAGCAAGTGGGCTGGAGTACAAGAGTAAGGAAGTCTTACTACAATTGTACAGGGCTTTGGCAAGACCTCACCTGGAGTACTGCGTACAGTTTTGGTCTCCTTATCTAAGGAAAGATACACTTGCCTTAGAGGGGGTGCAACAAAGGTTCATTAGATTAATTCCTGGGATGAGAGGCCTGACCGATGAGGAGAGGTGAAGTAGAATGGGCCTATACTCTCTGGAGTTTAGAAGAATGAGAGGGGATCTCAGTAAAACATATAAGATTCTGTGGGGGTTTGTCAGAGTAGATGCTGAGAGGTTGTTTCCCCTGGCTGGAGAGTCTAGAATTAGAGGGCATTGTTGCAGGATAAGGGGTCGGCCATTTAAGACTGAGATGAGAAGGCATTTCTTCACTCGCTTGTGAATCTTGGAATTCTCTACCCCAGAGGGCTGTGGATGCTGAGTCGTTGAGTATATTCAAGGCTGAGATAGATAGATTTTTGGACTTTGGGGGAATCAAGGGATATGGGGATCGGGTAGGAAAGTGGAGTTGAGGTTGAAGATCAGCCATGATCTGATTGAATGGCAGAGCAGGCTCGAGGGGCCGTATGGACTACTCCTGCTCCTAGTTTTTACGTTCTTCTGTTACCTCCACTTCCTAAGTTTTGCTATTTAAGATTCTGTGGGGGCTCGACAGAGTGGAGGCTGAGAGGTTGTTTCCCCTGGCTGGAGAGTCTAGAACTAGAGGGCATGGTCGCAAGATAAGGTGTCGGCCATTTAAGAGTTATATCAAAATAAGGTCAGAATGTATGACTTTAAAGTAGAGATTGAATTATGTTTGCATGCCCTGGCCCAATTATCCCTTGCCCTCTAACCTCACTTCACTTGAATATTACTTTTAGTTTGTCTTGTACAATGCCATGGGAGAGCAATCCATGTATTATTCCTGTACATAAATGACTACATCTGGAATTTATCTGCATTATTGACTGCCAAAAATTGATGTGAAAAATTAATTTTAATACTTCTGCAATTTCCTGTTCCTTCATAAAATTTGTACCCAATTTATTACTTAAATGTCATATGCAGTCTTTATAGTTCTAGTACAGTTAGGTCTCTCGTTGCTAGCATCAGCCTTTTTCATCCTGAATAAAATGCAAATGCTGGAAATACACAGCAGGTCCATCAGCATCTGTAAAGACAAATTAATGTTTTGGTTATGTAACCCTTCATCAGGACTCTGTCTTTTCTCATTACACTGCTGACTGAATTTCTGCATATTTTCTGTTTTTATTTCTTTTATCCTGTTGCCCATTCAAATCTTCCTGTTTGCTACACTCAGTTGACTATGGTGTGGCTCCAAGTGGTCACTACTTTCCATGTATTTTTTTTTCCTTCTCCTGGCAGTTTTCTTCCCTCTCCAGAAGGCGTTGATTCGTTGCTGGGGTACAGTTCCTTAAGTGGTGGTCATCCTCTAGTTACCACACCAAAGTAGCCATTGTTCATGCGTAAACCTAGATAGTGATTGTTGGCATATCGAGATATGGCAGCTGGACTTGATCCTGTTCTCACCTGCTATTCATGACATGCACTTGCAGTTGGCATTGATGGATAGCGATGAGACGGGGCAACCCTGAATAGCTTCAACGCCCCAAAATTAGGGAGGGGAGGTCAATTATAGTTCCCCTATCACCACCCCAGCTGTAATTAGTTAATTCAGAACAGACCAAGCATCAAAATCGAGACTTCTGTTCTTCATGGCTCAGCTTCTTACACCCTTAAAACAACAGGGCTACTAAGGGGCTGACTTGTATATTTTTTCTAAAACAATCTGACTTTGTTAATGTTATTTTTGTCTTCCTTATTCAACCACTCTGATCTTAGTCTTGGTATTTCTCTTCCTTTCTCATACATAATAAACTTTCTTTTCATATTTCTTAAAGCGCCTTTAAAATCCATTTTACTCCAGTTATATTTTCTAGTTTCACTTTCCACTTAATTCTCAACAGACTCGACTCTGTTATGTTAGCTGCCACTTGAAGAAATCAAGTAATATCCTCTGAGCCCAAGAGGTACAAGTGTTCATGTAGCAGGGGTTGCATGCAAAATGTCTTTGAGTGCAACACTGTAGGTGCTTGGTCGTAGCTCTTAGTATACTGGGTTATTCTTAATATTTGCTTCTTGGAGCCAATACAAACCCGTTCAACCAAAGTAACAGCAGTCTGTCTCAGTTTGTAAATGTGTAAGACATGACCTCTTCCAGAGCCATGTTGAGTGTCTGGATGACTCCTCTATCTTACCTATAACTGACATCAGGCCTATAGTTCCCTGCATCTGACTTGTCACCTTTTTGTGTAAATCGGAACTACAGGAGCATCCTTCCAATCGAAGGGAACAATCCCATACTCTAGCAAGCTATTAAAAATCTGGGTAAGGGGCTTGCAAAGCAAACGTCCCATCTCTTTAATCACCCTTGAGTCCAGCAGCCTGATCTACTTTAAGGTTCCTTATTCTGTCTAGAATTATATCCTCAGCTATTTTAATATTTACTTTTTTTTAATCTACTGTACAACCACAACTACATAGCTGGTAGTTAAGCATTGTCCATAGGGGTGAAGACTGACGTGAAGTAATCATTTAACAGCACTGTTTGAATCTGCCCTAAGGCATTTTTCAATGCCCCAATACATTCTTTAATGGTCCTCTGACTCTTAACATAGCTAAAAAAGCTTTTTACCATTGTTACTGTAATTGTCTACTATCTTCTTCTCCATCACTCTCTTAGCTGAACTGATAGCTGCTTTTATTTCCCAATTGCACTGTGAATTATATTATTTAATCTATAAAAGTATTTTTGCTTGAGCCTAATTTGTCCATGCACCTATCTAGTCAGCCATTTTGGTTTTATTTTGCCATGTGCCCTTTTTTTTTTAAACCTTGGAACATACATGGCTTCTTTGGTTTTAAAGCCTACTCATTTCTCCGCAACAGTAATTTCCCTGCCTAATAAGGTTGACCATAACTTTTTCCAAATCTTCAGCCAGTTTAATAAAATTAGCTTGAAATCAGAAACAAGCATTAAATTGTAGGTAGCCTTTACTTGGCTAACCAGATTAAATCTAATTATATTGTGGTCACTGTTCACTAATACCTCATTGTATGAGTTTGACATAGACTGAGCTCTGACATTACGCAAACTGGATCATCTGGATTTAATGAACATCTTCAATAGCTATAGCCTGTGGCCTCTTTAGGAACAGGAGTAGGCCATTCAGTCCCTTGAGCCTGTTCCACCATTCAATTAGATCATGCCTGATCTGTATCTTAACTCGATCTACCCGCCTTGGTTCTGTAACCCTTAAAACCCTTGCCTAACAAAAATCTATCAATCTCAGTTTTGAAATTTTCAATTGACCCAGCCTCAGCAGCTTTTTGGGGGGAAGAGAGTTCCAGATTTCCACTACCTTTTGTGTGAAGAAGTGCTTCCTGACATCACCCCTGAACGGCCTAGCTCTAATTTTATGCCCCCTTGTTCTGGACTCCCCCACCAGATGAAATAGTTTCTCTCTCTTGACCCTATCAAATCCTTTAATCATCTTAAATGCCTCAATTAGATCACCCTTAATCTTCTATAGTCAAAGCAATACAAGCCTCGTCCATGCAACCTGTCCTCATAATTTAACCCTTTTAGTCCAGGTACCATTCTGGTGAATCTGTGCTGCACCCGCTTCCAAGGTCAATATCTCCTTCCTGAGGTGCGGTGCCCAGAACTGAACACAGTCTCCAGATGAGGTCTAACCAGGGCTCTGTATAGCTGTAACATAACTTCCGCCCCTTTGTATTCCAGCCCCCTTGAGATAAAGGCCAACATTCCAATAGCCTTTTAAATTATTTTTGTACCTGTCCTCCAGCTTTTAGTGATTTCTGTACTTTGATCCCTGAATCTCTCTGTTCATCCACAGTTCCTAGCTTTTCGCCATTTACAAAATACTCTGATCTATCTTTCTTTGGATAACCTTACATTGAACTCCATCTGCTACAGTTTAGCTCACTCAAGTAATCTATCAATGTCCCTTTGCAAATTTCTGCTCCCATCTACACTGTTTACTGAGCCACCTAACTTAGCATCGTCAACAAACTTCGATATACGGCTCTCTATTCATCTAATCATTTATAAATATCGTGAAAAGCTGTGGCCCCAGTACAGATCCTTGGGGAACACCACTAGTCACATCCTGCCAATCGGAGCACACACCCATTATCCCTACTCTCCTACCTCCTAACCAGTTCCCTATCCAAGCCAATTGGTTGCCTCCAATTCCAGACGCTCTCATTTTTGTTAAGTCTCTTATGTGGAACCTTGTCAAATGCCATCTGGAAATCCATATAAATATCATCCATAGACACTCCTTTACCTACCACGTTAGTTACCGCCTCAAAAAATTCAACTAGGTTTGTTAGACATGATTTATCCTTTACAAATCCAATTTGTCCAAATGCTCAGTCACTCTGTCCCTAATAGCAGATTCTAGTAACTTCCCCACAACTGACATTAGACTAATAGGCCTATAATTTCCTAGTTTATCTCTCTTACCTTTCTTAAATGGTGGAGTGACATTGGCAATTTTCCAATTCAAGGGGACAATTCCTAAATCGAGAGAGTTTTGGAAGATCATTTCTAAAACATCGACAATTTCCGCACCTACACTTATAATACCCTGGGATGGAAACCATCAGGTCCTGGAGATTTGTCTATCTTTAATAACATTAGTTTCTTCAACATTTTTTAACTTATATTGAATTTAGTTAGTTGCTCCCCTTGATTTATTTTTAGTTTTCCTGGTATCTCTGGTATTTTATCCTCATCCTCTACTGTTGAGACCGATACAAAGTAACTATTTAGTAAGTCTGCCATTTCCTGATTTCCAATTACAGTATCGTCTGGGTCTGTCATTAAGGGGCCCACGTTACTCTTAGCCACCCTCTTTTTAATATATTTGTAAAATTTAGAAGCAGTGTGAATTCACTTTGTTTTAAAATACCACTTAAGCATAATTCAATCCCAACATCCTTTCTACAAAGAAAAATGATCAAAAATCCAGAAACTTGACACCATGTTAAGGTTCCAATCTATAATAGACTGGCACACGGTGGCAGTTAAGTTATAGTAGATGAAATGTACAACATATTGTTCCTGGGAACACTTGTGTCTACAATATGTGTGCAAGGCTTGTATCTGTGAATTACTGCAGTCATCAATGAATGACTCCTGCATACACATTCTTGGTTAGACCTCTGCTTCATCTGTTTTCTCCTCTTCCTCATTTTGCTCCTTTGCCATTGCTACACCACGGATCTACTCTTTGTCCTGCTGTACGTTTGCTCCACTTTGTGTTGCAAGGTTATGCAGTATACGTGAGGCCATGATTATTTTCCAAACCATTGATGGGCTATACAGAAGTACTTCTGGATGGTCCAAATAGCAGAATCTTGGTTTTGGCAGAATGAAACTATGTTTTGCACTAATTCTGGTTGAGGCATGTGATTCATGGTATGTGTGTTCCACTGATCCAGGGTTTCTCAGCGTAAACAGCAGCCATGGCTACTGGGAGGCCATCTGTAACCATCCGTCCAATCTTTTGAGACTTCAAATACTATGGACACCGTGAACTGCTGCATACTGAAAGCATCATGGGTGCCTTCAGGATACTGGGCATTCTCCTGCATTGTGATGTTTCTGGGGTGAGAAACCACCTAACCATTAATTGACTGGAAGCACTTTCTATTTATGAAGGCCATGAGGTTGATGTGAAGAGCCCTGATGCCCACATGGATGCCATCTACAGTGCCTTGCACTCTTAGGAACTCTACAACCTGATGAAAATGATGTGCCTGTCCAGCTGATGCCACCTTTGCACAGGAAAAGTGATGTGTGTTGCCCTTTGCAAGTATTGCACATGTCGCTTTATACATCTGGACACTGCAGACAGTCTGATTTGGCAGATGTCCCCTGCGGTGGTTTGGAAGGATCCAGTAGCATGAAAGCTTAGTGTTCTGGTAGCCTTCACTGCTACAGGAAAAGTGGGTAAAATAACTCTCTGACTGGCAGGATCCTGGGATAATGATGGGTGCGGGCATAATGCTTTGGGTGTCACTGCACCTGAATTTGGTGTCTCTTTGTCTCTAAATGATCCAATGCTATAGGAGCCCCCGAAGCAATTCCCATTCTCAGCACTGAGATCCAAATGTGCAAAATGGTGCACTCCATAATAAAAATAAAGCAGGGAGTAAAATAAAACCACATATCAATGCTAAATGAAGTAAAATCACTAGAATAAACCTTTGCATTAGCAACCTAGTTTTAAGAATTCAACTTCAGCTGGCCTGGCCAGGCTATGCCAGTGTCCATTTTATATAGCCAGCGTGAGAGCTGGATCAGAACTCTACAGAAGAATGTGAAATTTGTCATGGGACCTTATTTGCATTATTATACTATTGAAATGAGGCTTGTGCTGGCCACCAGTGTCGCTTTCATTTGCTTGCCCTGCCCATTTTGCCTCAATGAGTTATGGCAGATGTAGCACTGGATCTACACATTACTTCCACCACATATACTGCACTGCCACTGCCCTCAATTTCTTTACTGCAAGGCCATTTTACCATGCTTCTGGGAATATTTCCAACATTAGTCGATCAGCTGTGTAAAGATGCATTGTTTGCTGGAGCTGTCAAGTACATTTGCTCCCCCATGGTCTTCCATCACAGTGTGGCAGGGCACTGTGCTTTGAATGTATGACAGGATTCCCCAAAATACATGCACACTTTCACAATGCCATTAACTACCTCAACAGGAAAGGGAATAATTCATGCAATTTGCAGCTTATTTCAAATCATGGAGGTTAATACTTTCTTTCCTGGCAGCTGCCATGATTCCTTCATTTTGTGGCAGTGCAAAGTTGCACCACTCTTTGTTTCCTCAGTGGTAGGAGGGTGTGAGCTGGCTGGCTGCAGCATTCTTCCAGGAATATTTTGGAACTATGGTGGCCCTCATCTCAGGGCAACTGAAGCCACAGAGGTATGTGCTGCAGGCTGTGCCTTCTGTGCTGCAGAAGGATTAGTGTGACTGCTACATTTGCAGGCATCTGAGGGGGCTGGTGGGAGGTTATACAGATGGTACTATCCTAAGAGATAGCGTTGTCATGTGGGCCTGCCAGCCTGATCACTAGTATTGGGTCTTAGGTATTATTCGGCCACAAGAGCCATCAGATTGTTGAAACCCTGAGAGGCACTTGTCTCGAATCCAGCCTGAGTCAGTTAATGTAGAGCAGATAGCCCTCTCCACTCTGGCACCCAAGGCACGATGGCAGCAGCCACAGTTCCATGCCAGAAGGTTCATTCAACCTCTTAGTTCCTCTGTCGGGGAGGCTTCTTGTGTGGATCATTCTAGAATTGGCACATGCCCAGGTTGACTGCAGAGCTGCACAGATTCATCATGGAATTGCAGAAATGAGCCACCATCTGCAGCACACCTGGGACACTGTCTCCAGTGCCTCTATATATGTTGGATGCTCCACAAGTATCCCTTTTTTAAAAATCAGGCTCTTCAGTTGATGGAAAACGTCTCCTGACCAATGTTCTCTCTCATCTTTTTCGGCCATGTGCGGAATGAATTTGGGTTTGTGCACCGATATAAGGACTGTGTGTGTCACCATAAAAAAAAATTACAACTTTGAATAGAACATCTTTTTAGAAAACATTATTCAGGGTAAATAACATACAGAACAAATGTACAATTTAATGTTATATTGGCTGATAAATTTATAAAATGGGTTTCTTAAGTTGCAGTAGGATCGAGCAGACCAGTCTCGTTATATTTTATTAAAAATGATCTGATGGGAACAATTCCAGTCAGCTTTTTGTTGAATCAGCGTAATGATTCTGATTTAAGCGGAAATAAAGTGTGCAATCAGAATTTTTAAATTGAGTCAGAAATACAAAACAACTGTCAAATCAGTCAGTGAGAATTTGGGGATAGGGAACAGTTTAATTAAAGCTCCCCCTTCCCCATTGAATCCTCAGCAGGGTTAAAAAAATTATTGCATTACAATTGTACATCTTGCAGGTCTCATTAGTTTTGGCTGCCTCTGTGTAAGGCAGGGAGCAGTTTGGTTGTGAAGAATCTGAACTGAGGGAGGCAATGGACAAAGATAAAAAGAGACTATCCTTGGGGCAACTGAGGGCTTTTGGATAGCAGTTGTATAAAACAATTTAAATCAACTTCATTGTTTTGATTACAATGCACCAATGTGATTGGAAAGTATATTTTAGCACAATTGTAGAAGGATTTTTAATAACAGTATTACACATGATCTGTGTCAGAATTACTTAATTTGTAAATATGAAATATGGAAATCGATAAATGATTATTCCAATATGCCAGGTAATTTGGGTTCATTTGTAGTTTACTTCAGAAGCTAATGTCGAATAGGATGGTGACAAAAACTGTTAATTGCACTAATCGTAGACTCCCTCCAATGTCATTTGCTACCAATGCCTTAAATACGTTTGTCTTTAGACTAAAGTAACAGTTCTGCACAATTCGCACGAGAGGTGAAAAGCTTGCATTTAATTGAACGCATCTCCTCGCTGAATCTTTACTGAATCCTCGTGTGCTGACGTTTTCTGATTGGAAACTCCAAATCAGTTATATCATGAAGGGATGGAAATGTATGTGTCATCCGCAGTACAACCTAACTTTAACTCCTGCCCTTGCTGCAAAGTGATTGGTAGCTGACGTCAACTCAGCAGCTCCTCTTGCCCACTATAATCGGTTCATCAACCTCTGCAATTCCTCAGGCTCACTAACTCTCTGGGTGGGTGCCTCTGGGCTAGTGCTTACAGACAAAGATATTAAACAGAATATTAAAATAATCGACTTTTATGCCCAAATCATTTTAATTTTGTTTGCTCTTGATTACAGTTTACTTAGAACATAAGAACATAAGAAATTGGAGCAGGAGTAGGCCAATCGGCCCCTCGAGCCTGCTCCGCCATTCAATAAGATCATGGCTGATCTGATCCCAACCACAAATCTAAAGAACACAAGAAGTAGGAGCAGGACCCGGCCACACAGCCCCTGGGCCCTCTCCGCCACCCACAGGGCATTGACCGATCCGAACTCAGCTTCATGTCCAATTTCCTGCCCGCTCCCCATAACCCCTAATTCCCTTTACTTCTAGGAAACTGTCTATTTCTGTTTTAAATTTATCTAATGATGTAGCTTCCACAGCTTCCTGGGGCAGCAAATTCCACAGACCTACCACCCTCTGAGTGAAGAAGTTTCTCCTCATCTCAGTTTTGAAAGAGCAGCCCCTTATTCTAAGATTATGCCCCCTAGTTCTAGTTTCACCCATCTTTGGGAACATCCTTACTGCATCCACCCGATCAAGACCCTTCACAATCTTATATGTTTCAATAAGATCGCCTCTCATTCTTCTGAACTCCAATGAGTAGAGTCCCAATCTACTCAACCTCTCCTCATATGTCCGCCCCCTCATCCCCGGGATTAACCGAGTGAACCTTCTTTGTACTGCCTCGAGAGCAAGTATGTCTTTTCTTAAGTATGGAGACCAAAACTGTATGCAGTATTCCAGGTGCGGTCTCACCAATACCTTATATAACTGCAGCAATACCTCCTTGTTTTTATATTCTATCCCCTGAGCAATAAAAGCCAACATTCCGTTGGCTTTCTTGATCACCTGCTGCACCTGCATACCAACTTTTTGATTTTCTTGCACTAGGACCCCCAGATCCCTTTGTACTGCAGTACTTTCCAGTCTCTCGCCATTAAGAAAATAACTTGCTCTCTGATTTTTCCTGCCAAAGTGCATAACCTCACATTTTCCAATATTATATTGCATCTGCCAAATCTCCGCCCACTCACCCAGCCTGTCTACATCCCCTTGCAGGTTTTTTATGTCCTCCTCACTCTCTACTTTCCCTCCCATCTTTGTATCATCTGCAAATTTTGATATGTTGCACTCGGTCCCCTCCTCCAAATCGTTAATATAGATTGTAAAGAGTTGGGGACCCAGCACCGACCCCTGTGGAACACCACTGGTTACTGGTTGCCAGTCCGAAAATGAACCATTTATCCCAACTCTCTGCTTCCTGTTCGATAACCAATCCTCCACCCATGCCAGAATATTACCCCCAATCCCGTGATTTTTTATCTTAAGTAATAATCTTTTATGTGGCACCTTGTCGAATGCCTTCTGGAAGTCTAAATACACTACGTCCACTGGTTCCCCTTTATCCACCCTATACGTTATATCCTCGAAGAACTCAAGCAAATTTGTCAGACATGACTTCCCCTTCATAAAGCCATGCTGACTTTGTCCTATTAAATTATGCTTATCTAAATGTTCCGTTACTGTCTCCTTAATAATAGACTCCAAAATTTTACCCACCACAGATGTTAAGCTAACTGGCCTATAATTTCCAGCCTTCTGCCTACTACCCTTTTTAAATAACGGTGTTACATTAGCAGTTTTCCAATCTGCCGGGACCTCTCCTGAGTCCAGGGAATTTTGGAAAACTATCACCAAAGCATCCACAATCCCTACTGCCACTTCCCTCAAGACCCTAGGATGGAAGCCATCAGGTCCAGGGGATTTATCCGCCTTGAGTCCCATTATTTTACTGAGTACCATCTCTTGAGTGATTTTAATCGTATTTAGCACCTCCCCCCCCAGAGCCCCCTGTTTGTCCAGTGTTGGGATATTCTTAGTGTCCTCTACTGTAAAGACTGAAACAAAATATTTGTTCAGCATTTTTGCCATCTCCATGTTTCCCACCATTAATTTCCCGGTCTCATCCTCTAAGGGACCTATGTTTGCCTTAGCCACCCTTTTTCTTTTTATATAACTATAGAAACTCTTGCTATCTGTTTTTATATTTTTTGCTAATTTCTTTTCATAATCTAACTTCCCTTTCTTAATCAATCCTTTAGTTACTTTTTGCTGTCTTTTGAAGACTTCCCAATCTTCTATCCTCCCACTAAGTTTGGCTACCTTATATGTCCTTGTTTTTAGTCGGATACTATCCTTGATTTCTTTACTTAGCCACGGATGGCTGTCATTTCTTTTACACCCTTTTTTCCTCAGTGGAATATATTTATTTTGAAAGTTGTAAAATAACTCCCTAAATGAACACCACTGCTCATGTACCGTCTTACCCTTTAATCTATTTTCCCAGTCCACTTTAATCAATTCCGCTCTCATACCATCATAGTCTCCTTTATTCAAGCTCAGTACGCTTGTTTGAGAATCAACCTTCTCACCCTCTAATTGGATATGGAATTCAACCATGTTGTGGTCGCTCGTTCCAAGGGGATCCTTAACTAGGACATTATTAATTAATCCTGACTCATTACACAGGACCAGGTCCAAGGTTGCCTGCCCCCTTGTAGGATCAGTTACATACTGCTCAAGAAATCCATCCCTGATGCACTCAATGAACTCGTCCTCAAGGCTGCTCTGCCCAATTTGATTTGTCCAGTTAATATGATAATTAAAATCCCCCATAATTATGGCTGTTCCCTTATTACATGCCCCGACTATCTCCTGATTAATACTTCTTCCAGCAGAGTTGCAACTATTAGGAGGCCTATATACTACGCCCACGAATGTTTTTTTCCCTTATTATTCCTTATCTCCACCCAAACTGTTTCATTATCTTGATGCTTTGTCCCAATATCATTTCTCTGTATTACAGTGATTCCTTCCTTTATTAACATAGCCACCCCACCTCCCCTTCCTTCCTGCCTGTCCTTCCTGATTGTTAAATACCCTGGCATATTTAATTCCCAGTCGTTGTCACCCTGCAGCCATGTTTCTGTAATGGCCACAAGATCATACCCATACGTAGTTATTTGTGCCGTTAACTCGTCCATTTTATTACGAATGCTACGTGCATTCAGATAAAGAACTTTCAAATCTGTTTTGTGACGCTTAGTTCCTGCTTTTTCCTTTTTTAACACTTTACCTATTACTCCATACCTTCTGTCCCTTCCTGTTACGCTTTCCTCTCTCTCCCTGCTCAGGTTCCCAACCCCCTGCCACTTTAGTTTAAACCCTCCCCAACAGCACTAGCAAACACTCCTCCTAGGACAGCGGTCCCGGCCCTGCCCAGGTGCAGACCGTCCGGTTTGTACTGGTCCCACCTCCCCCAGAACCGTTTCCAGTGTCCCAGGAATTTGAATCCCTCCCCCTTGCACCATTCCTCTAGCCACATATTCATTTGAAATATCCTCCTATTTCTACTCTGACTAGCACGTGGCACTGGCAGCAATCCTGAGATTACTACCTTTGAGGTCCTATTTTTTAATTTACCTCCTATCTCCCTATATTCTGCTTTTAGGACCTCATCCCTTTTTTTACCTATATCGTTGGTGCCTATGTGCACCACGACAGCTGGCTGTTCGCCCTCCCCCTCCAAAATGTTCTGTAGCCGCTCCGAGACATCCTTGATCCTTGCACCAGGGAGGCAACACACCATCCTGGAGTCTCGGTTGCGGCCGCAGAAACGCCTGTCTATTCCCCTTACAATTGAGTCCCCTATCACTATAGCTCTGCCACTCTTTTTCCTCCCAGCCTGTGCAGCAGAGCTACCCGTGGTGCCAGGAAGTTGGCTGCTGCTGCCTTCCCCTGATAAGTCATCCCCCCCAACAGCATCCAAAGTGGCATATCTGTTTGAGAGGGGGATGGACACAGGGGACCCCTGCACTACCTGCCTGCATCTCTTACTCTTCCTGGTGCTCACCCATTCACTTCCTGCCTGTATACCCTTTACCTGCGGTGTGACCAACTCGCTAAACGTGCTATCCACGAGTTTCTCTGCATCGCGGATGTTCCACAGTGAGTCCACCCGCAGCTCCAGCTCCGAGATACGATCGGTCAGTAGCTGCAGGTGGACACACTTCCCGCACACATGGTCGGCAGGGACACTGGTAGTGTCCATGACTTCCCACATCTTGCAGGAGGAGCATATCACGGGTGCGAGGTCTGCTGCCATGACTTGCCTTAGCTGAGTTACCCCTTTTAAATTACGTTGAAATTAGAAAATGTTAACTATACTAGGGACCTAGGTTCACTAAAAAAAAACACTATCTGCTATAAAACCTGAAGATCTTCCCTTTCTTATTACTTTACTTACAGTAAAATGGTAGAAATACTCACCTGAACCTACTCACCAATCAGCTGCCTCCCCTGTGCCGCGTCACTTTCTGACTGGTGTCGTCACCCCGAACTGCCGCTGGTCTCAGAGTCTCGCTCTCAGAGTAAGCTCTGGTCTCGCTCTCTCCGCGCTGTTTATATCCCCGCTCTGGTCTCGCTCTCTCCCGCCGCTCACCGACTGAACTCTCGCTCTCTCTGCGCTGTTTATATCTCCGCTCTGGTCTCGCTCTCTCCCGCCGCTCACCGACTGGACTCTCGCTCTCTCCGCGCTGTTTATATCTCCGCTCTGGTCTCGCTCTCTCCCGCCGCTCACCGACTGAACTCTCGCTCTCTCCGCGCTGTTTTTATCCCCGCTCTGGTCTCGCTCTTTACCGCCGCTCACCGACTGGACTCTCGCTCTCTCCGCGCTGTTTTTATCCCCGCTCTGGTCTCGCTCTCTCCCGCCGCTCACCGCTCTCAGGTCCACTACCGCTCTGCAGGAAAAGCAAGGCAAAGCAGCACCTCCTTCCCCCACTTCACCAAACTCCCACACGTACCGAACTCTCAGCACACTGTGTTGTCCTCACACCGTGCTGTCCGCACTGACAGGCCCCTGTATTTCTACAGTTGAGACTCAGATGAGTCAGGCCTGCCCCACCTTCGGGGACCAATTGAATCTAGCTAACCAATTAACTTGCTACAGCAGCTCTCTGCTGAAGCCTGACAGAAACTTAGAAATTTAAACTTTTAAATTGACCTTAAACAGTTGAAGCAATATGCACTAGATTTAAAGAGATTAACCCTTCAACTCCCACACCTGACAGAAACTTAGAAATTTAAACTTTTAAATTGACCTTAAACAGTTGAAGCAATATGCACTAGATTTAAAGAGATTAACCCTTCAACTCCCACACGTACCGAACTCTCAGCACACTGTGTTGTCCTCACAACACAGTTACTCTTTCCTAATGTTTGGTTTGCAATCCTCTGTTTACTTTTGTACTTGGAATGATTCATTAAAACATAATATTATTATTTTTAAAATGGTTATTTGTGCAAAATTGTATTTGACTATGTGTAATCTGTTTAAATTATGTACTATAGCAATATAAATTGCGATTGTCTTTGAATTTTTTTTATTAAACCAATCAATATGTCCACCCTTTAAAAAAAAAAATATGGAGGGAAAAGACAACTGGGAAGATCAAGGTGTACAGGGGATGGGAAGGAGAGGAGGGAAAAGAGAGCGTGGCAAAGTTTAGGACAGGAGTAGGGCCTTAGACTGAGCAGGGATTGAGAGAGGCCTGGAGTTGAGGGTGGAACAGTATCTTGAAGGAAGGGTGAGATCACAGTTTTATTTAGGGTCTGTAAATTGAGAGAACAGGCTTAGGAGCAGGTTGGGGTTGAGGCTGGGTGATGGTGTGTTGTTTTGGGCTGTTGTGGGAGGGATTAAAGAAGTCCAGTGACACAGTTGTAGTCTGGTTGCTTGGTTGTGTCAAATCAATCTCCGGGTACCTTTTGTGCTCTTTGCATAAGTATTGTGATAGAGGCTGAGCTGTGTGGTAGTTTATGGGAACTGTAGCACATTTGTTTTGCTCAGAACATCTGGCTTCAGTTTACTGAAGTGTAAGGTATTGAGTGAAATGTACCTGAGATTAGGAGTGTTACTGACGCCTGGTAGTGTGTGTTCGATCGTGTGCCTTGAGAAGAGGGTAAATTTGTTGAAGAAATTGGAAGATTGGATGGGCAAGTTTGTGATTTTTTTTTGAATTATGTTGTAATGTCATAACTGCTATTTTTAGTGATATAAAATTAGTGGGCAATTTTCATAACGGCTGTATCTCCTGAAGTTTATTTTGCTGGAATATAATTTAATTTTTTTTGATTGTGTAGGTGGAGAGAAGATTGAAATTAGGAAGAATGATTTTGTAATATGTGAATTTAAAAAAAAATCTATTTGGAAGAGAAAAACACAAGAGACTTATTCACTTAACCAATGAAGAAGAAAATTAGTATTGATCAATGGCTTGACAGACATGACAAACTTTATTTAAAAAAAAATCTTCATTGAAGCATAATCAATTTATGACACCAAATCTGGACAGTCAACAGACTCCTTCCCACCTGTGGATGCCAATGTTGGCATAATGCCCCGAATGAAGAGATTCAAAATGGATTAGTATCAACACTTTGATTAATGTCCTGGATGAAAAATGACAACCAAGGTAACAATAGTGACTCCATTAGAAATGTTAAAACACTTAACTACAAGTTCTCTCCATACATGGCTGAACCACAATTTAAAATTACTAACATCAGCCTGAAAAAAAATAATTTGTACGTCTTTATCCTTCAAATCAATGACAATCCCAAAACCTTTCTTCTGTGCACTGCTTCTTTGCTGTTCACAGATGAGCTTATTCAAGTATAAACTGGCATGAAGTGACTGCATGCTTACACAGACCTGAGTCTTATTTGATACTGATCAGGATCATGTAGAGCAGCAAAAGCACTCAACATTATTTTTCTTGTACTTTAGCATGATAATATTGTAAAATATATGCTTAGCAGGACTCTTGAAAATTTGTGGTCTGTATTTCTAGTTCTTTTAAAAGTGTTTGATAGTTCTAATTCTCTGCTAGACAATAAAGTAATTTTGTTGAGTGGGAGAGAGTAATTTTTGAGCATTTTTATCACCTACCCTTTTCATAAGCCTTCTATGCACCATTCCAGCTAAGAATGTGGAAAGGCAAACTTTACCCAGATCTATCTTTGCAATTATCAATTTAAATGTCATCTTCTAACTGGCAATTTGAAGATCACAAGATATTTATTAATGAGGTAGGCCATTCGGCTCAACTTAGATCATCCATCCAAAATGACCCTAAAGTCTCCCCATTGCGGCATCCAATTGGTTCTTAAATGATTCCAGGGTTCTCACCTCTGCTATTCTATCCGGGAGTCCATTCCATGTGTTGATCACTCTTATATACCTCTATAACGTTACCTCTCAGACGTCTCAGTTTAAAGCAGAAAAGTTGAAGTCTCTCCAGTCTTCATGCTGGAGAGTAACCCAAGTTGGACAGTCCTCTAATTTCCTCACTTTTTGCAGGGGAGCACCTGCCCTCTACTCAGCATACTCCTTAGAAGATGTGGCTGAGATAGGACATGCACTGTGTGGAGTATGAGATTATCAAATACTCTATGAAAGTGACATGCTGCTAAGAGTATGGAAATTCATCTGGAAAACAACTGGTCAGGCTTCAAGCTGGTCAGACCAAGGATCTATCCTTGGTCCCATCCTATTTCTCATCTACACACTGCCCCTCAACGTCATCACCCGATGACATGTCAGGTGCCACATGTATGCTGATGACACTTAGCTCTACCTTACCACCACCTCTCTCGTCCCCTCAACTGCCTCTGATTTGTCATGCTGATTGTCTGATATCCAGTATTGGATGAGCAGAAATATCCTCCAATGAAATATTGGGAAGACCGAAGCCATTGCCTTCGGGCCCCACCACAAACTCCATTCTCCAGCCACCAACTCCACCCCTCTCCTTGGCCACTGTCTGAGGCTGAACCAGACCGTTTGCAAACCTTGACATCCTATTTGGCCCTGAGCTGAGCTTCCGACACCATATCTTCTCCATCACCAAGACTGCCTACTTCCACCTCCGTAATATTGCCCATCTCCACCCCTGCCTCAGCTCATCTGCTGCTGAAACCCTCATCCATGTCTTTGTTACCTCTGGACTCAACTATTCCAATCCTTTAAGACGCTCCTTAAAACCTGCCTCATTGACCAAGCTTTTGGCCACCTGACCTAATATCTCCTTATGTGGCTTGGTGTCAAATTATGTTTGATAATGCTCCTGTGAAGTGCCTTGGAATGTTATACTATGTTAAAGGCATTCAAAAGGGAGCTGGATGAATTCCTGAGCTAACATATCTACATATAGAAGGTAGGTGGTTACTGGGGTTGTCTTACCTGGTCACCGTGGTCTCTTGGAGATTGTTTGCTCACCTTGGGGGATCGGAGAGGAATTTCCCAGTCTTTTTTCCTAAATTGGCCGAAAAATTTTTTTTTGCCTGTCCCAGGAGATTGAGAGAGTTGGGGGAAAGGGGGTGGGGTGGGGGAAGGGGAGGTGATGATGGTGTGGAGAAGTTACGCCATGCCAGGATCGGACAGGCTTGATGGACCAGCTGATCTTTACATGTCCTGTTTCATATGTTTGTATCTGTGTCTGTATTAGTGGAGGTATATGTGTAAACAGAGATTATGGAGTTTATCTTTGGAAGTGGGAAGAAATTTTGCTGAATTTCCTTTCAGGAGTTGAAATAATTAGAGTACAGAAGGGGTGGACTTCCTTATGAATTAAAGGTTCAAACCTATGCCCACAATCCATTTTGGTAAATTTGTCAAATTTTCAGTCCAAGACTTTGACTATTTAAGATTTGTGCTGAATAGCACAACAGGATCTCTTTCACCTTGGACAGAAATGTTAATTATCTCCTGTGTTTAAGCTGGCATCATGTGGCATGCTTCTCAGAACTGGATCAGGGAAAACTGAACAAAGCACAGGGTGAATTGGGGCTGGGTTACAATACAAAGCCATCCATTCTGATCCTGCCAGCTGTTTTCTAGTTATCTTTCAGGTGCCTCCGGCATATCCTAGGTAGAATATATTTTCTTAACAAAGGTACAACTTTTTATGTAGGCACATTTATTCAGATAAGATCTCAAAGTCAAAAGCAAAACAACAGGTAAAGCTTGGATCCTCAGGAGAAGATAAGTTTAAAATCAACACACTATTGTCATGAGAAAGCATGGAGCCAACTGATATCAGTGGAAGCTTCTTCCAAGAAGGTTATGGAAATAGGCTTAGCACCAGTGTACACTCAGCCCAATCTCCACGTAACTCAATCACCCTGTGTTGAACAGATTGAGCAAATGACAGTCATTATTGATTCCTATTATTTTTTCTAACTTGCTCCCGATCTGCCTTGACACCTGCACAATCTTGCTCAGGGGCCTTGTGAGCCTGGACAGTTAGTGTAGGTAGACTATTCAACGATATAGGGTATTACAATTATTTCTGGTCCTGTTCTCATTTAACATATGCTATAGTTCATGTTGGTTAAGTCAATTAAAAAAATACAAATCTCTTCAATAATTTGAAGTATTCATTTACATTTTATTCAGAAAATGAAAATAGTAAGCTGAAATGACATAGCAAATGCACTGTCTGATAACTTACACACCTTTAAAACCAGAGATATACAGCTTGTACTCTTTAAATGGATGTGTCAGTACTCAGTAAAGATGTGTCAAAAAGTAAAACTCTGATGGAGAGGGCATCCTAATGTATTTTTATCATAAATATATATAATAGATCAGATGTCACCAATAACACAAAGGAGCTGTTTTAAGACCGTTTACAATCAGATCTACCACTAATAATGAAGCAGAAAGATAATATGGATTCCAGTAATTTAACTCACAACCTTACTTAATACACACAAGAAATTATTAATGATGGGATTCATTTAGTTTCAGTTAGTAAACAAGGTACCATCAGCTAGCTACTGTGTGTATCAAATAAATCAATTGTATCAAATTATATCAAAAATTATTATTTTTAAATTGTAGCATTTTGGTTTTACATTTCGTCTAGAGTTATGCCATGTCCATTTGTTCTGTAAATTATTTGGTGTTAATTTATACCCTAAAAGTTGAACAAAAGTAGCAAACAGGCTCCACCTAGTGGCCCTTCTATATGGGATGAATTTTACTTAATAGCAATATAGCACTATATTTAGTAACATCATCTAAATGTTCTATTTGACGCCTGGCACATACTTAAACATATTATGTTATATAATATCCCTATAGCTGTGGTTCTTATCCATGGCCTCCTCTCTGCCTCATTTCTATTGCGAATATGAGATGCTTGAATTCTAAAATCCTTAAGAAATAAATTGGACACTTTCCATTTGTAAAATTCAAACAGGCAGAACAGAACTTAAATTTGATGTATGCACATGATAAATTAAGAATGTTAATAGAAAATCCAGTTAACTCAAAAGAAACCTGGAGCATGCATCATAATTAGGCTACAAAATGGATAGCGGTGAATTGGAATATTCATTTATAAATAATGCACGGGGCAATTTACTAATCTCCTGTACCAAGGTATTTAATGGTTAGGTGATATAGTCAAACCTTAAAATCCAAATAGATAATGAAAATGAACATGGACTTTCTGGTGTAAATGTTATTGGATAAATTGGAAAGTGATAGCAGAATCCATGGGCTTGAATAAATAATAATAGATATTAGTTTTATTTTAGCAGTGATCCCTCTAATTACATAACGTTTATTTTGCTAGCAATAAAAGAAGTACTCAAACAATTTGAAAAATCTGCATTGATAAAGGTTGGATGTAGATTTGGGATACCAAACTCTAGATATTATTTTGTGTTCTAAGACAAAATAGGAAATGCCTTATCCAGTCCAGTCCTAGTTAATTAGAAGTGAAACAGTCCCTTATCGGAGGGAATTTTAACAAGATCGATCACATAATTTGTCATACTCCAGAATTTAGTTGGTTTTATGGAAGTTCATGGTCAATAAACAATACAATGGTAAGCCTGTCTCTTTTAAAATGGGTCAACCCAGTCCATTTTTAAACATGGAATAATATGAAGGTGATACAAATGGAAAGGTTTCAAAAAATCAAGAATATCAGCTAAAAGATTGATCATGGGAAGCTGGGAAAAAGTAAGAATGGGAATGGGTGCAGGGAAAAAGGGCCAACTGCAAATGCAGTGTCAACTCTGTGAGCATTTTATAAAACAAAAAGCCTGTTTCCTATCACATAGCTGGGAAACAGGGTTTTATATAGGATTTACAACATAGAAACAGGCTATTCAGCCCAACTGGTCTATGCTGGTGTTTATGCTCCACATGACTTTACTTCATCTACCCCTATCTGCATATCCTTCTATTACTTTCCTTTCTCCCTCATGTACTTATCTAGCTTCCCCTTCAAGGCATTGATGCTATTCACCTCAACTATTGCATGTGGTAGCAAGTTCCACATTCTAACCATCCTTTGGGCAAAGAAGTTTCTCCTGAATTCTTTACTGGATTTATAAGTGACTATATATTTATAGCCCCTAGTGTTGGACTCCCCCACAGATGGAAACATTGCTTTATAAAAGACTAGGAACATAGGAACAGGAGTAGGCCATTCAGTCCCTCGTGCCTGTTCCGCCATTTGATAAGATCATGGCTGATCTGTGATCTAACTCCATATACCTGCCTTTGGCCCAGATCCCTTAATACCTTTGGTTGCCAAAAAGCTATCTATCTCAGATTTAAATTTAGCAATTGAGCTAGTATCAATAGCCGTTTGCGGAAGAGAGTTCCAAACTTCTAACACCCTTTGTGTGTAGAAATGTTTTCTAATCTCACTCCTGAAAGGTCTGGCTCTAATTTTTAGACTGTGCCCCCTACTCCGAGAATCCCCAACCAGCAGAAATAGTTTCTCTCTATCCACCCTATCTGTTCCCCTTAATATCTTATAAACTTTGATCAGATCACCCCTTAACCTTCGAAACTCTAGAGAATACAACCCCAATTTGTGTAATCTCTCCTTGTAACTTAAACCTTGAAGTCTGGGTATCATTCTAATAAACCTACGCTGCATTACCTCCAAGGCCAATGTGTCCTTCCGAAGGTGCGGTGCCCAGAACTGCTCACAGTACTCCAGCTGCGGTCTAACCAGCTGGAGCATAACTTCTGCCCCCTTGTACTCTAGTCCTCTAGATATAAAGGCCAGCATTCCATTAGCCGCCTTGATTATTTTCTGCACCTGTTCATGACACTTCAATGATCTATGTACCTGAACCCCGTTCTATCCTTTTTTGATCCAAAGTGGATGACCTCTCATTTGTCTACATTGAATTCCATTTGCCACAGTTTTGCCTATTCACCTAATCTATCAATATCGCTTTGTAATTTTATGTTTTCATCTAC
Organism: Heptranchias perlo; assembly: GCF_035084215.1. Classification (NCBI taxonomy): domain Eukaryota; kingdom Metazoa; phylum Chordata; class Chondrichthyes; order Hexanchiformes; family Hexanchidae; genus Heptranchias; species Heptranchias perlo. The sequence goes on along the minus strand of NC_090327.1, from coordinate 135,634,672 downwards.
ACTGCTTACAATGCCACCAATCTTTGTGTCATCGGCAAACTTAGATATGAGGCTTTCTATGCCTTCATCTAAGTCGTTAATAAATATTGTGAATAATTGAGGCCCCAAGACAGATCCCTGCAGGACTCCACTAGTCACATCCTGCCAATGTGAGTACCTACCCATTATCCCTACTCTCTGTCGCCTTTCGCTCAGCCAATTTCCTAACCAAGTCTGTACTTTTCCCTCGATTCCATGGGCTTCTATCCTAGTTAACAGTCTCTTACGTGGGACCTTAACAAATGCCTTCTGGAAGTCCATATAAATAACATCCATTGACAGTCCCCTGTCCACTAATTTAGTCACCTCTTCAAAAAATTCAATCAAGTTTGTCAGGCACGACCTACCTTTCACAAATCCATGCTAGCTCTCTCTGATTAACTGAAAATTCTCGAGGTGTTCAGTCACCCGATCTTTAATTATAGACTCCAGCATTTTCCCCACAACAGATGTTAGGCTAACTGGTCTATAATTCCCCGGTTTCCCTCTCTCTCCTTTCTTAAAAAGCAGAGTGACATGTGCAATTTTCCAATCCAGAGGGACAGTTCCTGAATCTAGAGAACTTTGAAAGATTATAGTTAGGGCATCTGCAATGTGCTCACCTACTTCCTTTAAAACCCTGGGATGGAAACCATCTGGTCCTGGGGATTTGTCACTCTTTAGTGCTATTATTTTCTTCATTACTGTTGCTTTACTTATATTAATTTTATCGAGTCCCTGTCCCCGATTCAATATTAGTTTTCCCCGGATTTCCGACATGCTATCCTCTTTTTCTACTGTAAATACTGACGCAAAGTAATTGTTCAACATGTCTGCCATTTCCCCATTGTCAATGAAAATATCCCCACTTTCAGGTTTTAAGGGGCCAACACTGCTCCTGACCACCTTTTTTCCTAATCCAACTATAAAAGTTCTTCGTATTGGTTTTGATATCCCTTGCAAGTTTCTTTTCATACTCTCTTTTTGTAGATCTTACTATCTGTTTTGTGACCCTTTGTTGATCTTTGTATCTTTCCCATTCGCCAGGATCTGTGCCATTTTTTGCCTTTTTGTATGCCCTTTCCTTATGTCTTATACTGTCCCTTACCTCTTTAGTTGTCCATGGCTGTTTTTTTTGGAAGTAGAGTTCTTGCCCCTCAGGGGTATAAACCGATTCTGTATCACATTAAATGTTTCTTTAAACATTTCCCACTGATCATCAGTCATTTTACCCATTAACAGATTTGCCCAGTTTACTGTGGACAGTCTCTGTCTCATCCCATTGAAGTCGGTCTTACCCAAGTCTAGAATCTTAGCAGCCGATTCACTTTTTTCCCTTTCAAACACTACATTGAACTCGATCATGTTATGATCACTATTGGATAGATGTTCACGCACAGTTAAGCTGTATTGATACGGTGCCTTTCACAACCTCAGGACGCCCTAATGCGCTTTACAGTACTTACATTGTATTTGCAGTTTTTCCCAGCTCAGTGAGAGGAAACCGGCTGGAAGTTTGAGAACCTGGGGGAAGGAGGAGGGAGTCAGGGTGGAGAGGGGTGTGAAGTTAAGAACTATAAATGGGAGGGGTTTGGAAGGGCTTCGGGGTGCCTGTTGTAGTGTATGGTGGGTAGTAGTTTTGGGAGGGGATGAGATGAAGTTTCCTTGGGTATTAGCTGGCCTCTACCAAAGGTTTCCTACAGAAACATATCTTTCGAGGTATATATATTTCTTAAACTTCTGCGCCTGGTATTTTTTTTTAGTTCCACTCACTACAGTATTTGCGTTTTTTTTGGCCATCCCTGGTGTTTTGTGTTTTTGTAGTGCTGCACTCACAATTTTTGTTTAGTCCTGGTCCCAATATATATTAGTACAGTTCTGTTGTGTTTTTGACTTCCATACTTGGTTTTGTCTGTTTTAGACCCAATACCAGTCAGTGTGTGTTATTAGTCCTGCTCCTGATACATTTTACACTGTTTATAAGATAGGACAAGACAAGATAGTTTGATCGCCTACCATTTAAGAGCTGCATGACTTCTCTCTCTTTCAACTCCTCTCCACTATGACAGCGACTCAAATCCTAATCTGCCCAGTGCAGGAACCAAGTTTTGTGGAAGCATAACAGAGCCGCAGCGAGTGATGGGGTGGGTCCCTGCAGAAGGTGCGAAGTTTGGATGGGACAGCTCCACGGTCTGCACTCATTTTCAAGCGCAAAGCGGACACTGGCTGTAGACGCTGGGTTGTCCACATAAACTGCGGCTGGTTGACACCCATACGTGATATTGATCACAGCAAAAAATAAAACGTCCCTCGAAGCACTTCACCAACTCGGACACCTGCTGTCAACAGTGGAGCAACTTTATAGGAGCGGCACGAAGATTCCGCTAGCGTGACACAGATCACAAAAACCCGTTTCAAAGCTACGCAATTTTTTTTTTTCAGAATAACCCACATAGAGGTCATACCTCCAACAATAATCGGTAAATTAACCGGACTGTCTAATCCGGGGGGTCGGTCTGTCTCTCTCTCTCGCTCGCTCGCTCGCGCTGGCCCGAAATACAAAAAGGCGGTTACAGGCAGCGCGTGGGCTTTCCGCGAGACCCACAGTCAGCGCCTGCCGCGAGGAGCGGAAGCGGAGAGTGCGCAGGCGCGTGCGGCTCAGCTGACTGGAAGGGATCGAGCTCGAGCGAGCGAGCGGGGGTTCGGCCACTCGAGGAGAGAGAGCGAGCGATGAGGAGAGAGTAGGACCACCACCACCGGCCACAACAGGAGCTGCGCAACGCTGTCTCGTCTCTCCACCTTCCCCCCCCCCCTCCCCGCTTAAACCGGTACGCTTCGCCTCCCGCTCCCGTTACGGGTGTGGAACGTCTTTTTTTTTAATGAGAGGTGCTGGCTGCCTTGTGTTGTCATGGGGTTGTTGTCAGTTAGAGCGGGAGGAGGGGGAATGATGGAGGAGCAAGGCCCCGGGCACCGCCGGAGAGTCTCTTCCCTCTCCTGCCCGCCGGCGGTTTCACACCACCAGCAGCAGCCGCCGCCGGCCGGCCGGCCGGCCCGTGTGGGTTGGAAAGCTGGGCGGTGTTGTTTGGAGCCGCGCGGCCTCGTCCGCCTTCGCTGTCACCGAAGCTCCCTCCCTCCCCCCCCCCACCTGGAACTCGGTGGTCCGTGGAGGGTCTCTCTGCGCAGAGGTTTCCAGCCCGCCATTCGCCCGGCGTTAAAGGTTTTTGGGGAAGTGCAAGGACCAGTTGAGCAATCGCCGAAATAGTCCACTTCCGTCAGTTGGGAAAAATATTCAGCTGTTGTCGTGAGTGTTGGGAGCTTTTTTTTAAAAAAAATCGTGCATCCAGGTCGGTGGGTGTCTGCTCTGCTGTTTGTAGCAGCCGCAGTGCGCGTGTGCATGCACACACTGGGCTTGCAGTGCAGTGCTAACAAATTTACTGGGAGGTTTTTTAAAAAAAATTAATAAGCCAGATCAGTGCTTTCAAGAAGCGCTGCTATCCCTTACAAATGTAACCAAGCGACATGCAAAGCAAATCTTACCAGGAAATTAATTGGACATCACTTTGCTTATTAAGGTGTTAATCATGTATTGCTCTTATTGGGGATTGCTGTGTGGTATGCATGTAGTATATGTAAACATACTGCCATCGTACTATTTAGTATTATACCGCTATTGAAGATACTGCTTTTTCAGTTTCAGAACTGTTAAAGTGAAATCCTTTAACCTTGACTGCGATTCAGAAAAGGTTAAATTTTTTTTGGCTTTAATCAGTATGAGTGAGAGCTTATTTTGTAATGCACAAGTGTGTGGCCAAAACAGAGTCAAATCACCAAACTGGTACTTTTGTTGATTATGTATAAATATCTTGGCACAAGCTTTTGGACCAATTTAACATTTTCCCAACAACTAGCTAACTGTTCGGTAAACTCAACTACTTCAGTTCGGATAAAGCATGTCTCTCCCCCACTGCAGGTTCTGACACTGACTCTGTATTGATTTCGTATTTTTGAAGTACAGGATGGTTGGTGGTAACATGGCAATTATTATTAGATTTACTGCCTGGTTAATAAGGGATTATTTTATACTTTAGTCCATTATTAAGGCTGTTGCAGTGGACGGGGATCACTTTTGTCCTTGGTAGTTTTAGACCCTCTGTTACTGAATGGACATTTGTTTTGTCTGGGTGCTGAGATGTGTGCCCACCATGAATGATGGACACTACAATCTGATTTTTCTCCTCCTCCCCACTACTGTTGCATGGACATGCTATGGCTTCACTGTGTTTTCATGCTTGAGTTTTTTATTTCAAAATATACTTTTTCATTGAACTGTGTATCTTTAAATTCTATGTAAATATCACAATTCCAAACCAGTAGAGTTCAAACCAACACATTACCGACAGTACACAATGCGATCCCAATATTACAATTCAGACACAGTATATTTCTTATGATTGGTGATGTACAATATCAGGTGGGGTGGCTTTTCCCCATAAGGCCTTTGCATAGGTCGTATCTCGCTTCAGTGCATCCCGCAGCACATATTCCCAGACCTTGGAATGTGCCAGTCGGCAATACTCGCTTGCGGACAGCTCCTTCAGCTGGAAGACCAGCAGGTTTCGGGCGGACCAAAGGGCCTCCTTCACCGAGTTGATGGTCTTCCAGCAACAGATGATATCTGTCTTGGTGTGCGTCCCGGGGAACAGCCTATAGAGCACAGCATCCTGTGTTACCGAACTGTTTGGGATGAACCGGGATAAATACCAACGCATCTTTCTCCGCACCCTCTGCGTGAAGGGGAAGCCCATCAGGAGGTGGACGATGGTCTCCTCCCTGCCGCAGCCTCGAGGGCAGCTCGTGGTGGCACTGAGATTCCGTGCGTGTTGGAAGGACTGCACTGGGAGGGCCTTTCTCACTACCATTCAGGCTACATCCTGGTGCCTGTTTCAGTTCTGGTATCGACCGTCTGGTTGGGGAAAAACCCGATCGAGTCCACCCTCCTTTCCCTGCAGGACCCTCAGAACGTTTCTTGTCGACCGCTGTTTGATGGCCTTGTTGTCGAAGGGGTTCCTCCTCAAGAACCTCTCCACCTGGGACAGGTTGGGGGAGGGCTGCAGCTGGATAGGACGTCCTGCGCCTGCGTGGGCAGACCCAGCCTTCAGTGTGTTGGACAGGTAGAAACTCAGCACATAGTGACACTTGATGTTTGTGTACTGGGGTTCTACGTGCATCCTGGGGCAGCCACATGCACAGGTGGCCATCAGGATCACGGCGGTATTAAGGATGCTCTTACCCCTCCCCTTCCTTTGTCTGGGGGCTTGTACATGCATTCTACCTTGGACCTCCAGACAAAGTGGAAAATAGCTCGGGTGATTGTGATGGCGGAGCTGTGGAGAATGGGCCAAACCCTGGCCACGTAGATCAACACTGAGTACCTCACACCTAATCAGGTTCTTGCCTGTTATGGAGAGGGTTCGCCCCATCCATATACCAAGCTTCTGTTTGGCCTTGTCTATCCGCTGCTCCCAGTTCTTCATGCAGGCCAGGGGCCCCTCGCACCAGATCTCCAGCACCTTCAGGTAGTCAGACCTGACGGTGAACGTGTCAAAGAACATGGCCTTGCTCTTACTTCGGCTCACACTGCCCCGAGGCCAGCTCAAAACGATCGCAGATCCCACCAGTGTGTGGACCAACTGCTGATCGGAGCAGAAGATGGTGACGTCGTCCATATACAGGGAAGCCTTAACCTGAGAGCCTCCGCTGCCTGGGATCGTCATCCCCCCCCCCCGGATACCTGTGTCCTTCTTGATGGATGCGGCAAACTGCTTGATACAACATACAAACAAGATCGCGGAGAGAGGACAGCCCTACCTGATTCCAGATCTGATCGGAAAGCTCTCTGACTCCCACCCGTTGATTCGAACTGCGCTATGGATGGCCGCGTGCAGCAGTCGGATCCAATCACGGATTTCCTCCCCATTACCGATGTACGTGTGGGAGATTCTGTCGAAGACCTTCTCCTGGTCCAGGCTGATGAGACAGGTGTTCACCCACCAGTCCTGCACGTAGGCGATCGTATCCTTGAGTGGTGCAAGACTATCTGATCTTCCTGCCGGGTACAGTACAGATCTGATCGGGGTGGATCACCAGCTCCAGAGCAGACTTGAGCCTGTTGGCGATGACTTTGGACAGAATCTTGTCGTTGACATTTAGCAAGGAAAAATGGGTTGCCAATTTCAGATTTCTTCCCTCTTCTGCTTGTAGATGAGAGTGATAATGCCTTTCCTCATGGACTCTGACATGCTGCCTGCCAGAAGCATATCCCCGCATACTTCCAGTAGGTCTGGGCCTATCCAGTCCCACAGAACCGAGTACAACTCGACCGATAAGCTGTCGCTTCCTGGAGTTCTGCTTTTCTCGAAGGACTTGACTGTCTTTGTCAGCTCGTCCAAGGTCAGTGGCCGATCTGTGCCCTCCTGCTTGCTGTCCTCTAAGACCTCCATGATAGAGGATAGAAAGGACTATGAAGCCATGCTGTCTGTGGGCTTCGTGTTGTACAGCCTGGTGTAAAAGGATTTGCTGATCCTCAGTATGTCAGCCTGTGAAGACGTCACCGAGCCGTCTTCTTCCTTCAGGCTGCTGATCACAGAGGTCTCTGTACAGCTTCTGGATGAAGAAGCGTGAGCACATCTCGCCCTGCTCCACGGAGTGGACTCTAGACTGGAAGATGATCTTTGAGGCTGCGGAGGCGAAGAGCGAGGCTTGCCAGCCCTTCACCTCACTGAGTTCATCCCCGACATCGACACCCTTCGCCTGCAGCTGGAGCAGATGCTGCATGCTTTTCTGGAGCTGTGATACTTCCCTCTGTCTCCCTCTCACCTTCTGAACACCTTTGAGGATTGCTTTATTGGGGAGGAGGGATACAACCCATGTCCTTTCACTTCATTTTTGTCAGTGCTGTAATCACAGTGCCACTGTGCCATTTTTATTTCAATGTGAACAGAAGCCCCTAAATTAATTATTGATAAATTTAAGTTAAGATTGCTTATTGCAGCTGCTATTTTTGAGAGTTACTATTGTGTATGTAATTAAAAGAAATTATGAAGCTTGTTATAAGAAGAAATTTTTCTACCAATACACAGCAGACCAATTAGCATTTGAAAGAGAAAGATAATTTAATGTTTCAAGTTAGACTATACTGCTCTCTCTCATTGGTTACATGAGTCTACAGCACAGAAACAGGCCATTCTGCACACCTGGTCTATGGTGGCATTTATGTACCACACGAGCCTCCTTTTCTCCCCCCCCCCCCCCCCCCCCCCCCCCAACCCCCCATCTAACCGTTTCAGCATACCCTTATATTCCATTGTCCCTCGTGTGCTTATCTAGCTTCCCTTTAAATGCATCTGTGCTATTTGCCTCAACTAATCTTTATGGTAGTGCGTTCCACATTCTTACCTCTCTGGGTAAAGAAGTTTCTCCTGAATTCCTGTACGTCTACCTATCAAATCCTTTCATAATCTTAAAGACCTCTATCAGGTCACCCCTCAGCCTTCTTTTCTAGTGAAAAGAGCCCCAGCCTGTTTAGTCTCTCTGGATAAGTATATCCTCTCAGTTCCGGTTATCATCCTTGTGAATCTTTCTTTCACCTTCTCCAGTGCCTCTATATCCTTTTTTATAATACGGAGATCAGAACTGGGCACAGTACTCCCAAGTGTGGTCTAACCAAGGTTCTATACAAGTTCAACATAACATGTTGAAGCTGTTAGAATTATCTGTTTAACATGCAATTGTCAGAGCATTTCATACAAGTACGGGAATACCCAATAGGTCATAGAATATTAATGCCTCCGAAAGTTGTGCCATAGTTTTAGGCCTTAAAAGGTTACTTAGAATAGAAATTTACAGCGCAGCGGGAGGCTGTTTGGCCCATCATGTCAATGCCAGCTCTTTGCTAGAGTCATCCAAAACTAATCCCATTGCCAGATTGTGTCTCCATATTCTTGTCTCCACCTGTGATTAAAAGGTGTATCCATTTTTCCCTTTTTTAAAAAAAAGCAGTGCTGTCCCACTACAATTTCTTGAGTCCAAGTATTCCATGTTGCAACAACCTGCTATGTAAAGAAATTTCTCCTATACCCACTCCATCCCTCAGTGACAGTTTTAAATTGATGATCCATGTCAGACTTCCCAAGCACAGGAAATGGACTGAATAGGGAAAGACTATCAAGACCCGTCATAATTTTGAAACCCTCTATTAAATTTCCTCTTGGCCTTCTATGCTCCTGCGAAAATAGTTGCAGTATCTTGAGTCTCTTTTCATAACTATCGTTTCCCATTCCTGGCATCATCCTAGTGAGTCAATGCTGTATATTCTTTATGGCTTTAATGTCCTTTCTGTAATGGAGTGCTCAAAATTACACACAGCGCTCTAACTGTTGCCCAACTAATGTTTTATTCAAATTTATCATTATATATTCTATGCCCCTATTTATAAAACTGAAAATGCTTTTGGCCTTTTATGACTTCAATTACCTGAGCTTGCACTTTTAGGGAATTGTGTACTTGAATCCCAAGGTGTCTCTGTTCACTCACATATCCAGCACCCTTCAGTTGAGTGTATACTCCCATTCCTCGTTTTTCTTCCCAAAATATATTAGCTCTCACTTATCCCCAACTGACATCTGCCACCTTGTGTGTTGTCAACAAATCTTGAGAGAGTTCCCTATAGCCAAGTACTAATCACCTATTTATACTGAGAACTAAAGTGGATGCAGCACTGACAGTTGGGGTAGACCACTTCCCATGTTTCTCTAGTCTGACCAACACCCATCTACCCTTATTCAGTTTACTGTCTACTATAGTTGTACTTGTAGGTGGGATGGTTGGCAAGTCATTTACACCAGGAGAGTTTTAATGAAAGGCATCAGCAGGGGCCTGGGAGCAGGTCACCTACCTGCACTTGTACTGTACAGTTGAATCTGCCAATTTAAGGTTGTTTTTTTTTTGCTCTCAAGAATTTGAATTATCTAGTAGTTTAAATTAATTCCGATGAAACGTCACTGCAAAATACTAAGGAACATATATATGGGAAAAAAAAGCAGGTTCTGAAATGCAGATGATTGAAACTTGAGCACTCTACAAGCTGTGCAATGCAAAGTTCAGTCATTTCACAAAATTCTGTAGTTGGCTTCCTGCTAACAGCATATTCATCCACAGAATATTTAGCACAAAGAAAAGTTCAATTGGGGCATCTGACTTTGTTGTTAGCAATTGTACAGAAGTGGACTTGCCATGTTGAAGTGGGGACTTGTTTCTCTATCCATCTCCTTGCTGGATCCAATTGCTTTGGCTGCATCCTCACCCTCACTCCCACTAACACAGCTCCTTCTCGCTCAGCATCCAGTTTTTGTGTTGGCTAGTAATCAGGACTTCCTTATCAATACCAACAATGGATTCAAATCTCATGTCTACTAGCAGTCATTACAAAGAACTCGTGCCCTTACGAGGTCAGAATTGCCTGTTGATGCACGTGATCCTTGACTGTGTGAGATAGAACAGCTCCCTCTGGTGAGATGATTTTACAGTGCCAAAAGGAGTTGGCAATGGATTTTGTTTTTAGATGCAGAGACTTCATGTGAGCCTCACAGTTGTCAATTATCAAGGTGACATTTCTGTCTTGCGATGCCATGCTTCAGCCAAAGTGATGCAGAGTCTCCTCAAAAAGCACCAGTCATCCACACCTTTTTGTTTTTGTAGGTTATAGGCAGAGTAACAGCACCTGGAAAGCATTGGTGATGTTTGGAATTTCTAATCACCAGTAGCTTTCTTTTCTCCACAGGCATGCTGGTGTTAATCATGATGGTAATTTGCTGCTTAACTTCCTCCCCTCTTCAACCGCCCCTGAGCATTGTATTTTAAAACTAGTATTCTGCTTGGGTGCAGCTTATTAAAGGTCAGTTTTATCAGCATTAAAGATATCTTTGGGCTTATAACGGGATAACATCTCAGGAATTTTAATGTACCTAATTGTCAACGATTTCTGTGGGAACCTTCCCAATATGTGGACCAGGTCTTGATTGCATAGTAGTTTTTGAAGTGCTGATCAATGATGCAAAAACAGGGTCGGTTCTAAATTCTTTGGTGAATTAATTTGCCTTTTCCAACAAGACTGGTCAGATAGATCAGGAAACCTATCTGATCTGGCCTCTTTGAACCAGGTTGAATACAAATTAATTGGTAGATTTCACTGGTCAGCAACTATTTGGGACGGGAATTCAAATTAAAATGTTTGAACTATTTTTAATGGGATGTGTTTTTTTTCATTTAAATTTGAATGAAGTTAATTTGAATGAAGTTTAAAATGAGGAAGACAAGTATGTACCCAGTCAAAAGAAGCGAGTGTGGTAAGAAAAAGCCATGGCTGACTGATCATGTATAGAGACAAATAAGATGTAAACACAAATGTTTCTACAAACTAAAGGCATCTACTACTCAACTAAAAGAAGTTAAGCACAGAGTTTAAAAAAAAATCAAAGGCTGCCATTAAATCAGCTAAAACGATAATGGTAAAGAGGATTGTGGACAATTGTGGAAGTAATGGGAAAAGCTTTTTCCATTTATGTGAAGTCAGAGAACTGTCAAAGACTGCATTGGGCCATTGAAGGATGCTCAAGGACAGGTTATGAAGGACTCGTGGGGTATGGTGGAGATAATAAATGAGTACTTGCACGGTCTTCACCATTGAAGATGATTTTGACTGTTCAAATGTAATAAAATTAGTAATATTAACATAGATCAACAACAACTTGCATTTATATAGCACCTTTTAACATAGTAAAATGTCCCAAGGTGCTCCCAGGAGCGTTTTCAAACAAAATTTGACATCGAGCCACATGAGATATTAGGACAGGTGACCAAAGGTTTGGTCAAAGAGGTAGGTTTTAAGGAGCATTTTAAAGGAGGAGAGAGACAGGGAGGCTTAAAGAGGGAATTCCAAAGCTTAGGGCCGAGGCAGCTGAAGGCACGGCCGCCAGTGGTGGAGCGATTAAAATCGGCAATGCGTAAGAGGCAGGAATTGGAGGATCGCAGAGAACTCGAGGGTTGTAGGGCTGGAGGAGGTTACAGAGATAGGGAGGGGTATGGCCATGGGATTTGAAAATAAGGATGAGAATTTTAAATCAAAGCGTTCCTGGACTGGGAGCCAATGTGGGCAAGCAAGCACAGGGGTGATGGGTGAACGGGACTTGGTGCGAGTTAGGATATGGGCAGCAGAGTTTTGGATGAGCTCAAGTTTATGGAAGGTGGAAGATGGGAGGCCAGTCAGGAGAGTATTGGAATTGTCAAATCTAGCGGTAGCAAAGGCATGGATGAGAGTTTCAGTGGCTGAGGCGATGTTAGAGGTGGAAGTAGGCGGTCTTGGTGATGGAGTGGATATGTGGTCAGAAGTTCATCTGAAAGTCAAATAGGATGCCAAGATTGCGAATGGTCTTTAGAGAAGTGTAGACTTAGGGGTGATCTGATCGAGGTTTATAAGATGATTAAGGGAATAGATTGTGTTCCAGTTGACATTTTGTTCTAATTAAATAGGTTAGGGAAGATCAGGGTCGCAATTTTAAGTTATACAAGGCCAGATGTGAGGAGGTGGTTCTTTTCTCAGTGAATAGTGGCCCTCTGGAACAGGCTGCTGACTTGTGCGAGGACGTCAATTCACTGAATTCCTTCAAGCGAGAGCTGGACCTGTTTCTGGCTGGGGTGAAGATCATCTCTTACAAAAGGTAGGTTCTGCCTCAAATTATCAGGGCCAGAGTGATCTCCTGTACTAATTTTGATCGCCAAGAGGGGTCGGAGAGGAATTTCCCAGATTTTTTCCCCCAAATTTAGCTGGGTTTTTATCTGTTTTTCACCTCTCTCAGAATCACATGGTTTTGGGTGGGGTTGGGAGTGTATATATTGCGATACAGAATGTATCTCAATTGTGTGGAACAGGCTGGATGGACCAGAGGGTCTCTTGCTGTCAGTCATTGTTCGTATGTTGTAATTAAGAAAACTAAACTAGTACATGCAAGCATGAGAGAGCCAAGATAAATTCATACACAACATTTGCTCACATGTCCTGTGAAGAAGAGGGGAAAAAGGAAACAAAACTAGTGCAGGACTTTAGTAGACTGATGATGGTCAGGAAGTTGCTGGCAGGCTTGAGTGTTCAAAGAAGTGAAAGCTTAGAAATTTCAAAGTCTTGTGTAACATACACGTGATTTGTTGATGTTCCTCATTTGAAATTGTGCCTGACTTTTTTTCTTTCCATCGGATAGTAATCTAGTGTGATTCATTTCTGGAATTGTGTGCACGTATTTCCTATCCCAGTTCAACAACACGTAGAATATATATGATATCCTTGCCCGTTAAGGGAGGGAGGGGTGTATGTAGTCACCATTGACTGAATCGCTGTCGTATCAGGATGGGTTACCTGGCCTACCTCACAATTGGGAATAGTATGTGGTTATACTGCTTTCCTTTTCTATGCATTCTTAATGCAGGAACTGATTCTAACTGGGCCATGATTCCAAGCATGCTGGCAAACCTACAGTATCTTGACAGTGACCGTTTGTCATGTAAACCTGGATGGTGATTGTTGGCACCATAAGTCAACAATCTCACGCCCAGTCTTCTATTCACCCAACATCTACACATGTAAACTTAACAGCAGGCGTGGAAACCCTGGCTGATTTTTGCCATTCTTACCTGAATGTTAGCGGCAATTGTAAGACTCATCAGTTCTGACGATAGGTCATTGACCTGAAATGTTAGCTCTCTTTCCCTCCACAGATGCTGCCTGACCTGTTGGGTATTTCCAGCATTTTTCTGTTTTTATGTAAGACTCTTGTTGCCAGTCTAGCTGATAACAGCTAACTCATCACTGACTGGTAATTGAACCCCAGACCTTTTGTTTTGTTACATGCTGGCTTTACCAGCTGAGCCATCAGGGATCAGTATGTAGTTTAATGTAGATTAAGACACCTGTCTATGACTGACGTCTAATTCTCCCTGTAATTAGTTATGAACTAGTAATTTTCTTTTAAAAAATCTCATGGCAATACAATAGAATTATAACTGAACAGAAGTGTAAATCTCAAAAGGCCAAATTGTGTAATTATAATACAATATAATTGCTCATAAGCCGCATCTCCACGTTAGCAGGCTGTAAAATCCATGTGAAAACCAGCTCAGGCAGTGGATCTTTGAAGCACTTTCCTGTTCATCTGTTGCTAATGGGGTTTGGGGTGGGGGGGGGGTCCATGAATATATCTTGTCTATAAAATTTTGATACAGCGTTAATTTTAATAGTACGGAAGTAGGTGGTACAGCATTTGGCATCAGCATTAACTTAATAGGTTGTTTTATGGTCATTTTTAGTTATTCTGAATGGAAGAATTAAATGCTGTATTTAAACATAAATGCAGTATGCTTTTTGTTGTATAGTTTTTGTTCTTCAAACTACAGGCTGTGAGACCAAAGTATTAGGCACCAATCATGGCCTCGGCTTTTACTACCTACACCTGCTTTCATCTAGATTACTTTCTGTTTCTTTGTTCATTGGATCATGGCTCAGCATCTGATGGGTTCAGTTAAGTGGAAGGCATATTACAGATTGGGACAAACTACTTCTGCAGCTAAAAGATTGTGTTCCGTGATTGTTGTTAGTCAAGTATCTAATGAATAGAGCATTTGGACCTTCATCAGGTGTCAGCTATGGCTCTGCGACAGCACTCTCTCCTCGTGATTCAGAAGATCATAGGTTCAAGCCATGGGTTCAACTGCAGAGACTTGAGCACATAATCTAGGCTGGCACTTGAGTGCACTACTGAGGGAGTGCTGCATTTTTTTTATTTGTTCATGGAATGTGAGTGTCGCTGGCGAGGCTAGCATTTATTGCCCATCCCTAATTGCCCTTGAGAAGGTGGTGGTGAGCCGCCTTCTTGAACCACTGCAGTCCGTGTGGTGAAGGTTCTTCCACAGTGCTGTTAGGAAGGGAGTTCCAGGATTTTGACCCAGCGACGATGAAGGAACGGCGATATATTTCCAAGTCGGGATGGTGTGTGACTTGGAGGGGAATGTGCAGGTGGTGGTGTTCCCATGTGCCTGCTGCCCTTGTCCTTCTAGGTGGTAGAGGTCGTGGGTTTGGGAGGTGCTGTCGAAGAAGCCTTGCTGAGTTGCTGCAATGCATTCTGTGGATGGTACACACTGCAGCCACAGTGCGCCGGTGGTGAAGGGAGTGAATGTTTAGGGTGGTGGATGGGGTGCCAATCAAATGGGCTGCTTTGTCCTGGATGGTGTTGAGCTTCTTAAGTATTGTTGGAGCTGCATTCTTCCAGGCAAATGGAGAGTATTCCATCACACTCCTGACTTGTGCCTTGTAGATGGTGGAAAGGCTTTGGGGAGTCAGGAGGTGAGTTATTCGCCGCAGAATACCCAGCCTCTGAACTGCTCTTGTAGCCACAGTATTTATGTGGCTGGTCCAGTTAAGTTTCTGGTCAGTGGTGACCCCCAGGATGTTGATGCTGTTGAATGTCAAGGGGAGGTGGTTAGATTGTCGGAGGTGTTCTCTTTTGGATGAGACATTAAACAGAGGCCATGTCTGCTCCCTCGTGGATGTGAAAGGTCCCCTGGCACTATTCAAAGAAGAGCAGGGGAGCTCTCGGTGCCCTGACCAACATTTATCCCTCAACCAATATCACTAAAACAGATTATCTGGTTATTTATCTCATTGGTATTTGTGGGATCTTGCTGTGTGCGAATTAGCTGCTGTTTCCCAATGTTACAACAGTGAGTACAATTAATTGGCTGTGAAGCCTTTGGGACATCCTGAGGTCATAAAAGGCACTATATAAATCCAGGTTTGTTAATGTTGGTGTTAAGTACAGCATGTATTTGATGCCGGTGTTGTCTTCCACAGTGTTCCTTAACCATAACGGTAGAGGGATGCAACCTATATCAACAATGTGGAATGTCCATTTAAACTGGCATTGTGCTGTTTTGTGGGCTGTTTGCACTACAGTTTGCCGATTAGCAGGTTGATCTATAGTCTTAAACATATGTTGTTTAGAATCCTTAATTTGAGGGAGCCGAGGTCATGTTCAACCTGAATTCCTACAGGTGTGAGTACTATAATCTACACAGTTATCTTGGCCTTATGAAGTGTATTCGACTTTGCACACATGATCAAAAATGATCAAGCGAAGTAAGGCTACCCTAAGAACTGACCTGTAAGGCCAAACTTTGAGGTACTATTGCAATAACTGGGTTTTATTGTCTTCTTATTTATATTTCAGTATATCGATTATTTGTTTCACAAGGGATTTATTTACTCTGAGGATGACAGAATTTTGGTTAATATCTGCTCCTGGGGAAAAAACATGTCAACAGACATGGGACAAATTAAATGCTACAACCACAAGGAACAACAATCTCTCTACCAACTTCAAGTTTGCAATTCCAGATTTGAAGGTAAGTAACAAAATGGGTACTTTTTATTGAATTTGTGCATTTTCAAATGATACTGGCTTGAAATGTCGTATATAAAGTTGTATAACCTCACAACCTGCTCCCTAAACTAGAGTTCTATGGCATTGAAGCCAATGATTTTTCCCCCCAAAAAGAATTGTTTGCGTTCATAGTCCATTTCTTGCTTTGCATGCAATGAACATATTTGATCTTATCCAGCGTTTGTTGTAAATTCCAGAATGGAAACTGAAGTATAGCAATATAAATTGTTGCTGGAAAGATAAAAATCCTATTGAGTAGATAGAACTTTCTAAGTTTCACATTGTCAATAAAGAAGAAATTTGGTTGCTATATTACTGCGTGATCCAGGGTAAACGTGAAATGGAGAAAGAAATGGTGAAACTTTTCACTCAAATCGTAGAATCATAAAGTTATGGCACAGAAGGAGGCCATTCGGCCCTTCATGTCTGTGCCAGCCGAAAAAGAATCATCCAGTTTCATCCCACTTTCCAGCACTTGGTCTGTAGCCCTGTAGGTTATGGCACTTCAAGTGCACACCCAAATACTTTTTAAATCAGTCCACAAGTTCTTGATATTTTTCATTGTTGCACTTCCTTTATTACATTGCTGTCTGCAAAGAGTGATGGGGAAGACTGTGCAGAATAATTGATATTTTATTTTTATGGGTAAGCAAACAATTTTCAACACAATAACTTGATTTTGCAAGGAACATAGACATTTTTGGGAACGTGCAATTTAAAAACAAACAACAAAAACTGAATTTCTAATCTTTATTGAAAAAGGAACTACAGAAGTTTCGTATTTCAGGTCTATTGCAACTCTGTAACTATTGGTCTGGAATATTTCATGGGAAAACAACGTGTGTGGTGTGTTAGGATTAAGTCCAAGATGTATCCTGAGCAGTGACTTCAACATTTATAAACTATGGTGTCGTTTCTGTATACTATCGTATATATGAAAAGATACCCAAACACACTCTTTTGGGCAACATACTACAAATGATGATGTGGACGCTTTTGGTGTGCATGTCAGTTAGCTAAACTGTGCTGTAATCTTTACCTCCAGTGAAAAAATGTGTGGCAAGGTACCAAATTGTAGTTCTCCTCTTTTTTTCTCCCCCCTCCCCCCCTTTTTTTTCTTTAAACCCCTTCTGGCAGTGAGTATGGGGTGAAGACCTATAGGAATTGTGTAGTGGTCATGGGATACATGCAGGAAGTTGGAGTGCTATTAATTTGCAGGTACTCAGTTGGATTTTATATCGTTCATTGAGGGCCTCGACTAGTATTGTGCAGTTTGTAGTACTGGATGGACCCTTCTAACAGTTTTAGAATCATAGAAAGGTTACAGCAAGGAAGGAGGCCATTTGGCCCATTGAGTCTGTGCTGACACTATGCAAGAGCAATCCAGCTAGTCCCACTCACCTGCCCTATCCCTGTAGCCCTGCAATTCTTCTCCTTTCAAATACTAATCCAGTTCCCTTTTGAAGGCCATGATTGAATCTGCCTCCACCACCCCAATGGCAGTGCATTTCAGATTCTGACCACTCGCTGTGTAAAAAAGTTTTTCCTCATGTCACCTTTGGTTCTTGTACCAATCACCTTAAACCTATGTCCTTTGGTTTTTGACCCTTCCGCCAATGGGAACCGATTCTCTCTATCTACTCTGTCTAGACCCTTCATGATTTTGAATACCTCTTTCAAATCTCCTTGCAACCGTCTCTGTTCCAAGGAGATCAACCCTAGCTTCTCCAGTCTATCCACGTAACTAAAGTCCCTCATCCCTGGAATCATTCTAGTAAATCTCTTCTGAACCCTCTCTAAGACCGTCACATCATTCCTAAAGTGTAGTGCCCAGAACCGGACACAATATTCCAGCTGTGGCTGAACCGGTGTTTTATAAAGGTTCATCATGATTTTCTTGCTTTTGTACTCTATGCCTCTATTTATAAAGCAAAAGATGCCCTGCCACCTTCAATGATTTGTGCACATATACCCCCAGATCTTTCTGTTCCTGTACCCCTTTTAGAATTATGCCCTCTAGTTTATATTGCCTCTCCTAATTCTTCCTACCAAAATATATCACCTCGCGTTTTTCTGCGTTAAATTTCACCTGCCATGTGTCCACCCATGGCACCAGCCTGTCTATATCCCCTTGAAGTCTATCACTATCCTCCTCACTGTTCACTACACTTCCAAGTTTTCTGTCATCTGCAAATTTGGAAATTGTGCCCTGTACACTCAAGTCCAAGTCATTAATATATATCAAGAAAAGAAGTGGTCCTAGTACCGACCCCTGGGGAACACCACTCTACAGTCCAGTCCGAAAAACAACAGTTAACCACTACTCTCTGCTTCCTGTTACTTAGCCAATTCTGTATCCATGCTGCTACTGCCCTTTTATTCCATGGGCTTCAATCTTGATGACAAGCCTATTATGCGGCACTTTATCAAACAGCTCTTGAAAGTCCATATACACCACATCAACTGCATTGCCCTCATCTACCATCTCTGTTACCTCATCAAAAAAACTCAAATCAAGTTAGTTAAACATGATTTGCCTTTAACAAATCCGTGCTGGCTTTCGTTAATCGATCCACACTTGTCCAAGTGACTGCTAATTCTGTCCTAGATTATTGTTTCTAAAAGTTTGCCCACCACCGAGGTTAAACTGACTGACCCGTAGTTGCTGGGTTTATCTGTACACTGTTTTGACACTGTTGTCCAACATATCTCCCCCTTTCCATCTTAAGCATTTTAATATTTTTTTTGATCTCTAATAATGTCATGCACACCTTGTTAGTCTCCCTGGTAAATACTGAGGCAAAGTAACTATTCAATATTTCTGCCATTTCACTGTTATTACCTGTGAGTTTATCTTGTGTATCCCTTAGTGGCCCTATCCCTATCCTAATTTTTCTTTTATTATTTGTGTCTGTAGAACACTTTACTATTTCTTTTTATATTCCTTGACAATTTAATTTCGTAGTTACTCTTTGCTTTCCTAGTTGTTTTTTTAGAGTTCTTTCCTAACTTCTTCATATTCCTTTTTGTCATCCTCTCCTTTATTGTCTATGCACTTAGAGTATGCTTTTTCCTTTAGTTTCAATTTTACCCATATCTCTTTAGCCAACAATGAAACACCATGGATGAATAGTTTGTTCTTGCTTTGTAGAGGAATATATTTCTCCTGAACCCTACTGATCACCATTTTAAATATTTCCCACTGCTGTTCTATCTCTCTGTCTGTCAACATTTTTTCCAGTTTTCCTTCCCAAGTTCCATTCTCATCCCTTCAAAATGAGCTTTTTTCCAATCTATTACTACGGTATTTGTTTTACTTATGTCTTTCGCAATCATTATTTTAAACCTTATTATCTTCTTATGGCTGTTGCCTAGATGTTCTTATACGCTTACTTCTCTTACCTGCTCTGGTTCATTTCCCATTATTAGATCCAGCAGATTCCTCTCTTGTTGGGCTTCTCACACACTGGGTAAGAAAGGAGTCCTGTACACGCTGTAAACTCCATTCCCTTTTCCAGTTTGTTTGGGGGTAGTTGAAATCTCCCATAATTATTATTCCATGTTGTTTTGAATTGTTTTGTCTTGGAATTGTGGAATCTTTAAATTTTATGAAATGAAGTATATTTTGAAATTTAAAGAAGTTTAAGCCCCACAAAATAATTTTTTTTTAATGAAGGCCATCTAAGAAATTAGTAAACAGCATTAAGGAAGTGCAAATTTCTACCAGTTGCAGTTTGGGCTTGTTGTCATAAAAAGCAGTGTTGAAATGGTAAAATGTTTCAGGCATGAAGGAGACCCCAGTAATCTTATTTATGTAGTCACGCAAGAAGAAAATGCAGTCATTTCCATAGCCCTGTATTTTATAATGTAAAATTCATACCTATTGTGTATCATTCTCCCTTCTAGTTACTTACCATAAGGGTTTTGGTCAAGTCATACATTTAAATTGTTGAATATTGCTATGCTGTGGTGAACTTTTTTTCCTTTGCTCATTCAAAGTTAGGATTGTTAATAAGCACCACAATCTGCTTTGTAGTTATCCATTGATGAACATCTTCAACTTTCCACTCTGCTTTTGCTTATTTTTCTATTGCATTTAATTTTGGATTTTTTTCCCTAGGTTGGAACTTTAGATGTCTTAGTAGGGTTATCTGATGAGCTGGCCAAGTTGGATTCATTTGTGGAGGGGTAAGTTTGTTGGACATTTAAAACGGTTTCTGACAGCAAATTTACAATACTTGTGATCGGTCCATTACTGAAGCATTCTGTAAAAGGTTAGTATAAGAATTAAATTTTGCATGGTGAATTGGTGCTCTGTTAAGTTCACATTTCACTGAGCTATATTATTTTCACAGCAACTATAACTAAATAATCAGGGCTCGCTTCCTTTTATGAAGTAACTTTTTTGTTTCAAAAATTCTTTATTCATAGAATTTGTAAAGATACATACAGTACAGTTCAAATGATTCAAACAATACAGTTATACATCGTACATGATAATTATAGTTCATGACACTCGGGTTGCATTACAATCAATATAGCTTATTGATTACAGATACATTACATTCATTTGTCACTTTACACTCTGCCTGAGGGGGTTTTTCTCTGATTCCAGCCCCTCTGTATACAATGACGGGAGGGAGGGCTTTAGATGTCTTAGTAGGGTTATCTGATGAGCTGGCCAAGTTGGATTCATTTGTAGAGGGGTAAGGAAGTAATGCCATCATATGAACCACGTGAGCTATCTGGTTAGCCAATCTTCGCAGGAACATTTAGTTTGCAAATAGTTGTATGTAAATAAGCTGCTTCAGAGGCATTGTCCTTTTTGGGTTGGGAGTCAAAAGAACCATGCATCATGACTCTTGATAATGTAGCATGGGAGTATGGCAATACAAATGTGGGGGGAACTTTTCAAGCACTGTGAAGATGATATCCCTCCAATAGGAGTTTTATTTTAAAAACTATTTGGTATACCTTTATACTGATAAGTAATTTTTACTTTTAAGGTGATTGGATGTGTATTATAATACAGAACAATGGATATTGTAAATTGGCTGCAGAGTTCCAAACAACACATTTGTGATTATGAATCAAAATGCATTTCTGTTGTGTCACACATAGTGATGTGTGGAAGGTGGCTTTTTCACCAACACTGTTACAGTTCTTATGGACATTCTAAATCTGAGAAATGTTTAGTGAATTTTTATTTGCTGTGATTCATTGTATTATGTAGTTAGAGTTTAGTGGTACAAACATTTTAAGTTAGCTACAATGCATACTATGAGATAATTTAACGGATTTGTGTCTGAGGATGACAAGATAACACTGTCTAAATTTTAAACAATACCCATGCACCTCTGGTTTATAATGCATTACTCTGTTATTCAAGCAACCATCTACTGCTCACAGAAGAACGAAAATGGGGACCAGATGGTATCTGATTTCCTCCAGCTAGATTTTCTGCAGAGTATTTCAATCCATGCATTTCTAACGTTACTGTCACCTGTCACCATAGTTTTTGTTTGAGGAAGTGAAAGGGCTGTGAACCATTTTTTTGTGATTAAAAATGTGGTATAAAATTTCTGAAGTCATTTGTGAATTGGCCCCAGCTGTAGATTTGATCCTGATCGATACTGGTCAGCAGCCACTGCGAAATCCGAGGTTTAATATTGGCCTCAGTCGTGTAACTGTAATACCATTTGATCTGAATTGCACCTAGGTGACGTGTGCAATCGTGGGATGAGGGTATTATAGATTGCTGAATAATTGGGAAAACTCTAAACTATGTAGTAGGGAAGCAGAAAATACAACTTTTGTATTTGAGGAGTACATGAGTACAAATGTTAGCTTGGCTCGTCACTGGTGTGCTTTTCTTTGAATTTGCAGGTTGTGGGTTCAAACCCCAATCCAAGACTTGAGCACGTAATCTAGGCTGACATTTTCAGTGCAGCAGCGAGGCAGTGTCGCTTTGTTGTTGGTACTGTTTTGGATTAGACATTTAACCGAGGCCCATCCGTTCAGGTGGATGTAATAGATCCCCATGACTTTGGTTGAAACAGAGCAGGGAGTTGTCCTGATATCCTGGCCTGGCCACTACATTCATCCCTCAGTCAACACCATCAAAACTTACATGGTTATTTATATCATTTGCTATTTGTAGGATTTTGCTAAAAGCAAATTAGCTGCTGCGTTTGTTTAATAACCAACAGCGACTGCACTTCAAAGTAATTAATTGACTATGAAGTACTTTGGGACATCCCGCCCTGGCCCCCCCCCCCCCCCATCCAAAAAAAACCTTGAACTGTACATTTATGCAATCTCTGTGATGCAAAAAGAAAGTAGTCTGAGTTGCACTTTATTTTCTTTTGTTACTGTGTAGTCTTCATTAGGTGGGGAAAACTCCTGCTTTCTCAAGGCTTCCTTCCCCCTTTCCAAGTGGAGGATTTGGGCATCATGAAGCACTGCATTTTGTGGCTCGACTAACAATCGAGAAAGCTTGCCCATTCAGTGTACCTGAGTTTCAATCTCCGTTATGAAGGAGGAACTGATACACTAACACCCTGAATGAGAGCTCCTGTCTTTGAAGATACCCTTTGTTTTTTTTTCTCTTATGCCATTCGCCCCTCTCCAAAGGTTTCTACCACATCACGCTTCTCTCCAGTGCCTCTTTCAGCAGGACTTTTTTTTCCAAAAAATATACTTTATTCATAAAATTTGCAGCAAAACATACAATACAGTTGTCATATTACATTTCAAATGTACACAATACAGATTATACAATTTGCAGGTTACATCAAGTACAGTTCAATGAACACATTGTACATAATTACAGTTCATGACACTCTGGGGTGTCTCATTGCATTAAAAACAATACAGATTATTGATTACATATTCATTACAGGTACATTACAGCAATTTGAATTTTACATTCTCCCCGGGGGGGGTTTTCCCTGATTGCGGCCCCTCGGTATACAATGGTGGGAATGCTCTAAATGGTTGCCTTTCCCCACAGAGCCTTTGCGGCGGCTGCACCTAGCTTCAGTGCGTCCCTGAGCACGTAGTCCTGGACCTTGGAAAGTGCCAGTCTGCAACACTCGGTCGAGGACAGCTCCGTGCACTGGAAGACCAGCAGGTTTCGGGCAGACCAAAGGGCGTCTTTCACCGAGTTCATGGTCTTCCAGCAGCAGTTGATGTCTGTATCGGTGTGCGTCCCCGGGAACAGCCCGTAGAGCACAGAGTCCTGTGTTACGGAACTGCTCGGGATGAACCTGGACAGATACCATTGCATCTCTCTCCAGACCTTCCTTGCAAAGGCGCATTCCAGAAGGAGATGGGTGACTGTTTCGTCTGCACTGCAGCCTCCTCGGGGACAGTGTGCGGTGACGCTGAGAGTCCAGGAGTGCATGAAGGATCTGACAGGAAGGGCCCTTCTCACCACCAGCCAAGCTATGTCTTGGTGCTTGTTTGAAAGTTCTGGCGATGAGGCATTCTGCCAAATGGCAGACAGTCTGCTCAGGGAACCAACCGACAGGCAGGACTGAACAAGATGGCTTGTTTGGAAGTTGAAAATCGCTAAGGATCCTACGATTTTATTCTGATCAAGTTTCTATCCTCCCACCCCCCCAAAACCTCTGTGATGGAGTAGCTCACGACAGCACAATTGTCCATCAAACTATTAGAAGTGGAGAAATTTCCAGTGAGGGTAAACCAGTTGTTTTTAATGTCATTTTGAGGCTGGAATTTCAAATTGGGTTCTGAGAATTTGGTGGTTTATGACTGGATCTGCCAATGTTAAGAATTACTTCACTGTTAGCACATTTATTGTGGAGTGGATAGGATGCCTTAGACTTTGGCTCTTGTTGGGAGTGCAAAGTGTCAAAGCCAGTATATAAACAGTTAGTGCATGTCTGGTTACTTTCCTGTGATACTGCACTGTGAGATTCCTGCCCAAAATAACACCTTCAGATCAACATAAAACATTTCAAAGTATGAGATTTTTTGATCTCACTTTGTGGTTAAACTTGTTGAATTCATACTTTAGCCTTTGATTTGGATCAAACTCTGAGTTCAGTTCCCATAACCTTATTTTAGTTTAGGGAAATGGCTTTGTCACATCTTGAAATAAAGAATTCGTAATTGTAACAAGATTAGAACTGATAATGCTGGAAATACAAGTATAACTATTGGCATACGAAGAGGGAAAAAAATGCTTTGTCAGCACCGGAAAAGAAAAAGCAGGCAAACCCCTTTATAGGATTGATATAGGTTGAGGATCAAATCTGCTAAATATTAATACAAAGAGAAACTGCAAATTGGAATAAAAGCCTGTGAATGAATTTTTAAAAACTGGAAGAAAGTGAAAAATTATACTAATGTACAATGATCACCTCAAAGACTTTAGAAAGGCAAAAGCTAAATAAAATAGTTCCAAAATAGAAGAAAGCAAACATAGGAATTGCTGGATGAAAAAAGACCATGGTGTACCTAGATCGTCTTCTACCATCCTGGTCGTCGCATGATACAACAGTAACGGGGTTGCTGATTATTCATGGCAATCAATGTCTATCCATTAGTCTACAACAGACCCAGATATGAGGTGAGGAAACCCCCAGTCATGGAAAGCTTTGGGAACCACAGGTCCAAAGTCACCTGTTTCTTCCAAAGATGCTACACTTACCATATGTCATGTCTCAATTTGTCCATATACAGTATCTCAAAATATTAATTTCTGAGATCTATCTAATTTGTATTTGAATGAATCAACAGTATCTGCTTCCACAGTCTTCCCAGGGAACTTATTACATAGATTTATCACTCGCTCACTGAAATAATGTTACCGCAGATTAGTTTTGAATTTGCCTTAAATTGGAATGTGAATGGGAGAAACTGGCAGTGAAGTGTCAAACTTTATAGATTCATGCAATGTTGGTGGCAGGATTATATATTCTATTGGGACAATCTCTATGCAGAATGAAAAGTTTAGTCTAAAGTTTTGTTTGAAAAATACTACTCAACTTATTTTGTTTTTATTATAACGTCTGTTTCTTGCAACATTGGCTAATCTCCCTTGGTATTGCACATGGGGAATCAAAACCAGGTGCAGTATTTAGATTAAACCGGGGCAGAGAGGAGGGGGACATGGCTGGAAAGTTGGTCCATGTGGGGCGCAGACAGGTTCCCAAAAGTTGTTCAGTGAGGGAGTGGGGTCCTTGATGCTGTTTGATTTGGAAGGAAAGGGGACGCTTGTCAAGGGGGAGAAGGAGGAGAATGGTGCTCAGTGGTGGGAGTGATGTCGTAAATGTTGGTCAGCTGAGGGTGGGGAGGGGGTGCCTGCGATTCTGCTCAATGAGGGGTGGGAATGGAGTGGATGCCGAGATGCTGCTTCGTGGTGGGGGGTTAGTATGATATGATTGCCTGAGATGCTGGCTATCTGGAGCTGGTCCTGATATGCTATTCAGTTTTGGGGCGTGGGGGAAAAGTGGGGAGAGGCAATGATTTGGGTGGAGGGGAGGCGTTGCTCATTGGTGGAGGAGATGTTGGTACACAGATGTGATAATTGGGGTGGGAAGGAGGTCAGAATGATGGGGGTGGAAACATGGCAGTGGTGCTGTTACGAGAAGGCCAATGAGCTGCCGAGTGGGTGGACTGCACGGAGGCCGTGTTTGTGTGTGGCTAGCCGATCGGCGGCGCAGGTGAGCGATGGCTGCGGCACATTGAGAGTTTATTGGGCGACAGCTGCAGCATAAGATTCTGGGCCAAGGAATGGACTGCTGGTTGCTCAGGGACTGTCATGGGCCAAAGGAACATGGGTGGAGGGATAAGAGCACAGCAAACAACGGAGAGAGTTGGGATGCAGTGCAGGGAATCTGTCAGGCTAAAACAAAATTATAAACTGTCAATTTTACTTACAAACGTTAATACTTAACTGTACCAACATGGCTGCTGGCTAATACAGATCTGGCCTGCTTCACAGTGACCCTTGGTCAGAGCCAGCAACTACAATCAACCCTTTTTTGATATTAATTTGCTGCATACTTTATAGTTATTTTTTGAGCAGCTAGCATTGCGTGGCACATTGAAAAACCCTATCACAGCGCTACTGAGATGTAATGGTTACTTCAGTTAAATATTGACACCTAAAGGGAGGATTTTTCAATACATTTTGAAATGGAAAGTTGCTGCCTGCCCAGCAATTTAAAAATATAATGTAGATTATATCACTGATCAGAAGAGGACATCTGAGGATGGATAGGGTCAGGAGGTTAGTTGGATTGTAACATGGGGTAGCGGGGGGGGGGGGGGAAAGAGAGAATTGGACAGTTGAGTTGGTGGGAGTAGGATGATCTTGGCTGCTATTTTCATCCTTCACTCGGGTTGGTATATGCAGCTTAAAAAGTAACAAACACATAAGAGGTACAATTTTGAATAAAATCAGTGAACATACCCATAAAATTGTTCGTTTAATGTGAGAAATGCCTGAAAGAAGTTTCCCCCATTATTGGAAGCAAAGGGTAATGGTCGACGGGTGTTTTTGTGACTGGAAGGCTGTTTCCAGTGGGTGCCGCAGGGCTCGGTACTAGGTCCTTTGCTTTTTGTGGTATATGTTAATGATTTGGACTTAAACGTAGGGGACATGATTAAGAAATTTGTGGATGACACAAAGATAGGCCGTGCGGTTGATAGTGAGGAGGAAAGCTGTAGACTGCAGGAAGATATCAATGGACTGGTCAGATGGGAAGAAAAGTGGCAAATGGAGTCCAATCTGGAGAAGTGTGAGGTAATGCACTTGGGGAGGGCAAACAAGGCAAGGAATACACAATAAACTGAGAGGTGTAGAGGAAGTGAGGGACCTTGGAGTGCATATCCACAGATCCCTGAAGGTAGCGAGACAGTAGATAAGGTGGTTAAGAAGGCATATGGAATGCTTTCCTTTATTAGCTGAGATATAGAATATAAAAGCAGGGATGTTATGCTAGAACTGTATAAAACACTAATTAGGCCACAGCTTGAGTACTGCGTACAGTTCTGGTCACCACATTACAGGAAGGATGTAATTGCACTAGAGAGGGTGCAGAGGAGATTTACAAGGATGTTGCCAGGATTGGAGAATTTTAGCTATGATGACAGATTGGATAGGCTGGGGTTGTTTTACTTGGAACAGAGGAGGCTGAGGGGTGATTTGATTGAGGTGTACAAAATTATGAGGGGCCTAGATAGAGTGGATAGGAAGGACCTATTTCCCTTAGCGGAGGGATCAATACCCAGGGGGCATAGATTTAAAGTGATTGATAGAAGGATTAGAGCGGAAATGAGGAAAAACTTTTTCACCCAGAGGGTGGTGGGAGTCTGGAACTCACTGCCTGAGAGGGTGGTGGAGGCAGAAATCCTCAAGTCATTAAAAAAAATACCTGGATATGCACCTGAAGAGCCATGACCTGCAGGGGAACGGATTAAATGAGAGAAAGTG
The DNA here is from genome assembly GCF_035084215.1 of Heptranchias perlo. NCBI lineage: Eukaryota > Metazoa > Chordata > Chondrichthyes > Hexanchiformes > Hexanchidae > Heptranchias > Heptranchias perlo. The sequence goes on along the minus strand of NC_090327.1, from coordinate 135,607,645 downwards.
GGATTAGGCTGGGTGGCTCGTTTCTCGGCCGCCACGGACACAATGAGCTGAATGGCTTCCTTCTATGCCGCAAATTTTCTATGATTCTATATTGGCCTGATCTTCTGTACGGAACTGAGCTTGAGTTAGAACTTCTACCAAGGCTTTGGGTGCTGGTGGTTTACAACTACTATGCCTGAAAATGCATTGTAGGAATTGTGATTTTCACCTGCTCCTGTGGAGCTACAGTACCCAGAGTAATAAGACCACAGTTAGAGTATGGTGTGCAGTATTGGCTCCACAATATAGAAAGGATATTGAAGCTTTAGAGAGGGTGCAATTCGCTAGGATGCTGTTATGAGGAAATACAAAGAAAGATTTGCAAAATTATGGCCTTTTTTGTTAGAATGATGTAGATTATGGGGTGATATGATCAAGTGTTTAACATTGTGAAATGATGGGCCGGGGTAGATAGAGACAGACTGTTTCCAGTAGTTGAGGGGCTGAGAACAAGACCATAGATTCAATATTGTATGCAAGACATTTCAAATGGAGGGCAGGAGAAAGTTCTTTACACAGAGTTGAGACTCTGAAATTCACTTCCAGGGTTAGTGGTTGAGGCAAGAAACTCAACATTCAAGGTTAGATTGGATCGGAAAAGCAGTTGAAGGGATATGGAAACAGTTTGGGTAAATGCAATTAGAAACATTTGTTCGTGTGAAGGGTAAATGTTGACCTGAGCTGATTGGGCCGAATGGCCTGTTTCCATGTTATTAAATCTATGTATTTTTGAAGTACATTATGGCAATTGGGTAGAAAATTTACAAATGACTCTGACCAGTGGAAAACTATCAAATAATTGTTTTTGCTTTTCTATGAACTTTAAGACTCTAATTAAAAATTCTAAACTATTTGGGAATGAGAGTTTTTTGTATAGGGACTGATGTTTTCACCAGGGCCAGATTGGGATGTTTGAGGTATTTTGCTGACTTTGGACACTGTGGCTGCAGCAGGCCCTGGACCATGATGAATGACCATCTATTCAGGTAGAGTGGACATTGTGGGTGAAACAGCCCTGGGCAGTGCTACAACAATGATGAGGTCAGCAAAATCTACAAATCTACTGTGGGACAAAAGGGGAATGGAAAAAAGTTATGCAAATGAGAAGGTTTTGGGTAGAGAGGAGTAATGAATAAATACTAAAATTAAATACTGTGAGCTCATTGTGGAAGGTGGAGCAAAAAATAAATGATATGTGAATAACTGAAAATGAGGAAGGACGATTAAACAAAGTTACGATAGTAGGTGAAGAGTAACAATGTCTGAGACCTGTATCTTTCAGTGTCTGTACCATGTGTAATATTTGTATTCAGAGAATTTGCTGCATTGGTGATGGGCAAATTGCTGTTGCACTGGGATTACTGCAACATCTGATATCGCACTCCAGATCTCAGATTAACTGTAAGCAGTGTCATTGGAGATTTTGTTTTGATATAAAAGTAGAAAGCAAACTGACGCTTTTCTAATCGCACCTTTGAAAGTGATACTTGCTCACGCTTAGTAAGTAGTTAACAAATCTCCAATTAGTTTACTGTAAGTTGTCACACACGTGTCAGCTGTGGCTCAATGGTAGTACTCTCGCCTCTGAGTCAGAAGGTTGAGGGTTCAAGTCGTCTTTCTTTACTCTCCTAGGAGCATTTTGTTTAGATAAATGGAGCCACTTCGAGTATCTTTGTATGAAACAGCAGCTTGCATGTGCAGAAATGAAAATCCTGAATATAGCTTTGTTTTTCCTGCAAAAGAGAATGATTTCTCCCTAGCTCATCGGATGAAGATGCTCCTTCCTATTAAGAATTATTGAGATTAGACAGGAATATATGAGCACCATTTGGGCAAGATCGGTAAATTGAGTACCTGTGAAGTTTTAGCTAACCTATATTTCTGATTTTCTACTGGAACCAGTGTCCTTGTAATAAAGTGGGAGTAGTTTATGGAATGTCAAGCCATATTTTACTGCATTATGGCTTTGCTGTTTGTTGGATCTAATTAGTAGTGGTCTTTTTGCTGTTGATGTATTTGTCACTGAAGTGATAGTATAGACTTGGAAGATTTAATATATTTTGAGAAGCAAAATGCTTGAATGTATCCTTTCGAGCAGTGACGGTAGGTTTGTTGAATCTCAACATATCGATGTGAAGCCAAATGATTTTTGAAGAGATAGTTGTGGAATCTGACAGAGAGGTGATCCCTTTTTTATTCTGGAACCAAAGTTAGTCATTTACATCATAGTGATTCTAATGGTGATTTTCTAGCTTTGACATTTAGACCATTTTGTGTATTGAGAAAGCTATACACTTAATTTTAACTTGGAAAAATGTGGCTGATTTGAAGAGTATTGAACAAATTGGGATGAGACAAAATTCAGAATGTAAAATGCTCTGACAGATGAAGACATTTTTGACTTGAGCTGTACGTTGAACCTATGATTATGGGCAATCAACATTATATTTGAGTCAATCTAGAATTGTTTTGTGAGTATTGTATAATTAGGTTGAGTGGAAATCCTTTTTGAAAATTGGTTTAGTGCACTTTGACTCCTAGGTTCAGATTCAAACCCCCTCAAACTGGTGGAATACAATTCTGGACACCCCCCCCCCCCCCCCCCCCCTGCAAATGACTGTAGGACTCCAAAGTTAAGCGACATTGGGCAATCCCAACCCAGTTACTCATGCTTTACAATACAAAACACAGTTTAGTAGCAAATTTGCAAACCTAAAAATTACCACATGTAATTTCTTTTGTCCCTGGATGTGGGTGACAATGGCAAGGCCACATTTTTGCCCATCTCTAGTTGCCCAGAGAAGGTGACGAGCCTTATTATTTGTAACAAGGGTAATGAAATAATCGTGGGGGACTTTAATCTTCATATAGACTAGGCAAACCAAATTGTTTGGTAACCAAAAGTTTGTTTACCAAAAGTAGTTTGGAGGACGAGTTCATAGAAAGCATTTGAGACTGTTTTCTAGAACAATATGTCAAGGAACCAACTAGGGAACAGGCTATTTTAGATCTAGTATTGTGTAATGAGGCAGGGTTAATTCATAATCTTATAGTTAAGGATCCTCTATGAGTGATCATAATATGTTAGAATTTCATATCGAGTTTGAGAGTGATGTAATTAAGTCTGAAACTACAGTCTTAAATTTAAACAAAGCCAATTACATAGGTATGAGGGGCGAGTTGTCTACGTAGATTAGGAAATTCAATTATAAGATATAACGGTAGATATACAATGGTGAACATTTAAAGAAATAATTCATAATTCTCAACCAATATGCATTCCCTTGAGGAACAAAATCTCTGGGGAAAAGTGATCCAACCGTGGCTAACTAGAGAAGTTAAGGATGGTGTTAGAGAAGATGTTTACAAAGTTGCCAGAAAGAGTAATAAGCCTGAGGATTGGGAAGGTTTTAGAAATCAGCAAAGGATGACCAAGAAATTGATAGAGGGAGAAAATTGAATGAGAGTAAATTAGGAAGAAATATAAAATCAGATTGTAAAAGCTGCTTCAAGTATGTAAAAAGGAAGAGATTAGTGAAAGTAAACGTGGGTCCCTTCGAGGCAGAGACAGGAGAAATTATAATGGGGAATAAGGAAATGGCAGAGACATTAAACAAATATTTTGTATATCTTCACAGTAGAAGACACAAAAAACATACTGGAAATAGTGGGGAACCAAGGGGCTAATGAGATTGAGGAACTTAAAGTAATTAATATCAGTTTAAAAAAAAGTAGTGGAGAAATTAATGGTACTATAAGCTGACAAATCCCCTGGACCTGATGGCCTACATCCTTGGGTTTTAAAAGAGGTGGCTGCAGAGATAGTGGATGCATTGGTTTTGATCTTCCAGAATTCCCTAGATTCTAGAACGGTCCCTGTGGATTCGAAGGCACCAAATGTAACCCCGCTATTCAAGAGAGGAGGGAGAGGGAAACAGGGAACTATGGGCCAGTTAGCCTGACATCAGTAGTAGGGAAAATGGTAGAATCCTATTAAGGATTTAGTAACAGAGCACTTAAAAAAAAAATCATATGATTAGGCAGAGTCAACACTGCTTTATGAAAGGGAAATTGTGTTTGACAAATATATTAGTTTTTTGAGGATGTAACTAGCAGGGTAGGTAAAGGGGAACCAGTGGATGTAGTATATTTGGATTTTCAAAAGGAATTCGAAAAGGTGCCACGAGAGGTCGTTATACAAGATTTGGGCTCATGGGATTTGAGGTAATATATTAGCATGGATTGAGGATTGGTTAACCGACAGAAAACAGAGAGTAGGAATAAACGGGTCATTTTCAGGTTGGCAGGTTGTAACTAGTGGGATGCTGCAGGGATCAGTGCTTGGGCCTCAGCTGTTTACAATATACATCAGTGACTTAGATGAAGGAACAGAGTGTAATGTATCCAAGTTTGCTGACGATACAAGGCTAGGTGGGAAAGTAAGCTGTGAGGAGGACGTAAAGAACCTGCAAAGGGATATAGACAAGTTAAGTGAGTGGACAAGAAGGTGGCAGACAGAGTATAATGTGGGGAAATGTGAAATTATCCACTTTGATAATAGGAAGAATAGAAAAGCGGAATATTTTTTAAAAGGTGAGAGACTAAGAAATGTTGGTATTCAGAGGGATTTGGGTGTCTTTGTACACGAACCACAGAAAGTTAACATGTAGGTACAGCAAGCAATTAGGAAGGGAAATGGTATATTAGCCTTTATTGCAAGTGGGTTGGAGTATAAGAGTAAGGAGGTCTTGCTGCAATTATATAGGGCTCTGGTGAGACTACACCTGGAGTACTGTGTACAGTTTTGGTCTCCTTACCTAAGGAAGGATATACTTGCCTTAGAGCTGGCGTAACAAAGGTTCATCAGATTAATTCCTGGGATGAGAGGGTTTTCCTATGAGGGGAGATTGAATAGAATATGTTATCTGGAGTGTCAAAGAATGAGAGGTGATCTCATGGAAATGTATAAAATTCTGAGGGGGCTTGACAGGGTAGATGCTGAGAGGCTGTATTCCCTGGCTGGAAAGTCTAGAACTAGCAGTTATAGTCTCAAGATAAGGGGGTCGGCCATTCAGGACTGAGATGAGGGAAAATTTCTGCACAGAGAGGGTTGTGCACCTTTGGAATTCTGTACCCCAGAGGGCTGTGGATACTCAGTCGTTGAGTATATTCAAGACTGAGATCGATAGATTTTTGGACAATAAGGGAATCAAGGGATATGGGGATTGGGCAAGAAAGTGGAGTTGAGGTAAAAGATCAGCCATGATCTTATTGAATGGCAGGTCAGGCTCGTGGGGCCATATGACCTACACCTGCTCCTATTTCTTATGTTCTTACGTAAAACTAAATGACTTTCTAGGCCACTTCAGAGGGCATTAAGAGTCAACTATGTAGTGTGGACTAGAGTCACATGTCGGTCAGACCAGGTATGTCCCCGAAGAACGTTAGTGAACCAGTTGGGATTTTTACAACAATCCTGCAGCTTTCATGTTACTTTTTGGTGCTAGCCCACTAATTATCAGATTAATTGAATTCAATTTTGGTGAAATTTGAACTCTCAGCCTCTCGGTTACTAGTCTAGTGTGGTAACCACTACATGATTATCGTACTCAAAATGCTACAGTATTTCAGTATGTGGCTCACTGGGGAAAATCAAAGGACACTTTATGCGGTACTTGCCCTGTTTAGATGTATTGGTTAAATGTGTAACCCTTGTTCTGGTCTTCTATTTTCAGTGTTGTGAAGAAGGTGGCCCAGTACATGGCTGATGTGTTGGAAGACAGTAGGGACAAAGTACAAGAGAACCTTTTGGCCAGTGGAGGTAAATGGATAACAACTGAATTATAGCTGATTGTTGTACTTGGTATTTGCTGCAGTGCTGTTTTGGTAACAGTTGTATAAACTGAATTCTGGTCTGTGGTTCATGCATCAGTGAATGTTGTATCTGTAACTGAGACTGGTGAGTCTGTTACCTTGTGATTGTGATGGAATTGGGAGTTTAGTACTCTGTTTAAGTTTCAGAAAATTCAGAATGTTGGGAACAAAAACACCAGTTTTAGTTGTTTATAGGTGACATCTTACATATTTATCCTAAAACAGCCATTATGTAATTAGCTTAACAGTATGGAGCAGACCACGCAAACTAGATTAGGAAATGTTGTTGATCTGTTTGTCCACTGGACTATGCTTAATCAAGCTTGCTGCTTGCTTAATTTAAAATTGCCACAATTCATCCTTGGAATCTATTCAGATAGTAAATTAGGCTGGAGGAAAGACCGAAAAATGCAATTGACAAGCCTTCCAAAGCCTGAGTTTCAAACTTTCATCACTAAACAAAGTCCACAGTTTTAGTCTGTGGTTGAAATTGTGCTCTTGTGTTGTAAAGTTGTTAAATTAGGTATCATAAGTGCATTATTAGATCAATGTAATTTTTTTTAATGAGTTAGTTTGTTTGCTATCATGTGTAATGGAAAACCTGACTGTTCTGCACAACTCTTTGACATGCATCTAAATAATCATATGGAAACACTGCACCTAGTTTCTAGTTATGTAACTGCTTTTGAAGTGCATGGTCTTTTTGATTTAGAAATTGCTTTGAGTGAAGTAGTACTTCTCATCAAATTGGGAGGTGCATGAATAGAGAGAAACTTCAGGTGCTGCAGTACACAGAGTTCGGGGACCTAAGTGACAGCTATTGTAGGGAATTATGTTCTGTTCCTCCGCTAGTTGAAGATTTTCACCCCTATCTGATCCAACCGTATACAAAGGTTATCTCACACCTTATCCCATGTCTGTTTGAAGTGCAGTGAATGTTATGCAGGTTAACATGGCAGCCAATATTGGCACAGCAAGACCCCACAAACAGCAGTGGGATGAATGATCAACCAATTTGTTTTTGGTAGTGTCTGAAACATGAAGGTTGGCCAATCCACCAGAAGAATTAACTCTGTGCTGTTCTTTGATTAATGGCAGTTTGTTTGTGCGCGCACTTCCGTATTTACTTCACCTGTAACTTCTAAAAGTTGTTAAATGGATCTCTGTTGGATAATTAGATTTTGCCTGATTTAATCTGTTCTGGGATCCATTCTAAGGTGGAAAACATTAAAATTTGCCTAATGGAAAAGAAGGAATGCAGACAGAGCTAATAACTTGGAATGGTTAGTGGGGGATTGAACATAATCCATCTGAAACTCCAGAATTTTTCAGGCTTTGGAAGGATTGTCGCATTTTTCAATTCTTCCATCGGCCTAACCTATTCTCTGAAATACTTGTGATCTTAATCTGTGTCAGCAGGGGTCAGCTGGAACCTTTTTACTGTATTACAGTTTCACAATATAAGCATAATACAGATGCAGGTGATTCACTATTAGTGAATATCACTTTTCTACCAAAATTTTGAAATCCATGAAAGTAAAATTAGTCTGTAATGATCTAAATTCCAACGATGGGAATATTATTTTTGCTCAAAGTTTACTTTTGTTGCTTGTTCAATTAATTTCAAAGTACAGTTGTAGGCTCTCCATATATTACAATGCATACATACTAATAAAACTAGATTAAAAATTAAATTTTCATCGAAATGAAAGCATATGGAAAAGTTACTTTATAGATATGTTTTTCTTTAATGCTGTTCTAATGTGTATTTCCATGTAACCAAGACTGACTGACACATTAATTGTGCCAGCCCTGTGTACAACAGAGTACTTCCTCTGCTATCATAGCAATACTCCTCTGCCCACGGAGCAATGGACAGCTGTGTAACAAAAATAGGATTTTCACCCTTTTAAGCATGAATGTATTATTCTATGTATTATGTCTTTTTAAAGATGGTGTAATCCCATTCTAAAATGGACTACAAGCACTTTTTTGGAAACTGATGGCAGTTTTGTAAGGGACTAGCTTGATGGTCTTACGACTGGTCAGAACTACGGCTCTAAAAAGATTCTGGGATGCGAGAAAAAGAATGGGTTCATTCAATGGCCCCAACCCCTGATTGTAATGTTTCTTCTGTCTTCTCCTCTCCCCCCCCCCCCCCCCCCCCCTTCTCCAGAAAACCCCATAAAGTTTGATATATTGTATATGGTTCAAAGATTTGGAGAACCCTAACCTCATTACACTCCCGCTGAGACACTGCTATCAGATATGCACCTCAAGCAGTGTTGATTTATGTAATGGAAAGATACCTATGCCATTTGTACTAAAACATCATATGAGCTGCGATACACAATTTCCTTACGGTATGAAGTTGATTGTGAAGTTGCTGTCTTGTTGATTTTATTGACTAGTTTGCATGTATTTTTAATTGAATTTCCTTGTTTTCACTGACAGAAACTACATTGGTGGTGTGAAGTGTCCATGAAAAATAAATTGTGGCTTGAAGTTTTAAGTATTAGATTCTTTTGGTGGGGCAGCGTATTGGAGCACCAAAGTACAGTGAACACTTGATGAGTTCCTGATCCCAGCCATGGTTTCATGGATGGGGACGGTTATTTATCCACATGGATAGGACGAAGCAGCTGAGTTGCTATAGACCATGTTTATACACCTAGCAGCGAGTTGTAGTGCCCTTCTCCCCTCCCATCCCCGCCCCCACCCCCCACCAAAGCTGCGGAGATCTACAGAGAGTTTAGATTGAGTTACTTGAGACCGGGTTTTGTGTTTATGTATGATTTTAAGATGTATGAATTTCATTGTGACATTAATTTTATATTTTACCATGTTATAACTAATTGTCCTTTTTGAAAATTAATTTTCTCTGCCAAACTGAAAACAAGTGACTATCATTCTGCATCATCATCTTGTGTACTTGCGGTATGCAAAGTTTAATTTACAGACTTGATTTTAGTTACATTTGAGATTGTAGATGAGATTAATCTTGAATGTGATGCGCTCCATATAATCTACATGGTATGAAACTGGATTTGGGAAGTAGTTACGGGAATCTTAAAACCCAAAGCGTTGTATAGTATTTACTGAAATACATATAACATTTGAAAATAAAATCTGACATAATTGCCAAGATTGTAGGCATAGTAGAGTCTAGAAAATCCTGATGTAGCTGTCCTTTTAGTGTATCTGTTCATTTCAGTTGGATGGACTGCAGCTCATTTTAAAAATAAAACTGAATATGAGCATAGACCAAACTATACCCCAGACATTAATCTTTCTCTTTTGGATGCTGTCTGACCTGTGCATTTCCAGTATTTTCTCTATTGTAGGTCTCTCTGGTATGTTTTATTTTTATATCCAGATGTCTCCGGGATTCAAACAAATGTAGTAATTTTTCATTCGACTTTAATAGTGTACTCCATATTCTGTGGTGGTCATTGTCCTGAAATCTTATTAGACCTCTAGACTATTTCAAATTGTTTCATAGTAGGTGAACAATTGCAATTAATCTTTCACAGTTTGAAGAAAAAAATAATTTCTTTGGAGCTTAAACACTGATACAGAATATTTCATTTCCATGTTGATGCTGCAGCTTCAATTTTTGTTCTAAGAAGTCGACATTCCTCTTGGGGACTGAATCCTTCAATATTGAAGCTTGTAGTTATGGAATTTATGGATCCCTTACTTTTAATAGTCCTTGCATTAACGTGCCAACACTGCAAAAAGACTAGAAAATGGCTGCAATCTGACTAAATTGAAAGTTAATAATGACCTATAATGTCAAAATTTGCTACAGAATAGATCATTACATCATTTTCTATTAGAGAACAAATTTATCTATTCCATTACAATTAGGCTGATTTGCTGAACATTTTGGCTATGAATAAAGGTCTTTATTAAGTTTTAAACTTGACTCTTTTTATATAAATCTCACAATTAGGGCCTTCATGTCTTTCTGCTTTTGTTTGAGGATTATAATCCAGGTTGTTGGAATCTGATCTACAATACATATTTCTTGGTGTCCTTCTGTCCTTGACTCACTTATTTCTGTACTATTCATAAATGATTACCCTAATGTTTGTTTCAAAGCTGAAGTCTTATGTAGACAGACCCATTTTATTATTCATTGCCTGTTTCTTGTTTGACTTTCATGCATGTAATAATTTATGTTGCTAGCTTCTTGCCCTTGTCCTTGTAAGGAGAAAAATAAGCTATAGGTGCTCTTACTTTTTGTGGTTGGTCTGAAATTCTCTTTTGCGAGAGCATCACCTACACCTTCCTGTTTTTACATCCCATGTCAGGAACCAGTCTCCATAGGTACACCAGACTCCAATGTATAATATGGAGACTAGGACTAGCTCCCCACATTTTTACTTCACTGAGACCGAATGCCATGTTCATAGATCTACGTGCTCTCAGGTTACAATGACATCGATTGCTTGAACTTTGACTTGGTTATAGTGTAAAACTACAATATTTTCCACCAAATTTATCACTTTGTATCAGCAAATTCTTTTTCAATTGATGTATCTATGATTGTGTACCTTATACAGGTTACACTGAAATGCTGTTTGATAGATTATTATGTGCATGTGAAAGAATTCGATTGGGGTTTAAAGCAAAGTTTGGTTATTTTGACGTTTCTAATTTGTTTCATAATAAGTGTAGGTCTAGAAACCAAAATTCAACCCCTCTACCACAATTTTTTAAACTTGTATTTGCTGAATCAGTGCTTACTTAACCCAGACAGATCTGCCTCAGAATTGGCTGTATCGATGCCAATAGATAATAGACTTGTGCATAGATCCAATGTGTACCTCCTAAAAATATCTTTATTCGTGTTTGCATGTGCATGTTGATACTTATGCGCTCATGCTGAACATTTAGAAATGAGGTTGTGAAATGCCCTGCTGAGAGCCAGCAGTATAAGTAGGTCAGTCTGACCACTGCGATTTGAATGCTGTCCCCTGATGATGACACTAGATCTCAACATAAAATGATTAAATAACAGAGCTTTTGTAATCTTGAGCTAATTTGTATTACTACATAATCAAAGTGAAATGATCTGTACAATTGCAGTGCGGGAGTAATGCTGCAACAAGGTAAACCGTTATCACAAGTTAAACTGACTTTCTGACAGGAAAATGATCCAACTTTCAACTGCTTTCACAGCCTTATACCTGATTACTCTAGAAAGCTTATTAAAAGTACATAATTTTATGGTAAACCCAATTGTATTAAACAGTGTTATTACCTCCATTGTCTTTGGCCTCTGCCACAAACTCCGTACCTTACCACTGATTCCATTGCCCTTCCCAGCCATATCATTCCATGATTCTAGTCTCAGATTGAACCAGATTGTTCGCAGTTTCAAAATCCTATTTGACCATGAGCTGAGCTTCTAACCTCGTATGTTCTACATCACAAAGACCACCTACATCTACCTCTGTAAAATTGCACACCTCCGCCTCAGCCCATCTGCTGCTGAAACCCGACAGACCAACTATTCCAGTGCTCCCCGGCCGGCCTGCCATTCTGTACTCTGTAAATTTCAGCTTATCAAAATGCTGCCCGTATCCTGTCCTGTACTAGGTCCCGCTCACCTATCACCCCTGTCATTACTACATTGGCTCCCTAGCCTCCTAATGCCTCCAATTTAAAATTCTCATTCTCGTGTTTAAATCCCTTCATAGGCCTATCTCTGTAGCCACTCCAGTCCTACAAGCCCCCGCACCCAGTCTACCTCTGACTCTGGCCTTTTGTGTATTCCCCCGCCCTCCCTTTGCCCAGCATTGGCAACTGCGCTTTCAGCCATCTAGGCCCCACAAACTGGAATTCCCTCCCCAAACCCCTCTGCCCCTTCTTACCATTTCATTTTAAGTAATGTGATTGAGCGCATGAACCTGTTGTCTGTTTTATCAGTTGGCAGCAAACTGAACAAAACTTTTGAAAACCGATAAAACTGGTCCTATTAACAACAACAAACAAACGTAAATGCTTTAAGATTATACCATATCTCTATTCAGATGATACTGAGATTTAGTCTTGTGGCGTTTGATATTATTTGACCCCTTTTATAAGCTACTGCCTTGTAACGCCTATGTGCTATCTTCATGCTGGTTTCATGGTGTGTTGTATAGTATTTCTAATCTTCCTTTACACCTTATTCATTCATCCTTTTTGGATTTTTTTGATCTTTTTCCCTGCCGATTTTATTCCTCTGATCAAGGCATTGACTCCTTGTTGCACTGTTCCACGTGTACCCTATGCGAGCCTTGATATTGTGTCACTAATCTATTCTGTTGCAAGGGCATCATAGTTGAATCCAATCACGTCGTCGCTCAGTGACCTTGCGTAGATATCCAGCAAGGTGCAGCTGGACAGCAATCAGGAGTGGGAACCTTGATTGATTTTCCCCTTTCTAACCTAGGGCACTGAAGCCACTTGTGGCACCCCTGACCAGCTGAGATCAGCTAACTCAGCCAAGACTAAGGATTGAATTTAGGACGTCCCCAGTCTATATGGCTCAGCTTGTTGCTTTAAATAGCTGACTCATTGGTGATGCAATTGTAGGTTATAGAATCATAGAAATCATAGAATTGTTACAGCACGGAAGGAGGCCATTTGGCCTATCGAGCCCGTGCTAGCTCTTTGTAAGAGCAATCCAGTTAGTCCCATCCCCCCCCCCCCTGCTTTTTCCCCGCAGCCCTGCAAATTTTTTCTCTTCAAGTATTTATCTAATTCCTTTTCGAAAGCCATGATTGAATCTGCTTCCACCATCCTTTCAGGTCGCGCATTCTAGATCATAACTACTTGCTGCATTAAAAAAGTTTTTCCTCATGTCGCCTTTGGTTCTTCTGTCAATCACCTTAAATCTGTGTCCTCTGGTTCTCGACCCCTCCGCCAATGGGAACAGTTTCTCTTTATTTATTTTATCTAAACCCTTCATGATTTTGAACACTTCTATCAAATCTCCTCTTAACCTTCTCTGCTCTAAGGAGAACAACCCCAACTTCTCCAGTCTATCCACATAACTGAAGTCCTTCATCCCTGGAACCATTCTAGTAAATCTTTTCTGCGCCCTCTCTAAGGCCTTCACATCCTTCCTAAAGTGTGGTGCCCATAATTGGACACAATACTCCAGTTGTTGTGGTCGAACTAGTGTTTTAAGAAAGTTCAACATAACTTCCTTGCTCTATGCCTCTATTGATAAAGCACAGGATCCTGCTTTTTTAACCACTTTCACAACCTGTCCTGCCACCTTCAAAGATTTGTGCACATATACCCCCAGGTCTCTCTGTTCCTGCACCCCCTTTAAAATTGTACCATTTGGTTTAAATTGCCTCTCCTCATTCTTCCTGCCAAAATGTATCGCTTCACACTTCTCTCTGTTAAATTTCATCTGCCATGTGTCCGCCCATTCCACCAGCCTGTCTATATCTTCTTGAAGTCTATTACTATCCTCTTCACTGTTTGCTACACTTCCAAGTTTTGTGTCCTTTGCAAGGATGATTGAAAGATTGTGGTCAGAGCTTCTCCTATCACCACCCTTGCTTCTCTCAGCCTTCTCAACTTGTCCTGCCACCTTCAAAGATTTATGTATGTGTGCCACCCCCCCCACCCCCAGGTCTTCCTGTTCCTGCACCCCCTTTAAAATTGTACCATTTAGTTTATATATCCTCTCCTCATTCTTCCTACCAAAATGCACACTTCTTTGCATTAAATTTCATCTGCCACGTGACTACCCATTTAATCAGTCTGTCTATGTCCTCCTGAAGTCTGTTACTATCCTCCACATTGTTAACTGCATTTCCGAGTTTCGTGTCATCTGCAAACTTGAAATTATACCCTCTCTACTCAGTCATTAATATATATCAAAAAGTGCAGTGGTCCTAATACTGACCCCTGGGGAACATCACTGTATATTTCCCTCCAACCTGGAAAAACAACCATTCATCACTACTCTCTGCTTCCTGTCCCTTTAATCCCATTGGCTTTAATTTTGCTAATAGGTCTATTATGTGGCACTTTATCAAATGACTTTTGAAAGTCCATATACACAACATCAACCACACTACCCTTATCAACCCTCTCCGTTAATTCATCAAAGAACCCAATCAAGTTAGTTAAACACGATTTTCCTTTAACAAATCGGTACTGACTTTCATTTATTAGCCCATACTTTTCCTCGTGCCAATTAATTTTGTCCTGGATTATTGTCTCTAAAAGTTTCTCAACCACCAACTTTAGGCTGACCGGCCTGTAATCGCCGGGTTTATTCTTCTCCCCTTTGTCCGAGGAGTCTGAAGGCTTCCCTCCTGTACCATTGCTCCAGCTATGCATTAACCTGTCTTATCCTACTATTCCTATAATCATTAGCGTGTGGCACTGGGAATAATCCAGAGATTACTACCTTTTTGAGGTCCTGCTTTTTAACCTCCTTCCTAACTCCTGAAACTCTGACTGCAGGAGCTCAGGACTTCTTATGTCATTGGTTCCCATATGGACCATGATTTCTGGCTGCCCCCTTACTGTCTCTTCCCCCCCCCCCCCCCCAAATGTTCTGCACCCTCTCGGTGATGTCCTTTTCCCTGGCACCAGGGAGGTAACGCACTCACATCTGCAGTTGCAGAAACGCCTGACTCTCTAATCCCTTAACAATCGCATTTCTTTTGCCCCCCCCACCCCCGGTGCAGCCGAGTCTCGGTACCTGACCGCATTCCCCCGAGGTGTCAACACCCTCACTGGTATTGAGCACTGAATACCGGTTTGTGAGTGCCACACTCCCAGGGAACTCCTGTACTGCCTGCCTGTTCCTCCTAGTCTGTCTGGTCACCCGCTTCCTCTCCGCTTGTAGCTGCGGGGCGACCACCTCCTGAAACATGCTATCCACAAAACTCTCAGCTTCCCCTATGCACTGTAGTGACACCAACCGACCTATAAGCTCAGAAACTCTGAATTCGAGCAGTTGGTGGCACTTACTGCACATGCGGTTTTCCAGGACACAGTGTTCTTGAGTTCCCACATGACACAGGATGTGCATCTGCAGGGCGCCAGCTCTCCTGCCATGTTCGTTAATAGTTATTTAAACTGTTGTTTTGCTTTAAGGCAATTTACTGTTTATCTAACACTGAAACACTAACCACTAAAAAAAATACTAACCAACCACTGAGAATAATCACTAAAAACACTAACAAATGAACTGACTACTTACTGATGTACCCTTGCCGCTCCTCCTTGTCTTGTGACATCTCTTTTTGACTTTTTCTCTTTATTTTTTAATTCCTTGCGTGGCTCCCTTTATGCTTCGCTCAGTCTTAGTCTATAGTTGCTTGGTTTAGATCATTTAGCTCCTTCTTCCCCCTCTGCACTGAATTTCCGCACTCACCAAATTCCCAAATTTAGAGGAACGAGCTGTGCAATAGCTCATTGAAAGTGTCAGTCTAATGAACGTTGGGCGCTGTTCACCGCTCACGACAAAATCCGGCCCAGCAGTGACCTAGGACATGACAGGGGAATGTCAATGGATGTTATTTATATGGACTTCCAGAAGGCATTTGATAAGGTCCCACATAAGAGACTGTTAGCTAAGATAGAAGCCCATGGAATCGAGGGAAAAGTACGGACTTGGTTAGGAAGTTGGTTGAGCGAAAGGCGACAGAGAGTAGGGATAATGGGAAGGTACTCACATTGGCAGGATGTGACTAGTGGAGTCCCGCAGAGATCTGTCTTGGGGCCTCAATTATTCACAATATTTATTAACGACTTAGATGAAGGCATAGAAAGTCTCATATCTAAGTTTGCCGATGACACAAAGATTGGTGGCATTGTAAGCATTGTAGATGAAAACATAAAATTACAAAGCGATATTGATAGATTGGGTGAATGGGCAAAACTGTGGCAAATGGAATTCATTGTAGAAAAATGTGAGGTCATCCACTTTGGATAAAGAATGGATAGAACAGGGTACTTTCCAAATGGTAAAAAGTTAAAACCAGTGGATGTCCAAAGGGACGTAGGGGTTCAGGTACATAAATCATTGAAGTGTCATGAACAGGTGCAGAAAATAATCAAGAAGGCAAATGGAATGTTGGTCTTTATATCTAGAGGACTAGAGAACAAGGGGGCAGAAGTTATGCTGCAGCTATACAAAACCCTGGTTAGACCGCACCTGGAGTACTGTGAGCAGTTCTGGGCACCGCACCTTCGGAAGGACATATTGGCCTTGGAGGGAGTGCAGCGTAAGTTTACTGGAATGATACCCGGACTTCAAGGGTTAAGTTACGAGGAGAGATTACACAAATTGGGGTTGTATTCTCTGGAGTTTCGAAGGTTAAGGGGTGATCTGATCGAAGTTTATAAGATATTAAGGGGAACAGATAGGGTGGATAGAGAGAAACTATTTCCGCTGGTTGGGGATTCTAGGAATAGGGGGCACAGTCTAAAAATTAGAGCCAGACCTTTCAGGAGTGAGATTAGAAAACATTTCTACACACAAAGGGTGGTAGAAGTTTGGAACTCTCTTCCGCAAATGGCAATTGATACTAGCTCAATTGCTAAATTTAAATGTGAGATAGATAGCTTTTTGGCAACCAAAGGTATTAAGGGATATGAGCCAAAGGCAGGTATATGGAGTTAGATCACAGATCAGCCATGAACTTATCAAATGGCGGAGCAAGCACGAGGGGCTGAATGGCCTACTCCTGTTCCTATGTTCTTATGAAGATTGGTGATTTATCATAAAATATATACTAGGTATGCTATCCCTGCTGAATTATCTGGTAATGAACTAAATATTAAATAAAAACAGAAAATGCTGAAAATGGGTAGCAGGTCAGGCAGCATCTGGAGAGAGAAAGAGTTAACGTTTCAGGTCGATGACCTTTCATCAGAACTGGATTCATCAGTTTATATTCATTTCTTGAATCCAAGTTTGAAAAAGTAGGGCTCACAACAACACTCATGCCTGGGGCACTGTACTCAGCATTGTTTTCTTTCTCTCTTTCTCTCTCCCCTGCCACCCCCCCCCCCCCCAAAAAAAAACAAAATCAAATATCTCTTAATAAATATCAACAGTTTCCTAACTTTCAGCCAATTTCATATTAATTCCCAGGCTTTACCTTCAATTCCTTATGATTAAGTAGCAACATTTTCTGCAGACTGTAGCAAAGGCTTTTTGAGAGTCCAAGTACACCACATTGTATAGCTTTCAACCATCCATTTAGGATACTGCTTTGTCAAACTTTCAGATAGGACTTTCCCCTTCTAAATAGCTGACTGCTGTTTACTAGATGATTGTCATCCTTTAGTTAACTCATGATCAATTCTGTTATTTACCTTGTACAGACATGGGATTAAGGAGTCTATTTTGCCATGTATTTCGCAAACTGGTGCCATATCAGCTTGTTTCTACTCTAGTGGGATCTGGCCAGTATTTAATGTGCTCATAATGATCTTTAGTATCCAAGGATAAATACCATCTATTCTTGGGAATTTACTTGTGTATTTTTTTTAACCGTTTTAGCCTGTCTAGAACATCCCATCTCATTTATGTAGCAGTCATTAACCCTAGTTGATGTGTTCCAATTACATGTTGCTTAATCTGCTCACCTGTACTGTAAGGGATTTGGTTGTCAGCCGTGACTCAGTGATAATATGTTCACCTGAGTCAGAAAGTTGTGGTTTCTAGTCCTACTCCAGAGACATGAGCACAAAATCTAGGCTGACACTCCAGTGCTGTACTGTTAGACGTGCCGTCCTTTTGGATGAGATGTTAAACCGAGGCCCCATCTGCCCCCTCAGTTGGGCGTAAAAGATCCCTTGGAACTATTTCGAACAAGAGCAGGGGAGTTCTCCCCGGTGTCCTGGCCAATATTTATCCGTCAACCAACATCACCTTTTTTGAAAAAAAAACTGATTATCTGGTCATCATCGCATGGTTGTTTGTGGGATCTTGCTGTGCACCAATTGCTGCTGCGTTTCTTACTTTACAACAGTGACTACACTTCAAAAGTACTTAATTACCATAAAGCGCTTTGAGATGTTCTGAGATTGTGAAAGGTGCTATATAAATACAAGTCTTTGAGTTGTATGCTTAAAATCTTTTACAAATAGCATGACTGACTTAGTATTGTAAATTAAAATTTCTGAAACCACTGGGTGGGAAAGAATTCATGTCTAAGCACCTTGGAATTGTGGTATGATTTAAGAACTTTTTTTTGCTTTAAAAAGTCTTGACTTAAAAATGTAAAGCTAAATATGTTTTAAAAAGCTGAAATCTTGACTGCTTAGTGTGCCAACATGTGTGTATTAACATTTTTATCTGTTTGAAATGCCATCTGAGCTCAATGAAAATATTTCAGATGAGTATATAGAAATGTTCAACTTTTTGTTCTGTTTTTGACCCTCTTTGAATTGCAATGAAGTGGGAATCATACACATTAAATTCCTTACCAATTTTAAACTTTTCAATTCTCATGTTTTTAAGTGATGATCACTTTTTTTCTAACAAAAACTGACAATCTTTATTATTACATTTTTAAAAACAAAAGTTCTGTTTTTTTTCTTTAGTTGACTTGGTCACCTATATCACAAGGTTTCAGTGGGACATGGCAAAGTACCCAATCAAACAGTCTCTGAAGAACATTTCTGAGATCATTACTAAGGTTGGTGTTGTTCATTTTTGGCACTTAATAATCTGGCTCTAACACACATTCTGCGGTCAGCCCAAATTCCATGAGATTTTGTGTATAAATGTTTCATACTCACTGAAGATATTTCAGATGGTTTAGTTTTGAGTTTTTTTTTCTGATTTTGTAATTGTTAGAATCACTTTGGAAACTTGTGGGCAGAAAGTTTTTACTCCCTACATTATCTAGTTGCGGAGGAATATAATTGTTCTTCAGTGGTAAGACCAAATAATATGTACAGCTGTAATGCCCATAAACTGAGATACTTTTCTAATATTTTCTTTGCTTTATTGAGGATACATGGAGGGTAGCAGTGACGTACATGAAAATAGAATAATTTGGAACACATGTTTGTGCTTTATCAAGTTGACAGTAAAAATGACTGAGAGAACTAGGTATCCACAGTTTAGCGCTTGCTACATTTTTTCTTAGCATGCCCATACTCCCAACTGTGGTAGAGTTGAAGTTTAGTTTGGTATGAATAGAGCTTTGATTCTGTAAATTTGGCAAAGAACCCTTGATAGCAGCGGCTGATGTTGATGCAGATGAAACATTCTTGGGAGCAGTGGGTTGCATGTCATTGGCACCAGTCAGTGGGATGGTCATAACAACTGAGTACAGATGCTACTCTGTAACATACAATTTAGCATCCACTCTGTTTCCAATTAGTAGTGGGAGTATGGATTCTTTACTTGAAACTTCAGGAACTGTACAATTGCAGGTTAATCTTCCTAGCAGCAATGATTGATGATCGCCTCTGCAGTAACTCAGATACTGTGTAAGGGACAGGCGTCGCAACATTTCTGAGCTCCCTGCAATGGTACTCGATGGTACTTATTTTTTTGAATGGATCTGTTTCATTAAAAGAATATTCTGGTCAACTATCTGGATCTGGATAATCATCCCAAGAATTGCTTTCAAGTTTTGTTGATTTTTTTTTTCAAATCATTTGAGATGGGAAAATTCAGTCCTGAATATATACCACTGTATGCTGTGCTTGGTACTGAATTTTAGAGTCTTGGATTCTTTTGATTAGATTTAGGACTGAGTGAAGTATAAAGCTCCAGAAGGTTATCCAATTAATTTTTGAAACCTATTTTCTTTGACAGGACAGATGACGTCTAAATCAAATTTTAATTGTGCTCAATTATATTATGAAAGATTTTATTGTTCAACAGTAATGTTATGCAGTAGCTTGGTATAACTCACTATTTCGGTAAAGCACTTTGAAAACTTCTCAAATGTTTTGCAGTTGCAACTGTGTTCATTATGGAAAGGATTTGTTTAAACATGCTATTAATTCTTTACCTTTGCTAATGTTCTGGCAAGGCCAGAGTTCATTTATGATTTTTGCAGAGAAATTTTAATGAAGTAATAGACTGATGGGATTCTGGTTGTGTCTGAAAAGGGGGATAGCTTCAATTTACACTGAGTTTTAGCAGATATTTGATTTCCAGATGCTACAGAAGATTTTCACTTATTTTAACTTGCACAGTTTAGCTTCCTGAATTCACAATTTGAACAGAAAAATCCGTTAACTGTATTATACATTGTTTGCAAATTTGCAGCAAGTATCCCAGATTGACAATGATCTAAAAGCAAGAGCATCAGCATACAACAATCTGAAAGGAAACTTACAGAATCTAGAGAGGAAGAATGTGTAAGTTATTTTTTCATGTGTATATTATAAATAAAATTGAATTGCCATGCATTTAATGTTATGCTTTTCACTTGCTTGAGCGTTATAATGGTAAGTATTTTTTTCCACTTGCTCTTTTATTCTCTGTCTTTTTCCCTCATCCTGAGCCTGAGAAGTTAGATATCTCAAATGGTTATTTTACAGTCACTGGTTTAGAGTTGCTGCAGCAAAAGGAATGTTGGAAGTTATGGTGGGATCACTTTGGGATTAAGTGATTGGTTATTCCCATTTTTTTGCCCATTGGAATTAGTAATTTAGTTTAACCTTTGAAATGTTCTGAGAATTAATTCTTCATCCTTGGCCTCAACCATTATCGTATCCTTTTAGAAGCGGTTGTAAGTATTAATGATGTATTATTTTCACTCTGAGAACTGCAGTATTTAACTTGTGCTGATAATTGGTTTGTGTGGCTGTTTGTAGGGGAAGTTTGATGACGAGAAGTCTAGCTGATATTGTGAAGAAGGAGGACTTTGTAATCGACTCTGAATATCTTACTACTTTGTTGGTGGTTGTACCGAAGTAAGAAACTTTTTTTAAACTTATTTTTTTTTAAAAAAGTTATCAAAAGTGGAAAGATTTGTGTACTAGTTCAACATGGCTGGTTAATATGAAAAAACGAATATTGGTAATAATAGCTGAAGGTTCTTAGAAAAATCACATGAAATATGAAGTGATGCATTTTGGAAGGAAAAATGAGGAGAGGCACTAAATGGTGAAATCTCAAATGGGGTGCAGGAACAGGGAGATCTGGGGGTTCACATACACACATCTTTGAAGGTGGCAGAACAAGTTGATAAGGTTGTTAATAAAGCATACGGGATCCTTGGGTTTACTAATAGAGGCACATGGTACAAAAGCAAGGAAGTTATGGTAACCTTTATAAATCACTGGCTAAACCTCATTTAGAGTATTGTGTCCAATTCTGGGCACCACACTTTGGAAAGGATGTCAAGGCCTTGAGTGGGTGCAGAGGAGATTTACCAGAATTATGCCAGGGGTGATCAAATTCAATGATATAGAGACACTGGAGAAGCTGGGTTTGTTCTCAGAGCAATGAAGGCTAAGGGGAGATTTAATAGAGGTCTTCAAAATTATGAGGGGTTTTGATAAGGTCGATAGGGAGAAACTTTTTCCACTGGCAGAAGGGTTGGTAACCAGAGGATACAGATTTAAGATAATTGGCAAAAAAGCCAGGGGGCAGATGAGAAATCTTTTTACTCAGTGCGTTGTTATGATTTGGAATGCATGGCCTGAAAGGGTGGTGGAAGCACCTCATGGCTTTCAAAAGGGAACTGGATATATACTTAGGCAAAATTTGATGGGCTATGAGGAAAGAACAGGGGAGTGGGACTAATTGGTAGCTCTTTCAGAGAGCAGGCACGATGGGCCAAATGGCCTCCTTCTGCGCTTTGATTCTATGATGGCCATTCACTTTTCCATTAGAGACACTATTATAACAATTAGTGTATTTTGTTTTACTCTGAGATAGTATGAAGTTGAAACCTTCTAACAATATTTTCAAGTGCTTTTATTGGAGTTTTATTATTAAAGATCAAATTGTGTTGTTTCTGGATCCATCCTGTGTTTGAAACTCGAATTGGAAAAATAACATTAGACTTTTGTCAGCTTTGTGCTTTGCACCGAGCAAATTCAATAGCTTGATTGGGCGGGGTAGAGTTTTAAGGCCCAGTTTATATTGCACATTGGAGATTAAGTTTCTCGAAGAAAGCTGCAGTGTAATCCTTCCAAATTGAGATCCTGAGTTGTCAATGTAAACCAGACACACATCAGAGCTTAGTTTCACGGTGGTTAATGCTGATTCAAATTTGTACCAGTATAACAGATGCAAGTTGAGTCCCATCCCTGCATTACATGCTTCATGCCCTTCTCTGTGCTCCTGTTATGTTTTAAAGTGCATTTGCCTATGTGGCTGTCAACAATGTACATGGTCACAAAAAAGCAACAATAGCTCATTGTGGGGTTCCCTGTATAACTGGAACAGCTTTTATTAGCAATCCCATATGTTGTGTAACAGGTCTAAACTTTACAACAGTGTGCTGACATTGTTCAAGTTCACACCTTTTCATGAATACATCAACAGAAAATTAGAGACTTGTTAAATGAGCACAAGTGCCTTACTTTCCATAATTATGTATTTTGGCGTTTATTTTCTCCTCATTAAAGTCATCTAGTGTTGGTGTCCAGCAATCTCGGGTTCGGTACAGGATGACCTGATAAGTGAGATGCTTTTGTGTTTGTGTAATTTAGAAAATAGTAAAAACAGCTATTTGATTGCAGGTTAAAATATTTGTGAAGAGCAGGTAATAAAAATTTTAATAGAATTCAGTACTTTAAGCTATCACAATTAGCAAATTGGTATCAGCAAGTAGTAATGGACTGACCAAAAAAAACTATAAAGGAGTGGGTACTCTGTGAAGTCTAAGTAGTCCTTGGCAATCTGAGTAACTTTATAGCGTACATAGCTTCATTTAACTAAAAATAATTATAGTAAAAAGAGCAGTTGGATGCGAAAATATCGCCTTGGCTCCTGAACCATTGTATAATTATTCAACCACTGTTCTGTTTTTTAGAACAAGTTATATTGAATGGGAGAAAACTTATGAAACTTTGGCAGAGATGGTGGTTCCACGGTCAAGCAAGTAAGGGAGGTCTTTGATCTATTTTCTGTGATCTTTCTATCCAGTATAAGCTGATGCATTTCAACCTCTTATGACTTTGATTTTGGTGTGGAACAGCCCATAAAACTATTTAGAAGTAATGTAGCTTTTGTGTCTAAGCTTAATTTAAGTTTTAACTACCTTATATAACTTTCAGTTTGCATTGATGGAAATTCCTGGTGTACTTAAGTTGAAAGGTTATTCATAACAGCCTAATAGTACAATATTTTAATATATGAACATGCTATGCCGTGACATGGTAGGACACTAAATTAACCACATACCAACTGACTTTCACGCCGATGGTCAGAGTTTGCTGACAACATTCAGCACAAATTGGATGGGACTCCTCTTCCCTCGGTGCTGCTCCTTTCAGACTCCTGCTGATGGAAGGGATCCTAGCTGATATATACTGTAGGCAGGAATTCTCATCTACCGTATGCAACAATTACCAGCAGGGCTCTTTATAGGAGTGGCGCTGAAGAGAGGGGAGGGAGGGAAATGGATGTCGGTGTTTTGGGATGGGGAGGAGGAAGAGTGCTAGTTTGAACTGAGGGAAGAGAAAGAATGCCAGCTTAAATGGGAGAGGAGTGTGGAAGAATACTGGGTTGGAGGGGGAGAAGAATGCCAGGTTGAATTGAGGGGGATGGAGGAAGAGAAGACTGTCCAGTCGAATTGAGGGGGGAAGGAGGAGGAGGAGAAGATGGAGGAAGAGAAGACTGTCCGGTTGAATTGAGGGGGAGGAAAAGGGAGAAGGGTACTTGTATGAACTGGAAGGGTTGGGGGAGGAGAAAGTGCCTCTTTGAAAGGGTGGAGAGTTGGATAGTCTTGAGTGAATTTACATGTGGAAGTGACTTTTGGGAAAGTGGTGGTATGTTGAAAATCCAAGTATCACTTTTAAAAATTTCAGATTAAAAAATCTTATTGCAAAGCATAAAAGTACTTAGAATTAAGCAGATTACATCATGTAAAAGTTTAAAATTTTCTAAAGAAGCATGCTTTCTGACCCTTCAGCAAATGCACCACCAAATTTGTACCTTTTAAGATTTGCATTTCCATCTTCAGGCTTTCATGTACTTGGGTTTTATTTCCTCCAATACAAGTGAAGGAATGTTGGGTACAGCTACAACCTGTACCAAAGTTCGTGTAACTACTTGTTTTCTCATGTAGGCTTATAATCAGGGCTTTTCTTGAGATGTAATCTTTTTTGAAGCTGTTGGTCAGCTTTTGCTAACTTTCTAGGTTGGTATGTACGCTTATAATTCTTCATATGGTGAGGTTTGGATCTCCGCTGGCCCATCCTTGGGGGAGACTTATCAGAAGCTGGGTGTTTCCTTACATGGAGAGAGTTGGATGGGGTATAATGTCTTGGTGAATTGGGACAGGAGTTACCTGTGTCATTCTTATACTCTTTTCCAGTGTTCTCAAAAGAGTGCTCCTCTCTGGTATACATCATGGCAAGACTGGAAGTGGGGAGAAGATGTTGGGCCAGTTTTAAAATAAATGTCTTGTACGTTGGTCAGGCATGCAATATGGATTGAATTGCTATGGTTTTTAGCATTTGTTAAAAAGAACTGATTTATATTTAAAATTTATATGTCACTTGTGCTATATTACGTATACTTAACATGCTGTGAGTGAACACCGAGTGAGTCCCAGCCACAACATTGCAAGTGAGGTGCTCAACCTACATCCAGAGAGGGTTCACTTGTGAACAGGATAACAATCTTCTTGTACTTTTAACTGCATTAAAAATCAGGCTCCAGAAATTTAAGCAATGATGTATAACTATTTTAGATGTACCTTTTTTAAAAAGGAACTTTTTCCCCCCCTCCTAAAAGGTTGATATGTGATGACAGCGATAGTGGCTTGCACACTGTAACATTATTCAGGAAGGCAGTTGATGACTTTCGACTAAAGGCCAGGGAGAACAAGTAAGAATTTCTTTCCAAATAATTTCCATTGGAGCTCCGCGTTTCAGAAATGGATGCACTCAGTTTTCTTTCCCGTCCCTTCAGATTTATTGTTCGGGATTTCCAGTATAATGAGGAGGAGCTGAAAGCAGATAAAGAAGAGATGACTCGACTGTCAACTGACAAAAAGAAACAGTTTGTATGTATTCAAATCTAAACTGCGATACATGCCATAGCCTATACAGCTGTAAAAGTCATGTTCTTCGTGTGCAGTATACTCCTAGAATGTGCATATGGCTGGTCATTTAGTACAACTTGGTGCACAATCTGTGCTGTAAGCTGATGATGACCATTTAGAAACTGGCCAAAAAATTATGGAGTGGCATTCTCATTACTTGCATTGGATGGGTGTTGAGCAGAGTTAGCAATTTAACATCAGATGAAGACATTTGAAGATCAATATGCCTTAATTAAAATTGCCAGGACTCTGGTAATTCAGTGGGTAGCTACTCTCTAATGAACATTTACAATAGAACCTCACCCTATTCAAGTAATTTAGGGTCGGGGATTGCAAAGTCGGAGGATCACACTGTACCAAACTCTGGCCTGCTGAAACTCCAAATTCAACAACATCCTCCCAGACCTGGTGATTTAAGCTCTTGCAGGCAATAGTCTAGGTATAGAGGGAGCAGCTCTAAGAACAAGCCCGCAAAAGTCAGATAATGGATCCCAACTGCATCTCCAGAGTAACACACATTGTGGCAAATACAAAGTGTTACCTGCAGAAGGGAGATTCTCTGGAGCTGGGAGGCATTCATCAGATACTCTACAATAAAATATAAATCATATTCCAGATGCCTTTGCCAAAAATATTCTTTAGATCTGATTATTTAACAAGTTTGCCAATGGTGCTGTTTTTATTTTTCAGAGTGTGTTTCTCTTATTGCACCCTTCAAGCAATTGGAATGTTCTATTCCTGGGGGTTTAGGTGGAAAGACTTCATACTGGTCAGCATTTATGCCTCAACCAACACCATCAAACAGATTAACTGGCCATTTATCTCATTGCTGTTTGTGGGACCTTGCTATATGAAATTGCTGCCGTGTTTGCCTACAAAACAACAACTACAATTCAAAAGTAATTCATTGGCTGTAAAATGGCAGGATCTAACCAGGACCTAAATTAGCTCATTAAAATTAAGATATCTCCTGTTGGTGGATGTTGGAGAGTGTCTTGTGAATTTGCATATTGTAGCTATCTGGTCTAAATTTGGTATTTTTACCCTTGCTAATTAATACATTTAAGAGCTCTAAATTAATGCAGTTTCTTTTGATTGATTTTACATAAAAGGATACTTTTTTTTTAAGTGGTTGGTTGTTGTAAGGTGTTTGGACTAATCGGACATTTAAATTAATTGAATTTTGTATTTAAATAGGTGCAAAGTAACATGACAATAACTTGCCACCTAGTGGAGAACAGGCAACGTGCACTGCAGAGCTGCCTAATGTGTGACATAATGAAACATGACAGGTTCACTGATAAATTCTTGATATTTAAAAGACTTTGAGAGAAATTCACAATTTTAATATTGTAAATCCCAGTTCACCAAAAAGTTGATGGATGTCAACAGCAGTTTCCCCAAATCTCTTGAGTTTGCTTGAGTTTGGTTCTATGTACCTTTCAACAGCACACGTGATGTGGTCTAGTACTGCTGTCCAGTACATAATATTAATTATGACCTGAATAAAATATAGCAATAAAATAAAGCAATAAATGAAACTTAGCGTCTGTTACTCATAGAAGACAAAATGAATAGCGCACAAAAGTTTGGATGTCATTGCATCGAATTCCACCTACATTTCCTCACTTCTCCCCTCTCCATGATTTTTCTTCCATTTTTTTTCTATCTGAAGAAAATGAAAAGTTGCCAGGAATTAAAAAAAAAAGTAAACTAAGAACCATAGAAATGATGTATATTGCCCTGATTGAATTTCTCAAGTTAGAAAAAAAGGGTCACATCTTCCTTTTGAGCTGCATTTGCTTCCAGTTTAGCAAGGCGCCATTAGTTTTTGCTAATCAGTTAAACTTCCCCAGGTGGTTCCACAACTGCAATAATTTAAATTAAACATTAAAGGGAAGCAAATTAGGACATTGTTTGAACACTTGCCCACGAATCCTTTCTTAATAAAGGTTCAGCTGATTATTAATTGCACTTGTTAGCAGCAAATGCTCTTAGCAAATCAAGAAATAAAATCCTATTAGAGATAAATTAAAAGTGATGGAAGCATCCAAATTCTTTGCGCTTTCAAGAATACAGAAAACATTGTTAACACAATGTATAAAGTAAGATGTGTGCCATAGAAATACTCTAGGCAGTGCTGCACACTGATCAGACGACCGCTTTATTTTGCCAATGACCATAACCATATGTCTGGACAAATGTAACTTTTCTCTGGATTTGATTTCTGGTTGTACAATGGATCTAGAGAAGGTTCTTGAAATAACTGATTTAAAATCTTAAGCAGTAAGCAGGCAATGATACCAAGTAATTACCATTGCAATTTGATTTAATTTATTTTGGATACTGTTTGGGTATTGCACATGGTGAGTTAAGAGCAAGTGTGATGTTCAGGTTCACAGCTCGACAGCTATGCTCCTACCTCAGCTTGTACCCCAACTCTTCGAAAACTTTGTTAGGTCCCATAGCACCATTTACAATGAATTATAATCAGATTGCGACAAACTGCTGTACTTCTTTAGGGAATCACTGGAAGGAACCAGCATTAAAGGCAAGGCAGAGAGGCTATTCCTCTCCCTCCCAGGCTGTAGAAATGAAGTCAGTGGGATTGGAGGGCAGGAAGATAATTGGACTGGGCCACAGGACTTTGATGCTGCAGGATAGAAGAGGCTGAATAGGATGGCGAAGTGGGGTGGGGGAAGAAACGGAAGGAAGAGCATGGTTAGAGGGGAGGGAGAATGTAGAATTGGGTTAGAGGCAGTGGAGATATTTGAATGATGTTGGAGCATACAGGAACTTGCTGCACTTTTGAGACCAGTGATGCCA
The DNA here is from genome assembly GCF_035084215.1 of Heptranchias perlo. Classification (NCBI taxonomy): domain Eukaryota; kingdom Metazoa; phylum Chordata; class Chondrichthyes; order Hexanchiformes; family Hexanchidae; genus Heptranchias; species Heptranchias perlo. Next base: position 135,579,674 of record NC_090327.1, on the reverse strand, counting down.
CCATAATATGTCTGGCAAGAGTGGAGGCAAGGGGAGGGAAGGCCATGTAATTGACCCGATGGAGGTTCTGACTTTTCTGACTTCATTTCTACAGCCTGGGAGGGAGAGGAATAACCTCTCTGCCTTGCCTTTAATGCTGGTTCCTTCCAGTGATTCCCTAAAGAAGTACAGCTGTGCAGTTTGTTGCAATCTGAATATATTTTAAATCAGTTATTTCACGATCCTTCTCTAGATCCATTGTACAACCAGAATTCAAATCCAGAGAAAAGTTACATTTGTCCAAACATATGGTTATGGTCATTGGCAAAATAAAACGGTCGTCTGATCAGCGTGCAGCACTGCCTGGAGTATTTCTATTGCACACATCTTAGACAATCTGAATATAATTCATTGTTAATGGTGCTATGGGACCTAACAAAGTTTTCAAAGAGTTGGGGTGCAAGCTGAGGCAGGAGCATAGCTGTCGAGCTGTGGACAGCAGTCTGAGCGGGGTAAGGATTAACTAAAGTGGCGGCAGGCCGTGGTGAGGCAAACACGAACACAATCAGAGGGGCAGAAGTGTGTTTAGGCTTGTTAATGCATGAGAAAGCGGCCACAAAGTGAGAAAGCAGCTGACTGGTCCAGAATGTGAATAGCAATGGCAGACAACAGATGGAGGGTGGGAGAGATGGACAGTGAAAACCTCATCAGCTGAAGACAATGCGAAGCAGAATAAATATATATTAAGAGTAGAATATTTGTATTTAGAGAACTTGGGAATATGTTTATTTATATAAAAATGTAAAGTAAAATAAATTTACTAAGGGCAGCCTAGAGGCACCAGATGCAGGTGAAAAAGAAGCCAGCAGAAGCAGGCATCCAATTAGATTTTAAAAAATTTAGAGGGGAGGCAGGAAGCTGAAAGGTAGCAAGATTTTTTTTAAAAAAGAGAAAATATTACAATTGAAGTATTTTTTTAAAAAAAGTTTCTTAAAGATAAAATTTAAAACTGATGTACCTGAAGAGAAACCAAGATGGTAGATGGGGAAACTTTTCAGAAACCTGAAGTGGAGCTTTTGAAGCTCCATCTAATGGAAGTGTGCAGCTGCAGGCAAGGCCTGTGACACCTGATAGCTGCTCACTTAAAAATGGGAACTCCTATTGAGATGCCACCTAGAGGAATGACAGAAATGATGAGGAGTGTGCAGAATTTAATAAAAATAGATTGAGTTAAATGGGGGCTTCATTTTTGGATGAGGGAAGGCATTAAAAAAAAAACCTGAGGGTCATTAGCACAATGCCTCAGTACACCCATATGCTGTGCTGCAGTCCCGCTCTTACAATTTTAAATATTTATATGAAAACTAGTGTCGCAAATGATCTTTGACAGAAAAATGTTTGCTTGCAAATAGGCACTTCATACTCTAGACGGCTAAAAAGTGTGCAAGTAATGAGAGTATAGCATCACAGCCGATAATGTAATTTGGATGGTAAATCCGTTAATGCAGCACTGGAATAAATCGTGCTAAAATAGAGGATTCCTTCATATTTTGCAATATTTCTTTTATTAAAAAGTACAATAAAATATAGGTATCCAGTGGCACAGATTTTGCTTTATACATCCTAGTCGAAAAGTAAATATCTGATTAGTTTTGTAAATGGTTATCATAAAGCCTGAGGCTAAACCAGTAATATTGTAGAAAAATGTACAGAAGACTGTAACAGCATTGCAATAAACTAGTCTTTGCTTAAAGTGCTGAACTGTTGTTTACAGGGTCCCTTGGTGCGATGGCTGAAAGTTAACTTCAGTGAAGCTTTCATTGCATGGATTCATGTGAAAGCATTACGGGTTTTTGTAGAGTCTGTTCTAAGGTATGGTTGATTAGTAACTTCACACAATGCAATTGCAAATGCTATCACACAATCTCCTTTTTAAGTTTTTCTTTAGTTTCAACTCTTACTTTTATCTTCAATTTAATTTATAATCATTTTTATAATAGTTCTATTTCTAAATTAGTGTGTAATGTTTGAGGTTGGATGTTTTAGTATTGATCAGAAACCTCATTTCTTCACTCATACTTGATATCACTCGAGGTAAATCACCTCGCCAGCCAGACATCCAACTTTGGAGATGAAATTATTTGATCTTCCGCCTTTTGCACTATTTAAGGACATCTCTGGATGATCAGATTTTGTTTTTTATTTCTTTCACTTTCAATTCGAGTTGGATTGTGTTTGCTGTATTGTATCTGAAAATAAGTACTCTGTGATTTTCTCCCTTTTGGTTTCAATTATATTTTTATATCTATCTCAGCCACGCTGATGAATGGCACTGCTAGTCAAATTAAACATAGGATAAGGAAAGGTGATAATTCAGAAATACAAGTAATGACAGACTTCAGCCACAAATTATCTTACTGAATAAGACATTTAATGGGACATTGGTTTATATACAAAATCCATTCAGTTCTGAGGAAGAGTTTAAACATGAAGCATCAACTGACTCGTGTTTTCCGACTGATGCTGCCTGACCTGCTGAGTGTCTCCAACATTGTTTCAAATTTCCAACATCTGCGGTATTTTGTGTTTTGTTAGATGGTGTGTTTCCACCCACATCTTTGATCACTGAGGATTTCAAGCAAAGATGGATTGTGAGAAATGTGTTTAACTAAAATGTGAATTCAAAGATTTTCCAATAACTTGAATTGTGATTTTAAAGAATGAAGGAAACATGAATGTAAAGTCTGTCGTTGTCCAGCCATGTCTAATTCTCGATAGTCATTCACCCCTGGTGCTTTTACAGTTTTTTGAAAGGTTTAAAATTGTTTATGCTGGAATTTAAACTGTACATTCTGTGGAAAACCTATCTCCACTTTTGACACCCATGCAGGATAGGTGTTCTCCCCTCAATTGCAGCCTCAGTTCACATGAAACTTGTTCAGATCTTTAGAAGAGGGTGTTGGGCAAGAAGCTTCAATGATTATTGCCCTTCACCTGGGTAGAAACAGGCAGGCTTTCAAATCATGGTTCTGCCTCTTCCCACTTTACTTTTAAGAAAAAGACCAACATCTAGAATGAACTGAATGCTGTATTGAATATATTTTTAGAAATGGAGAGATGTCGAGTACACTGGGCTGCTAAGCTTACACCAAATTCTATCACCTTTATCCAGAACTCTGCACTAGTGTTGGGGACGGAATCAAGTATAGTTGGTCAAAGAAAGTCTCCATTTTCATAGCTAGCACAGAAGAATTTTTCTCTGCTGCTTTTATGTCAGTTCAAGTCTACTTCAAGGTTACGACCTTGATATTGAGCTGTATATTTGGCACTGGTATGTCTCAGCTGAAGCAGGTTACACAACTGCTTGCCGTGGCAGTGTGCACATCTTTGTTGTTGGAGTCCCAGTGGGCCAGTGCGTTCAGGCAGAGCTAAAACACTATGGACTTTGGTACCCAGATCCGAGAATTGACCCTTCTATTCTGTATAATGTGTGTTCACAGCCTTTATTGAGTGATAAAATCCTTCCAAGTTAAATCACCCAGGCCACACAATTGAGTACGCTCCTATATCAAGGCTACCAACATTCAAGGGTTCTTGGTCACCTTACTGAAGTTTGATTCATTAAAGCAATGCAACTACATGGGTTAACATGGCATGTAATTACAGGTTGGTAGTAATCTGGGATGTATTTTTCTTGAATTTGGGTCCAAAAATCAGGTGATATCAACTGTGAGCAATAAATGATTTTCTGGACGAATGTTTATAACCACATCTTCAGGTTTAAAAAAAATCAAATTGCATACCAAATATGTTGGACTGATTTTCGGTTGGTCTTGGGTGATCAACTAGATGGTTCAACTTTTTATCTTTGGTTTAAAGTACAAATTTCTTTGCCTCCCATGAAATGCTTAGGGTTTCATTGAGTTACTTGCTGAAATCTGTTAATGCTTACAGTGGTCAAAAAGAACTGCAGATGAGCACCCATTTAAAGTTCCATGAAAGGGAACATGAGTGCAGAACTCTCAAAAGGACAAGTGTCTTTGCAGTTTCCCCTTGATAAGCAATGATGTATACTTTGGGGGAAAAAGTCTTTGTTTTCAGCTCTTTTATTTGATTTGTGAAATCTGAATAACTGAAGATGATGGGTACCCATTGGCCAAAAGACATTTGAGTTTGATTCAGGCTAGCATGGTGATGCTGTGGTACAGTTGGATATTATACTGGTTTGCACAGCAGATGATGGAAATGGAGCTGTATGCAAAAAGCAGCATTGATTTAATTTGACGCATCAGTAAATATGGAATTGAAGTCTAAGGGGCGTGAAATCTCCTCAGTTCGATTATAATTTACTCCATGGACACTCTTTATAAACATGAGGAAAAAAAGCTGCAAGCCTATTTCAGCAACACCCTCAATTTGGCAAGAATAGACATGTATAACTGTTAGAAGGCTGGTGCAACAGCATAAAGATCGGCTTATAGGGTCACCAGACCCCAATTATAGTGTCTCAACCCGTAAGATAATCCCAACTATCTCTATTTTTGCGTAATGTTTTTTCTATTAAATTCTGTGTCTTGCATTACTGATTGTCATTAACTTTGCATTATATCGCTGGGAGGGGAATGAAAATGGTATTTTTCTCGTGGCATGGAAAGGGCTAGCTTTACTGAGAAACACACCCTTTACCAAGATAATCATCTTTATTTATCTCTAATAGTTTTAATTGTGTGATTGACACATAATTGGATGTACTTTTATGCACTTGTACAGTGAATAAGAGTACATGTGATAAGTGTCTAATACAAAAGTTGGGTCTGCGAAGAATCCTTAGCCTGCCCATACACGCACCTTCCAACCATTCCTTCATAGTTGAGCTTGTCGTGAAAGCAATGTACTCAAATAATGCAAAAGCAGAAGTACAGAAGGGGAGAAGAGTCAATGGAGAATCTTTTTCTTTAAAGTATTCCCTCCTAATGTCTATTTGAAAACATACACACTGATAAAATATTTAGTTTAAATGTCAATTAACGTAATGGAGACCTGCGATGCTCGGTCTTCTTGCACCTCAGCTGTTCTGGTGGATTCTCTGTCTGGGATCAAATCTCTGCACCCCTCAGTGGCTTCATTGATTGTGATGGGGGCTGTTGCTTCAGACTGATCTGAAGCTATTCAAATTTAGGAAAATCAGTTGGGTACACTGCATACTCTGGAATAAATCAATAGCCCAGTCATCTAAAGTTGCTGCCATTGCTGCTGTCTTTTTTTTTAATAAAAAAAAACTATTAGCAGAGACCGTTGAGCCGGAACTCGATTGTTTTGGCTGGAGAAGGTGTGTGTGCCGTGAGAGGCAGTTAAGAAATAATTTGTGGAACAAAAATGTTGCCCCATGCATGAGGGAAAAAATATAAACAAACTAGTCAATCTCCTGTGCAGCTGCATGTGACGAAGAAAGACCTATACAATGTTAAACTGTTTTATTTTAATGCTCCAAAAGAATGCGATGAAATCACTCCTTAAATCAATGGATGGCAGAGCCTACTACTAAATGGATGTGCACACAGAGCAACTAAACAAATAGCAGAATTTTAATTACCTGTGAAATATCATTTGATGTGCTCTGTAAGCAGCCAGCAGCTGCAATGGTAGCTGGCAGTTTATTGGTAGCATGAAAAATTTGGAAAAATGTCAAGAAATGTGAGCAGTGCAAACAGGATAAAATCTCTTTATGGTCTTATCTGATACTCAGTGCTTCCTTACTGTTTTTCAATACACAGCCAGCAGTTGCAGTTGAAGGACTGCCATTTATTTATCAGTAGAATTAAAACAGTATGAGGAAAATCTTAAATATGAGACACTAAAATATTAATTCTGAGCAGAATAAAGTTTATAAACATATTAAACTATTTACAGGCTATTAGTTGTGATATACCTTTAACTTTGTTACAGTGAGGCAAGAAGCTCAGGCAGGCTCAGGGCAATGAACAGAGGTAGTAGAGTGAAAGAAAGGTAGCAGCGTCACCTAGTGTAGCAGGACTGAAAGGTAAGTATACTAAAAGAGGTGTTGCATCATACCCATTAAAAAATAATGTACAACAGTGTTACTATATGCCACACATGACAAAATCGTGACACAGGAAGTTAAAAGTGTGACACAAAAAGTACATGCAGTTGTAAAAATTTTTTTTTAATATAGATGGCTTGTATGCCTGGGGCATGTCACATCGGATTTTTTAAAATAGAGAGTGCACTGCTATGTTGTAAGTGGAAAAAATAGTAATTCTTTGAGAGAAACTGTAATTTTTGTGCTAATGTACATCTTCAATTAAGTTTCCTTCAGTTTTTCATCTGTTTTAAATTTTTTGAAAAGAATTAAATTCGAAACTTCAAAAAAGACTTGGTCAAAATGGTCAGTTTAACTGAAAAGTTATAAAGCATCTCTACATGTGTGTGAGACACAGTATTTTACACACGAAAAGACCAAGAAATAGTGCCAGTATCTTTATACCATTCTCTCACTTTATAATTTTATCTTGCCTCTTGTATCCAGATATGGTTTGCCAGTAAACTTCCAGGCAATGCTTTTACAACCCAACAAAAAGATGATGAAGAAGCTTCGAGAAGTTCTTAATGATCTATACAAACACCTGGACAGCAGTGCAGCCGCCATCATTGATGTAGGTATCTGCATGGCAAAATTTGATTATCTCCCAGTGGATGTTGATATATTGATAGTTGCTACCAATAAAGCAGAAGAATTAGCTTTTCTAATTGCTCACCTTGTTAAGAAGGTGAGTAACAGCCATGTAGACTTGGACGGTCTCTGGTTTGATCCCTGGGCTGTGCTGACTTAACTGATCCCCATCCAGGGTGTAAGTTGGGATATCGCAGCTAGCTTCAGATCCCCTTGGCTAAGGATTGGAGAATTGGCCAGGGTTCCAACTCCTGACTGGTATCCAGGGAGCACATGCTGGAGTGGCATGTGTGTGGACATCAGTGAAACCAAGATCAGACCTTGCCAATGGAATTGTGTGCCAGGAGTCAACATCTTAGAGGACTGAACAGAAAAAGAGGAGGGGGTGGAGAAATAAAGGCAAATTATTCAGAATGTTAAATCTGTCCGCAATTCTACGCATTCATAAAAAACTAATAACTAATGCAAGTAATCATTGAACTGTGAGGATTTCACCAATGTGATAACTGACCCAAGTAATCACTATTCCTGTAGTTTTGTCCTAAGTTGATGAGTTAAAATAAATGTTTGGTTATTCAAATCTGTTTGTAAAGCTATTATAACTGTTTAATTTGATAAACAAACTCCTCTTGATGAAAATTCACAATTGTCCACATGCCAAAATGCTGCTTATGTCTTGAATTATATGTGTGCTACAAATTTCACCTCTGCACTAGATATACACTTTCCTCGCCCCTCCCCACTGCCCCAAATTTAGATTTCTGTAATACTGTACTGATAAACAGCATAAGGAATAGGTGCAGGGAGATGCAATTTGTGATTTCAGTTTTAGAAATCTGTTTGAAAATTCCCTTCAAAGATGCAGACATGTTCCCTTTAACCTCTCTCTCTCTCTCTCTCTCTCTTTCTTCCCTCTCCCCTGCACACTCCACCATCTTTCAGGGTAGAATGGTGAATACATCTCCATCTTTACTGACACAATTCAGGCATAGAATAAAGTTTTGCTATTTCTTTATCTCCTTTCTTCTCCCGACCAGAAAGTGGAATGTTCCTTTATCACAAGGTACACATCCTAACAGCCTGCTGAGCTCGTTGAGGTTGGTGTGTTTGAGTGTCGGCATTCTTTGTGCTTAAACCAGTGGTCTCTGGAATATAAACTGGCCCTTTGTAAGATCTCATGTGGTGTTGCTCAGGAATCTGGCTTCGGGAGGCCAGTTGTGCTGTTCAGCTGCTAACCTGTCCTATCTTTGAAGCACTTACTCAAGTGCTCCCTGTGGAGAAGTCACCATACCATAAATTTGGCTTGCTTTTATTTTTAGTAGGCCAGTATTGCTTTGAAAATACTCATCTTGGCCTCCAGTATTATTTTCTACCCCTTAGGTTTTTGCAAAATATTTATCATATACCAAAGAATGTTTAAAGATGCCCTCCTGTCCATAAATTCTCTTTTTAAATACAGACACATATCCATCAAAACAGTTGCCTGATATAACTATTCCTTGTAACTCTTGCATAAAATTTCATTAGGTGCAGATTTTCTCCTTCTGGAGTTCTGTTTGAAGTATAGAGATTTTTATTGCAATATAGAAATTTGAGTAATTTTGCACAAAGAAATTTGCCTTGGCCTTATATTTGATTGCAAGGTGGTGTCTGAGCACTATTTCATGTAGATAATTGGATCTGGGAATAAAATACTTAGAAAATGTAGCAACTCAATAAATGGAAGCTTTTTTTCTGTAAACCTTAGATTCTAAGATCTATGTCTGTTGACAGCTACTACACCAGATTAAGCAGAGGTTTTTTTTAAAAAAGGTGAATAATCTGCTAGAATAATATAAATCAAACACTTACTTGTTTTTTTAACTTCTTTTGCAGGCTGCCATGGACATACCAGGTCTAAGTCTAAGCCAGCAGGAATACTACCCATATGTGTATTATAAGATTGACTGCAACCTGCTTGAATTCAAATAAATGCTAATACAATTTTCTCCAGCCATCTTGGCTTTTAGAGTATGGGTTACAGTCGTATTGGACAGATGCCTGCTAGTCCCTTAATTTTCTTCAAGTATGGGTTAACTGGTGTTTGCTTACTTGTTCCTGCAATTAGGTACAGTCCTGTGATCTGTCTGCTGCTGTTTCCTTTGAAAACATGTGTTGATGTACTTTTTTACCAATCAGGTATTGAATTATGTGCTGCAATAATCTGGATCTATATTTATGAAACAAATTCATTATTTAAAAACAAAAAAAAAACTCATTTGTGAAATGCTATGCAGTAAACTGCATTGGTTGTCAATATTCCTGAAAGACCTTGTTTACAACTGTATATTAATAGTGCAAAAGCATTTGTATCATTTCAGCTATTTACCTGTGTTTGATACATAGAATTTTAAATAGTCACTGTTCGTAACAAATCGTGTTTATTGAAAAAGTGTATGTGATGTACAGAGTCTGTACTGATGTTTTAGACATGACTCCAATGTGCAAGCACTGTATACGTTCATGATTTATCATGCCTATAAAATATGGAATAAATGTAAAAGCCATGGTAACCAAATTTTTTTTCAGTGTTGAACGTTTGTCAGGACTTTTGAAATTCAATAATTTTACAACTTTTTAAAAAAAAAATCTTATTAGAATCATAGAAATTTACGGCCCATTGTGACTGTGCCAGCCGAAAAACAGCTACCCAGCCTAATCCCTCTTTCCAGCTCTTGGTCCGTAGTCTTGCAGGTGCTTTAAGTGCACATCCAGGTACTTTTTAAATGCGATGAGAATTTTTGCATCTACCACTTTTTCAGGCAGAGAGTTCCAGACCCCCACCACCTACTGGGTCAAAAAATTTCTCCTCTGCTCCCCTCTAATCCTTCTATCAATTACTTCAAATCTATGTCCCCTGGTTATTGACCTCTCTGCTAAGGGAAATGGGTCCTTCCTATCCACTCTATTTAGACCCCTCATAATTTTATACACCTCAATTAAATCTCCCCTCGGCCTCCTTTGGAACCCAGCCTATCCAATCTTTCCTCATAGCTAAAATTCTCCAATCCTGGCAACATCCTCGTAAATCTCCTCTTTATCCTCTGTAATGCAATCACATCTTTCATGTAATGTGATAACCAGAACTGTGCGCAGTACTGTTGCTGTGGCCTAACTAGTGTTTTATACAGTTCTAGCATAACCGTCCTGCACTTGTATTCTATGCCTCGGCTAATAAAGGAAAGTATCCTGTATGCCATCGAAACCACCTTATCTACCTGTCCTGCTACCTTCAGGGATCTGTGGACATCTCGGCCTCCTCCCGATATCCCCACGATCACAGAAGCCAGCCTTCAGCCAATTCGATTCACGCCACGTGATATTAAGAAATGGCTGAGTGTACTGGATACAGCAAAGGCTATGGGCCCCGACAACATCCCGGCTGTAGTGCTGAAGACTTGTGCTCCAGAACTAGCTGCACCTCTAGTACAGCTATAACACTGGCATCTACCCGACAATGTGGAAAATTGCCCAGGCATGTCCTGTCCACAAAAAGCAGGACAAATCCAATCCAGCCAATTACTGTCCCATCAGTCTACTCTCAATCATCAGCAAAGTGATGGAAGGTGACATCGACAGTGCTGTCAAGTGGCACTTACCAATAACCTGCTCACTGATGCTCAGTTTGGGTTCGGCCAGGACCACTCGGCTCCAGACCTCATTACAGCTTGGTCCAAACATGGACAAAAGCACTGAATTCCAGAGGTGAGGTGAGAGTGACTGCCCTTGACATCAAGGCAGCATTTGACTGAGTGTGGCACCAAGGAGCCCTTGTAAAATTGAAGTCAAAGGGAATCAGGGGGCAAACTCTCCAGTGGCTGGAGTCATTCCTAGCACAAAGGAAGATGGTAGTGGTTGTTGGAGGCCAATCATCTCAGTCCGAGGACATTGCTGCAGGAGTTCCTCAGGGCAGTGTTCTAGGCCCAACTATCTTCAGCTCCTTCATCAATGACCTTCCCTCCATCATAAGGTCAGAAATGGGGATGTTCGCTAATGAATGCACAGTGTTCAGTTCCATTTGCAACCCCTCAGATAATGAAGCAGTCTGTGCCTGCATGCAGCAAGACCTGGGCTGATAAGTGGCAAATAACATTCGTGCCAGGCAATGACCATCTCCAACAAGAGAGTCTAACCACCTTCCCTTGACATTCAACAGCATTACCATTGCCGATTCCACCATCAACAACATCCTGGGGGTCACCAGAAACTTAATCGGACCAGTCGTATAAATACTCTAGCTACAAGAGCAGGTCAGAAGCTGGGTATTCTGCGGTGAGTGACTCACCTCCTGACTCCCCAAAGCCTTTCCACCATCTACAAGGCACAAGTCAGGAGTGTGATGGAATACTCTCCACTTGCCTGGATGAGTGCAGCTCCAACAGCACTCAAGAAGCTTGACACCATGCAGGACAAAGCAGCCCGCTTGATTGGCACCCCATCCACCACCCTAAAAATTCACTCCCTTCATCACCGGTGCACCGTGGCTGCAGTGTGTACCATCCATAGGATGCACTGCAGCAACTCGCCAAGGCTTCTTCGACAGCACCTCCCAAACCCACGAGCTGTACCACCTAGAAGGACAAGGGCAGCAGGCACATGGGAACAACACCACCTGCACGTTCCACTCCCAAGTCACACACCATCCCTACTTGGATGTATATCGCAGTTCCTTCATTGTCACTGGGTCAAAATCCTGGAACTCCCTACCAAACAGCATTGTGGGAGAACCTGCAGCGGTTCAAGAAGGTGGCTCACCACCACCTTCTCTGGCAATTAGGGATGGGCATTAAATTCTGGTCTTGTCAGCGACGCCCACATCCCATGAGCGAATTAAAAAAAAAACATGCACTCCAAGGTCCCCCTGTTCCTCCCATTTATTGTGTATTCCCTTGCCTTGTTTGCTCTCCCCAAATGCATTACCTTACACTTCTCTGGATTGAATTCCATTTACCACTTTTCTGCCCACCTGACCAGTCCATTGATATCTTCCTGCAGTCTACAGCTTTCCTCCTCACTATCAACCACACAGCCAATTTTTGTATCATCTGTAAACTTCTTAATCATGCCCCCTACATTTAAGTCTAAATCATTGATATGCATCACAAAAAGCAAGGGACCTCGTACTGAGCCCTGTGGAACCCCACTGGAAATAGCCTTCCAGTCGCAAAAACACCCGTCAACCATTACCGTGCTTCCTGCCACTGAGCCAATTTTGGATCCAACTTGCCACTTTCCCGTGGATCCCATGGGCTTTTACTTTACTGACTAGTCTGCCATGTGGGACCTTGTCAAAAGCCTTGCTAAAGTCCATGTAGACTACATCAAACGTGCTACCCTCATCGACCCTCCTTGTTATTGCCTCAAAAAATTCAATCAAGTTAGTCAGACACGACCTTCCCTTAACAAATCCACGCTGACTGTCCTTGATTAGTCTGTGCCTTTCTAAATGACAATTAATACTGTCCCTCAGAATTGTTGCCAATAATTTACCCACCACTGAGGTTAGGCTGGCTGGCCTATAATTACTCAGTCTATCCCTTTTTCCCTTTTTAAACAAAAGTACAACATTAGCAATCCTGCAGTCCTCCAGTCCTCTGGCACCACGCCTGTAGCCAGGGAGGATTGGAAAATGATGGTCAGAACCTCTGCTATTTTCTCCCTTGCTTCTTTTAAGGGCCTGGGATACATTTCATCTGGGCCTGGCGATTTATCTACATTCAAAGATGCTAATCCCCTTAATATTTCCTCCCTCACTGTTTTTCCCATCCAATATTTCACACTCCTCCTCCTTAACTACAATCTCTGCATCATCCCCCTCTTTTGTGAAGACAGACGCAAAGTATTCATTAAGAACCATACCCACATCTTCCACCTCCACACATAGGTTACCTTTTTGATCTCTAATAGGCCCTACTCTTTCCTTAATTATCCTTTTGTTCTTTATGTATTTATAAAACATCTTTGGGTTTTCCTTGATTTTACTTGCCAATATTTTTTCATGCCCTCTCTTTGCTTTCCTAATTTCCTTTTTAATTTTACCCCCGCACTTTCTATATTCCTCTAGGATTTCTGTAGTATTGAGCTCTCGGCGTCTGACATAAGCTTTCCTTTTTTGCCTTATCTTACCCTGTATGCTCCTTGTTATCCAGGGGGCTGTAGATTTGGGAGTCCCACCCTTTTTCTTTGTGGGAACATATTTACTCTGAACCCTTACTATCTCCTTGAAAGCCTCCCACTGTTCTGACACTGATTTACCTTCAAGTAGCTGTTTCCAGTCCACTTTTGCTAAATCACCTCTCAGCTTAGTAAAATTGGCCTTTCCCCAATTGAGAACTTTTAACTCCTGTTCTATCTTTGTCCTTTTCCATAACTACGCTAAATCTAACTGAATTATGATCATTACCACCAAAATGCTCTCCCACTGATACTCCTTCCACCTGCCCAGCTTCATTCCCTAAAACTAAATCCCAAACTGCACCCCCTCTTGTTGGGCTTGCTACGTAGTGGCTAAAAAAAGTTCTTCTGAATGCATTTTAAGAATGCATTAGCAAATTTTTAAAACAATTTTGTAAGTTTTTAGCTTTGCATATAATTGTGTAATTTATGATCACCGATTTAGATGGCAGGACTCAAAAGTGCAAACAGAACTTGAATATTACTGCTACACTGTTCGCAAATACGTTTCTGCTGAACAGTAAAAATGCTACTTGAGTAGAGGAAAGAGCCATGCTTAATGAAATATCTACATGTGTTCTCTTCATTAGAGGTCAAATTTTATTTTTATACTACACTTGTGGACCAGGAGACCATTTGTATTTCTGCTGGCCTACTTTCCAAGGTTCATGTGTCGTCAGGTTCTCACTTGGTTTCAGTCCTGCTCACGTTACTGAGGATGGGGAGTAGATGATTCTTGCCAGTAATACATTAAAACAACTATCCCAGGTACACTAAAGTGTCTCCTCCACATATACTTAGGTTTTACCTTTTTTCTCTTTCTGTCTTTTGTGTGTCCTATTTTTGTTCTGTTGGTGTCTCTATACAACCGTAGTCATTTCTGATCTTTTGCTCCCATCATTCTTGGTGATGTTTGTCTCCTGGTTTCTTGCTGGCCCTGATTTTTACTGTTCTCCATGCCTGCAGCAGCACCGATGCACTGCTTTAAAGAGCCACATCTCCTGCATCGTAGGATATGCCGATGTGGATTCATCCTGCCTCCACAAATGTAAGGGCTGTCAGGGGGTGAGAGGGGAAGAAATTTAATGTTAACTTATTCCTCACTTAGCAAATTAGAAAAAAAAACAGTAGGGACCAGTTGATACAAAAATTAAATCAGAAGTTAGGGTTTTGTAACTTGTTCAGCCATAGATATCCTGGGTTTAACTTTGAGCCAGCAGGAACACTGTCCATGTGTTTGCAAGTTATGCGCCGAATCAGTCCATTTATTTTCGAGAATGGAGTCTCGTGTCCTAAATTTGTTTCACAGTGTGTAGACTGAGAATCCAAAAACCTAATGTTGCATCATTTTAGTTTTGGGTGCACTTGAAAAATGTTCTAAATGTACCATAACAGAAAAAATAATTTTATATCTGATATTGCAAAATGATATTCCATTACAGAAGTTCTAATGTTCTTACTCTTGGTAAGTCACTGACTCCCCAGTATTATTTCCCACAATCTCGTATCTGCACACTTGAGCCCACAATCTTTTGCGGTGGTGAACACAAAATCAATCTGGCAAAACTTTAGGTTATCCTTCCGAATCTCTTCCTTCTTGGCTCAATGTCTTTTTTTTTTCGGCTCAATGTCTTTTTTTTTCAACTCAAGGCACTTCAGATAAATGTGTTCTTCAAATTAAAGGTGCTATATAAATACAGGCTGTTTGGCTGACTGTGTATGCATCGACGTATGCACTCAAATCATAGAACCATATAAGTTTACAGCACAGAAGGAGGCCATTCAGCCCATAGTTTCTGTGCTAGCTCTTTCCTAGAGCAATCCTAAACTATTCTCGCTGTTCCATTCTCATAGCCTCGTACCTTTGCTTCAAATATCTATCTAATTTTCCCTTAAAAGATGTAATGCTCTCTGCCTCAACCATCCCCTGTGGCAAAGCCATCCATGATCCAAAAATCCTCTTTGTAAAGAAATTTCCTCCAACCCCTTTCCTCACTCTGTAATAAGTTTAACTTTATGACTGTCACTGACTCGCCCAGCCAGAGGAAATGGTCTTTCCCTGTTGTATCAAAATCTGTATCAAATCTCCTCTTGGCCTCCTTTTTATAATGGGGTGTCCAAAACTGCACACGGTACTCTGTGGCCTAACCGCTGTTTGGTATAAATTCTAAATTATATTGGCCTTTTTATGGCTTTTATCGACCTTCACGTGTACTTTCAGGGAATTGTCTATTTGAACCCCTAGGTCTTGCTGTTCATCCTCGCACTTCAGTGTCTTTCCACTGAGCCTACACTCCTGTTGTTTATATCTCACACTTATCCATGATAAATTGCACCTGTCACCTATCTGCCCCTTCTGCGACTCTGTCTGTCTTCCAGTAGGCTGTTACAATCCTCCTCACTGTTTGCCAAACCTCCTATGTTTGTGTTGTCAGCAAACTTGGAGATTGTGTTCCATGATTGTGTTCCAAATCATCTACGTATTAACTGAGAACAAAAGTGGACCCAGCACTGACTCCGGGGTTGCACCACTTCCAACCCTTCTCCAGTTTCAGCACCCACTTACCCTAACTCTTTATTCCCGATTTTAACTCTGGGTGGGAGTTTGGCATGGGGGCGGCAGGGGGAGTGGCAGGCTTGCTCTGACTCGCCGATGTGAGGCCTGGGCCTCATTACTATAGTTCAGGTCCAATTCCTGCCCAAAGCTGGTGGGACTGATGTGGAGGCCTTCGAGTGGGAGTGGAAGCAGGAATTGGAGCAGGAGGCCGGGGACCGACGGGAACGGTTCCCGGCAGTCAGGTAAGAACGTCGGTGCAGGTGGTCGGCAGCAAGCTGCGGGAGGGGGAGGGGAAGTCCGGGGCTGGGGAGGCCTAAAGTTTCCTTATGGGGATGGCCCACAAGGAAACAATAAAAAAAAATTACGTTTACTGACCTCTGCCCTTTTCTCGCCTTGCTCCTGCGTGGTGCCAGGTTTCAGCACTGGGAACCAAATGTGCAAACTGCGTGTTAAAGTTGAGTTGGGGTCCGAATTATGTACTCCGACTTTTACATTTTAATGAGGCCCTCGCCTGATTAAAGAAAAATAAAATCTCTGCTCATTCTTGATATTTTTAAATCTTAGCTAAAATCCATCAAAACACTTCTTCTTTGTCATGGTTAGATTTATTGTATGTTGTGTGCACTTTAGAGCCTGCCCATACCATAGATGAAAGGAGATTGGGGAAAAAAATGAGTCTCGGCCTGATTTGTGGCCTGAAATAGTCACGATGCTCGTAGCGTGCCCCAGACACCCAAGGCTCCTTCGAAATTAGGCCTCAGACAGCATCTGAATAATTCTGGCAAGCTGTAAGCATCTGTTGGGCCTCCTGAGGTAGCTCACCAGTTTCCTAGGTAGCTTAAATTATTAATGTCATCTTCTAAATGAATGGTTTAAGTTGTAACTTAGAATTTTCCTGAAGATTGAATATAGCAGCTGAGTGTCTGTAGCTCAACACAATTTCTGGAAGTGATCAAGTTCAGCGTAATGAAAGGATTTGCAATTCAGAATTCTGTGACTTGGGTCATGCCAATATTAATCTGCTTAATTGGTTAACTGATGTAGATGGGGTAAGCGATTCTGAGGTCCCTGATTTGCCATTATGCTCTCTGTGGCATATTACTTTTTGAGGAAACTTTGGGGTGAGTTGGCAACTGGAAAGTCAGGGTGCGAAATGGAGTAATTTACGGCATAAGTTGCAGATTGCGGCATTCCAGGAAATTCTTGGGCCATTTAAATCCAAGCCGAGACTCTTGAGAAAGTCCTGAGGCCTTCAACTATAATCATTAACGTACTTAAATTTGCAAATTAAGTTTAATAATGCAATTGTGCAATATGTAATTTATGATGTCACTGAATGTTAGAAATCTTATTTAGACATTAGAAATTTCAATTACTGAGGGAAAATGGCCAACTTTTCTCCCACAATAAATGCGCAATTTGAAGCTGCTTCCTTTTATCAATAGGTTTTCCAGACTGGTCATTCAGGCTTGGTTCTTTTCAAAAGTCCGTTGTAGTTTCTTAATTTTCTAACTGCTCTCTTAGTTTTTGATTGGTCAACCACTTCAGTTTGGATTTGCCGCTATTGCTTTGAGCCAATCAACAAAGTGTGACCAAAAGAAAAAGCCCAATGGGAAATAAGTGTTACATTCGCAGGAAGCGCGTGCTACATGCAAGACTTTATATCAGTGGATCTCTTGTGCTGCTAAAGGAAATCTGAGCATACAGTCTTTTGCCAGTCTGTTATCTCTGTCTCTCCTCTTCTGCTTCTCTTTTCTGTTTCCCTGTCTCACTTTCTCATCTCTTCTGCTACTCCCTCCATTTTTCTTTTTCCTTATTGCCCTTTTTTTTTCTCCCCATCCTCTCTGTCCTCTGCTCATTTTCTTATTTCCTTTTGGGTGGGGGTTGGTGTGTGGTGGGGGAGGGAGCCACTGAGGGCCACAGATGGTGGATGAGGTTGAGAGAGTAATTAAAACAGGGCGCCAATCAACATGTGAAGGGTGGAATCTGCTAGGGCTTTGCTTTGGTGCGGTGGGTTGCAAGGTGACTCTTGGGCTGAGGGTGGTTGGAGAATTTGGCCGTCGGCTGGCGTTTTGGTCCTGGGTAGGGGCTGGGGATCCGATCAGGGCAGAGGGGAGCACCAGAAAACAATGAAGGAGGTGGAGTAAAATCCCTTGCCCACCAACCCATCTCATCCTTCCTCAGCCCTCCCCAGATTAATGCTGGCAAACCAGCGAAGAGTGCACAAAGTGAGAACTGTAGTGGTGAGGCCTGAAGGTTACCAGGTGGCAGGGAACAGGCTGCAGAGTAACCCAGAGTGGGTATACATGTCAACAGTGCAGCCCTAAGGCTATAGCAGTAGCAAGCATGGGGAGGCCAAAAGGGGGAGTAGGCCAGAGGAAGGCGGTGGTAGTGGGCCAATGGCAGCGGGAGGGGAGGATGGAATTCTTTTTAGAACATATTTTACTTTTAATCTTTTTTTGAGAAATGTGCATGGAAGCCTTGAAAGGGCTGAAGCAGCGCAAACTGGGTGGTGATTACTGCGTTTCAAAAGGAAGGAACAGTGCCACCAGATATAGCAGGAGACCAGATATCGCAGTACTCGAGGAGTAAGTAGTATAAATCAGTAGGAGAAATATTCCAGCATTTGGTCCGTAGCCTTGTATGCTATGAAATGCCATAGCATACAAGGCTATGGACCAAATGCTGGAATATGGGATTAGATTAGACAGGGCTTGATGGCCGGCGTGGACACGATGGGCCGAAGGGCCTCTATCCGTGCTGTATAACTCTATGACTCTATGACTCTAAATGTGACAGAAGTGTGATGGAAATAGTATGACTGGTAAAAAGTTAGTGTTGTACAACGGAAAGTGCATGCCACAAGATGTAATGTATAACGGATCAATTAAGAACCTATGAGAGTGGGGACAGTATAGCTTAACAGATGGCAAGTAGCTTTTGTTAAGGCTTTGAAGATTTAGTTGATATTTTTCACCAATATATGTTGCCCACTGGTTATTGAAAAATAATTTATTATTTTAAATGCTTAGATTATATTTTATATATGTTGTAATTTTTTTAAAAATGTGCAAAATACTAAACAGATTTTATATCTCAGTAAGATTATGCATGTAATTGGTTACCAGGGAAACAGATGAAAAAATTATAATTAGAAACTCTACATGAGTAAATAAAAAAAAACAGAACTTCATTTGATGTTGTTTGAAATATGGATTCAGAAATATTAATGCTTTTTCTTCACTAAGCTGACTTATGACTATGACTATTTTATGACTATTTATTCCCTGTTAGGATTGTGTAATATAGACATAGAATTGCTGGTCCTTGTCAAACCGTTGACAAGTACTTTCTCTACTCCTACATTTATGTTACAAGAATTCATCAGAATTCAACCTGTCACCCTCAGGGAACATAAGAAATATGGCCCCTCGAGCCTGTTCCACCATTCAATAAGACCATGGCTGATCTTCAACCTCAACTCCACTTTCCCGCCCAATCCCCATATCCCTTGATTCCACTAGAGTCCAAAAATCTATCGATCTCAGCTTTTAATATACTCAACGACTCAGCACCCAAAGCCCTCTGGGGTAGAGAATTCAAAAGATTCACAACCCTCTGAGTGAAGAAATTCCTCCTCAATGGCCGACCCCTTATCCTGAGACTATGCCCTCTAGTTCTAGACTCTCCAGCCTGGGGAAACAACCTCTCAGCATCTACCCTGTCAAGTCCCCTCAGAATCTTATATGTTTCAATGAGATCCCCTCTCATTCTTCTAAACTCCAGAGAGTATAGGCCCATTCTACTCAATCTCTCCTCATAGGACAACCCTTTCATCCCAGGAATTAATCTAGTGAACCTTTGTTGCACCACTTCTAAGGCAAGTATATCCTTCCTTAGATAAGGAGATCAAAACAGTGCGCAGTACACCAGGTGAGGACTCACCAAAGCCCTGTACAACTGTAGTAAGATTTCCTTACTCTGGTACTCCGACACCCTTGGGATAAAGGCCAACATGCCATTTACCTTCCTAATTGCTTGCTGTACCTGCATGCTAACTTTTTGTGTTTCTTGTCTCTGGACACCAACATTTAATCATTTAAAAAATATTCTGTTTTTCTATTCTTCCTACCAAAGTGAATAACCTCACATTTCCCCACATCATACTCCATCTGCCACCTTCTTGCCCACTCACTTACCCTGTCTATATCCCTTTGCAGACTCTTTGTGTCCTCCTCACAGCTTACTTTCCCACCTAGCTTTGTATCGTCAGCAAACTTGGATACATTACACTCGATCCCTTCATCCAAGTCATTAATATAGATTGTAAATAGCTGAGGCCCAAACACCGATACTTGCTGCACTCCACTAGTTACAGCCTGCCAACCTGAAAATGACCCCTTTATCCCTACTCTCTGTTTTCTGTCCGTTAACCAATCCTCTGTCCATGCTAATATGTTTCTTCAGCTTTAGTACTGAAAAATAAACAAACAGCAATAATATAGATTAGAAAGAAACAACTTTATATAATTCCTTTCACATCCTCAGACATCCCAAAACACCTCACATCTAATTATTTTTAAGTGCAGTCACTTGTTGTTATGCAGGCCAATTTACACACAGCAAGATCCCACAAACAGCAATGAGATAAATGACCAGTTAACGTAGTTTTTTTGGTGGTGTTGGTTTAAGGATAAATGTTGGCCAAGATGCTGGAAAGTGCCCCAGCCCCTGCTCAAATAACGCCATGAAATCTTTTAAGTCCACCTGAACAGGCAGACGGGGCCTCAGTTTAACATCTCATCCGAAAAACGACACTTCTGATAAAGCAATACTCCCTCTGTACTGCACTGGAGTGTCAGCCTTGATTTGTGCTGAAGTTCCTGGATTGAGGCTTGAACTCACAAGCTTCTGATTCAGGCAAGATTGCTACTACTGAGCCAATCTGATTAGTCTTACGGCAGTAATTTTTCAAGGTAGGTATTGTACATGAACTCTGGTGTAAAAAGGCCTTTTATTGGAAAGGATAAGGAGATAGGGTGACTTAACAGCCACCCAAATATATTACACCAGGCATCAATATCCGCACTGCTTTCAAAGTTTAAAATAGTGCAATTTTTATAAAGGAACTTCCATTTCATGGTACATTAGCTAATCCCCCCAGAAGAGCACTGAGAATCACTGAGAGATGTTTCCTGTTGCTTTTTTGTGATTTGAATTTATCTGAACCTACCCTGTTAGGTTCTTTTGGGCTTCACTGATATCTCCCCTTGTGCTCGTGATCAAAGATCACTCCATAAGTGAGTCTTCACTCCTTACAATTCAGAGAGTGACATCTAATGCACAAAATCTGGTAATGTATTGTCTCCCAGGGATAAAACTGAAATCCTTGTTACTGTAATTAGATCAGTAAATTGATGGAGCACTTGTATTCTCCTTGTCTTCGGCTAATGGAAGAGTAAACACTGTTATACCAGCTATAAATTACAAATCATTATTAAAAAGTAGGCAGCAACATAAAATCAACTTATCAGATTTTACTTGATAAGTAAACTTAACAAAAATGTGAAACTTTGCTAACTCCCTCACTAATACCGAACCTGAATCAGCACTTTAAATGCAAACTTATGTGTGAAGTCTCATCTGACGACCATAGTGTCTCCAAGACATATAGGCTGCCCGACAGGAAGAAAACAGGTCAACAGAGAAACACACAGCTGGGAGATTCGGTCTCTTTATTCAGTAGTCAAGTTTAAAGTGACCAGGCACACTGCATTAGATATTAAAAGTGTATAGATTTATGATTTGAAATGTGGCAGTGCTCCTATCCATCACAGCCTATTTAAAGCTATATAAACTACTTACCACCCACCTACCTTCTCAGTGATTCTGCTGCATAGTTTACATCTTTCTCTTGCATTTCATCATGAGGAACGGGTGGATGAATGACTAGTTATATGAATTTTACCTAGCTTTACTTTTAACAAACCTGTAGCATGAACCCTTCTGACTTTCCAGTGGTGTTTTCCTGTTCCTAAGATTACACGATGGTCTTAGTGCATTCCACTATCATTATCAAATCGGTTAAACAAAACTCCTCAAGTGTATCACTGCAATCTACATAACTAAAATTTTGCTTCAGTGTGCATCACATTCAAGTATCTCACTTACATAGTGCCTGACATCCCTCAAAATGTCATACATAGAATGTGGCCATTGGCCGAAGGTTTCCTAATTGTGTAAAGTAAATACGACAAATCTGTGCTGTCCGAGCATTGCTGATTTAGTGCCATTTAACTCTACGGCTCGAGCAACTAGTAAACAGCAAAAAGGATATCCGTGAAATCCAGCAAGTGGGGTCAAACCAGCCAGTGACATTGCTCAGCGTTTTTTCAAAATTATTTCAGGGGCCTTCTTGGTTTCTCACTGAGCCCAGGATATATAAGGAGAGGCAATATAAGCTAAATGGTACAATTTTAAAGGGGGTACAGGAACAGAGACACCTTGGGATGCACATACACAAATCTCTGAAGGTGGCAGGACAAGTTGAAAATGCTGTTTAAAAAAAGCATATGGAATCCTGGGCTTTACTAAAGGCACAGAGTACAAAGGCAAGGAGGTCATGCTAATCCTTTATAAATAAAACACTGGTTAGGCCTCAGCTGGAGTATTGTGTTCATTTCTGGGCACCACACTTTAGGAAGGATGTCAAGGCCTTAGAGAGGGTGCAGAAGAGATTTACCAGAATGGTACCAGGGATGAGGGACTTCAGTTATGTGGATAGACTGGAGAAGCTGGGGTTGTTCTCCTCAGAACAGAGAAGGTTAAGGGGAGATTTGATAGAGGTGTTCAAAATCATGAACGGTTTTGACAGAGTAAATAAGGAGAAACTGTTTCCAGTGACAGAAGGGCTGGCAACCAGAGGACACAGATTTAAGGTGATCGGCAACAGAACCAGAGGCGACATGAGGAAACATTTTTTCACGCAGCGAGTTGTAATGATCTGGAATGCACTGCCTGAAAGGGAGGTGGAAGCAGATTCAATAATAACTTTCAAAAGGGAATTAGATAAATACTTGAAGGGAAAAAATTTAAAGGGCTATTG
This sequence comes from Heptranchias perlo, assembly GCF_035084215.1. NCBI lineage: Eukaryota > Metazoa > Chordata > Chondrichthyes > Hexanchiformes > Hexanchidae > Heptranchias > Heptranchias perlo. The sequence continues at coordinate 135,557,129 of NC_090327.1, read as the reverse complement.
GGAACGAGCAGGGGAATGGGACTAATTGGATCGCTCTTTCAAAGGGCTGGCATAGGCCCGATGGGCCGAATGACCTCCTCCTGTGCTGTACCTACTATGATATGATATATGATTATCCTTCTCTCCTATCTAGATCCGTGTGGTGGAGTGGGGGAATCCCTGGAAAAGTTGGGCCTTGCATGGGAGTAGAGGGGTTGTGGGGGGGTGCAGAGTTCCTGGATGAGTGTTGCAATCCCTCAGAACATTGGGCCACAGAGTCAGTCCGGTACACCTGGAGATTCAGTAGCAACAGTTGCTTTACCATGATTCTTTAACCAATGGGCCTGCAACCCCTTTCCTAACAGGAAATCACCCAGTCCTTTTTTAAAACCCGTCACGGCTTTCTGTTCCACCATGCCCACTGATAATCTGTTCCACAATTCTATCGCTCTTAAAAAAAATATTTCCTATACACTTTCAGTACCTTTGTCTTTAAGCAGTGCCACTTAGTGTTTGAATCCAAAAGGAGAACTTTCCTGGATCCAATTTCTCAATATTCATTAAAAACCTTTGACTTTGTGACAAAAATGAAACACATCTGTCTTGTTTTAGTCTGGTAGCTGTCCCTCTAAATCAGTCACAACGCACAGCATTTAAACAGCACGCATAAATCAATACAAGTGTTCAGGTTTGTTCCCAAGGTTACAGGTTTGAGAGAGATAGCAAGCTACGTATTTCAAATATATTCACGCCGTGTTATTGGCTGTATGATGGCCAATTTGATTGTCAATTATTCAAATCCTTGGCTTTGGGAAAAAAAAATGCTGGAAATACAATTGGCACTGATCGAAGAATCCATACCGAAAGTGGTAACCTTTTCCTCTTTCAGAAATAACATAGCTGTTGTGGCACTTTCAACATTTCCAGTTTTATTTAAGATTTACAGCAATTGCAGCTTTTAAAAATTTTTTATAGCTTGTGAAGGGCTCAGCTTGGAAGAGCTTAAGGTTCCAGCAGTTGGTTGGAATAATGTGAGCTACGAAGATACTTCTATTCCAAAGGCTTGCATCTTAAATGAATGAGCAAGGCTGAACCTACATATCGGCTAGACTACACTTTATCACCAGAGGGTGCTGTTGGTTTGTAGAAAAGGCTGGCTATTGCCAGTTACCTGGATCATCTCCTTTTCTTTACATTAGCAGTCGCTTTTGTAATTAGCTATTAGATTTGCTGATCACCCTTTGTAGTGATCAATTACTTATAAAGTCTGCTTTCCAAAATCACAGCCCATCTGATACTTTGTGTTTAAGATGATTAAAGGATTTGATGGGGTAGATAGAGAGAAACTATTTCCTCTGGTGGGGGAGTCCAGAACAAGGAGGGGGCATAACCTTAAAATTAGAGCTAGGCCGTTCAGGAAGCACATCTTCACACAAAGGGTAGTGGAAATCTGGAACTCTCTCCCCCAAAAAGCTGGTAAGGCTGGGGGTCAATTGAAAATTTCAACACTGAGATTGATAGATTTTTCTTAGGCAAAGGTATTAAGGGATATGGGAGGACTTAACTGCAAACAGCATTCCTCTTCAGGCCTTGCATATGCAATCAATGCAATTCACACTTTCCACCACCAGAGGGAGCTCAATCTCTTAAAGGGAGGATATTTCTTAGAAATCTCTTAAAGGTAGCTGGTACCTGTTATTTGCTGAAAATAACAGTCTTCTGTCTGCACAGTCTGAGCGGAGATCAGACATCGCACACGTAAAACACAGATGCAGGTCCCATCCCTATGTTTACACACTGATGAGTTATGTTAAAACATTGAATAAAGGTTGTGCACTGCTAAATCCCACATCCTCCAATCTGCACGCCAGACCTCACCAATCTGCTGAGCTGAGTTGGTACCAGGCCTGCGAGAGTGCATGCACCAAGGTTCTCTGCTGATGCACTAGAGACCTTGGGTGTAAGAGGTGGACAGAAGGAGGGACATCCTTTTTCCACCGGGGGCGGGGGGGGGGGTGGCGGGTGCGACGGCAAGAGGCCCTCCAGACATATACTCAAAAGACAGTGGGAGTCAGCGGGGGACGAAGTCAATGCCAGGTGCACAGCATCATGAACATGGATACAGTACAGGAAGAAGTTCAATGCTTTGACATCAGTGGGCAAGGTGAGTGAGGTCAACTGTCAAGTGGCGTCTCACCAACTGCACCACCCACTACACCCCCATCCCCCACATACCAACAAACTCTTTCAATCTGAACTTAACTCTTCCAATCAGATGCTTCCTCTCACCCTTACACATTTCCAATGTTTCAAGCTGCCCGCCCACAACTCACAGGCCACACACACTGGCAGCTATTCAACCATGATAGGCACATCACCCAGACACACGCCCCGCTTTCTTGCAGGAGAAGGTGGTGCATATCAGGAGGCAGCAAGTGGCAGTGGCGTTTAGCCCTTCGAGCCTGTTCCGCTATTCAATGAGATCATGCTGGACCTGTGACCTAACTCCATATACCCGCCTTAGCCCCATATCCCTTAATACCCTTGGTTCACAGAAATCTATCAATCTCAGATTTAACATTCACAATTGAGCTAGCATCAACTGCCGTCTGCAGAAGAGCGTTCCAAAGGTCTCCCACCCTTTGTGTGTAGGACCATTTCCTAACTTCACTCCTGCATGTCCTGGCTCTAAATGTTAGGCTATGTCCCCGTGTCCTAGTATTAAAGTCTAGGAGACCTCCAAAAACAGTCACAAATGTCTCGGCAGCCAGGAGCAATAATCCAGCCACTAACCTGTAAATCCTGCATGGTCCCTTTAAATAGCGCTGGTGGGGGGTCCTCCAGGAACTCTAAGACACGTTCAGATGATCGGGGTTAAGAACGTGCATTGAGCTGAGCGTTAAGTCCCAAAATGGTGTCTATCACTTTAAAGCAGCGTTGCACACTGATTGAAGCCATTTTCTCCCTACTTTACATGATTCCAGCGTTCGTTACCTGCGCCTGCGCAGATGGCGTCTGGTGCACGTCATGCAGGAAATGTGCGTGCGTATCCAAGTCGCCATCTTGGATGTCGGAGAGGCCGTGTAGCGCCAAAACAACGGGCGTAACATGGCCCAATTTAGCACCCGATACCTTTGTAGATCTGAGTTCTGCCCCAAGCTCTGGCCCCAGGAATCTCAAGGCATTCATAATTTGTACCAAATTGAAAAATAACACTTTTTAATATATGAAAATATGTAGCAAGCAGTAATAATGTTCTGATTTTGCAAAGGAAACAAGATTTATTTTGTATTCAAGCATAATAATAGATAAACCTCCACCAGCTAGGGAGATTTATCTAGATGCAGATGGGATTATTAGAGAAGATTTTACCACCTGTCAAGTTAGTGCTGGCTTCAAGTGTTTCATCTTTCTTTACTTCTGGTGCCAGAGCAACAGTTTTGTGACCTTTTGCTCAGTCAGTGTCATTACATGTTTAACAGTGTGATGTTCCCATCAGTAATATGTTCCAGAATGCATAGGAGAAGTCTAAATAATGGAGAGGATAAAAGTGCAGTGATCTGTATTAATAGCTCTTTTAACCGAGAAAACCATTGATTAGCTAGAAAATGTACATTGTTACCTTGAACGAATACATAGACGTGAATTAGAAAGCCTCAAGTGTCATGGTTTTTCTTCTCACTTTCCTTTAAATTTGCAAATGGAAAATTGTCTTAATTCCGAGTTAAGATTTATATGACCGTATGTCTTTGGTTTATATTCAGTTTAAGTTGCCCTTCTCCTTTTATATGGGCTGTCACACTGACGACTTATGGGTTGAAACTCAGCCTTGGCCTTAATGCATCAGTTAAGCTCATGATGTCATTCTGTGGGATGGTTCGGATGAATGGAGGAGAGAACATTATTTTGATAACATTTAAGGTTGCAGGATTTTGAACCTGTCGGCAATAGATTTTAATGAGGCATCCATTAACTTTCAGAATTTTACACTGTGCTCTGAGAGTAAAGGTTTATTTTAATGATGCACTCAAAATGAGAGCCTGGTTGACAATGTCAGCTCTCACTGTTTCCGTTCAAATTTTATGGTGCCAACTTTTATTAGTTTGAAAGTTCAGCTTCCTGGGGAAGTAAATCTTGGAGTTTTATAAATAAATCAAAAATAATGCACATTGAATGTGGCCAGTCTCCCTGGTAACTGTTACATAACGACATATCTGGAACTTACAAGCAAATTTTATAGCATAATTATTACTGCTCCCCCACCATAGATTCAATCTATCAATTTAACCCTTTTCACCCCTTGTAGAAGACACCATAAATTGATGTTGAACCCAGAAACATCGTGGAAAGACATGAAGTTAGGTTATAAATATAACTTGTAATGTAATTCCTTTTGATTTATTTAATTGCTACATGGCTAATAATTTCTTTTGATTAAATCTCCAAACCAAAATTATTCACAGATAGCATTTCGACAAGTGCTAACATTGGATGTCCGTATTGGTGCCACTGAAGTTCCTCAGACAGTGATCGAGGATGTCTTGTTTCACAGAAACAAATTCTGCAAATTTCAAAAAAACCTGCAACAAAAACGGAATTGCTTATTAAAGGTAATATGGAGGAGATTTGTCCCTAATTGATAGGCTCAGAGCAGTAATGTGCAAGAGAGTAGGTAGCAGCAAACCGACCCATTAAAGTTATTCAGAATTGAATTTTGTATAGGTCAGGCTTTTTCACTTTTTGATCATTTTAAAGTTATTATGCTAATGAGATTTTTTAACCCATGCTCCATAATTATGCATTTTTTGGATATTAAAGATTTTGGAATTAATTACTTATACAATTTAGTGATATGCAAATAGGCCTCTCCAATGGCACAGCTTGTAAAGACTGAACAGCTCAGACAGTCAGATCAGGACCCGGTTTGATCTCCTGTCTGTGCTGAGGTGAGTGATCTCAGCTAGGTCAGCAGTGTAAGTTTTACAATTGACCTCAGCACCCTGGGTTAAGGAAGAGAAAAATAGGCCAGTGTTTCCACTCCTGATTGCTTATCCACCAACCCCTGCTAAAAGTACATGAATTGGGCTTGGCTGTGCTGCACAGTGCAGTACAATACCCTATCTGGGTGCAATGGAGCACCAAGTGAGGCAGCTGAGAGTTTGGTGAGTGTGGGAGTTCGGTGAAGTGGGGGAAGGAGGTGCTGCTTTGCCTTGCTTTTCCTAACTTTTTCCCCAGAGCGGCGGCAGACCTGAGCAGCAGAAGACTGAGAGTGGGGAATAAAAGCAGCAGCAGACCTGCAACAAGAGACAACTACTGTGCGATGTCACAGGTGAGGCAGGAGAGTCCGAGAGGTGAGCACAGTATAAAAGGAGAGACCGAGAGCGGGAGGAGAGTCTGAGAGCTGAACGCAGGGTAAATCTAAGGCAAGTCATGGCAGCAGACCTCGCACCCGTGATATGCTCCTCCTGCACTATGTGGGAAGTCATGGACACTACCAGTGTTCCTGGCGACCATGTGTGCAAGAAGTGTGTCCAGCTGCAGCTATTGGCTAACCGCATTTCGGAGCTGGAGCTGCGGGTGGATTCACTGTGGAGCATCCGCGATGCTGAGACTATCGTGGATAGCACGTTCAGTGAGGTGGTCACACTGCAGGTAAAGATTACGCAGGCAGAAAGGAAATGGGTGACCGCCAGGCAGTGTAAAAGGACCAGGCAGGCAGAGCAGGAGTCCCCTGGGGCCATCTCCCTCTCAAACAGATATTCTGCTTTGGATACTGTTGGGGGAGATGGCTTATCAGGGGAAAGCAGCAAGAGCCAAGTTCGTGGCACCACGGGTGGCTCTGCTGCACAGGAGGGGAGGAAGAAGAGTGGCAGGGCAATAGTGATAGAGGATTCAATTGTAAGGGGAACAGATAGGCGTTTCTGAAGCCGTAAACGTGACTCCAGGATGGTATGTTGCCTTCCTGATGCTAGGGTCAAGGATGTCACGGAGCGGCTGCAGGGCATTCTGGAGGGGGAGGGTGAACAGCCGTAGTCATGGTCCATATCGGTACCAATGACATAGGTAAAAAAAAAGGCAACCAAAGGTATTAAGGGATATGGGCCAAAGGCAGGTATATGGAGTTAGATCACAGATCAGCCATGATCTTATCAAATGGCGGAGCAAGCATGAGGGGCTGAATGGCCTTCTCCTGTTCCTATGTTCCTATTATAGATAAATAATGGGCACTTGAGGCGGTACTGAAAAGTGTACAAAGCTCATGGAACTGTATCCCAGCGATGAGTCAATGCCTGAAGGAAAAGAGGAAACATTGCCAGAGAGAAAGAAAAATTCTTACTGTTTTATTGCACTGCAAATATTTAAAAAATGATCAATAAAAACCTGCAATAGAATTTTAATGTTGACAGATTGTACTCATTGCAGATTTCAAAAATCTTGGGCTGGATCTTGCTGGAAAAGGGCATGGCGTTGTTAGACTTTTTTCTGCACCTTTCAGCTCGCAAATTTGATGCCGTAACTTGCAGGAAGTACGAGCTGATGATGACATGGCGAGGGCAACGGGGGCATCTGGGACCTCAGTGAAGGTCAGGACCAACCATGGATCTCCTAAATCAGTCAGATTTCAGGATTGAGAAAGAAATGGAAGAACGACACTGGGGGAGAGTGAATTAGAGTCAAATCAGGTACAGAAAGAGAAATAAAGAGAGGGAAAGAAAGATTGGATTAAGAGAGAGAGAAAAAAGGAGACCAAGGAACGGTAAGAAAAAAATTAAAAATGTAAAAATTGACACTTTTAAACTCTCTTAACAATTGACCACGTGCAGGAATGAGATTGAACACTTTAAATTGTTCCCATTCTGGGCCAGAGATTGATTGGCATTGCATTAACAATTATCATGTCGTTAAAAAGGTACTTACGCTCTTAATTACCAGACTTGGCTTTCTGAGGCGAGTTTAATTGGCAAATAACGTGGAAATCTAGTAAGTTCTTAAAAATAACGGGGAGGCTAACGGTGAGACGCAAAGCGTTTGTGTGAAGCAAAAGGCGGAGTGGCGTAAATCGGCCATGCAATTCCTGGAGATTCCCAACTCACAGCGTATCGTTAATCCCCTGAATTTGCTGGTCAATTTTCACATTAATAATGGTGTGCATCGTTAACACACCGTTATTTTTCCAGCAAGAACCGTCCCATTCTGTTGCAGATGACAGCAAATATCGACAGAGCTAAATAAAAGTGGCAATATATGAATTGGCTTCCAGTAGAGCAATTTAGAAGATTGAAATTACTTCCTACACAGGCAGGACTGACTGGGCACTTCTACCAGAGGAAAGACAATTATTTTTAGAAAATTGTTAAATAGATGCAGCGGTAAGCAGAGATATGAAGCAGCAGTTCAAGACACAGGGAAAGCTGAAGAAAGATGCTTTGACGCAGACAATCCAAGAACATGGTTAAAAATGTTTAAATCAGTCAGTTAGTGTATTGCACCCATGCCTTAAATAAGCACTGCTTGTAAAAACATCACTCACCAGCTTCAATTTTTAATGAAAGTTAAAAGGCAAATTTATTTCGATGCTTGGAAAAATGGTTTGCTTTATGGCAGATATTTCATTATAACAGTTGCATGGAGAACAATGTTCGTTATACAACATAATGTAATCAGTGTTGGTACATTTTAATAATGATATATTGTTTACAAGTCCTTAAAGTCTTAAGAGCATTGTCATCACCAGCAAGCAAAGCACGTAGGCCACCAGATAGTTTAGTTAGTCTGCATGATTCAGCGATGTGGAACATGGCATTTATTTGTCCGCAAGGCCATTTGTCATTGTCACGAAGGCCCCATAGGTAAAGATTTGAGATGGACTATCCCTGTCCAGGATAGGTCAAAAGCAATTGAGAAGCGCCCAACTACGGCTTGGTCAATTGAATCCTGGTTAATGGTCTGTAGGGTCAGAGATGACATGGTGATTTATAGGAGCATCTGCTGTCCATTCTTCACACCAGGGAGTTGGTAAGGAAAAGTCAAAGGAATCGGGAAAGATTGACCACATTGGATGTCTCAAATTGTTGGTGGATAGAACAAACCAGAGTGAATTAACAACATGATTTTGTCACAATGTCTATTCACCAATTTTGCTACTGTATCTGAACAACCATGAATTGGAGGAGCTATGTTACAGAGGACAGGTAACCATGGGAGGCGAATAGGGTGCAATGTGCCTGACACAAAATCCACAGTAGCAACCAGTTGGGTATCGACCAGCTTAGTGTGTGATTAGCGAGCCCAAATGGGCTATTCTGCAACTGAATAGCAGAGTGCGAGAGTAGATGACCATAAAGTAGAGGTATTTGCTCCCGAGGCAGGGCTAGCTTGGTGATTGTTATTTCAAGTTTTGACGTTCTCAGCAGTTTTCAGTAGATGGTTTTTGTAAATTAATTAACGCCCAACTAAACAAGGTGAGCATCATGTTTAAGAAGTTGACCATTTACAATGATCGTGAATTCACAAGAGACACTCCTAGTGGTACTTGGTTGAAGTTGCCATTTTAGGTAACCATGGGAGGGGAATAGGGTGCAATGTGCCTGACACAAAATGCATAATTCACTCTGATTTGTTCTATCCACCAAGAGTTGATCTGTTCTATCCACCAACATTTTGAGACATCCAATGTGGTCAATCTTTCCCGATTCCTTTGACTTTTCCTTACCAACTCCCTGGTGTGAAGAATGGACAGCAGATGCTCCTATAAATCACCATAGCATCTCTGACCCTACAGACCATTAACCAGGATTCAATTGAACATGTTTTAGTTGGGCGCTTCTCAACTGCTTTCGAACTGGGCAGGGATGGTGCATCTCAAATCTTTACCTATGGGGCCTTCGTGACAATGACAAATGTCCTTGCGGACAAATATAGTGACCAGTATGCCAGACAGGCTGCTGTTCGATCGAGGAAGACAACAGTATTTGTCATTTTCAATACAGGTGATTAGGGCGAGTACTTAGTCACAAGTGCTGTGGCCATGGTGGAAACCAGCTTAGCCTGGTCTCATTGCAGCATCCACTAATGGAGATATGCACTGTCAAACCAGTCACTCGAGCATCTTATGGCAAACACTCAGGAGGGAGATTGATCGGCAGCTCGCTACTAACTGCGGGTCCTTGCCTGGCTTAAGTGGGCCAATGATCTTTGCTGGGCGCCATACTGCTGGAATTTGGCCTGCAAGGATGACATGAGTGAAGAAAAGTGATTACAAGCTTGTGGACCAAGGTCCTTCAAGAATTCATGGTATATATTGTAGCCGGCTGAAGCAGGTTTCGTATTATGCAGCACAGAGTCGAGTTCTGGTGGTGGTCGGTGGGGTGGGGGCTCCTTGATTGGGACGTTCTGACAAAAGTGGCGCCAACATTTTGCTGCGGGGGGCTCTTGCCCCTTTTAGTAGGCGACTGGCAATGGCATTGGTTGACGCAGAGGATCGGGTCTGTGCTGGTGGACATTGAGCAGCACCCAGGCGACAAATGTGGCTCCAGCTTTCCAACACGAGCGAGTAAAATCCATCCGTGAGTTTGACTCTTCCCAATGAGCTCGACGAGCAGCATCGAGTAATTCAAGCAGGTGGTCTGCAACATCTGGGTCGCCAGAATCGTCGTACTGTTCCAATAGTGCAGGGCAACTCTTTTTCTAGGCACTGAACCCTCCCTGTTGTCCCAACGTCCTTCCTGACCTTCAATCTGGTTTCCAAACAGATATTTCTTCAGAAGTTAATAGGCACAGCATTAACTGCTTCGTTTGGAGTCTGCTTCGTAGAGCCACTAGGGGGAGAAATTCTTCAATGTGAATATGTAAGTAAGAGCCATGTGGGTTTGAGTCGGTGAAATCCAAAGCTGCTTCTCTGAACACCTGTCACACAAAATTTCCCACACTGATGTTGTGGTGGTTAATGGCTGAGTACAAATAAAATCAGGGAAAATATGGCCGTCACTTTTGGTTAAAGGGGAAATAAGTGGAATATTGCCACCTAGGATCTGGATTGGAAGGCCCTAACCCTGTTAAAAATGATAAAGGGATTCGGTGGGGTAAACACAGAAATACTGGGCTCGATATTGCCAGGGCTGCGGGTTCGCGGCGGGGGGGTCTATTGGGCGCGTGGGTAACGCGCCCGGTGAAATCAGTCTGCCCCGCGCACGATCGCAGCCTAATTGCATCCACTTACCTGGTCTTCCGTGTTCCCCACTGCTGATCTGCGCGTCGGGCGGGCTGTGCATGCGCAGTAAGATCTGTCAGCTGGAGGAGCTCTATTTAAAGGGGCAGTCCTCCACTGACTGATGCTGCAACAAATAGGAAAAATACAGCATGGAGCAGCCCAGGGGGAAGGCTGCTCCCAGGTTTAATGATGCCTCACTCCAGGTATCATTAGATGGGGTGAGGAGGAGGGGGAGGACAGAGATCATCCCCCCGGCGGGTGGGAGAAAGCGGCCTGCCTCTGCCACCACGAAGGCCTGGCTCGAGGTGGCAGAGGAGGTCACCTGCACCACCAACATATCGCCCACCTGCATACAGTGCAGGAGGCGCACCAATGACCTCAGTAGGTCAGCCAAAGTGAGTACACTTACTCATTCCCCTCCCCTCCGTCTGCCACATCACCGCCCCCACCCCACATCTCCTTTTGCACTGCCAACACTACTCTGTCACATCACCCCTCACACCCACTCAAACCTCATCCTCATCTTACCTGCACTTACTCACCTCGCCAGTACTCATCCCGCCTCTACCACTCAACCCAATCCTCATACAATCTCATGGCTCTATCTCATACTCACCCTCTCATGCATCTCTCTCACGGTCAGCCTCACTCAACCTGCCACCACCTGTGCTGCAGCCACAGGGCATGCATCACATATGTGCAGTAGGAAGCGTAAGGCAAACGTGTCGTGAGCATGAAGGGGATGCACAAGGGTGTTTGAGGGTTTGTCATGGTTTTTACTTCTATTTCATTTCTGATCAACTCACATTACATATTATATTGGCACCACGACTGCCACATCTTTGCGAATCTTGTCTGGTTTGTGCAATAATGCCCTTTCCTGAGGATCACCATGAAGACCCACAACTGATGCCACCCATTGTGTCACTGCAGAGTGGGTGTAGGTGTATTTGCAGGGCTCTTTTGTACAGACGACTGAGAGACGCCAGCCATGTCCCCGGTGGCACACTGGAAGGATGCGGAGGAGAAATTGTTGAGGGCAGTGGTAACTTTGACAGCGACAGGTAAGAAGATGGTGCTCGGGCCAGCCGGGAGCAGCTCGGCATGAAGGAGGCTGCAGATGTCCACGACTACATGTCGAGTGACTCTGAGCCTCCGTGTGCACTGCTGCTCAGAGAGGTCCAGGAAGCTGAGCCTCGGTCTGTGGACCCTGTGGCGAGGGTAGTGCCTTCTGCGACGCATCTCTCTCTGCGGTTGCCCTCCCTCCTGCTGTGCAGGTGGATGTGTCACAGCATTGTGTTGTGGAGCTCCACGTGTCAGAGGTGGACAGCGTGGCCGGCGAGGCTGGTGATGCTGTTCGCCCTCCGAGGAGGTCATGACTGCAGCTACGGCGGCCCCCATCCGGACGATGTACATCTGAGGGGGTCCGCAAGGTAGGTACATGTGTCTGGACCCTGGGGTAAGTGTGCAAGTTGGTGAATTTTATTGTCAGGAGGAGGGTGGTGGAGGCCAAACTTTGTCCCAAGCGACAGAGTGGCCCCCTGCAATGAGTGAGGGTCTCCCCCCCGACCTGTCAAATGGACCTTTGCAGCTGCCACAGGCTGATAGCTGCAACACGTCCATTTCAACTGGGAGTGTTTCCCCCAGTACGGGAAACAGTCCCAGTTGTTTCTAAAATCCCACCCCTCCTGACATATTCCCTTAATCAGGTCTGTTAATGACCTGAAATAGCAAGGTAAATACTCTCAAGTGGCACCCCGCTGGCTTTAATTGCCTGCGGGAGTCCCACATGCGGGGGCTGCACGCGCACGTCGGCGCGTCTGTGGGGAACTCGGAAGTGGGTGGGTTGGAGCCGGGCTCCCGACCCGCTCCGGGATTCCCTGATTTTCAGAGCCCCTCCACCAGGAACGCACCCGATTGCGGGTGCTAAAATGGAGCCCACTATTTCCAGAATCCAGAACAAGTGAGCATAAAATTAGAGAGAGGCCATTTGGAATGAAATCAGGAAGCACTTTTTCGCACAAAGGGTAGTGGAGATCCCTCAAAAGGCTGTGCAATTTTCAGGACTTGAGATCAACAGATTTGTTAGGTAAGGGTATCAAGGGAAATGGGGCACAGTTGGGTAGATGGAGTTGAGGTACAGATGTGCCACAATTTAATAGAATGGTTTAAATTAATTTGGCAGGGGGAGGGGCACCAAGATGAACCATAATGGGGCGATACAAAGTGCACAGAGGACTGGGAGAGACAAACAGCATTAGAACAATGAGTAGAAATAGGAGGGATCAGACAGGGGGGAAATGCGAGGCAGATTAAGATGGGTTTAGAGTGCTTGTGTGTAAATGCATGGAGCGTGGTTTGTGAGCTGCAGGCACGAGTAGCCACACGGGATTATGATACAGCGGCAATAACTGAGACCTGGCTCAAACAAGGGGAGGATTGGGCACTTAATATTCCTGGCTACAAGGTATTCGGGGAAAGATAGGGAAGGAAGAAAAAAGAGGGAGAGGTAGCAGTATTGATCAAAGATTCTGTTACAGCACTAGAAAGGGATGATGTAGTTGAGGGGTTAGAATTGAGGAACAATAGAGGAGCTATTACACTACTGGGTGTATAATATAGGCCAACAACTGGTGGGAAGAAGAGAGGAGCAAATTAGCAGGCAAATTACAGAAATATGCAAGAACTGTAGAGTAGTGATAATTTATCCTAATATAGACTGGGAAAATAACAGTGTAAAGGGCAAAGAGGAGGAGGAATTCCTGAAATGCATACACACAAACTTCAAGAAAGATGAGGAAGGAAGCAGTGCTGGATCTAGTTCTGCAGAATGATATGGGGCAAGTGGAGCATGTTTCAGTGGGGGAGCATTTGGGAACAGTGATCACAATATCATTAGGTTTAGAGTAGATATGGAAAAGAACAAGGAAAAATCAAATCAGTAAGTGCACTCACTTTTGCTGACCTAGTTAGGTCATTGAAACGCTTCCTGCACTGGATCCAGGTGCGGGAGATGTTGCTGCTGCTGGTGACCTCCTCGAGCCAGGCCTTCTTGGTGGCAGAGGCAGGGCGCTGCCTCCTGTCGGCCGGGTAAAATAGTTCCCTCCTCCTCCTCACCCCGGCCAGTAGCACCTGGAGTGAGGCATCGCTGAATCTTGCCCCTGTGCTGCTCCATTGGGTCTTCTGGCTCTTTGCTCCAGCAAAATCCATTGGAGCAATGGCCCTTTAAATCCAGACGCTCCAGCTGACAGCCTGTGATGCGGGTGCGCAGTCCGCCCACTGTGCAGCTTTCGCACCCCAAACCCGGAAACAAAATTAATGGCCACCAATTAAGTCGCGATCGCGTGGGGAACGGTAAGTTTTTATTATTCGGGTTTGCTGCGCGCCCATTCACCCCCCCCCGATGCCATCCTGCCACCCTTTTAAAATCGAGCCCATTGTGTCCTCCTCACAGCTTACTTTCTCACCTAAGTATTCATCCTAAGTAACGGGACAAAATGTGAAAAGAAATAAATATCAATGCTGGCTGGAACACCCTTTGTTCAAATTTACATTTTGGGACTTTTTAATGGGATTTCTTAAAGATTTGTTCTCGGTATGTGGGTGACACTGGCAAGGCTACATTTATTGCTCATCCCTAATTGCCCTGAGAAGGTGGTGATGGGCCTCCTCCATGAACTGCTGCAGTCCCTGTGGTGATGTTGCTTCCACAAATAGTGTTAAGTTGGGAATTGAAGGGTTCCAACTCAGCGACGATATGCGTCTTAGTCAGGACGGTGTGTAATTTGGAGGGGAATTCAGAGGTGAGGGGGTTCCCACGACATTGCTCCTCTTGTTCTACTCTGGTAGAGGTCGCAAGGGTGCTATTAATGTAAACTTGGTGAGTTGCTGCAGTGCATTCTTTAGATCTTCCATACTGCAGCCACAGCGCCCTGAGGGTTATTGAGTTCAGCCATTTGGATAAGACGTTAAACCAGGGTCCCCGTCTGCTGGACTCCACCATGGTTGAGGATGGGAGTATTCAAGGCGCCTCCTTCTCTCATTAGTCCTTCTCTCGTTAGTCGCCTGGTTGTCCACCACTATTCTCAACTGGATGTGTTAGGGCTACAGTTTTGCACTGATCCGTTGGTTGTGGGGCCTCTTAGCTCTGTCCGCTTTTGATGTTTAGCATGTGGGTAGCCCCGTGTAGTAGCTTCACCAAGTTTGTACCTTGTGAATTGTATGCATTAAAAAACATAAGTGAAAGATCAATAAACAAAATCATGAGTGTTTTCAATGCTCGAGGCTGATTGCTTGAGCAGTGCCCATCGCTGTTCCAACTGAGATCAGCAAACTCAGCACAGACCAGGTATGGAACCTGGGATTGTCACACCGGGCGGTGTATTTAACAGTGAGCCACCAGCAAAGCTTTTGATATTATTAAGGCTAAGATGACGAATTTGTAGTGATGGAGACAACTGTCTGTATGATGATGCAATCAGCATTTTGATGACATCACCACAATTAATTGGATTCTTTTTCCGGCCTCTAAACACCATGATGGTGTTTGTTTAAATCAGCACTTCCATTGGAAAATGCTCTCAATATTTGTCTTTTTGATCACTGTTGTTTGGTCTGTACAAATTGGCCAAACTACCTTCCAACCCCTTCTTCTCAGCCTCACTGTGTAGGGTGATTTTCAATTGCCGGCCACTTGTTTCATAGGAACATAGGAACAGGAGTAGGCCATTCAGCCCCTCGTACCTGCTCCACCATTTGATAAGATCATGGCTGATCTGTGATCTAACTCCATATACCTGCCTTTGGCCCATATCCCTTAATACCTTTGGTTGCTAAAAAGCTATCTATCTCAGATTTAAATTTAGCAATTGAGCTAGTATCAATAGCCGTTTGGGGAAGAGAGTTCCAAACTTCTAACACCCTTTGTGTGTAGAAATGTTTTCTAATCTCACTCCTGAAAGGTCTGGCTCTAATTTTTAGACTGTGCCCCCTACTCCTAAAATCCCCAACCAGCGGAAATAGTTTCTCTCTATCCACCCTATCTGTTCCCCTTAATATCTTATAAACTTCGATCAGATCACCCCTTAACCTTCGAAACTCCAGAGAATACAACCCCAATTTGTGTAATCTCTCCTCGTAACTTAACCCCTGAAGTTTCTCGCCTGAAAAATGGGCAACCAGCAGATGAAAATTGCTGGAGGCGGGGGGGGGGAGGGAGGGGGGGGGGTCCACCTCCACCCCCACCTCCCCATCAACGCCTAAGGCCCGCCTGATGCAATTTTCAGGCGCGCCTGTAGATGGGCAAGCAGCATGCCCGCCTGTTTCCGGCAGGAGGCTGCTTACGAGTGCAAATCAGGGCCCCACGCCTTTTGCAAATTTCAGGTGCGAGTGGCCTAACCAGCGGTCCTTAAAGGGACCTCTGGAGGCTGCTGTGGAAGCGGCCCAAATGTTTTTAGGGGTGAATTTTCGCGGGGTCAGGAGGAGCAGGCATGCTTCTCCGCACTCCACAAAAATACAGTGGCCCGCTGCCAGCCCGTGCTCGACCCCCTCCAGGATCATTCTCCCGCCCTGATCGCCTGCTGGCCGGTTAAACATAGGGGGCGGCCGATTTCACGCCCTCCCACAAGTGACGAGCTGTAGCAGAGCACGCGTTTGGCGCTGCGGTTCACCGACTACATTCAAATGAGGCTCGAACCCGAAAGTAAGGAGTCCCTGAAGGTGCAGGAGATTATAGATTGAACTCATGTGGCCCTAGACGTGGACTCGCACAAGAGTTCCATTTGCACTACGTTTGCAGCCGTCAGGCAGCTGGTTATACAAGTCAGTACTTGGTCTCAGCAGGGAGGGACGTGAGTGGTCCGCCCAAATGATTTAAATTATATTAAATTTGAGCATTCTCCGTATTAATTCAAATCTCTTCAGGTTCAAAATTCTGTTCATTTGCTCAATCCTATCACTCTGATCTATAACTTAGAGACAAATACTTGAATTGGGTATGCTTGTGAACCTGAGTTACAACAATATTTAATAAACTGGGGATCTGATATTTTCTCTATAGGGACTTAAAAGAATAATGTTTCTTATTGCTGGCTTAAATCTTCTGTAAATTGCTTTTGACTTTGTGTCCATAAACACTGTCACAATAGGCTGTAATATTCTGCCTGCTTTGTATGTTCTTAGACACATGTTTACCAAGGGCTTGTTCGAGAACAGGTGTAAAGTGGGTCCTTGGGAGTGTAGCTGTGTGGATGATCATGTGATTCTCTACGTGTACATTTGCACAGGTTATACTGGTATCAGTTGGAATTTGGAATGAGAAATAGTTCAGAGCTGAGAAAATCTCTCCAGATTAAAAACAAGGGGAAGGCTAGGTTCTCCTATTGGTTGGTTTTACCAATACCAACTACAGCAACTTGCATTTATATAGAGCCAGTCATGCAGAAAAAAATGTCCCAAGGCACTTTGCAGAGGTGTAATCAGATTAAAATGGACATGGAGATAAAGAAGGAGATATCAGGAGGGGGTGACCAAAAGCTTCATCAAAGAGGTGGGTTTTAAGGAGGATCTTAAAGGAGGAGAAGAAGGTGGAGAGGCAGAAGGATATAGAGAGGGGATTCCAGAGGGGTCTAGATGGCTAAAGGCATGGCTGCCAATAGGGGCGAAGGGAGGGGGTGATGCACAAAAGGCCAGAGTCAGATGAATGGAGAGTTTGGAGGGGGGAGTGGGAAAGGGGGCGGGGGGTGGTGGTGTGATTGTAGGGCTGGAGGATATAACAGAGATAGGGATGGGCAATGCCATGAAGGGATTTAAACATGAGGAGGAGAATTTTAAATTTCAGGTGTTGGGGATCCGGGAGTCAATGTAGGTTTGCGAGCACGGGGGTGATGGGTGAGTGGGACTTGGGGCAAGATAGGATACGGGCAGCAGAGTTTTGGATAAGCTGAAGTTTACAGAGGGTGGAGAACGGGAGGCCAGCTGGGAGTGCATTGATATAATCAAGTCCAGAGGTGACAAAAGCATGAATGAGGGTTTCAGCGGTGGATGGGCTGAGGCAGAGGCAGAGACAAGCGATGTTACAGAGATGAAAATAGGTGGTCCTTGTGATGGAGAGTCAGAACCTCAGCTCAGGGTTGAAAAGGACATTGAGATTACGTACAGTCTTGTTCAGCCTGAGACAATGGCTGGGGTGCGCGTTGGAATCAGTGGCACGACTATGGAGTTTGTGGCGGGGGTCAAAGATAATGCCTTCAGTCTTCCCTGTGTTTAACCGAAAGAAATTGTGGCTCACCCAAGGCTGGATATTGGACAAGCAGGCTGACAACACCGAGGCAGTGGATGGGCCGAGAGAGGTGGGGGAAAAGTAGAGCTGGGTGTTATCAGCCTACATGTGGAAAGCTGAACCCATATATGCGGAGGGGCAGCATTTAAGTGAGGAAGAGGAGTGGATCAAGGATAGATTCTTGGGGGACTTCAGTGGTAATAGTGTTGGGGTGCGAAGAGGAGCCATTGCTAGAGATGCTTTGGATATGATCATGTGGATAAGAGGGGAACCAAGCGAAGGCAGTCCCACTGAGTTGGACAACCGGGGAAAGGTGTTGGAGGAGGATGGTGTGGTTGACCGTGTTGAAGGCTGCAGAGAATGGATAATGCACCATGATCACAGTCTAGAGCCGTTTTAGTGCTATTGCATGGATGAAAATTGATTGGAGTGATTCAAACGTGGAGTTGCAGGGAAGATGAAGACGAGGTAGTGACATGTTATTTCAGGTCTCCGCATCATTGTGCTGCCCTGAACTTTCTTGGGGCTTCCCCATGAGTGGAAACTGGGCCTGCACCTGTAGTAGATGCAGGCCTAGTATAGGCAGTTTAATGAGGTGGGAGGGGACTTACCCAACCACCTGCCTCATTTTCTGGAGCATCCGCTTGTTGGGCGCCCCATTGTAGGGACCCCTGTCAAAACCTGCTGCTGTGATCCGTCATAGAATCATAGAATTGTTACAGCACGGAAGGAGGCCATTCGGCCCATCGAGTCTGTGCCAGCTCTCTGCAAGAGCAATCCAATTAGTCCCACTCCCCCGCCCTATCCCCATAGCCCTGCAATTTTTTTCCCTTCAAGTACTTATCCAATTCCCTTTTCAAAGCCATCAGTCCCGAGCCCCCCACGAGGATGAGGGGGCCAGAGTGAAGAAACCAAGGCAAGTGTTCAACTTTATGTTTAAGATGTAACTCTGCTCTCATTCCCTCCCTGCACCTAAAGCTCCCCTTGTGCCATGAATAAGATCCAGAGGAGGAAAAGCGTTGGGAGCTGCCTCCTCACAGGCTCAGTGCACATCAGGTGTGCTGCATCTATCAGGCACCCACTGGGGAATATCTACCCGATATCTAATGCAAATGGGTAATCCAGGCAATGTGAGTCACGTACACCATGACTTCCTTATTACCTCTTCTCCCAAACCCCCTGGAAGGAAGAAAGGTTGGAAGGATGATCGCAACAATCAAACCCACATCCACACCCAGCAAAAAGTGATAGAAAATCCAAGATGGGGATTATTGAATCAAAGAATTTTGCAGTATAGAAGGTGACCATTTTGGCCCATTGCACTTGTAACAAGTTTCTGAAAGGACTATCCTCTTAGTCCCATCCCACTGCCCTCTCCCCGTGCCCATTTAATTCTTTTCTTGTTCAAGTATTTGTTCACTTTCCCCATTCATGCTCAACCGAAAATTCATCATAAGCAAATCACATTCCCTTCCTTTAAAATATAACGATCCTCACTCGTGCACGAATCAGCTGGCATTCTATTTCTGGTCACAAGGTAAAGGAGAAGTTTAAAGATACAGGTCTACAGCAATAAGTAGAACATTCAGCTTGAATGCTTTCGATCCAATGTTGAGACTTACCTGGAAAATCATTTGCATGTGATCAATCATATTAGGTAATTTATATGCAATTTGTCACTGTACAGCCATGTGATGAAAAATGATATTCTGGCAATCTGGTATCTGTGGTTAATTGCATACACTCGTACCTCCCTCTGTTGTAATATTATGATTGCTAATCAGTACTCAAACTCAAAGGATGTGGTTAGTTACCTGAACTTTATAAACTGAAACAGCCAGGTCACAGTTGAAATAAAAACCATTACTGTTTTAGCTCAGTCAAATAGTGTTATCTCATTTCTGAAGCTACAGGAACCTGAGAGAGAACGATTTTTACAAAAGATGGAGCCTGGTACCCCACAGAAGTAAGTGGCAAGAATCAATATATATTTTTGTACATGTGGATGATCAATGCACTTAACTAAAAATTACATTAGTTTCAAATGAATTTATTTCAAACTGTGATTCAAAAAAATGCAAATAATCATGGACTTTGTCATAATGTTAGTTTTTTTATTTTGAGAATGAAAAAAGAATATGAAACTAAATTTGGAAAATTTTCTAAATATGGATTTAATCTATTTTTGAAATGCAATATATTTATTCTTTTTACGTGATCTTGTAACTTAAAGACCAAAACAAAATAATTTTAATGGGCAAAGAAATATATTAATATTGAATATTTTTATCAGATTGTTTCACAGGAAATTATGGATAACACGCATATTATGACAATAAGCAGATTCAAAATGTTCGGTTCTATCCTGTAAAGAATATTAGTAGCTTTGTATTATGATAAAAACTGCTTAGACATCGTGTGATGGAAGAGTTAATAACCATGGGAAATATATTTTCCAGGGAGCGACCATGTGATAGGCTGCTTCCAAATACAGACTGTTTCATTGGGGGTGATTTTAAACCCCAAGAACAGGTGGGTTGGGGGCGGATGGGAGTTGAAAATAGTTGTTTTTTTGGGTCGCAACTGTAAAATTTTCGGACCTTTCATTCCCAGTGGAAGCCTGTACTTTTCCGCGCTGACGTTAAACCAGGAAATAAAGCCGGGTTGCAGTCGCGACCCAAAAAACAACTGTTTTCAACTCCCACCCGCCCCCAACCCGCCCGTTCTTGGGGTTTAAAATCACCCTCAATGTGTTCATATTTATACCGAGAATCACAATGCTTTGAGGAGTATTCTCTCCTTCTAAATGTATTGTAAAAACTGATGATAACTTGGCAGGTAATCTTGATTTTTATACTTAACACATACAGTTCTGGTCACCCTATTATAGAAAGGATATTATTAAACTAGAAAGAGTGCAGAAAAGATTTACTAGGATGCTACCGGGACTTGATGGTTTGACTTATAGGGAGAGGTTAGATAGACTGGGACTTTTTTCCCTGGAGAGTAGGAGGTTGAGGGGTGATCTTATACAAGTCTATAAAATAATGAGGGGCATAGATAAGGTAGATAGTCAAAATCTTTTCCCAAAGGTAGGGGAGTCTATAACGAGGGGACATAGATTTAAGGTGAGGGGGGAGAGATACAAAAGGGTCCAGAGGGGCAATTTTTTCACTCAAAGGGTGGTGAGTGTCTGGAACGAGCTGCCAGAGGCAGTAGTAGAGGCGGGTACAATTTTGTCTTTTAAAAAGCATTTGGACAGTTACATGGGTAAGATGGGTATCGAGGGATATGGGCCAAGTGCAGGCAATTGGGACTAGCGTAGTGGTATAAACTGGGCGACATGGACATGTTGGGCCGAAGGGCCTGTTTCCATGTTGTAAACTTCTATGATTCTATGATTCTATTTTACATATACACATAATATATATCAAAATATGTAAAGTATATTTTGAATGCCCAACATTCTCTTTCCCAGCAAACTCTTGTGAAAATATTGATTCTGAAGTTATACGGAGAGTGGAGCAGTGGGATTTGTTTCGGATTGCTCTAGCAACTTTTAAAGTTGACTAACATTATGAGCAGCACATTGGGGAGGAAAGGCTGAACAGCTAATTAGTTAGCTGTTTAAAGTGCCAGTGATTACTAAACAAAGCAGTACACAAGATGAATAATGGGATCAACAGCGCGTGGGGATTACTATCTTAATATACTGATCAGTTGCATCCTTTGGAATACTGGCCAAATTGATCATCACATCAAGCTTCCACTATATACTATTTGTTAAAGTCATCAGCTATTATAATAACTGATGCAGTTTGGTATTTTATGTCAGAACAAGTCCTTTTCTATCTCTCCGACCCCTGCTGAGAGTTGGGAAGGCTGGTCTTGGTGATGAATGCCTTTGCTTTCTCCCCATCTATATTGACAGCAGCATCTCCCGATCTCATGAGGAGCGTGAGCTGAGGCCATTACAGTTATCTGGAGACTATTGAAATATTGGGGCAGGGCTACCTGCAGGGTAGTAAGGAGGGGTTGTCGACTTGAGAAACAAGCAAGATGGAAAACAGGGAACTCAGCGACAATAAAATAGACAGATAGTGGATGAGATGGGAATCGTGTTCACATCATTTTGAAAATTACAAAAAAGTGTCAGCAGTTCTGTGGTTGATGATTTTTTACTTCTTTAGTAAATAGAATATTGCCAATAAAGGAGTAATAACCATAATAAAAAGGATTTAAAATCTAATTTTATGATGGATTTCTCTCTGACTAAGGAGAGAGAGGGAGATGTGTGGATGATAGTACAGTCTGGACTGCGGGACAGATGTCCTTTGAGTTGTTACTAATGGGTAGCTAAAAATAAAAGCATCCATGCCCCACACTGCTAATGTATCCATGAATCAGATGGAGCTCATTAACTCCCGTATTATTTCTCATTTGTTTCAAGAGGTTCAGAATTGGCTAACACTCACAGAGTATTCACAAGGTTTGTTTTTTTTTCAGAAAGGGGGTATTTGCTGGAATCAAACTGAAGAAGAAGAAAAAGGAAGGAAGAGGTTTAATCATAGCAAACAAAGGTGCACTAGGTAAGGCCTTGAAAATAAATATCACCTTACCGATAATAAGCAATATAAATAGCGTACTAAGAAATGAGACACCGTGTTTGATGTGGAATTTGGTAAGAGATTGTTAGACCAACATTCTGATAAATGGAATCTATTATAAATCAAGTGATAGTCCTCCACCATAAGTAAATAGAAGCCAATTATACTGAAAGAGCAGTTGCATTAATGTCAGATGTTAAGCTATTAACTCTTGCTATGGTAATAAGAAACTTCAGGAGAAATCTAAAGATGGCACACAATGTTAGGTTACATAGAATTACATAGAATGTACAGTACAGAAACAGGCCATTCGGCCCAACTGGTCTATGTCGGTGTTTATGCTCCACACGAGCCTCCTCCCTCCCTACTTCATCTAACCCTATCAGCATATCCTTCTATTCCTTTCTCCCTCATGTGTTTATTTAGCTTCCCTTTAAATGCATCTATGCTAGTCGCCTCAGATACTCCATGTGGTAACGAGTGCCACATTCTAACCACTCTCTGGGTAAAGAAGTTTCTCCTGAATTCTCTATTGGATTTATTAGTGACTATCTTATATTTATGGCCCCTAGTTCTGGCCACCCCCGCAAATGGCAACATCTCTACATCTACCCTATCAAACCCTTTCATTACCTTAAAGACCTCTATCAGGTCACCCCTCAGTCTTCTCTTTTCTAGAGAAAAAGAGTCTCAGCTTGTTCAATCTTTCCTGATAGGTATAATCTCTCAGTTCTGGTATTATCCTTGTGGATCTTTTTTGCACCTTCTCCAGTGCCTCTATATCCTTTTTATAATATGGAGACCAGAACTGGTCACAGTACTCCAAGTGTGGTCTAACCAAGGTTCTATACAAGTTTATCATAACTTCCCTGCTTTTCAATTCTATCCCTCTAGAAATGAACCCAGTGCTTAGTTTGCTTTTTTATGGCCTTATTAACCTGTGTCACTGTTTTTAGTGATTTGTGTATCTGTACCCCCAGATCCCTCTGCTCCTCTGCCCCATTTAGACTCTTATTATCCAAGCAGTATGTGGTCTCCTTATTCTTCCTACCAGAATGCACCACCTCACACTTACCTATATTGAAATTCATTTGCCAATTACATGCCCATTCTGCAAGTTTATTAATGTCTTCCTGTATTTTGTCGCAGTCCTCCTCAGTATTAACCACACCCCCCAATTTGGTTTCATCCGCAAATTTTGAAATTGTACTTCCGATCCCCGAGTCCAAGTCGTTTATGTAAATGGTGAACAAGAGGGCTCCGAGAACTGATCCTTCCCACCTTTTGCCAATTTGAGTAACTATCATTAACCCCTAATCTCTGTTTTCTGTTTTGTAGCCAGCTTGCTATCCATTCTGCTACTTGTCCCCTGACTCCACATGCTCTGACTTTAGTCATGAGTCTGCCATCCGGTTGTGAGACTCTGTTTAAACTCCTAACAAAAGGGCTTCTGGGTAGCACAAGGATAGGTGCTGATTTGCGGGAAACATTGGGGGAGCAGGGCAATACGCACGCAGTCAGACCTGGCACCAGTGATGGGTAGACCTGCTACATTCCCCCTACTTCTACCCTTATACCAGTCAGACCTGGCACCAGTGATGGTGGACCTGCTACATTCCCCCTACTTCTACCCTTATACCAGTCAGCCCTGGCACCACTAATGGGTAGACCTGCTACATTCCCCTTACTTCTACCCTTATACCAGTCAGTCCTGGCACCAGTGATGGGTAGATCTGCTACATTCCCCTTACTTCTACCCTTATACCAGTCAGCCCTGGCACCACTAATGGGTAGATCTGCTACATTCCCCTTACTTCTACCCTTATACCAGTCAGCCCTGGCACCACTAATGGGTAGATCTGCTACATCCCCCTTACTTCTACCCTTATACCAGTCAGCCCTGGCACCACTAATGGGTAGACCTGCTACATTCCCCTTACTTCTACCCTTATACCAGTCAGTCCTGGCACCAGTGATGGTGGACCTGCTACATTCCCCTTACTTCTACCCTTATACCAGTCAGTCCTGGCACCAGTGATGGGTAGACCTGATACATTCCCCTTACTTCTACCCTTATACCAGTCAGTCCTGGCACCAGTGATGGTGGACCTGATACATTCCCCTTACTTCTACATTTATACTTGACTGTTTTCAGAAGGGATTTTTAAAAGCTGTTTTTTTTAACCGTCTCATTCTGTAACACAGTATAATACCATGATACAAATTAGTTGATTTATTTCCTCAGATTGCTTTCAATGGAGATTATTTTAAAGGGGTGGGGTGGGGGGTGGTGGGGTGTAGGTTATTAACCATTCATTAAGGACCAAGAAAATGAACACAAATAGTTTCCGCAAGTGGGAATCTGTAGATTTAACCACATATTTGGTTACACTGCAAAACTACACTGCAAAGCACCTGATATGTAACCCTTTCAACAGTTGTGAAGTATATGCAATAAAATGTAATTTGTGATTTAATTGTAGTTTCCCCAAACCTGCTTAAATTAATAATAAAGTATCTAGGCTTAAGACGCCTAACATAAAGTGACAGCAATTATATCTTTGCATCCATTCTTTTATAGAATAATTATTGTATGTTTATTGCAAAATAATCTCCACTTAGATTTACAACAGCTGTAGCCCTATGTTAGGGTTAATAGAAACACCAGGCAGGTTTTAAAATGAGGGTAGGCGTAGATTCTATCTTATTTTAGATTTGTGTCAGTGGAAGCAGACAGTTGTTTGTTGGTCGGTGTAACGTGAAACTTGAGTTTTAGGATCAGGACAGATCCTAAACTAGTTCTGCTTTAGGTTTAAGTAGAGGAACACTGGCTTTGACTCTCTTAATTATTTTGTCCGTTTACTCCAAATGATAATACTGTCAATACTTTGAGTAGTATCTTGAGTTATAGATGATAATGGAAATTCACCCTTTTCTTTGATAATAAGGAGTTGATCTGGAGGGAGACAAAAATTCAAAGTTTTTGTGTGTGTATTCTGGGGAGCGGTGGATGTAGTGGGGCTGATAATGTGGTCCCAGTGCAGCCTTGCCAACGGAAATGAACTGACCTGACAAGACAATGGTGACAGTGATGTCAACTCATTTAAATATTCTAATGGTAATTCCAGTTTCGTAGAATCATAGGAAGTTACGGTACAGAAGGAGGCTGTTCGGCCCATCGTGTCCGTGCCGGTTGAAAAAGAGCCATCCAGCTTAATCCCACTTTCCAGCACTTGGTCTGTAGCCCTGTAGGTTACGGCACTTCAAATGCACATCCAAGTACTTTTTAAATGAGTTGAGGGTTTCTGTCTCCACCAGCCTTTCAGGCAGTGAGTTCCAGACCCCCACCACCCTCTGGGTGAAAAAAATTCTCCTCAACTCCCCTCTAATCCTTCTACAAATTACTTTAAATCTATACACCATGGTCACTGACCTCTCTGCTAAGGGAAATAGGTCCTCCCTATCCACTCTATCTAGTCCAGTCATAATTTTGTACACCTCAATTAAATTTCCCCTCAGCCACCTTTGTTCCAAAGAAAACAACCCCAGCCTATCCAATCTTTCCTCATAGCTAAAATTCTCCAGCCCTGGCAACATCCTTGTAAATCTCCTCTGTACCCTCTCTCGTGCAATCACAAATTTCCTGTAATGTGGTGACTAGAAATGTACACAGTATTCAAGCTGTGGCCTAACTAATGTTTTATACAGTTCCAGCATAACCTCCCTGTTCTTATATTTTATGCCCCGGTCAATAAAGTAAAGTATACAATATACCTTTCTAACCACCTTATCTACCTGTTCTGCTACCTTCAGGGATCTGTGGACATGCACTCCAAGGTCCCTTTTTTCCTCTACACCTCTCAGTATCCTCCCATTTACTGTGTACTCCCTTGCCTTGTTTGCCCTCCCCAAATGCATTACTTCACACTTCTCTGGATGGAATCCCATTTGTCACTTTTCTGCCCACCTGACCAGTCCATTGATATCTTCCTGCAGTCTACAGCTTTCCTCTTCACTATCAACCACACAGCCAATTTTTGTATCATCTGCAAACTTCTTGATCATGCCCCCCACATTCAAGTCCAAATCATTAATATATACCACAAAAAGCAAGAGGCCTAGTACTGAGCCCTGTGGAACCCCACTGGAAACAGCCTTCCAGTCACAAAAACACCTGTCGACCATTACCCTTAGATTCCTGCTACTGAGCCAATTTTGGATCCAACTAGCCACTTTCCCTTGGATCTCATAGACTTTTAATTTTTTGACCTGTCTGCCATGTGGGACCTTATCAAAAGCCTTGCTAAAATCCACGTCGACTACATCAAACGCGTTACCCTCATCGACCCTCCTTGTTATCAACTCAAAAAATTCAATCAAGTTAGTCAGACACGACCTTTCCTTAACAAATCCATGCTGATTGTCCTTGATTAACCCGTGCCTATCTTAATGACAATTTATGCTGTCCCTCAGAATTGATTCCAATAATTTGCCCACCACCGAGGTTAGACTGACTGGCCTGTAATTACTCGGTCTATCCCTTTCTCCCTTTTTAAACAACGGTACAATGTTAGCAGTCCTCCAATCCTCCGGGAGCACCACGCCTGTAGCCAGGGAGGATTGGAAAATGATGGTCAGAGCCTCCGCTATTTCCTCCCTTGCTTCTCTTAACAGCCTGGGATACATTTCATCCAGACCTGGCGATTTATCTACTTTCAAAGATACTAAACCCCTTAATACTACCTCTCACTATGTTTATCCCATCCAATATTTCACACTCCTCCTCCTTAACTATAATCTCTGCATCATCCCTCTCTTTTGTGAAGACAGACGCAAAGTATTCATTAAGAACCGTACCCACATCTTCCACCTCCACACATAGGTTACCTTTTTGGTCTCTAATAGGCCCTACTCTTTCCTTAGTTATCCTCTTGCTCTTTATGTATTTATGGGTTTTCCTTGATTTTACTTGCCAGTATTTTTTCATGCCCTCTCTTTGCTTTCCTAATTTCCTTTTTAATTTCACCCCTCCACTTTCTATACTCCTCTAGGCTTTCTGCAGTATTGAGCTCTCAGTGTCTGACACAAGCTTCCCTTTTTTGCCTTATCTCACCCTGTATGCTTCTTGTCCTCCAGGGGGCTCTAGATTTGGGAGTCCCACCCCTTTTCTTTGTGGGAACATGTTTACTCTGAACCCCTTGAAAGCCTCCCACTGCTTCGACACTGATTTACCTTCAAGTAGCTGTTTCCAGTGCACTTTTGCTAAATCACTTCTTAGCTTAGTAAAATTGGCCTTTCCCTAATTTAGAACTTTTACTCCTGTTCTATCTTTGCCATTTTCCATAACTATGCTAAAACTAACTGAATTATGATCATTACCACCAAAATGCTCTCCCATTGATACTCCTTCCACCTGCCCAGCTTCATTCCCTAAAACTAAATCCAGAACTGCCCCCCTTCTTATTGGGCTTGCTACATACTGGCTAAAAAAGTTCTCCTGAATGCAATTTAAGAATTCTGCGCCCTCTATACCTTTTACACTGATTCTATCCCAGTTAATATTAGGGTAGTTGAAATCCCCTACTATTACTGCCCTATTGTTTTTGCCAGAAAATCCCAGAAATTTGCCCACATATTTGCTCTTCTATCACCCTCTGACTGTTTGGGGGTCTATAGTACACTCCCTGTAGTGTGACTGCCCCTTTTTTGTTCTTTAGCTCAACCCATATGGCCTCATTTAATGATCCTTCTAAAATATCATCCCTCCTCACAGCTGTAATTGTTTCTTTAACCAATATTGCCATTCCCCTCCTTTTTTATCCCCCTCTCTATCTTGCCTGAAAACCCTGTAACCAGGAATGTTGAGCTACCATTCCTGCCCCTCTTTAAGCCATGTTTCAGTAATAGTTAAGATATTAAACTTCTACGTGTCTATCTGTGCCCTCAGCTCATCTGCCTTATTCACTAGACTCCTTACATTGAGGTATATACCGTTATGCACTGCCAAACACCTTTGTTTTCTATTTTCTAACCTTTATTTCCTCTGCCTTCCAAGCTCACTTACTAATTTTTTGCCTTCCATTTCCAGCTCTGCTTCTCTCCTTTCTGAATCTATGCTCAGGTTCCCATCCCCCTGCCAAGCTAGTTTAAATCCTCCCCAACACACTAGCAAACCTCCCCGTGAGGATATTGGTTCCCGCCCTATTGAGGTACAACCCGTCTGGCTTGTGCAGGTCCCACCGCCCCCAGAACCAGTCCCAATGCCCCAGGAATCTAAAGCCCTCCCTCCTGCACCATTTCTCCAGCCACACATTCATCTGCTCTATCCACCTATTTCTATACTCACTAGCGTGTGGCTCCGGGAGTAATCCGGAGATTACTAACTTTGAGGTCCGGCTTTTTAATCTCTTTCCTAACTCCTTAAAATCTGCCTGCAGGACTTCATTCCTCTTTCTACCTATGTCATTGGCACTGATATGAACCATGATCTCTGGCTGTTCACCGTCCCCCTCCAGAATGTTCTGCAGCCGCTCAGTGATATCCTTGACCCTGTCACCAGAGAGGCAGCAAACGATCCTGGAATCTCGTCTGCGGCCACAGAAACGCCCGTCTGTTCCCCTAACTATAGAATCCCCTATCACTATTGCTCTCCTGACCTTCCTCCCCCCACCCCCTACAGCTGAACCACCCATGGTGCTATGGATTTGGCTCTGGCTGCACTCCCCAGAGGAACCCTCTCCCTCACCAGTATTCAGAACTGAACACTGGTTAGAGTGTGAGATGCCCTCAGGGAGACTCCTGCACGACCTGCCTGGTCCTCCTTGACTGTCTGGGGGTCACCCAGTCCCTCTTTGCCTGCACTTTCTTAAGCTGCGGGGTGACCACCTCCTGAGACGTGCTTTCCACGTAGCTCTCAGCCTCACGGATACACTGCAGTGACACCAGCTGCTGCTCAAGGTCCGAAATCCTGGGTCTCGAGCTCCTCCAGCTGGTGACTCTTTCTGCACCTGTGGTTTTCCAGGACACAGGAAGCATCCTGGAGTTCCCACATGGCACAAGATGTGCATTCGACGAGTCTGAGCTGCCCTGCCATGCCTCGGTTTATTAGATTATTAACTAAACTTAACAAAAATAAACTTAAAGACTTTAAAAAAAACACTCACCAGAAAAAAAACTCACCAGCTACTCATCAATCAGTGACTTCCCTTGTGCTGACGTCACATTAGGTGTTTTCTCACCTCTCCACTCTCTCCTCTCTCTCTCCTCCTTTTATCGCTGATCCCATGCTCTGCTCTCTCTCGCTCCTCTCTCTCTGCTCTCTCTCTCTCCTCTCTCTCTGCTCTCTCTCTCCTTTTATCGCAGATCCCACACTCCGCTCTCTCTCTCCTCCTTTTATCATTGATCCCACACTCCGCTCTCTCTCCTCTCTCTCTCTCCTCCTTTTATCACTGATCCCGTGCTCCACTCTCTCTCCTCTCTCTCTCTCCTCCTTTTATCATTGATCCCACACTCCACTCTCTCTCTCTCCCTCTCTCCTCCTTTTATCATTGATCCCACGCTCCGCTCTCCCTCTCTCCTCCTTTTATCATTGATCCCACGCTCCGCTCTCTCTCTCTCCTCCTTTTATCATTGATCCCGCACTCCGCTCTCTCTCTCTCCCTCTCTCCTCCTTTTATCATTGATCCCACGCTCCGCTCTCTCTCTCTCCTCCTTTTATCATTGATCCCACGCTCCGCTCTCTCTCTCTCCTCCTTTTATCATTGATCCCGCACTCCGCTCTCTCTCTCTCCTCCTTTTATCATTGATCCCGTGCTCCACTCTCTCTCCTCTCCCTCTCTCCTCCTTTTATCGCAGATCCCGCACTCTGCTCTCTTTGCCGCATATGATGTGATGGGAGCACCAAGAGAGTTGGGAGGCCAGATTGTTCAGCACCAGCAGCGAGTGAAGGGCTTCTGGCATTCTGAAAAGGACTAGAGTTTTTACATAGTCCCCATTGAAGGATAGGCTGGTGGAGGCAAGAGGAATGGTGGGAACAAGATAAGGATGGCCCCATATAAAGGAGGAGACCATCCTGGATCAATTTCCTCCCTTCCTCATGAGCTGCCCCAGGAAAAGTCCATTCCAATTTGATGCCTAGTGTTTCATTATAGAGAGGCCTCCTAATCTAAATATTTTTGGCAGTCATAATGAGCCTTGTGTAATCTCCCAGTGCGGCCAACTGTGTTTAGAAATGTTTTCAATGTTTGGACTAATCTTTATTTCTATTATTTTGGCTGGCCCATTATCCAGATATTTATTACCTTTTGTGTGAGGAAGTTATGATCTAAATTACTTTTCACCAGCTTAAAGGGCTAAATTATGAGGACAGTTTGCATAAACTTAGCTTGTATCTGAGGTTAATCACTTTGGTAGGAAGAATAGGCTCCAGAACTAGCCGTGTCTCTAGCCAAGCTGTTCCAGTACAGCTACAACACTGGCATCTACCCGACAATGTGGAAAATTGCCCAGGTATGTCCTGTCCACAAAAAGCAGGTCAAATCCAATCCGGCCAATTACCGCCCCATCAGTCTACTCTCAATCATCAGCAAAGTGATGGAAGGTGTCGTCGACAGTGCTATCAAGCGGCACTTACTCACCAATAACCTGCTCACTGATGCTCAGTTTGGGTTCCGCCAGGACCACTCGGCTCCAGACCTCATTACAGCCTTGGTCCAAACATGGACAAAAGAGCTGAATTCCAGAGGTGAGGTGAGAGTGACTGCCCTTGACATCAAGGCAGCATTTGACTGAGTGTGGCACCAAGGAGCCCGAGTAAAATTGAAGTCAATGGGAATCAGGGGGAAAACTCTCCAGTGGCTGGAGTCATACCTAGCACAAAGGAAGATGGTAGTGGTTGTTGGAGACCAATCATCTCAACCCCAGGACATTGATACAGGAGTTCCTCAGGGCAGTGTCCTAGGCCCGACCATCTTCAGCTGCTTCATCAATGACCTTCCCTCCATCATAAGGTCAGAAATGGGGATGTTCGCTGATGATTGTACAGTGTTCAGTTCCATTCACAACCCCTCAGATAATGAAGCAGTCCGTGCTCGCATGCAGCAAGACCTGGACAACATCTAGGCCTAGGCTGATAAGTGGCAAGTAACGTTCGTGCCAGACAAGTGCCAGGCAATGGCCATCTCCAACAAGAGAGAGTCTAACCACCTCCCCTTGACATTCAACAGCATTACCATCGCCGAATCCCCCACCATCAACATCCTCAGGGTCACCATTGACCAGAAACTTAAGTGGACCAGCCATATAAATACTGTGGATACAAGAGCAGGTCAGAGGCTGAGTATTCTGAGACGAGTGACTCACCTCCTGACTGCCCAAAGCCTTTCCACTATCTACAAGGCACAAGTCAGGAGTATGATGGAATACTGTCCACTTGCCTGGATGAGTGCAGCTCCAACAACGCTCAAGAAGCTCGAGACCATCCAGGACAAAGCAGCCCCCTTGATTGGCACCCCATCCACCACCCTAAACATTCACTCCCTTCACCACCGGCGCACTGTGGCTGCAGTGTGTACCATCCACAGGATGCATTGCAGCAAACCGCCAAGGCTTCTTCCTCCCAAACCCGCGACCTCTACCACCTAGAAGGACAAGAGCAGCAGGCACATGGGAACACCACCTGCACGTTCCCCTCCAAGTCACACACCATCCCGACTTGGAAATATATCGCTGTTCCTTCATCGTCGCTGGGTCAAAATCCTGGAACTCCCTTCCTAACAGCACTGTGGGAGAACCTTCACCACATGGACTGCAGCGGTTCAAGAAGGCGGCTCACCACCACCTTCTCAAGGGCAATTAGGGATGGGCAATAAATGCTGGCCTTGCCAGCAACGTCCACATCCCGTGAACGAATAAAAAAAAATAGAAAATAGAATATTTTTTAAATGATGTGAAACTATTAAATGTTGGCGTTCAGAGAGATTTGAGTGTCCTCATGGAACAAACACAGAACTTAACATGCAGGTACAGAAATCAATTAGGACGGCAAATGGCATGTTGGCCTTTATTGCAAGGGGGTTGGTGTACAAGAGTAAGGAAGTCTTGCTACAATTGTACAGGGTTTTGGTGAGACTACACCTGGAGTACCTTGTACAGTTTTGGTCTCCTTATCTAAGGAAGGAGATACTTGTCTTAGAAGTGGTGCAACGAAGGTTCTCTAGATTGATTCCTGGGATGAGAGAGTTGTCCTATGAGGAGAAATTGAGTAGAATGGGCCTAAAATCTCTGGAGTTTAGAAGAATGAGAGGTGATCTCATTGAAACATAAGATTCTGAGGGGGCTTGACAGAGTAAAAGCTGAGAGGTTGTTTCCCCTGGCTGGAGAGTCTAGAACTAGAGGGCATAGTCTCAGGATAAGGGGTCGGCTATTTAAGGCTGAGATGAGGAGGAATTTCTTCACTCAGGAGGTTGTGAATCTTTGGAATTCTCTACCTCAAAGGCCTGTGGATGCTGAGTCATTGAGTATATTCAAGGCTGGGATAGATAGATTTTTGGACTCTTTTGTACTTGAAGTAGATAAGTCACCCGGTCTGGATGGGATGCATCCTAGGTTGCCAAGGGAAGTAAGGGAGGAAATTGCAGAGGTACTGGCCAAAATCTTCCAAACATCCTTAGATACGGGGTGGTGCCAGAGGACTGAAGAATTGCAAACGTTACACCCTTGTTCAAAAAAGGGTGTAAGGATAAACCCAGCAACTATAGGCCAGTCAGTTTAACCTCTGTGGTGGGGAAACTTTTAGAAATGATAATCCGGGACAGAATTAATAGTCACTTGGACAAGTGTGGATTGATTAGGGAAAGCCAGCATGGATTTGTTAAAGGCAAATCACGTTTAACTAACCTGATAGAGTTTTTTGATGAGGTAACAGAGAGGGTAGATGTGGGCAATGCAGTTGATATGGTGTATATAGATTTTCAAAAGGCGTTTGATAAAGTACCGCATGGTAAGCTTGTCATCAAGATTGCTGCCCATGGAATAAAGGGGGCAGTAGCAACATGGATACAGAATTGGCTGAGGGACAGGAAACAGAGAGTAGTGGTGAATGGTTGTTTTTTGGTCTGGAGCGAGGTGTACAGTGGTGTTCCCCAGGGATCAGTGCTGGGATCACTGCTTTTCTTGATATATATTAATGGCTTGTACAGGGTACAATTTCCAAATTTGCAGATGATACAAAACTTGGAAGGGTAGTGAACAATGAGGAGGATAGTGATAGGCTTCAAGAGGATATAGACAGGCTGGTGGCATGGGCAGACATTTAAGAACATAAGAACATAAGAAATAGGAGCAGGAGTAGGCCATACGGCTCCTTGAGCCTGCTCTGCCGTTCATTCAGAACATGGCTGATCTTCGACCTCAACTCTACTTTCCCGCCTGATCCCCATATTCCTTGATTCTCCTAGAGTCTAAAAATCTATCAATCTCAGCCTTGAATGTACTTAATGACTCAGCATCCACAGCCCTCTGGGGTAGAGAATTCCAAAGATTCATAACCCTCTGCGTGAAGAAATTCCCCCTTATCTCAGTCTTGAATGGCTGACCCTTTATCCTGCGACTACGCCCCCTAGTTCTAGACTCTCCAGCCTGAGGAAACAATCTCTCAGCATCTACCTTGTCAAGCCCCTTAATAATCTTATATATTTCAACGTGATCACCTCTCATTCTTCTAAACTCCAAAGAGAATAGACTCATTCTACTCAATCGCTCCTAATAGGACAACCCTCTCATCCCAGGAATTAATCTAGTGAACCTTTGTTGTACCGCCTCGAAGGCAAGTATATCCTTCCTTGGATATTTGTAAACAATTTTACAACACCAAGTTATAGTCCAGCAATTTTATTTTAAATTCACAAGCTTTCGGAGATTTTCTCCTTCCTTCGGAGAAAATCTCCGAAAGCTTGTGAATTTAAAATAAAATTGCTGGACTATAACTTGGTGTTGTAAAATTGTTTACAATTGTCAACCCCAGTCCATCACCGGCATCTCCACATCATGCCTTCCTTGGATAAGGAGACCAAAACTGTACACAATACTCCAGGTGAGGTCTCACTAAAGCCCTGTACAACTGTAGTAAGACTCCCTTACTCTTGTACCCCAACCCCCTTCAATAAAGGCCAACATGCCATTTGCTTTCCTAATTGCCTGCTGTACCTGTATACTAACTTCTTGTGTTTCTTGTATGAGGACACCCAGGTCTCTCTGGACACCAACATTTAATAGTTTCTCAGCATTTAAAGAATATTCTGTTTTGTATTCTTCCTACCAAAGTAAATAATCTCACACGTGGACACTTGACAGATGAAATTTAACGCAGAAAAATGCGAAGTGATACATTTCAGTAGGAAGAACGAGGAGAGGCAATATAAACTAGAGAGCACAATTCTAAAAGGAGTACAGGAGCAGAGAGATCTGGTGCACAATCATTGAAGGTGGCAGGGCAGGTTGAGAAAGCATACGGGATCCTGGGCTTTATAAATAGAGGCATAGAGTACAAAAGTATGGAAGTCATGATGAACCTTTATAAAACACTGGTTCAGCCACAACAGGAGTATTATGTCCAGTCCTGGGCACCACACTTTAGGAAAGATGTGAAGGCCTTAGAGAGGGTGCTGAAAAGATTTACCAGAATGGTTCCAGGGATGAGGGACTTTAGTTACGTGGATAGACTGGAGAAGCTGGGGTTGTTCTCCTTGGAACAGAGAAGGTTGAGAGGAGATTTGATAGAGGTATTCAAAATCATGAAGGGTCCAGGCAGAGTAGATAGAGAGAAACTGTTCCCATTGGCGGAAGGGTCAAGAACCAGAGGACATAGGTTTAAGGTGATTGGCAAAAGAACCAAAGGTGACATGAGGAAAAACTTTACACAGCGAGTGGTTATGATCTGGAATGCACTGCCCGAGGGGGTGGTGAAGGCAGATTCAATCATGGCCTTCAAAAGGGAACTGGATAAGTACTTGAAAGGAAAAAATTTACAAGGCTACAGGGAGAAGGTGGGGGAGTGGGACTAGCTGGAATGCTCTTGCATGTAGCCGGCGCAGACTTGATAGGCCAAGTGGCCTCCTTCCGTGCTGTAACCTGTCTATGATTCTATGATTCCATGAATCTAAGGGAATCTAGGGATATGGGGATCGGGCCGGAAAGTGGAGTTGAGGTCGAAGATCAGCCTTGATCTTATTGAATGGTGGAGCAGGCTCGAGGGGCCGTATGGCCTACTCCTGCTCCTATTTCTTATGTTCTAATGTATTCCCTTGAGTATAGAAGATTGAGGGGTAATCTGATCGAGGTGTTTAAAATGTTAAAAGGATTTGATAGGGTAGATACAGAGAAACCATTTCCTCTGGTCGGGGAATCATGAACAAGGGGACATCATTTTAAAATTAGAACTAGGCCATTCAGGAGCAAAATCAGGAAACACTTTTTCACACAAAGAGCAGTAAAATCTGGAACTCTCCCCCAAAAGGTTATGGATGCTGAGACAATTGAAGCTTTCAAGACTGAGATTGATAGATTTTTGTTCGGTAAGGGTATCAAAGGATACGGAGCAAAGGTAGGAAATGGAGTTGAGATGCAGATCAGCCATGATCTAATTGAATGGCGGAGCAGGCTCGAGGGGCTGAACGGCCCACTCCTATTCCCAATGTTCCTATCTTTATAATTATGACCTTATTTTAAAGTAATATTCAGGATTTATCGTATTTTAGTCGTGTACAAGGAAACATTTCGCAAATTTGAATTTCGCCACGAAACACGGTACCGTGATTGGTGATTGTGGAGCAACACATGGGAAATTAGGCACCGTTGTTGCAGGTTCAGTCTGATTATGGAGTAAGTGAAGTTTTCTTTCAAATCAATTGGACAGCCTGAGTCAGAAGCCACATTATATCCGCTCAGAGATGTATTAACGGTCGCCCCTGAACCACTTTTCTATTGGCTGTAGAGGTTCAGCTTTTTAAAAATATCTTTTCTTGTGGCCCATTTCCTTTAATCTTAGAAACGTTCTTATTGTTCTCCTTTGTATCTTCTCCAAAGATTGCACATCTCTTATATGCTCCCTCGTGTAGTCTGGCCAGTGGATTGCATAGCCTCATGAGGCTTATATTCTATATAGCCTAACATTTTGTTAACTTTTTTAAGTGTCACATTTCATTATCTAGATATTGACAGTGATGAGTCCATTATTATTCCGAAGCTATTTCTGACCTTCCCAGCGCCAATTTGAATACGTTAATTTTGTATTTGTACATCATTCCGACCAACGTCCGTGTTCAATTTAATCTGTTGTTTTTCTGTCCGTTTTCACAAATGATCCAAATCCTTCTGTAAATCACCAGCTGCATTCTCATTTTTATTGCTCTGCCTGTTTTAGTGTAATTTTCAAATTGTACAAAACTGGATTTGGTTTCACAATCTAGATCATTTCTGGAAATTTTTATCCCTCAACCAAAATCATTGAGACAGATTATCTGGTCATTTATCTTATTGCTGTGTTTGGGATCTTGCTGTGTGCACATTGGCTACCACGTTTGCTATATTACAACAGTGTCTACACTTCAAAAGTGCTTCATTGGTTGTAAAGCGCTTTGGGACATCCTGAGGTCGAGAAAGGTGCTATATAAATGCAAGTTTTTCATTTCTTTTTAAATGAGAAGCATCAGAGGTCCAAGCAATGATCCCTGCAGGACAACGGTCAGTCTACGCAAACCCTTTCCTTAGGAGGCATGGCTGTCCTTCAAACTAGCAGTTGCATTAATATCCAATTTGAATTGTTTATGCACCATGTTTGTTTCCACAATTATCATAATTTATATACATATATCCTCAGGCAATCATGATCACAAAATCACAGGGGTAATTCAAAATAAGTGAGTGACAAAGGGGAGAAACCAGGACACATGATCACAAAACACACCTCGCTCAGATTAGCCCCAGCTCGAAAATATTTTCGCACATTTCTTTCCTTTTCCTCGAAAGAAAATAACGTGGCTCCTTTAAATAGAAGAAAATCTCCACTTGCTCCATAACCTAATACGACCTGGTAGAATGGTGCTACGGTTTTGTAGCATTGAACTATTGTACCATTTAGAATTGCTGTATCTGCTCAGTTCAAGAACTGATGTTCTTAATTTAAAAAAACAATTTGAAGCGGTATTTAGATTTCTTCTTTGTCAATTCTGCTGATTTTATAATTAAATTAAGGAATTAACGGCACAAGGTTCTTGAACTGACCAGACCAGAGGGAGCAACTGAAGTCTGAACTGGGCAAATTCAAATGCATTTAAAATGACCTGGAATTGGCCAAATTTGGATTCGGCAATAAACTTCAGTGTTGCTGTGTTTTTTTAAGGTAATATCTGCTTCTCGCCCCTGTGAGTATAATACATAACACAGTATACGTAAGGGGTTTCTTTTTTTACTGTTTCTCGGGCTTATAATAGGTCAGCCAGTTATGTTTTCCTGTGCTGCCCTGCCCGCAGTGCGGTTGCGAATCGCTTACCCCTTCCTGATTCTGAGCTGAGGACTTATTGAGTGGTAACAAAGACAGACAAACAGACCAGTGGATTGGTACAAGGAAAACCAATGTTTATTAATAAGAAAACTAAAACTACAAAGTAAACAGTATAATACAGAAGATAAAAAGAAATCGCTATGGATGTAATACAGTCTTACACTTATCGGGTTGGAAGAAACGGACACATTGAGGGAAAATTCTAAAATCACAAGTTTAGCAATATCCCCTTTAACCCCCACCCTTACACTTATGCTAGGTTGTCTTGTGGCGGCCAGAAAATTAATGCTCACCGGTGAAAACAGATGAAAAGGCCTGGCCTCTGTGCCTGCTGTTGCCGTCGACATGTGGTTGCGAGGTTTACTGGATGGCCTTCCTTCTTAGGTGCTAGCAGACAGACAGGATGGGGCCAAGAGGCGAAGAGAGAAGAGAGAGAGAGATACTGGGCAGCCCCAGTTATACCCTCTTGGTAACAGGTTTTTTTCATACCTCATCAGCTTGCTTCATTGTTTGATTTAAGCACGAAACGTAAGACAAAGGACCCCAATCTCTGGCCCATTTACATTAATGGCCAATTCCTGTATTTCTGAGTTCCATAACTGCTTTAAGACAAAGGACCTAATTTCTGGCCCATTTACATAATGGCCGGTTCCTGTATCGATCTGTTCGCTAACTGCTTTACCATTGTTCCGAATGTACCTTGATGGTTCACCTTTTGTCCTGTGATCACTTCCTGCTCGAATTTTGATATGTTGGCCGGCCATGTTGATAGCTTGCCTCAGGGCTAGAATGCAGCTGCGTTGTTTAAAGAAACCTGTCTGAGACACGAAGCCTGCCGAGTTGTTGAGAATGCAATTTCAAATCTGCCGGTCCTCGGCCATGTGTCTGACTGCAGCCATTTTGAGAGACCTTGGATTTTTTAAAACAGTCACACCAGGGTTTCTTTAATAACTCAAATAAATCTTCGGGGTGGGGGGGAACATGTGAAATTTTGCGAATCCCTTCATATAGCACATTTGCTCAGTTTCACAGACAGACCACAGAGTGGGTTTCCAGTTTGATCTCTGTGGTTTCACAGTAGCACCATATTGTGACTGAAGGGGAGCAAGGTGAGGACTAGTGCTGTGATAGATTGTATTCTAAATCCTTTTTAGTGTGGGGAAAATCCTGTGGCAGATTGAAGAGAAACATATTAGTATCCTAGGTTGAAATAGTATTCATAGTGATTGCTTCTTTCCTCTAAATGTCACTGAAAACACTCAAAGATTAAGTTGGGAGTAT
This sequence comes from Heptranchias perlo, assembly GCF_035084215.1. Classification (NCBI taxonomy): domain Eukaryota; kingdom Metazoa; phylum Chordata; class Chondrichthyes; order Hexanchiformes; family Hexanchidae; genus Heptranchias; species Heptranchias perlo. Next base: position 135,518,214 of record NC_090327.1, on the reverse strand, counting down.
TTTCTATGCAAGGGTCGTTATGATATGGAATGCCTGAAACAGTGCTGGAAGCAGAACCCATAATAACCTTTAAATGGGAAGTGCATAAATATTGGAAAAAGAAAACCTTCAAAGGGAATGGGGAAAGGCCAGGGAAATGGGACTGAATAGATAGTTATTTCGGAGAGCCAGCACAGCCACAGGGGGATGGCTTCGTGTAGCCCCGTACCCAATGCTCTGACCGGCCTAGTATTGTGATGATTTCTCTTGCTGTACTTCAATGATAATAAGATTAGTTGTGTTAACTTTAGCAGACAGAATAGCCGATTTCCAGCAGAAGTTAGTGCTGTGCCAGTAATTACAAGCGAATGGATTGAGAAACGTTCCATCAAATGTTGTATTTTCTAGCACTGCCACTACCTTAGCTAAATGATCAGAAGAGGAAAATATGCGATGTAACAGGCAAATCATAAAAGCTTTCAGCCATGATCTGATTAAATGGCGGAGCAGGCTCGAGGGGCCGTCCGGCCTACTCCTGCTCCTATTTCTTAAGGGGGGCAAAATCAGAAAAGAAATACAACATGCCCACTCAAAAAAAAAAACAGAAAATGCACAACAGATCAGTCAATATGTGAAAGACAAAGATAGATTAATGGTTTGGGTCGTACACTGCAACACTTCTGTTGAATGGTCCCACCTGCAACGTCAACTTATCTTTCTCCCTCAGATGTTGATCGACCTGTGGCGAACCTCTCGCATTTTCTGTTTGCATTTCAGATTTTCAGTGCCCGTGGCTTTTCTTTCTAATCACACCAATTGCTACAGGCCGCAGGTTCGTCAAAATCGTGTTGCTGCATTTTCTTCCACAGTCAGTATAAGTATCAGCACAATATTAGTGCAAAAATTCAACTGTATTTATTACGAAGAAACCTAGGCCTATAGCGCCATCTGGGTTAACAGGAGTAGGAGAGAAGGTGGGGTAGGCGAAGGGGTATTAATTCAGTGACACCAAGCTTGGGTTTGAAAGCCAGTAGAGAGTAGGAGGAAGGAAAGACTGGGGGAGTTCCACAGTTTTGAGCTCCTGGGAAAGAATAAATTACAGGAGGAGACTACAAGATAGAAACTAGAGTTGGAGCTGTTCTCATACAATTGCTTAAAGCATGAGTGCCAAATTCTTCTTTGCGCTATTTTATTGTCGGTATTGGCCTATTTATTTTAGATGGGTTAATGCCACTGCTAAAGTAGCACTGACGAATTTTGTACAGTTTAGCATTCAGATGATAATGGTGCCAATTGTAATTTCAACACATACACATATTTATACTTGGTTACTCTTATATAAATTTATTATAAAATAGGTACAGACAACGGAAGACATTTTAAAACTGAGACTGTTTGCTCTGTCTTCATACTCTGTATTTTGGAAGTTGGCAGCATATAATAAAACTCAGGCTGAGTAAGTAAATCCCCTAGTTTAGATGGTATTTGATGGCATTGACAATCGTTATGATGGAGTCAATGGACACTGGGGAGGTACCACATGATTGGAAACAGCCTAATATAGTGCCCACATTCAGAAAGGGTGACAAAACAGACAGAGGTAATTACAGACCTATTAATCTTACTTCAATTCAGTGTAAATAATGGAATTAATGGATCATCCTGGAATGCAAAGATAACCCCCGGCTTCTCTTCACCACTACAAACAGTCTTCTTAAACCCTTCTCCTCTGCCCCCTCCACCCTCACCTCCAACGAAAAGTGCGAGGAGCTCATGGATTTCTTTGTCACTAAGATTGAGACCATCCGTTCAGCTGCCTCTGCTGCTTCCCTCCCTTCTCCAGCCCACCAAGCCAAACTTCCCCTATTGTTCCCCCCTGCCCTAGCCCTGAACTCGCATCTTTCTCTAGTTTCTCTCCTATCTCCTCATCCGCCTCCTCCGAGCTCATCTTGACCATCAGACCCACCTCCTGCTCCCTTGACCCTATTCCCACCAAACTGCTGACCACCCAACTTCCCTTCCTGGTCCCCATGTTAGCTGATATTGTTAACTCAGGTACTGTCCCCCTCCCCTTCAGATCTGTTGTCATTACCCCCCTCCTCAAAAAACTCAGCCTTGACTCCTCTGTCCTTGCAAACTACCGCTCCATCTCCAACCTCCCTTTCCTCTCTAAAGTCTTTGAACATGTTGTCGTCGCCCAAATCCGTGCTCTTCTTTCCCGCAACTTGATGTTTGAATCCCTCCAATCAGATTTCCGCCCCTGCCACAGTACTGAAACGGCCCTTATCAAAGGCACAAATGACATCCTATGTGACAGTGACCGTGGTAAACTATCCCTCCTCATCCTTCTCGGCCTGTCTGCAGCCTTTGACACGTTGACCACACCATCCTCCTCCTCCAACACCTCTCCTCCGTCATCCAGCTGGTGTGACAGCGCTCACCTGGTTCCATTCTTATCTAGGAACATAGGAACAGGATTAGGCTATTTAGACCCTCGAGTCTGTTCCACCATTCAATGAGATCATGGCTGATCTGTGATCTAGCTCCATATACCTGCCTTTGGCCCATATCCCTTAATACCTTTGGTTGCCAAAAAGCTATCTATCTCACATTTAAATTTAGCAATTGAGCTAGTATCAATTGCCGTTTGCGGAAGAGAGTTCCAAACTTCTACCACCCTTTGTGTGTAGAAATGTTTTCTAATCTCACTCCTGAAAGGTCTGGCTCTAATTTTTAGACTGTGCCCCCTACTCCTAGAATCCCCAACCAGCGGAAATGTTGGGATCACTACTGTTTTACACCAGTGACTTGGATACAGAAACTCAATGCCAAATGGTCAAATTTGCAGATGATACCAAACTTGGAGAGGCAGTGGAATCAAAAGAGGCAGCCCAGAAATTAGAAATGAGTTATGCAAAATATGTGAATAATGGCAGATGAAATTTAATATAGGCAAGTATAAAGTGCTGCACATAGGAAGGCAAATGTAAACTCAATGCTCAACATGTCTAATCAATGCAGAGCAGCAATCATCAAAGCCAATAGAATGTTGAACTATATCGGTAAAACAGAATCAAGCGCGAGGAAGCCAAAGTTGTGCTAAAGTTGGATTAGGTACCTACTGTCTCATGATCTGTAATGTAGTCACCCAACAAACAAGTTTACCAACAAGTATTTCAGCTGGCTCATATTGGCAACTTTTACCCACAGAATCTCCTGGGAAAGTATTTGCTGTAAACCAGTCTCTCAACCCACAAAGTAAACAACTGATGCGTGTGGTTTCTCTATATAGTTTGATTCTTTCGATAGTGACTAAATCAACGAGACTAGAGAATTTGAATACAAAGCAAGTGCAGCAAGCTTGATACCCTAATATCAAAATACAATGGCTCAAAAAGCAAGACTGGGTGGGCACACCTAATTTTGTTGAAGGCTTAGGAGCAAAATTATATTAGATTTTTTTATATTTCTAAGCACTTACTTCCTAACAGCCCATTCATTCTTAGCAATAATGAAACAAAAATAATCTAATTGTCATTCTCAAAACGTTTTACAACTAACTGCACTAAAAATACCCTCTGATAATTGGTGTTGGTAACCGTGAAAAATTATTTCTCTTGCTCCTTCTTCGCTTCTTTCCCTCCATCTCCTCCTTCCTTTCATTCTTTCTCCTCTTCTCATTCTTTTCTGTTTTTCTCTCTCCTCCTTTCCTCTGTCTCTCTCCCTCTACCTGCTCTCTCTGTTTCCCCTTCTATTTCCTCCTTCCCTTCTCTCTTTTTCTCATCTGTATTTTAAGTTTGCAACTTTGCAAAAAATAAAATGAGTTTGTCAGGTCGGTCAGTAAAATCTTTTAAGGAGGCTGCAGGCCTCCATATTGACAAGTTTTTAATTTTTTTCTCCTGGGGGCCGGGATTCCCGGGCCTTCTGCTTTATGCCACGTAAGAGGAGGCGAGAAGGCCCAGATCGACAGGTAAGTGCCTTTATTGCACTGCTTGTGGGCCAGGAGTGTTTCTTTCAGGCCCAACAAGCCTACCTGCCCCGATCCCAGACACCCAATCAGCTGAACCCTGCTCTTCACCATGTCCGACCCCCTCCATGATCTCCAACCCTCCCCACGATCTCCGACCTCCCCACGATCTCCGACCCCCTCCATGATCTCCGATCCTCCCCACGATCTCCGACCTCCCCACAATCTCCGACATCCCCACGATCTCCGACCCCCTCCATGATCTCCGATCCTCCTCACGATCTCCGACCTCCCCACAATCTCCGACCCGCCTCCACGATCTCTGACTCCCCCACGATCTCTGACTCCCCCACGATCTCTGACTCCCCCACGATCTCCGAACCCCCCCACAATGTTCGACTCCCCCCGCTGTCCGACCCCGATGACCCACGACTCCCCCGATGACCCCCAGACCCCCGATGACCATGACTCCCTGATGACCCCGACTCCTTGATGAACCCGACATCCTGATGACCCTCGATCCTCGCAATGACCCCCGAACCCCCTACCCCTTGACCAACCCACCCTCCCCACCCCCACCATCTAAGACTTTCCTGCTGGCATCTGCTCCCTGGCTGCTCTCCCGTCTGATTAACAGCCAAACTGTCAACCTGTCTGGCCTGTTAGGTAGGAAACCTACAGAAAAAGAATAGAAGTTCTCCTTTCGTCAAAATTGTAAGGACGTCCGGGAAACCGGTACTTCCAGTTTTCCCATCAGGAATTCTCCCACGCCCCTGTCCCAGCTCCCTGTTAAAATTTACCCCTTTATGTCTTCATAGCAAGCGTCTAAAGTGTTTCAAATTTATTAATTGTTCAAACAGACTATAAATGGGTAGAGTCCAAAACCAGATGGTAGGCAGAATAGGGACAGGGCATGATGCCTTGTAAGCCCAGTTGTAAAGTTTCTGTCAGCCTGTTTAAGGCGGCAGAATATTGTTCACTGTGAGTCTGAATGGCTGTTGTCAGGGCCTGAATGGACTCATTGATGAGCTGTGCTTGAACCTCAACGGAGGCTAGCCTTCCCTCCATCGCAGACACTCCCGCACCTACCTGCGCCACCATCTCAGAGAGTTGCTCACGTCCCCGTGACAGTATCTCAGAGAGTTGCTCACGTCCCTGTGACACTATCTCAGAGATGCCCTCATGTCCCTGTGACAGTATCTCAGAGATTCCCTCCCGTACCTGTGCCACCATTCCACTAATGCAGGAGTTGGACTCCTACATCCTCTGCGCTATTATGGAGAATGCGCGTGGCACCTGTTCCAGTACCTTGCAAATGTGCTGCTGTCCCTCGATCATTCTCCTTTTAAAGGATGGCCCCCTGGGGTTCAGTATCTGTGTCCAGCTGAGCAGAGCCTGGGGAGGAGTGATCCCACCGACACGGACTCTCCACAGCTGCCCCTGCCGCCAGTATCTGCTCGTGCTCCCTTGTGTGTGGTGACTTACCAGGTGCCAACCCAACTAACTGACTACTAGGACCCACTGAGGTGTGAGTATCTGCGCTGTTGAATGGCTCGCTAAGATGTGACGGTGCACCCTCAGAGGCTGACAGGTCCTCTGAGGAATTGCCCTCTGCCGTCACAGCAATTGCTGAAGGGCCTGGAAGAGAACAGAAAGCAATATTAAGCATCATCACAGATGTGTCATGTTGTGATGAGCATACTGAGGTGTTCAACATGGCAATCACTGTTAACATCAATTCATGTTGTGTGTGATGAATGTTAAAGTTGTGTCTCCAGACGTTTGTCGGGTGCCAGACTTGGCGTCCCCAACGGACAGGCACTCGAGGGTACGGCTGATCTCCAGGGCCTCCTACTCCACTGTTTGTTGTGGCCCCCCTCCAGTCCTCGCCCTCTCGCGTGCATTTTGCTAGAAGGGGAGAAAGTACAGATGTGTGAGTGAGTGATGGTAAAGTGGCCAACCCATGAATGCATTGGTTTAGGTGCGGCTGACCGTGAAAGAGGTGCATCAGAGGGTGAGTATGAGACAGAGCCATCACATTGGATGAAAATTGAGGTGAGTGGTAGTGGTGGGGTCACAAATGGGGAGGTGAGGAAGTGCAGGTAAGTTGAGGATGAGCTTTGAGTGGGTGTGAGGAGTGATGTGATAGAATAATGTTGGCAGTGCAGAATGAGTTGGGGGGGTGGGGGCGGTGATGTGGAGGACAGAGTGTAGGAGAATCAGTAAGTGTACTCACTTTTGCTGACCTAGTTAGGTCATTGAAGCGCTTCCAGCACTGGATCCAGGTGCAGGAGACGTTGCTGCTGCTGGTGACCTCCTCTGGCACCTCGAGCCAGGCCTTCTTGGTGGCAGAGGCAGGGCACGTCCTCCCGTCCGCCAGGTAAAACAGATCCCTCCTCCTCCTCACCCCATGCAGTAGCACCTGAAGTGAGGTATCATTGAACCTTGGACCAGCCTCGCCCCTGGGCTGCTCCATTGTGCTGTGTGGGTGTTTGCTCCAGGAGCAGCCATTGGAGGACTGCCCCTTTAAATAGAGCTCCTCCAGCTGACAGCCTGTGATGCGGGTGCGCAGTCCGCCCACTGCACAACTTTCGGACGACAAACCCGGAACCTACGTTAAGGGGCACCAATTGAGTTGTGATCGCGTGGGGAATGGTAAGATTTTAGTTTTCATGTTTGCCACGCGCCCATTGACCCCTCCCCCCACTGCCATCCCACCACCCTTTCAAAATTGAGCCCTTTGTGTCCTCCCCACAGCTTACTTTCATCAGCAAACTTGGATACATTACACTCCGTCCCTTCATCTAAGTCATTAATATAGATTGTAAATAGCTGAGGCCCAAGCACCGATCCTTGCAGCACCCCACTAGTTACAGCCTGCCAACCTGAAAATGACCCGTTTATTACTACTCTCTGTTTTCTGTATGTTAACCAATCCTCTATCCATGCTAATATATTACCCCCAACCCCATGAGCCCTTATCTTGTGTAACAACCTTTTTTGTGGCACCTTATCGAATGCCTTTTGAAAATCCAAATATACTACATCCACAGGTTCCCCTACTAGTTACGTTGTCAAAAAACTCTAATAAATTTGCCCCTTTCATAAACCCATGTTGACTCTGCCTAATCATATTATGATTTTCTAAGTGCCCTGTTACCATGTCCTTAATGATGGATTCCAGCATTTTCCTGATGACCGATGTCAGGCTAACTGGCCGGTAGGTCCCTGTTTTCTCTCCCTCCTTTCTTGAATAGCGGGGTTACATTTGCTACCTTCCAATCCACTGGGACCGTTCTAGGATCTAGGGAATTTTGGAAGATCAAAACCAATGCATCCACCTCTTTTAGAACCCTCGGATGTAGGCCGTCAGGTCCAGAGAACTTATCGGATTTTAGCCCCATTAATTTCTCAAGTACTTCTTCCCTACTGATATTAATTACTTTAAGTTCCTCACTCAATAGACCCTTGGTTCCCTACTATTTCTGTTATGCTTTTTGTGTCTTCCACTGTGAAGACAGATACAAAATATTTGTTTACCACTGCTTTTCAACAGTCATACCCTTTAGTCTAATTTCCCAATCTACCTTAGCCAACTCGCCCCTCATACCAATGTAATTGACTTTATTTAAGTTTAAGACTCTGGTTTCTGACTTAAGTACGTCACTCTCAAACTCAATGTGAAAGTCAATCATATTATGATCACTCTTCCCCAGAGGGTCCTTTACTGTGAGTTTACTAATTACCTGTCTCATTACACAATACAAGATCTAAAATAGCCTGTTCCTTGGTTGGTTCCATGACGTATTGTTCACCTTGGCAAGAATGTAGTCATTTCCATGCCACCCTCAAAAAATATTGAGAATTTGAGATTATTCAGTATCAACACTTTTAACATATGCTGGAATACCAGAGCTGGTTATGATTTTTCCCCAGGTGATCAAGATGACACTGACAGTGTGCTAGACAACCCTGGAGTCATTGGTCAAGATACTTTTGGAGCCAGTATTGAAATTCCATCCTGCAGTAATATTTCTCACAGAAAAAGGTAGGTGACTCCAGCATTGTAAAACTATAGCCCAGTGCGCAGATGGTAGCTTCACATTTCAGAAATTATAAGCATGTACAGCCTGTGAGCAAAATTTGTTTGACATATAACAATGCATTTTTATTTTCCAGTATATATAGACAGTGCAAGTCCATTTAATGAGAAGAGGTGTTGGGCAATGTAAAAGCAGTTTTTAATCAAGCTGTGTATTTAAACCAATAAATAACCCTGCAAAGACAGGTAACTTTTAATTGATTGGTAAATGATATGGTTGTTTATTCAAGAGTAAATATTAAATAAAAAAACCTGATAGATGAAGTCATCAGTCCTTTGAGTGACTGCAACTCCCTACAGAATAATGTGGAATATTGAGCTGAAATACCAATCCACTGGCAAAGTGCCATTTAAATACAAAAGAGCCATTCAAGTAAAATTAATTCAGGTGTGTGATAAATAGAACTAGAAGAAAGTGAGAACATGCTTCACTGACTTACTCATAGACAACTTTAGTTCGAAAAAATGTTCCACGCTGGAATTCGGTAGCTGACTAGTTTGTTACTTTCTTTATAATTTTTGATGCAAGTTTGTGATTACGCAGGTGATGGACGTCAGTATTTGAGAAATAAAACATTCTTCCATTTATTTGCACCTCGCACCAGGATTGCAGATTGGATAGAATGGCTAATTTTCTGACTTTGTGGTTTCAGGGAGTGCCTTGCACACTGATAGTGTGTAATAAGCTCGGGTGCTTCTGGAGAGGAGGAGTGTTTGCAGGGAGCGCCGGTCAGGAAACTGCCTGATTTGCATTCCATTTAAAATGAACAAAATGTATAAATGAAGGGAGGGGAGAGAAATGTCCTGTACACAATTTCCCAATATTTGTACCAGCTTGACGTTGTGGTAGCACTCCGACCTCTGAGTTACAAGGTCGTGGGTTCATACTCCACCACAGGACTTGAGCACATAATCTAGGCTGACCCCTCAGTGCCATACCGATGGAGTTTGTTATTGTCAGAGGTGCCGTCTTTTGGATGAATTGTTAAGCTGGAGCCCCGTCTGCCGTCTCAGGTGGACGTTATAGATGCCACTATTCAAACTAGAGCAAGGGAACACTTATGGCATCCTCAGCAAAATTTATCCTTCAACTGCCACCACTGCAAAAACAACACTACACTTAAAAAGTAATTAATTGGCCGTGAAGCGCTTTGAGACATCCTGAGGGCATGAAAGGTGTTATATAAATGTGGGTGCAGGACGCTCAGTGATATGTATGCTCATGCATAATGGATGTCCAGGATTCCTGAACAATTGGAACTGTACAGTGAAATCCTACTGTGTGTTTTCAGGACATTTTTTGATTTTTGTTTTGCCTTTATTTTGCTGTCACATGGTTTCTGAGGAGCACTTGTAGCAATTGCTCTTCTGTTTCTTCTCCCCTCTACAGCTCCATTACTGCCACCAATGGGCTTCCCAATGGGAATCCTTTTCTGGGAGGAGTTAGTGGATGACCAGTGGAGGGATGCCAGGCAGGTCTGGCAGAATCAGGCATGTTTTGTGCCTATACCTTCACCTGCATATCTACAAAAGGAAGTGCATGTACCTGGCTTTGCAGAAGCTCCAGTTCCCAAGGAAAGCTGTGACAGCAGTGCCAATGGCACTAAAATGATATGTAAATGACTGACTATCTATACTGATGGAAGGTTTTTCAGAAATACACCAAACACACGGGGGGAGGGTGAAATTGGACTTTCGCGGTAGCGCAAAGCAGGCGATAGCAAATCAGTGGCCCGGTTTACACCCTGCCTGATTTTCTTTTCTGTAATCGGGTGGGGTGTAAAAGGGGCTGCTGATTTGTTAGTGCCCGTCTTACGCTACTGCCAAAGTTCAGTTTCCCACCCATTATGTCTTGCTTTCAGTTGTACTGCATGAAAGATGATCAACAGCCAACACAACCAGATTGGGCACATCTGCCAAGATGCCACCAATGGCTGGGGATGCAGCTCAGTGGTGGAACGTTTAAGGCAATTAGCAAAAGAACTAGGGAGGAGATGAGGAGAATTTCTTTTACGCAGCGAGTTGTAATGATCTGGAATTCACTGCCTGAAAGGGCGGTGGAAGCAGTTTCAATAGTAACTTTCAAAGGGGAATTCGATAAATACTTGAAGGGAAAAAAATGCAGGGCTATGTGGAAAGAGCAGGGGAGTGGGACTGATTGGATAGCTCTTTCAAAGAGCCGGCACAGGCACGATGGGCCGAATTACCTCTTTCTGAGGCGTATGATTCTATGTTGGCAACCATTGGCGCACCTACCTGGCACAGGCTGTGGGGTCAGTGGAGAACCGACTGCAGAGCTGTACCATCTATCACAAGGACCTCTGCAGCTAATGTGCACCATAGAGCTGTCGCAAAGTGACTGTGCGGGTCAGCTGCAGCCTCCAACTTGCCTCCGCCTCCTTCCAGAAATGCTCTAATGCTGACTTACAAATGGTGACGTGGAATGACAAATGAGGTCACCTTCGTCATAACCACCTCTTGCAGCACAGTTAGGAAACGATCAAACAGGAAGCTGGGTGCTGAGCCACTCGATCACCTGCCTGCAGACTCGTGTCTGCATGTCGGGTTTCCTTTCTCTTCACTTTTTGCCTGTCACGTCTTAGCTCCCTATCCCTGCAGATCTAGCTAAGACTGCAGGGGTGAAATGACTTTGGGACCTTTTCGACACTACCCTATAATTGTTTGCATCTGTTTAAGTATCATCAACACCACTATTCTCTGCTCCCTGCAAAAGTCCAAATCTGCACCTTAAAGTCTCAAACCTTTAAGCCACATCTCCTTGGGATAATTGCTTCCATACCCCGGATGATTGCCTCTAATATTTGTATGCAAGCTTATTTATCAAATGTATTTCCTTACTTTGCATCCAGAGCTTAATACTTTTTCCTCACCGTTACCACTATGTTTGACGACACCTAATGATATATTCCAGATGGAGCAATTCCCCAGTTCATTCACAATAGGACCACTTAATCACATTTACATGTTTCATGTTCCCGATGCACATTCTCTTTTGCATAATATGAGATGGAGAAGAAGGTAGAGTTTAAAAGCGCTGGCTGATTTTAAACCAGGATGCATCTTAAACCATTTTCCACCCAATAACTATTTTCTAATTTGAGCAGACTTATTAATTATTGATTTGATTATTGTATTTAGTTTACAAAACTGATGCAAAAATATGGATATATTCACACTTCTTTAACAAAAAATATTTTGTACAGATCAAAACCAGCGTCCAAAATACAACCCACTGAAAGCAGGTCTCAACACTATCAGGTAAGAGGACATATTAACTGATTCCAGTATTTTTTCAATGATTGTTTGACAGATACAATTTGTTTACCAGAGAACTCTTGTTTCCTGTGTCGAACAGATTGCCATTACAATCAGTGAGGCTCGGCAGTTGGCCGGGGAAAATATTGACCCGACAGTAATAATTGAGGTTGGGGGTGAGAAAAAGCAAACAACAGTGAAAGAGGCGACAAATTCTCCTTTTTACAATGAGGTAAAAGTATTGAATCACTCATGTTAATAATTACATGTCTGTTGTGAACATATGATGGCGGTATAGTATGTTGAGGGTTTAGACATTAGTTTTGAAAGGATCAAAATGGCTTTCAAAGTTCAAATAGCAATTTGGAAACATATCCCGAATAGAAAAACAGTGGGGTGAATGTTGCTCCAGAGCGGAATCCGGATGAATGGCTGGATGCCCGCTAGTCCTATCAAAAGGCCGGTACCTGGTCCATTTTGAGGAAACGGAGCCCCTCGTGTAGCCTGCCGACTCCGGGCCAGCACAATGATTCCAGGGATGAGGGACTTTAGTTACATGGATAGACTGGAGAAGCTGGGGTTGTTCTCCTTGGAACAGAGAAGGTTGAGAGGAGATTTGATAGAAGTATTCAAAATCATGAAGGGTCTAGACAGAGTAGATAGAGAGAAACTGTTCCCATTGGCAGAAGGGTCAAGGACCAGAGGACATAGATTTAAGATGATTGGCAAAAGAACCAAAGGTGACATGAGGAAAAACTTTTTTACACAGCGGGTGGTTATGATCTGGAATGCACTGCCCGAGGGGATGGTGGAGGCAGATTCAATCATGACCTTCAAAGGGGAACTGGATAAGTACTTGAAAGGAAAAGATTTGCAGGGCTACGGGGATAGGGCAGGAGAGTGGGACTGGCTGGATTGCTCTTGCATAGATCCGGCATGGACTCGATGGGCTGAATGGTCACCTTCTGTGCTGTAACCTTTCTATGATTCTAATATCAGGTTGTTCGGTCTGCGAATGGTGGGAGAGGGGGTCGGTGGGGCGGGGGAGGCAGAGCGACAGCGGCCCAGGCTGGGTTTGTGCAGCCTGGAGGAGCACTCTTGCTCCTCTCAGCCCAACAAGTATCAAGAGTTACTCACCTTCCGGGTCCTTGTCAGCCCAGCCACCAGCTGATAGTGGGCGGAGCCTGCACGGAGCATGCTCCACCCAGCTCAGCCCAAAAATGGCATTGGGTTTCCATTGACTTCATAGAAGCCCAATTTAAATAGTTCAATCAGCTGGGTCCCCCTGCTCGATGGACCTCAGCAAAATGGCGAAGGCCACCAGGACTGCAGCAATGGGGCAGCAAGTTCTTGCACTCCATTTTCATGTTACTATCGTCCCGTTTCCACCGGATGGGAGGCCTGAAAATTGAGCCTATAAATCCTATTGGTAGTGCCTTGGAGCCGCTATACCCTGTGCCATTTTGAGGAAGCCAAGCACGGGGTAGACTGCCCAAAATGGAAGGTCATAGGTTCACACTTGGGAATCTTGACACGTTGACTGACTGATCTTCACTGTGTTGCTGTGGGATTACTGAGTCGTCCAGGTCTCCTCCCATACAGCAGATACCTGGAAATTCCTGCACACGATGGTAATAGAGTGACATTGACAGAGGACAGGAGGTTGGCCAATCCCTCCCCACCCCACCCCCCAACACAGACACACACACACGCTCTCCGCTAGGAATGATGTGTGACATGGAGATTCCGTAGAAGGGGAAGAAGCAAAAATAGCATATATTCTGCAAAGATGTTATCTTTTTAAGATTGTGTATAGTAACATAGAAACATAGATAATAGGAGCAAGAGTAGGCCATTCGGCCCTTCGGGCCTGCTCCGCCATTCAAAATGATCATGGCTGATCGTCTAACTCAGTACCCTGTTCCTGATTTTTCCCCATATCCCTTGATCCCTTTAGCATTAAGAAATATATCTGTCTCCTTCTTGAATACATCTAATGACTTGGCCTCCACTGCCTTCTGTGGTAGAGAATTCCACAGGTTCACCACCCTCTGAGTGAAGAAATTTCTCCTCATCTCGGTTCTAAATATCATATCCCTTATCCTGAGACTGTGACCCCTGGTTCTGGACTCCCCAGCCATCGGGAACATCCTCCCTGCATCTAGTCTGTCTAGTCCTGTTAGAATTTTATATGTTTCGATGAGATCACCTCTCATTCTTCTAAACTCTAGTGAATATAGGCCTAGTCGACCCAATCTCTCCTCATACGAGGAATCAGTCTGGTAAACCTTCGTTGCACTCCCTCCATGGCAAGGACATTCTTCCTCAGATAAGGAGACCAAAACTGCACACAATACTCCAGATGTGGTCTCACCAAGGCCCGGTATAACTGCAGTAAGACATCCCTGCTCCTGTACTCAAATCCTCTTGCAATGAAGGCCAACATACCATTCGCCTTCCTAACTGCTTGCTGCACCTGAATGCTCGCTTTCAGCGACTGGTGTACAAGGACACCCAGGTCTCCTTGCACCTCCCCTTTTCCCAATCTATCACCATTCAGATAATAATCGGCCTTTATGTTTTTACAACCAAAGTGGATAACCTCACATTTATCCACGTTATACTGCATCTGCCATGTTCTTGCCCACTCACCCAACTTGTCTAAATCACATTGGAGCCTCTTTGCATCCTCCTCACAGCTCACATTCCACCCCAGCTTTGGGTCGTCTGCAAACTTGGAAATGTTACATTTAGTTCCCTCATTCAAATCATTGATATATATTGTGAATAGCTGGGGCCCAAGCACTGATCCCTGCGGTACCCCACTAGTCACTGCCTGCCACCCAGAAAAAGACCCATTTATTCCTACTCTCTGTTTCCTGTCTGTCAACCAATTCTCAATCCATGCCAGTGTATTCCCCCCAATCCCATGTGCTTTAATTTTGTACACTAATTTCTTGTGTGGGACCTTATCAAAAGCCTTCTGAAAATCCAAATACACCACATCCACTGGTTCTCCCCTATCTATTCTACTAGTTACATCCTCAAAAAACTCCAGTAGATTTGTTAAGCATGATTTCCCTTTCATAAACCCATGCTGACTTTGTCCAATCCCATTAATGCCCTCCAAGTGTTCTGTTATCACGGGCTCGATTTTAGCGTCGGGTTTCCGGCGGGTTTCCAGCGGGGGGGCCCCGAAAATCCCGATATCCGGTCACGTGACCGGATCGCGACGAAATCCCGGCCACTTCCGGGTACCGCGTTGACGTGCGGGGCTGCGCGCGCAAGCCCCGCTGGTGGGAATCCCGCAGGCAATTAAAGCCAGCGGGGTTCCACTTGAGAGTACTTACCTTGCTTGTTGAGGTCAGTTAATGAGCTGAAGCAGCTGTCAAAAGAGGAAGTGTGGGATTTTAGGTTCAAGGCAGTGAGTTTCCCACACTGGGTGAAACAGTCTCTCTCCAACCAGGCGTGTTGCAGCCAGCAGCCTGTGGCAGGTGCCAAGGTGCGCTCCACGGGGGAGAGCCCTCACCCACGCAGCAGGCCACCGCGTCACATAGGGCAACCCCTGCCCCCCACCACCCCCCGCCAAGCCAGAGGACAGACCGACACGAAACCGCAGCCCCAGTCCGAGGAACCATCCACCTACCCTGCACAACCCCTCAGACCAACACCTGCCAGATGGGTGGTGTGTCCCTCGGAGGACGAACAAAATGACCAGCCCCAGCAGCCTCGCAGTCCACGTCGTCCGCCGCAGAGACGTGGAGCCCCCCAACACGGTGTTGTTGCACGCCCACCTGCACAGCAGGAGGGAGGGCTACCGCAGAGAGAGACGCGTCGCAGAGGGCACTACCCTCGCCACAGGGTCCACAGACCGAGGCGCAGCTCCCCGGACCTCTCCGAGCAGCAGTGCACAGGGAGGCGCAGATTCGCTCGACATGTAGTCGTGGAGATCTGCAGCCTCTTTCATGCCGAGCTGCTCCTGGCTGGCCCCAGCACCAACTGCTTACCTGTCGCTGTCAAAGTCACCACTGCCCTCCACAACTTCTCCTCCGCATCCTTCCAGGGTGCAGCCGGCTACACCGCCGATGTCTCTCAGTCGTCTGCGCGGACGAGCCCTGCAAATACACCTGCACCTACTCTGCAGTAACACGATGGGTGGCATCAGTGGTGGGTCCTCATAGTGATACCCAGGAGCGGGCATTATTGGACACAACGGACAGGATTCGCGGAGACATGGCAGTGGTGGTGTCAATATAATGTGTGCTGTTTGTTGCTCTGAAATTCAATATGGGTAACACCCATGACAAACCCTCAGACACCCTTGTGCATCCCCTTCATGCTCATGACACGTTTGCCTTACGCTGCCTACTGCACATATGTGATGCATGCCCTGTGGCTGCAGCACAGGTGGTGGCAGGTTGAGTGAGGCTGGCCGTGAGGGAGATGCACGGGAGGGTGAGTATGGGATGGAGCAATAAGATTGTATGAGGATTGGGTTGCGTGTTAGTGGCAGGATGAGTACTGGCGAGGTGAGGAGGTGGAGGTAAGATGAGGATGGGGTTTGAGTGGGTGTGAGAGGTGATGTGACAGAGTAGTGTTGGCGGTGCCGAAGGAGATGTGGGGTGGGGGCAGTGATGTGGCAGACGGAGTGTAGGGGAAAGACTTTGTGTTCTCACTGTGGCTGACCTACTGAGGTCATTGCAGCGCCTCCTGCACTGTGTGCAGGTGGGCGATATGTTGGTGGCGCAGGTGACCCCCTCTGCCACCTCAAGCCAGGCCTTCTTGGTGGCGGAGGCGGGCCCCTTCCTCCCGCCCGCCGGGTGGAAGATCTGTGTCCTCCCCCTCCTCCTCACCCCATCTGATGATACCTGGGGTGAGGCATCATTAAACTGGGAGCAGCCTTCCCCCTGGGCTGCTCCATGCTGCAATTTGTCCCATTGGTTGCAGCATCTGTCAGTGGAGGACTGCCCCTTTAACTAGAGAGCCTCCAGCTGACAGATCGTACTGCGCATGCGCAGCCCGCCCGACGTGCAGGCCAGCGCCGCGGACCCCGGAGGAGCAGGTAATTGATTCCTATTAGTGTGTTGCCTGCTACGATCGCGCGGGCAACCCACTAATTTCACCGAGCGTGTTGACCACGCTCCCGAAACCCAACCCGCCGGAAACCCGCAGGCCTGGTAAAATCAGGCCCCACATCTTTTATAATAGACTCTAGCATTTTCCCCACTACTGATGTTAGGCTAACTGATCTGTAATTCCCTGTTTTTTCTCTCCCTCCTTTTTTAAATAGTGGGGTCACATTTGCCACCCTCCAATCTGTAGGAACTGTTCCAGAGTCTATAGAATTTTGGAAGATGATCACCAATGCATCCACTATTTCCAGGGCCACTTCCTTTAGTTCTCTGGGATGTAGACTATCAGGCCCTGGGGATTTGTCAGCCTTTAGCCCCATTTATTTCTCTAGCACTATTTTTTTACTAATACTGGTTTCCTTCAGTTCCTCCCTCTCACTAGACCCTTGGTTCCCTAACATTTCTGGGAGGTTATTTGTGTCCTCCTTTGTGAAGACAGAACCAAAGTATGTGTTTAATTGTTCTGCCATTTCTTTGTTCCCCATTATAATTTCCCCCATTTCTGACTGTAAGGGACCTACATTTGTCTTCACTAATCTTTTTCTCTTGACATATTTATGGAAGCTTTTACAGTCAGTTTTTATGTTCCCTGCTAGTTTACTCTCATACTCTATTTTCCCCCTCTTAATCAATCTCTTTGTCTTCCTTTGCTGAATTCTGAACTGCTCCCAATCTTCAGGCTTGCCGCTTTTTCTGGCAATTTTATTTGTCTCCTCTTTGGATCTAATACTATTCCTAATTTCTTTTGTAAGCCACGGTTGAGCCACCTTTCCTGTTTTATTTTTGTGCCAGACAGGAATGAATATTGTTGTAATTCCTGCACATGTTCTTTAAATATTAGTCATTGCTTATCCACCGTCATCCCTTTTAGTAAAGTTCCCCAATCTATCATAGCCAAATTGCACCTCATACTTTCGTAATTTCCTTTATTTAGATTCAGGACCCTAGTTTCAGATTCAACTACTTCACTCTCCATCTTAATGAGGAATTCTATCATGTTATGGTCGCTCTTCCCTAAGGGACCCAGCACAACTAGATTGTTAATTAATCCTTTCTCATTGTACAATACCCAGTCTAGGATCGTCTGTTCTCTAGTTGGTTCCTCAACGTATTGGTCTAGAAATCCATCACGTACACATTCCAGGAATTCCTCCCCCACAGTATTATTGCTAATTTGGTTTGACCAATCTATATGTATATTAAAGCCACCCATGATTATAGTTGTACCCTGCTTACTTGCATCTCTAATTTCCTGTTTAATGCCCTCCCCTACATCTCCACTACTGTTTGGGGGCCTATAGACAACCCCCACCAACGTTTTCTACCCCATGGTGTTTCTTAGCTCCACCCATACAGATTCCACATTGTGCTTTTCTGAGCCAATATCCTTCCTCACTATTGCATTGATTTCCTCCTTTAATAACAATGCTACCCCACCTCCTTTCCATTTTTGCCTGTCCTTCCTAAATATTGAATACCCCTGGATGTTCAGTTCCCATCCTTGGTCACCCTGTAGCCATGTCTCCGTAATCACAACTATATCATAACCGTTAATGTCTATCTTTGCTGTTAATTCATCTACCTTATTGCGAATGCTCCGCGCATTTAGACACAATGCCTTTAGACTTGTCTTTTTAAGATTACTAGTCATCTTAGTTTTATTTTGCACTGTGGCCCGATTTGTTTTTCACCCTTGTTTTCTCTGCCTTCCACTATTGCTTCTTCCCTTTCTGTCTTTTGTTTCTATCCTTGTTTCCCCCTCCTCTGTCTCCCTGCTCAGGATCCCATCCCCCTGCCATTCTAGTTTAAACCTTCCCCAACAGCACTAGCAAACACCCCCGTGAGGACATCGGTCCCGGTCCTGCTCGGGTGTAACCCGTCCCGCTTGTACAGGTCCCACCTTCCCCAGAACCGGTCCCAATGTCCTAATAGTAAAAAGACAATAACAAAATACATAATCTCAGCTGCATACTCTGATAAATGTAATGGAAGATTAGAGGTGATGGCAGATGTGACATTCATTTTTATTTTATTTTGGAGAAAAACTATAAAACTCGCAAAATACGACAGTTTTAAATTGGATAAACCCTGAAAAGGGTGCGGAGAGCACGGTACGCGATTAACCCGCGCCCGGTCGGTGCGACGCAGGCCGCACGTTACATTGGTGCTGCCTGCTGTTCTCAATGATTGCTGCGTGCGGCCAGCTCTACCTGCGCTGTTGATTGGCTGCATGCATCAGCAGGGGGCCCCGATATTGGGAGCGGATTGCACGACTTAAAGGCAGCCTGCACCTCTTAAAGAGGAAGTGTATTGTGGCTGCAAGAAGTGGTGGGAGTTGTTTCAAAACTGAATATGTGCTGTGATACTTTGAAGAATGGCTGTGCCTGGGAGAGAGCGTGCTCCAAGGTTCACTGATGATGCAAAGCCTTGGTGCAAGAGATGGAGAGAAGGAGGAGCATCCTATATCTGCAGGGGGCAGGAGGCTCTCCAGACAGGCTTGAAGAGGCAGTGGGAGGAAGTAGGGGAGGAGGTAAATGCCAGGAGCAGAGTTCCAAGAACGTAGTGCAGGAAGAAGTTCAGTGATTTAAAACGAGTTGTCAAGGTGAATGAGTTCAAGTTTCAAGTGGCATATCGTACCAACTGCACCACTAGCCTCGTCCACTGCTCAATTCACTACAGCCCCATCACCCACTGACCAACAACCTCTTTCAGTCAGTACTCAGCCGTTCAAATCATACGCTTTATCTCACCCTCACACACTTAGCACTGTTGCAAGCTTTACAGCCACAACTCACAGTTCACACACACTGGTAGCTATTCAACCATGACAGCCGCATCACCCAAACATCTTGCAGGACACTCACTGACACACTTCCCACTTCCTTGCAGGAGAAGGTGGCGCATAACAGGAGGCAGCATGGAACACGACCCTGCTGTGCTCTTTCAGGATGACAGCATTCCTGCCGCTGCTCCATCAGTGCCCTTGCTGTTGCCTGTCAGCCCGCCCCACTCCCTGTAGAGTATTGAAATTTTATCCAAATATAGGAAGCCTCCAAAGACACGTACAAATGCACCAGCAGCCAGAAGAAATAATCCTGTAACTCTTGCATGATCCCTTTAAATAGCACTGGTGGAGGGGAGGGTCCTTCAGTCCCTTTAAGACCTGTTCAGTTGTGCGAGGTTAAGACAATGCGTTAGATGGAGTGTGGAGTTCCAAAATAGCAGGAGTCCCTTTAAATCAGCATTGCACACTGATCTGCGTCATAATCTCCCTACTCTGCGTGCTGCCAGCGGTCGTTAGGCATGCGCGCAAACCCCTTTACCAAGATGGCGTCCTGCGCACTGCCCATCGGGCCCCATTTTCGAGGCTTAGTTGGCCGTGTAGCACCTACAAAACAGGAGCTAAACGGTCCCATTTTACCCCCTAAAATATAAGTTGGTTGTGTTGAAAGGTAAATATAAATTGATATCCCAATTTTCCTCAGCTGTTTATTGTATTGTTTATATAACATTTTAAAACATAAAATAAAATATGTTCCCTGTATCTCTTTGTTTCTAAAATGAACTTTCACTGCTGATTGAACATTTCACATCTGTGTTGATGTCTCTCTCACGCACATCCTAAAAATCAGTCAGCAACCCAAGTCGTAATAAACTGTTAGTTTATTGAAGAGGTTATGTCATGGATATTTGGACAACAGCAATGTCAAGTAGTGTTTAGTTATTAAAGAAATAAATTCTCTGAGGTTAAATCTAAATTGTGTGGCATTATTAGTTACCTTTTTATTTGAATTATATTCCGACTACGATTACCTAGAACTATAAAAGAAAGCAGCTTGTTTAAACAACTTATCAGTTGCTTTGCCATATAGATAGTAAAACAAAGAGTTTTTAGTTACATTTCTGTAGCAAGCAAGACCAAGTTTATAACCCTAAGAACAGTCATTAGAGAAAGGGCCATTTGGCCCATCAAAGCTCCTTCTTCTAGTGCCCTATTTGTCTCAGGTTATAAGAACATAAGAGATCGGAGCAGGAGTAGGCCATTCGGCCCCTCGAGCCTGCTCCGCCATTCAATGAGATCTTGGCTGATCTGATTCTGGCCTCAACTCCACTTTCCCGCCCATTCCCCATATCCTTTGACTCCCTTGCTGATCAAAAATTTGTCTAACTCAGTCTTGAATATTCAATGACTCAGCCTCCACCGCTCTTTGGGGCAAAGAATTCCAAAGGTTCACAACCGTCTGAGAGAAGGAATTTCTCCTCATCTCCGTCTTAAATGGACACCCCTTATTCTGAGACCATGCCCCCTAGTTCTAGATTCCTCTATGAGGGGAAACATCCTCTCAGCATCTACCATATCAAGTCCCTTCAGAATCTTATATGTTTCAATAAGATCTCCTCTCATTCTTCTAAACTCCAATGAGTATAGACCCAACCTGTTCAATCTTTCCTCATAAGAAAACCCTTCCATTCCCGGAATCAACCTAGTGAACCTTCTCTGAACTGCTTCCAATGCAAATATATCGTTCCTTAAATAAGGGCACCAGAACTGTATGCAGTACTCCAGGTGTGGTCTCACCAGCACCATGTACAGTTGTAGCATGACTTCCCTGCTTTTATACTCCATCTCCCTAGAAATAAAGGCCAATATTCCGTTTGTCTTCCCAATTACCTGTTGCACCTGTATGTTGACTTTTTGTGTTTCATGTACGAGGACACCCAGATCCCTCTGTACCACAGCATTCTGTAGTATTTCTCCATTCAAATAATATTTTGCTTTTTTATTTTTCCTCCCAAAGTGGATGACTTCTCATTTTCCCACATTATATTCCATCTGTCAAATTTTTGCCCATTCACTTAACCTGTCAATATCCCTTTGCAGACACTTTGTGTCCCCCTCGCAACTTGCTTTTCCACCTACCTTTGTATCATCAGCAAATTTGGCCACAAGACACTCTGTTCCTTCATCCAAGTCATTGATATATATTGTAAATAGTTGAGGCCCCAGCACTGATCCCTGCAGCACCCCACTAGTTACAGATTGCCATCCTGAAAATAACCCCTTTATCCCGACTCTTTGTTTTCTGTTAGTTAGCCAATCCTCTACCCATGCTAATATATTACCCCCATCACCATGAGCTCTTATCTTGTGCAGTAATCTTTTATGTGGCACCTTATCGAATGCCTTTTGGAAATCCAAATACACTACATCTACTGGTTCCCCTTTATCCACTCTGCTCGTTACTTCCTCAAAGAACTCTAATAAATTTGTCAAACATGATTTCCCTTTCATAAAATCATGTTGACTCTCCTTGATTGTATTTTGAATCTCTAAATGTCCTGCTACTACTTCCTTAATAATGGATTCTAGCATTTTCCCAATGACAGATGTTAGGCTAACTGGTCCATAGTTACCTGCTTTCTGTCTCACTCCCTTCTTGAATAGGGGTATTACATTTGCGGTTTTCCAATCCGCTGGGACTTTTCCAGAACCTAGTGAATTTTGGAAGATTACAACCAATGCATCCACTATCTCCGTAGCCACTTCCTTTAAGACCCTCGGATGCAAGCCGTCAGGTCCAGGGGACTTGTCAGCCTGTAGACCCGTTAGTTTACCTAGTACTTTTTCTCTAGTGATAGTGCAGTCACACTCTCCTGTCCTTGACCACAGGCCAAATCTAAAGTATTTACTCTAAGGGGTGTGACTGCCTCCTGGAACAAAGTGTCCAGGTAACTTTCTCCCTCCCTGATGTATCGCAAAGTCTGCAACTCGGACTCCAGCTCCTCAACTCTGAGCCGAAGTTCCTTGAGCTACAGACACTTACTGCAGATGTGGTCGCCCCAGACAAGACTGTCCAGTAGCTCCCACATGGTGCAGCTGCAACCCATCTCCTGCTGTGCCATATCGATAGTATTTATGTAATTAATTACATCACTGTCAATCAAATTATTTATAATTTTGATCTAAGTACTAACTTCATTTAATTTATTTAATTAAGTTTAGTTAATTAGTTAATTATAAATTTAGTTGTATGTTATATGGCTTTACTGTAACTTAGGCCACAGTCCCAAGAAAAAGAAATACTCACCACCAATCACCACCTGCTTTACATGTGATATCACTCTTTGATTTTTATCAGAATACGGTCAGACTGTTCTAGTGAACTCTCTCTCTGGTGAACTCTCCCTCTGGTGAACTCTCTCTGGTGAACTCTCCCTCTGGTGAACATTCGCCCTGGTGAACTCTCGCTCTGGTGAACTCTCGCTCTGGTGAACTCTCGCCCTGGTGAACTCTCGCTCTGGTGAACCCTCGCCCTGGTGAACTCTCGCTCTGGTGAACTCTCGCTCTGGTGAACTCTCGCCCTGGTGAACTCTCGCTCTGGTGAACTCTCGCCCCAGTGAACTCTCGCTCCGGTGAACTCTCGCTCTGGTGAACTCTCGCTCTGGTGAACTCTTACTCTGGTGAACTCTCGCTCTGGTGAACTCTCGCTCTGAGCTGTTTCTATCCCCGCTCTCTCCGCTCTCTCCGTTTCCTGACGCTCTGGTTAATATCCAGCTGCATTTTGAATGCTTCTGATATTTCTGTGTTAGTATTGGACTGTACAATAGAACTACATAAAATAGTCACTGTGACATGATTAATTACTTATTCATTCTCTCTTTGCAGTACTTTGTGTTTGATTACTTTGGTCCAGCAGAGATATTGTTCGACAGGATCATTAAACTTTCAGTAAGTACTCACATTATTCTACACATTTTTAAATTACATTTTGAAAATGATCAGATAAAGATGCTGCAAAGCTTTAACTGTCCAGTGAACTATAACTGAAGTTCAATACAATTTCGGAAAAGAGAAGCTGGCTTGAAAAAAGTTCATCATCCAACTGTAGACGTGTTCTCACTGTGATTTAAAGGAATCGGTGTAGATCTTGACTTTGTGTAATAGTGTGAAGTGGGTGACAGTGAGTTGGCCGCCCGGTTTACATCTCTCCCCATTGTTATTTCCATTGAAGGCAATGAGCAATGTAAAATGGGCGGCCGATTCTCTATCACCCGTTTTTACACTATCGCACAAAGTCAAGATCTACCCCATCGAATCTAGACCAGGGGACGATGTCCTTTGTGAACTGCGTGTAATAAAGAACAGGTTTGATGATGATGTGGTGCACAGCAGAAATCTCTCCTCTGGTTTTCACATTCTTTAAAGAGCTAGTAATCATTCCACTGCTATAGATTTCACCCAAGCATTGTATAGATTGGGATTGGCAGAGGAGGCTCCTGGTATTTTGGGCAGATACTTGACAAGTACAGTGCGAGACAGGAAGAAGTGAGCAATGCTCAGACCATATCAATCAAACAATCGCTTTTTATTGCAGTTAAAAATAAATTATTTGCCTCAGTCCTTCTGTGGCCCTGATGGTGTCATTTCTCATGTGTAAACCTGGGCAGTGAACATCAGCAGGATCTTCAGCTATGGGAGCTGCGCGGTCCGATTCTGTCAACACATGCCCACTGTTGGTCGGAATTGTGACTGCTGATCAGAAGTGGGAAGTCTAGCTTATCTTTAGTGTAGGAATGTTGAGACCAATTGTAGTGCTTCTACTGCAAACTCAGACAAATTCCACTAACTCATCACAGACCAAGGACTGAACTGGGAACCTTTTGGTCTTTATGGCCCCGATTTTAACTCCCCTCACCTGGTGGAAACTGGGCTGGGGGGGTGGGGTGGGCGCAAGGGCATGGGAGGCATGCATTTAAAATAGGGATCCCCGGCTGCTGCCTCCTGTCGCCGACCTCCTGCTCGCTCCCGCCCGCCGGCCAGGTAGTGGATCTGGCCGTGTTCGGGCGGGACTTCGGGAACATTCATTCAAATCAGGCCTGTCTGTTACAATCAGCCGGGCCTCCACGTCCGCGGACTCCCCGGGTGCGTCGTCCGCTTTGGGGCTTGTGTGCTCCGTATCAAACCCCACCCCCCCTTTAAAATCAGAGCCTATGGTTCAGTACCACATCATGCAGTGCATTTAGTAATAAATGGATTATTTTTAAGTGGCAATAGCAGCATCATAACTATACAAACGGGTTGTTATTTAATAAAAGAGGGACATATTAAGGAAAGCATATAAAGAAACCATAACGATACCCACTGAATTCCAATCATGAAAAGTTGTCTCGCTGTTTTTTGTGAAAAGGGGCCCAAAGTCCAAACCTTTACCTTTATCACAAGAGTAAGAACTATCAGCAGATGAACTGATCAAAGCTTACCCATGATTACTAGATTTATTAACTGAGTGCAGTATTAAAATAGGAATGGCCTGTTTTTATCCATCTTAACATTTCATTATGAAATGCCGAGGTTTTCAGTAAATCTTTTCACTCATTTGCTATTTTTCTCAATGCTGATGTAATTGTGCAGGTCTTGCATTCCAAACTGATCCGTGGAACGCTGATCGGAGCATTTAAACTGGATGTGGGAACAGTTTACAATGAATCAGGTACATTCAATCGTTGTTAATTCAAAGTTATAGGGGAGGTTTCCCTGTGACCCCCTCCTGGGTACACTGGATCGCACGGGCACGGTGACTATTGGAAAACTGGACGGGTCTGAGGAAAATTGGGTGGGTTCCTTTACCGCGGTGTGTTCGGACTGGCCCGATTTTCCGGTATTCACTGCGGCGGTCGATCCAGGGCACCCAGGTGCAGACCCAGGAAAATCTCCCCTCGTATTTCATACAGAATTTAAGTTACGAGCAAGTTTCTCCTTAACACATTTCATTATTTTGAATTCTATAGAAGAATGTTGATGTACAGCATTTGAAATTAGAAATGATAAATCATATATTTTTGAATGGGCATCATTTGTTAAAGAAAAGCTGACCCGGATTGCGAATGTAAATTCTTCCATTGCAATACTTAGTTTTCACTCTGAATATTTTCTTGGGTTTTTTTCTCTAAACTGCCGTGATCAAAGTTCTCTCTAGAATCCCTTGTGCACCTTCTGTGTTATCATGCTGTTCGTTTCCTACTAAGATGCTGGATTCTGTCACGGAAGAGTTTGCTTCCTGTGTCTCCCCAGTTCAGGATTTGACTCATTTCACCGGGCCAGACTTTCTTGAGGAAACAGTAACCCCTTGGTGATATCTGTCCAACTTTCCCCAGTAGGACCTTCTGAAGCAGAACAAAGAAAAACCTACATTGGTATACAGCCTTATCATGTCTCTCGGAAACAATTCAAAGTGCTCCACCCGCGGTGAATTTTGGCTTGGCAAACGTGACAGCCAGCAGATGAAGGGCTGGATTTTCCTCTACTATGCTGCCAGAAATCAGGCGGTATAGTGGGGTAAAATGAAACAAGATCAGAAGAAGAGGCCCATTACCACATCCCTACCCTTGCCACCACCGACCTGAATTCCCCCCCCCCCTCCCCGCTGCAGGAAAGTAGGCCGCCTGAGCTTGTATTTAAGTGACAGGGAGGCGGGGCCTGTGGCCCTGTCTAATTTCCCTCTCTACTGCCACCGCCACTGCCACTACCAACTCGAGGGACCGCCATGAGAGGGATGGCAGTACAAGGGTGGAATGCTCACTGATTTCCACCCCCTCCTCCCCCATTTAGAGGAAGAGTCTTCTTACCAGCCAATTGGCTCACCGAGATCCTTAATTGGAATTTAAAAATAAATCTTTGGAGCCCTTCTGCCCCTTTAATCGAGGCTTCCTCTTCTTCTGTTCCAGGGGTTGACAATGGCGCCCATTGCAGCACTCTTGAATTTTGCTTCCTGGCATCAGTGGGCTCCCTCTCGGTGGCAGAGGTGTCACTGGGTGCCCGCCCTGTATAGATTACCAGCTCCGAAATGTGTAGGGATCAGGGTGGTGGGTGGAAGTCCTGCCTGACCCTTCCCTGGTGGCGAAACCGCCCAGGAGGAAAATTCAGCCCAAATTATTAATCGATTTGTTTTTGGTGGTGTTAGTTAACGGGGGAAACGCTGGCCGGGGCATCAGGAAAACACGATGCTCTTTTTTGATAGGGGTAAAAAGAATTACTGGCCTAATTATAAAGTGTCCCAACCACCAAGGCAAAAATCAACAGCGGTGAAAACACGTTGAAAACTGAGTCAATTAATGAGCAAACAATTTGACGTCCCCTTGGTTAGGGAACAGTACACGGCCCTGGGGAAATTTAAAGTTTTATAATGAAACAGATTGGAAAAAAAAAGAGTAAAAATAATGATAAGAAATGAGTAACAGACTTTATTGCAGCCTAGCGATAAACAAGTCATCACATACCTGTGACCTATGGTCATTATTCTCTAATTCAGAGCTCAGCTGGCTGTGTGGTGCTAGGTGTGCCAGAGATAATAAAGATTGAGTAAGACACAGATAGACTCATTACATGTACCAGACCTGTGAGGCTGTGGAATCACCAAGCAAGCTGCTTCTGAATTATATAGTTGTCTTGCAATGCTTATTTTTAGCTTTCAAACCGGCTCGTGTAATTCATAAGAACATAAGAACATAAGAAATAAGAGCAGGAGTAGGCCAATCGGCCCCTCGAGCCTGCTCCGCCATTCAATAAGATCATGGCTGATCTGATCCCAACCTCAAATCTAAATTCATGTCCAATTTCCTGCCCGCTCCCCGTAACCCCTAATTCCCTTTACTTCTAGGAAACTGTCTATTTCTGTTTTAAATTTATTTAATGATGTAGCTTCCACAGCTTCCTGGGGCAGCAAATTCCACAGACCTACCACCCTCTGAGTGAAGAAGTTTCTCCTCATCTCAGTTTTGAAAGAGCAGCCCCTTATTCTAAGATTATGCCCCCTAGTTCTAGTTTCACCCATCCTTGGGAACATCCTTACCGCATCCACCCGATCAAGCCCCTTCACAATCTTATATGTTTCACACTATACAATTAAATCATTTAGTCCCAGAGAACGTTCTGATCGAGCAGATAACATTTTCGCTCGTCCTCCCAGTTTTAACAGCATTATTTTTGTCTTGAAGCTTCATGTTGTAGTTTACCAAAAGCTTTCATTCATAATTTTAAGGTTGAAAAGAACATGATGGCACTTTGAAAGATGCTTTCCTGCTCAAAAAAAGGAAAAGGGAGGAGCTTTCTCTAGAATCACTGGTAGACATGTAACTGTTTCCTTACTTGTTATCCACGGTCTAGGCCAACAAGCTTATTCTAATGGCCCCTGTAATCTGCTGGAGTGCTGCAGTAACTGTAGCAATAGAACAAATATTCTGACTGAGTGGTTATTCATCATAATAATAAAAAAATGTGTTGAAGTGAGCATACTGAATTAACTCATTCTCTTGCCTTGCTCCAGGCCATCAGTTCTGTAACAAGTGGGCAGCTCTTACTGATCCCAGTGATATCAAGACTGGGGTGAAAGGTTACCTTAAATGTGACATTTCTGTTACTGGGAAAGGAGATAGCATGCAAATTCCTCAGAAAACCTGCGAGGCCACTGCGGAAGAAATTGAAAAGTACGGTTACACTCTCATCTTTCCTTTTGAGAAAATCGGACAAAAAACAAAGTTGTGATTAAAAACAGAAGATGCTGGGTAACGCTCAGCATCTGTGGAGATTGAAAGCAGAATTAACGTTTCAGGTCGATGACTTTTCATCAGAACTGGAAGACGTTAGAGATTTAACAGTTTTTAAGCAAGAGCAGAGCCGGGGGAAAAGTATTGGGGGGGGTGGGTGGGGGAAAGAACAAAAGGGAAGGTCTGTGATTAAATGACAAAAGGGATGATGGTGCAAGGCAAAAGGGGGTGGTAATGGGACAAGTAAAGAAACAAAAGATGGGTCTAGAGGAGTTGTCAATGGTTAGCAGAGGGGGAGGGAAGCATGGAAAATCTGGGAAAGCAGAGAAGGTTGCCGGGAATGTGGGGGAAGGAAGGCGGGTAGACCCCCAGGGGTGCAGAATCCCCCTGCTGGCCATGTAGCGATGGAGGACCCCCACCCCAAGAACCAGTCCACACCTCCTCCACTCCCAGTGGCTCTGGTGCAGCCGTCCTCCATTACCAGCACCCGCTGTCCGACAGAAAGAACAAAGTTGTGTTCAGCTTTATACAATTAAAAAGAAAAAAAAATTGCCAGTGCTGGAAATCTGAAATAAAAACAGAAAATGCTGGAAATACACAGCAGGACAGGCTGCATCTGTAAACAGACAAGATGGCTTAGTGTTGTCTCCTTGTTAGAACAGTCCTGATGAAGTGTACACCTGAAATGTTAACTTATTGTTCCACTTTCAACTATTAATGGATCTGTGTGTTGTGCATTTCCCATATTTTCTATTCAAACCTACGTGCACTTGCTCTTGGATTCTAATGTAATGTGTCCTTCATGGTGACTTATTAATAGGTAAAATATAAGACCTTTCAATGTAGGAATAAAATGTGTGGTTACTGTTTGTTCGTGTGAAAATTAGCATCTTGAATAGTATTTGTTTTTCAACTAAATGAATACCTTCTTCTTAAAAGATAATGAATCTCTATTTTAATTTAAAAATATTGTGCTCAAGGTGATGATTTAAGTGCTGGGATTTCAGGCACCCCAATGTCAACATCAAGCATTCCCAGGTCAAGTGCAGCACAGTTAGATGCAGAGTATCATTCCCTCTCCTCTTCCTCAGAAGAGCAGCGCTGCGTCAGTGTGACTTTTCTGACACCAATCATCGTTAGGCCTGTCTAAGTGAGATTGCCACTTAGCACTGCATTTGGGGACGTTGTATGCTGCAGGCCCATGACCGCTGGAACGGGATTGAGAGGCTGCCAAACTCATTTCACGTCGGACCCTTACAGCCAGCAGACAGGGGAGACCCTCAATCTGAGCTGGAGTTGACCCTCGGTTCCAGAGGCGAAAGGTCAGCGGGCCATCCTGCATTTCAATAGGTTTTTGGTTCGGTCACTGTTTGATCCTTGAAAAGGCTTTGTAGGAAAAAAAAAACGGAAAAGATTGTTGAATTTTTATTTATAATGTAATTTTTGGTCTGTATTAGGAATCTACTCATTCCAACCGGGTTTCCAACAGAAAGACCATGGGCAAGGTTTTTTGTCAAAATTTACAAAGCTCAGGGACTTCCGAAGATGAACTCCAACCTCATGGCAAATGTAACAAAAGCGTTCATGGGAGACAACAAGGATCTTGTGGACCCATATGTCATCGTCACCTTTTCTGGTCAAAGGGTATTACTTTAAAATTATTTCCCTGTTTATTAGCACTTTCCCTGTTCATGACTGTGACTTAAAACAGTTTAGTGGAGACAGATGCAAAATAACTATTAATCAGTCCTGAATGGGATTACTGCAGACCAGACTACTGGGTGTCTTGCCTTTTATTATGGTTACATATCATTTGTTATCCAACTTGAGGGCTGATTTTAACCCTGCCTGGCCGGCGGAAACCGGGCAGTTAAAATGGCCACAGCGACTTACCACCTCTGATCCCACGCGCTGCAATTTTAATCTGATTATTTGAGCAGGCGAGCGGGAAACAACCGCTGGAAGGCAGTGGGGCCCTTCTTTATATATGCAGGTCGGGCTTCGCCTGCAATTTTAACCAAAGGCCTGCGCGGGCAAGTCATCATGGCTTCCCCGCCAGACCAGAACATATCTAGAAAGGCAAGTTATTTAATATAGAAATTTGGTTTTCTCCAGTGCTCCTCCCACAAGGAGACCATGGGCCTCCCCTGCTCCGGGCTTTCCCCCCCACTCCATCTGACTATGATGCCCTCCCAACTCCCCCCCCCCTAACCAATTACCCAACTTCTGGGGGCTGTTTCTTCTGGTCTCCAGCGGTGGCCTCCTGCTGCCCGAAATCCCACTCTTGTCCGCTGGCCAGCTAACGCTTCCCGCCAGGATTGGGCGGGAGATTGAGGGAGTCCATGCAGAAGAGGCGCGGGAGTTGATATTCCTGTCCTTACAAAACAATGTGTCCTCTGATGTACAGTAAACAATGTCGGGAGATCTGGAAATCTGCCAGTAATGAAATACAGTTCATTTTTACAGTATCTTATTACAACCAAACATTTCAAAGTGCTCCACACATTGAATTACTTTGAAATCCAATGAGTGCTGCAAGAGAAGCAGCCATTCTGTGTCAGCGACATCCCACAAATAGCCATTAGATGAATGTATTTGTTTCTTGGTGGTATTGGCAGAGGGAACAATGTTGGGCAGGTCATCAGGAATGTTCCATTGGGGCTTCTGTTGTTTGATACAATATTATGGGATCTTTGACCCTCAGTAAATGGAACTTTAGGGTGGTGATTGGCGAAGTGATCAAAGTAAATCATTCTGTTCAAAGGGATGTTGTTCATCTAACCTCTAGTGTAGAGAATCTGCAACGTCTTTTCTGTAATAAACGTTCAGGGTGTTGGCTTGACGACCATGGGGCTGATTTTCAACCTGGGCAGGGGCAGACATCGGAGGCCGAGCCGGAAGTTCAACGTTAAGGGGGGAGACCACTCAAGTACTTTTACTTGATGGCACTTAATCTGTCTTAGTCATGTATTTCTGGTCATTATAGGAATTTGTGTTCCTTCAATAAACCACAAAGATATGTTTTGACGTACTGTTGTAGCTGCTGTCATATGGGATTTGCATAATCATATGAAGGAGATTACTGCTGAATCTAAATCCAGAATCCAGATGTACTTGGATTTGGCCAGTTAAGATTCCTTTGGGTGCCCGTGATGTGAAAGTTGTCAGTATGGAATGATGTCTTCTCTCCGCTCTGTTCATGGCAGAAACTATCACCTATGCTTTACTGTTTCCTTCTGGTCATCAGGGGCGAACATCTGTGCAGAAAAGCTGTGCTGAACCTGTCTGGAACGAACAGATAATTTTCAAAGAAATGTTCCCACCACTCTGCCGGCGAGTCAAAATTCAGGTGTGGGATGAAGGGAATGTTAATGACGTTGCTATAGGAACTCATTACATTGACTTGAAGAAAATATCAAACGAACAGGATGGAGATAATGGTAAAAACCAAGTGTGAAATTTCTCAGCAAAAAAAATAATTTTCTATCAAAGAAAATGTGTGCAGTTTCTGGTCACCAAATCATCGGAAGGATTTTATTCCCCATGAGAGGTTACGCAGATGAAAAACAATTGTTGGTATGAAGAATTTAAAGATGACCACATTGGCATTTTCAGGATGATGAGGAATTGCTGAAATTGATTTAAGCAAATTGTTCATTATGGTGAAGGATTAAAATACCAGGGGACGGAATTTAAATTGAGTCAATTAGGAGTTAAGAGAAGTGAGGTGGAATGCTTTCGCCAAAGGATAATTCCAGTTGTGGGATGAGTTTTTAGGGAAGGACATTGAAGCAGGCTGTTTAAATGGGTCCAAGAGACGATTAAAGGCATTTTGGAGAGAGAAGGGAGAAATCACTTCTCAGCTTAGTAAAATTGGCCTTTCCCCAATTGAGAACTTTTACTCCTGTTCTATATTTGTCCTTTTCCATAACTATGCTAAATCAGACCGAGTTATGATCAAGGATCATCATTAAGATTATATCCATGCAGATGACAACAGGTTGGACCTTTGCAACTTCCCTCTAAACTGAGGAGGTGCATAGTTTGGACAGTGAAACAAATGGGGGGGGGAAATACAAATAATAAAGACAAAAAGAAATGAACAAAATTAAATAAAATGTAAACTGTACAAAATGAAAAATTATATCCAGAAAAATTTATTTCTACACTTCTTTAAGGATTTTTGCCAACTTTTGGACCAGCGTGGATCAATTTGTACGGCTCGACCCGCAACTATACTCTACTGGATGATAACCAGGAGCTCAATGAGGGCCTTGGAGAAGGGGTATCATTCAGGGGCCGTCTCCTGATTGAAATTACAGTGGACATTCTGTCAGCGGGTGCAGCTGACTCCAAGTTCTCAAAGCTAGCAAGGGAGATGAAGATTGTGCCTCAAGTTTCAAAATCTGGGAAAGACCAAAAAATGTCACCCTCATCTGAAGAATGCAAATCCTCTAACTCTTCTGATAAGACAAACTCGACAGAAGTTGAAGTGGAATTCATAGAGCCTTCTTCTTGGGTTTGTTTTACAATCGCCAGTTCTTTCATGTTAATCTGGGGATAAGGTCACGATCAGTTGAGAAGGAATGAAGTGATGGTCTCTCTCGCTTTTTAATCTTAAAAGTTTATTACTATTGAGTTAACTATTGTCAAGTTTGATTGCAATCTCCAGCATTTCGGTTGCTCCAAGTGGGAATCAGAAAAAGCAGGAAGGTTAATTTCAGACAGTTTTGTGATATGGAATGGTCTTTAAAGCCAAGACCAGACCTAGGCATCTAGGTTAAAATGGGCTACTCTGTCAGTTCAATAAGTTTAACCTTCCATACTGTTCTGCTGCCACTGTTGCAGGAAGTCTCTTCAGCTCTCAGTCAGGCTGTCAGTGCAAGCATCACCACAGTATGAAACTCTGTCTCAGGAGGAGCAGCTAGCCCTCTCCGGAGACTCGGTTGTCTTAGATGTAAACATACTTTGTGTTGACCAGATGCAGAGAAATATTGATACCAGTTGGTCAGAGGTCCACAGTGCAGGACAGCCTACATTGTTCCAGCTGAAATAGGTTATTTGGAATAAGCGGCCGCTGTGTGGAAACCAGGGAGGGTTGAAGTTGCATGGTGCCATATTGGTAATGAATACATTAAGATGTTAGTACAAAATGTCTTTATTCATTATTTTAATAAAGGTTTTACTATTTAGGGATAGAAATTAGTGGAGTCAGGTTTGGGGAGGTGGGAATCACACCTGGTCCTCCTGGCTCCACAGAAAGGCTTTTAACAAAAATTAAAACAAACTTACCTTTAGTTGGCTGCTGAAGAATCCTGAATGCAGCAAGCACAACGCTTGCCCCTGCTCATTGGCAACTCATTTTATAGAGGGGTCCTTCAACAGATGTTAGGCCGCTCATTAACAAATTCAAGGGGCCTAACATCTGTTTTAGGCAGCTGCCTAAAAAAAAGTGCCACAAATTTTGCAGCGGGACCAATACCTGTGCAGATTGGGCGCAGGCCGTCCCACTGCTAAATTGGTATATTTTGCCGCCATGTTACACCGGAAAAATTGGGTGTTTTAGCAAATCGAGTTCAATTTTATCTCAGATAGTTCAGTCATTTGGATAAATTGGAAGAAATATAGATTTTTTTAATGAATCTGTATTTGAATTGTTCGCTAACATCAATAAGATGAAAGCCAAGCTTTTTATATTATGCCGTTACTGTTTATTTTCTCAGTAATACCTGCCGTAACTAGCAAATGCCTTTTTCAGATCGATGAAGAAACTATACAAGATTTTCTTCTGTTTGGTACAATTTTTGAAGCAACAATGATCGACAGGAAAATTGGTGAAAAGCCAATCAGCTTTGAGGTATCTTTAGGTAAGAGGTCACAATTTGCTCTCTTTATTCACATGATTATTGTAAACAATTTTACAACACCAAGTTATAGTCCAGCAATTTTATTTTAAATTCACAAGCTTTCGGAGGCTTCCTCCTTCGTCAGGTGAACGATGTGAAAAATTGTTTACAATTGTCAACCCCAGTCCATCACCGGCATCTTCACATGATTAGTTTGAGTATCTTTCATGATTAGTTGTCTTGCTGCATCAGCAAATGCTGACATGTGCAAGCACGGTGTCTGTACCATACTGTCACTAAGCGCAGGATGAGAAAGTATTTCACTCTACAGTGAAATTTTATTCCAATGAACAGTAATAGCTGTTCGACAATATCTCTCTCATCACATCATACCCTTCTAAGGAAGAGTACGGCAGATCTTAGAAGAAAGCTGGGTGTATGCACACACCCCACTAACTTCAGATGCAATAAAAATAAACACCCATCTTCACCCCTAGATAAGGTCGGCTGGCTCCCTTGCACACCCACCCAGTCTCTTATGGCCACTGCCAACACAACACAACGATCCTGAAGCAGGTAATACTACCACACTAGTACATTAGTATGTACAATCAATGCCAACATTGGCTGGGATTTTCCACTTCTGCATTCCCTAGCCCACGATTTTCCATCCATTCATTTTAATAGATGAAAAATTGTGGGCTGTGGGGGGTGAGGGGGTGGCATTGCTGCAGATGCTTTTGTGATTGAAGCGTAGAACTGCATCAGAATATAAACCAATGTAAAATTGGGAAAAAGTTTTTAAAAAAAATTCCTCCCTACATCACTCTGAACTTGGTGGAATCTATGCTTTCTTCATCACTCCTACAATAATAGATTTACAAACTTGAAGTGTAAATGCATCTTTAATGTGTTTCCCTAATTTTACTTCTCACTAGTAGAATGAGATGCTGTTAGGAGCTGTGTGTATGTATCAGGGGCAAGGACATTTAAGAATGGACTTGGCAGGATCAAACATAAGAGACAAATTTAGGTCTCATAATAAATAACTACAAGAGCAATTACTGGACCATAGAGTTAGATGAGAATGGGAATGATATGATACATTTAATTTTTACAGGGAATTACGGAAATGTTATAGATGGAGTTACTCCAACTACTCCAATCAAAAGGCGGCCACCAGAAATGAATGAGGGAGAAACTGCGTCTCTGTTGCGTGCCAGTGAGTCAGATCAAACACCTGAGTCTGACAAGCCTACTACCGCACCTGAGAAGCCACTGCTAACTGAGGGCAATAGGTAGATAAAAATATTCGATTCTATTTCAACAAAGTTAAAAAAGATAATCCCGTAAAATCTGGGATATTGTTCACTCTAATGTAAAAGTTGCAGCTTTTTGTGGTGGATGGCTGGTTGGCAAAGCATTGATTGTACCACTGTATAAGCTGCACCCTCAGATTTGCAAGTCATAAGCAGCTGCCTGAAGATGTAACTTTAACACCAGTCGTTTTCATACATAAGTAGTCATGTTGTGGAAAACATGATAAATGCTATGTGAAACAGGTTCCACTAAACTGAAAGGACTAACCAATTAAACCAACGTCTTGGTAGAGCAATGCCAAACCAACCTACATGTACTGTTCGTGCTGTAATCTGGATTGGGCCACCGCGCAGACTGGCTCCAAAACTGAAAGTTTACAGTTCTACACATGCACAGTCCCATTATACTGACAGCCTAAAAATTAGAGCCAGGACCTTCACGCAAAGGGTGGTAGCAGTTTGGAACTCTCTTCCGCAAACGATTGATGTTAGCTCAATTGTTAATTTTAAATCTGAGATTGATAGATTTTTGTTAACCAAACGTATTAAGGGATATGGGGCTACGGCGGGTATATGGAGTTAGGTCACAGATCAGCCATGATCTCATTGAATGGCAGAAATAAAGGCTCGAGGGGCTAAATTGCCTATTCCTGTTCCTATGTTCCTATTGTACTCAAATTTCTTTTGCCAGCACTAGGCCCTGCCAGTGGGCAGGCCTGCACTGATGGTGCTCCTGGACCATGTTAATGGCCTAGGACTGGAAATTGCATCCTGAGTCTTTCTTTACCACAATACCTAGTGCAAATACTTGCGATCAGCACATAGCATAATGTTGTGCTGGTTACAATGGGAGCCATGAAGGCCCCAGTGGTACTGACCATATTTGGAAAAGATTGTCTTGGTCTAGCTGTTGTAAGCATGGTGAGTGCATTAATGCACTAACAGTGACCCAGCTAAATCTTTCATACGAACATATGAAAATGATGGACAGGGAAAGACCAACTGGTCCATTGAGCCTGTCCATGTAGTCATGTTGTAATTAAGCATCCCCACCCCCAATGCTCCCAGCCATCAGGACCCTCATAAACTCCTGGGAGAGCTAAAAAAAGAGAAAAAAAAACCTAGGCCAATTCAGGGGAGAGGAATTCTGGGAAACTCCTCTCCGACCACCGAAAGCAATCAAATTAAGACCACAGTGACCACCCAATGTCCAACCACCTATCTTTCCTTACCATGTCAGGCATAAGTTACCTAGTATCAACACTTTTACATCATCGATCCGGAGGTACAAAGTAAAATATTTCTAACAATAATACTCTTTCTACTCCAGGCTCTCTTGGCCCATACCCCAGCCTCCACGCTCTGTAAACGTTAGTTCATCCTAATCTCTGCTACCCGTATCTTATCCTGTACCAAATCCTGCTCACCCATCACCCCTGTTCTTGCTGATCTACATTGTCTCCTGGTCACTCAATGCCTTTGATTTAAAATTCTCATCCTTGTGTATAAATCCCTTCATGTCATCGCCCCCTCCCTATCTCTGTAACCTCCTCCAGCCCTACAACCCCCACTCCGTGAACTCCCCGTTCCCCGGCCTCTGCCTCTTGTGCATCTCTCCTTTCGCCCCACCATTGGTAGCCGTGCCATCACTCATTTATCCACCATGTTCGGGGAATTCCCTCCCTACACCCCTCTGTCTCTCCACCTCCTTATCCTCCTTTAAGATTCTGCTTAAAGCTCACCTCTTTGACCAAGTTTTGGACACCCCATCTAATATCTCCTCCCTTGGCTTGGCATCCATTTTTGTCTGATTACACCGCTGTGATGTACATTTGGACATTTTTGTATGTTAAAGGCACTATATAAATGCAAGTTGTTGTTGTATTTGTGCTAACCTAGACAGAGACACCATATAGAATTTAGGGCCTATGTATAACTTACCCTTGATCCTCCCGGCCCTAATTCTCACCAAAACTTTTGGCTCAGATATCATTACATTAGTAACAAATGTATTAACTAATTCTGATTAAGTTCCTTTCCTTTGCTTGCAGAAATTACTACTACTTGCCATTTAATAACAAGAAGCCATGTGTCTATGTCAAGAGTCACTGGGAGGACCAAATCTTTCGGTTGCACAGTTCTAACTTCCTGGACAAAATTGCAGACAGGCTTGTTAGTTTTTTATTACTTAATAATTAAATTGCTCTATCTGTACTGGAGTTGTTGGCTCACTCTCTGACACATTTTCATTAACTCAAGAGTCCCCGAACGATCTGTCCTCCCTCCCACTCTGCTCCTTTTATATATCAATGACCTCCTCCACTGATCATCTCTCCTATCCACTCTTTTGCTAATGATTCCATTCTACATTCATCAGCTGCTTTCAGACTGCGTGCTCTCATTCCTCTCTTAGTACAGTGGTTAAATCACTACATCTTGATATTCTACATGTGCTTCAATGGGGCAATGAGAATCCCGGCTGGGACTTACCAAGGAAGATCGAACAGTGTGTGGAACAGGCGGCTGACCTGATATCCCCCCTTTTCCACCCCCACCAAAGTTGAAAGGTCTGCCCCTTGTTTCTTTTCAATTCTTCGAAAACATAAGCATAGTAATTACTCTTGGTGATATTAGCATATGTGTTCATTTGACACTCCTCTGGCTGCCATTTTAATAGGGATGTTGACCTCTGGGTTAAATGGATTAATGTCTCGGTTAAACTTGCTGACAGTGGAATGTTATACAAACGCATTAATATGGTATTAGCACAAACAGTAATTTCTAGGCTGTAGTTTCTCTTGTCTTTCACGAGTCCAATCAGTACCTACAACCTCTTAGCTTTGATGGTTCCACTAATGGTACTTTTTTAATCTATCAAACGTCTCGATCTCACTAAATTCTCTGACCGCACACTTCCTCCATCGTTAAGGCTGCTACCAAGATATCCTCTTTTGGACATGTTGTATAGCTACTGTAGATCAGAAGCCAGCATCAGAGATCAGGAAAAGCAGCATTGGTACTGGGGGAGCCGGATATCATTTGCCTATCAGTTCAGGTGGTGGGCCAGCCATAAGAAACGGCGCAGTTTATTCTGTACAGATCCCATATGCTATGCACGTGACCCATGTATACGCACAGTAACGTTGTGTGCGCTGTACAGAATGACCTGAAGTGTGAAAACTGAAACAATACATATACCGTTTATTTAAGTTTCAGTATGGGTTGCACACTTGGTAATGAGTGTTTAGGATTCCAACTGGTCATAGCGTCATAATGGGCCTAACAGTTCTAAAAGGATGGAGGGGCCTTGCCAGCTTTATTCATTGCCTCAACTTCATATTTAGGAAGAAGGATTGGAGGAAATCAAGGAATTCATGAAAGTTTCTGACTCTAGAATGGATCAGAAGATGAAAGATGTCCTACAGGAATTTATAGCCAGATGCAGGTAAGATACTGAAATGGCATGACTGATATGTTACCCATCCTAATGCTAATATAGTAATAATACGAATAAAATACCCAGCACCCCTTTTGATTTCCAGATTTACATTGCAATCTATTTAGCTGCTTAAGAACATGTTATGAATGCATGCAGCAGTTTTGTTTTAATTCTTATCCACTACATGTTATGGTTATGCTTCTGTTTTGCTGCAATGCTGATCATTGTTTCACTTGCACTATTTAATTCTCGACCCGTGTACCAGCTTGCTCTGTTTGTTTAAATGATGTTGGTATAGAAAAAAGTTCAGGTTGTGCTGTATACTTTACATCCATTTATATTCACTATTCAACTGATTACACTTAAAAAAAACAAGAGCGACTTAAAAAGAGAGCTAGGAATAAAAAGAAAATCACGCCAAACATAGAAAACATAAAGGGGAAACAAACAAGGCGATTAGAAAAGCTGAGATGGAGTATGAAGAAAAACTGGCAGGCGCCGTCAATGGAAATACTAAAGGATTTTATAGGCACAGAGGGCTGAATTTTCAGAGGTCCTGCCCAACGGTAACGGGGCGGTGGGGACCCGAGCATCGCAGGGAAAGACTTACCGCCCCGTTTCTGTGGACGATGCTGTCGGCGCCATTTTCACGGGGTCCTTAGGTAAGGCAGCTCTTAGCATATCAGTAGGCTAATGATGATATTTAAATTGGAGTCCCAGGATATGATTAGGAGCCCAGTGCAATTTTTGGTGCCAAAGCGGAAGTAGTGCTGAGTGACGGGCCCAACCAGCAGTCCTTGGCGGTTAAGGCCGGAATGGTGAATTAAGTGCGGTATTTAAAGGGGCAAGCAGCTGCAGGGAGAACTGGTCAGTACTTTTGCTGTTTGTGAGATTTCAGTGATTTTCAACGTGAGTCGTGACTTTAACAGTGAGGTTTTGTGGCAATTATTGGCAAAATGAATTCTTTTCCGTCAGGGAGAGTGAGTGAGGAGAGGAGGAATGGGAGTTATTCTAGCAACCCAATTGTAGGCAGAGGAGGCGGAAGAGGAACAGGAGCAGCAAGGAGAGGATGCTGGAGCTCCAGCAGGTCCTGTCAAAGCCCCACATAGGACAGTGGGATTGCACACAGACGACTGACCCTACCCTCCACATAAGGGCTGTAGGTCCAGAATTAGTTACTAAGAGCTCACAGAGGAGCCATGTGCAAGGTGGCACAGGTTCACACAGACGACCGACCCAACCCTCCACATAAGGGCTGTAGGTCCAGAATTAGTTACAGGAGCTCACAGAGGACCCATGTGCAAGGTGGCATTGGTTCTCCCACCAAACAGCTGCAGATCTGTGCAGTCTCTGCAGCCTTCTCTGCCATCTGGTCTCTCTCTGTCAACGGCAGGCAAACCTTTTGCACGGGGCCCTTCCAGGCTGCAGCGGGGGGAGGGGGTGGGGGTGGGGGTGAAGTGGGGGGGGGGGAACATGGCAAATATTAGCTGGACGGCTGCACATTGCTGCACAAAGCAAGTGACTGATGCTCTGCTCGAGAAGGCGAACCATTACATCAACTTCAACATGACACAGCAGTGGGATTTGCCGCAATTTCCGGTTTCCCACAAGTCCAGGATATTATTGATGGCATTCATGGCGATTAAGGCACTGCCACATGAGCCAGCACAAAAATAGTGAACAAGTGGTTAACTTTAAAGAGGACTGTAAATGACTTCAGGAGGACAAAGATATTTGAATAGATTGGGCAGATAGATTTTGGATAAAGTTCAATGTGAAGGAAAGTGAGGTAATACATTTTTGGGAGAAGAATGAGGAGAAGCTTAAATAGTAATACATTAGAAGGAGTAGAAGAACAGAGAGACTGCGGGATAGAGATACACAAATCTTTAAACGTAAGATGACATGTTGATAAAACTAAGTTATAAAAAACTGTATGGGATCCAAGGTTTTATAAAGAGATAATGCCAAACATATACAAATGTAAGGAATCTTACAACACCGGGTTATAGTCCAACAAATTTATTTTAAAATCACAAGCTTTCAGAGATTATCCCCTTCGTCACCTGACGAAGGGGATAATCTCCGAAAGCTTGTGATTTTAAAATAAATTTGTTGGACTATAACCTGGTGTTGTAAGATTCCTTACATTTGTCCACCCCAGTCCATCACCGGCATCTCCACATCAAACATATACAAATTATTGGTTAGGTAGCAGCTAGAATATTGTGTCTTGTTTTGAGCAGTCTACTTTAGGAAGGAGATCAAGGGCATGATGAGGATACAGACTTACTAAGATGATACCAGGGATGGAAGTTAGTTATGAGGAGAGACTAGAGAAACTGAGGCTCCCTTCACTCAAACAGAAAAGGCTAAGAGGATATCTAGTAGGGATGTTGAAAATAATGAGGAATTTTGGTACAGTAAATAGGGAAACCTATTTCCACTAGTCAATGTGTTGGTAACTAGAGGTCGTAAATTTAAGACCATTGCTGAAAGAATGAAGGGAGAGGTTAGGAGTATTTTTTTTAACGTAGAGGGTTAGGACATGGCTTTCTCTAACAGTGATGGAAGCAGAATCTATAATATCTTTTAAAAGGTAGTGCATAAGTATTTGAAAAGGAAAATTTTAAGAGTGTGGGTATAGGGCAGAGAAATGAAATTAAGTGTATAGCACTTTCAGCACACATGTAATGGGCTATAAAATTCTATGATTAAAAGAAAACTTGGTGGTTTTACAGTGTTGTATTATACAAACATCAGGATAAACTAAAACAAAAAGCATCGCTACATTTGCAAAGGTCAGAGGTGAAATCATGCCTATTAGTGTACCCTAGTCCACTACAATAATGAAGGCGTTCATTTATTTACAATGAACTGGTTAACGTCTTCACTAAAATAGTGGACAAATTAATTTGATATGAACATGTTAACAACTTCAACTCAAATAGGAATGGCTACGACAGCCTTTACTGAGGAACAAACTGGAACTAGGTAATGATTTACTCTTATCCAGAATATGAGTGCATTGGATTTGTATATAAATTGATCTGACTGTATTTCATTTAAAATATAAGTAACAAAGACCATAAATGAACCAGGAAATGTAAAGATCGATTTAATTGGGCAATGAAAGGATTACATTGTTTAACTCTCCGTGCAGGATGTCACATTACCTTATCGTGGACTGTAACTTAAATGTAAAGTTATTCCAGGTAGGGAAAGATTAGTTCCTGTAGGTAACACCTTTATCAAATACAGTACATCAATTTGTATATGTGGGAAGTTATGCTAATGCAGCAGAGAAGCAAATGCAAATATAACTGGTATGAAAATTCCTGCTCCATTGTGGCACTGGTGAAATTGATTGTCAGTCTCAATGCCGTCTGAATCTTCCCGAGGGAAAAATAATTAAGAAAATGTATTAAAAAAACCTGTTACATGCCTACCCTAATGATTATAAGTGATTCTGGTGCATGTATTGTATATATGATATAATGCATGGATTGGAGTGTGTTATAAGACAATACCAATTCAAGGTGGGGGTAATCAGATGATATAGTAAACCACCAAAGTAGCTTGTTAACATCATCCTAATGTGACAAAGAAAGAACTTGCATTTCTTTCGCACTTTTCACATCCTCAGGACAGCCCAGGGTGCTTCACGGTCAATAAATGACTTTTGAAGTGTAGTCAGTGTTGAAATGCAAACAAATGTGGCCACTGCGCTACATCACTTATAATCATTATGAACTTGATTGTCAGTTGGAAGGTGAATGCGTGGCTGAAAGAGTGGTGTGGGAACGAAGAGTTCCATTTCATGGGACACTGGTACAAGTACATAAGAAATAGGAGCAGGAGTAGGCCATACGGCCCCTCGAGCCTGCTCCACCATTCAATCAGATCATGGCTGATCTTCGACCTCAACTCCACTTTCCTGCCCAATTCCCATATCCCTTGATTCCCCTAGAGTCCAA
The DNA here is from genome assembly GCF_035084215.1 of Heptranchias perlo. Classification (NCBI taxonomy): domain Eukaryota; kingdom Metazoa; phylum Chordata; class Chondrichthyes; order Hexanchiformes; family Hexanchidae; genus Heptranchias; species Heptranchias perlo. Next base: position 135,475,633 of record NC_090327.1, on the reverse strand, counting down.
AAATCTTTCTATCTCAGCCTTGAATGTATTCAATGACTCAGCATCCACAGCCCTCTGGGGTAGAGAATTCAAAAGATTCACAACCCTCTGAGTGAAGAAATTCCTCCCCATCTCAGTCTTAAATGGCCGATCCCTTATCCTGCAATTATGTCCCCTAGTTCTAGCCATATTAGTTATATCTAGTTCTAGCCATGGGAAACAACCTCTCAGCATCTACCCTGTCAAGCCCCCTCAGAATCTTATATGTTTCAATTAGATCACCTCTCATTCTTCTAAACTCCAGAGATTATAGATCCATTCTACTCACCCTTGCCTCAACAGACAACTCTCTCATCCCAGGAATTAATCTAGTGAACCATCAGAGCACTGCCTCTAAGGCAAGTATATTCTTCCTTAGATAAGGAGACCAAAACTGTACACAGTAGTGCAGGTGAGGTCTCACCAATGCCCTGTACAATTGTAGTAAGACTTCCTCACTCTTGTACTCCAACCCCCTTGCAATAAAGCTTTCCTAATTGCTTGCTGTACCTGCATGCTAACTTTTTGTGTTTCTTGTACCAGGACACTCAAGTCTCTCTGAACACCAACATTTAATAGTTTCTCACCATATAAAAATATTCTGTTTTTCTATTTTTCCTACCAAAGTGAATAACCTCACATTTCCCCACATTATACTCCATCTGCCACCTTCTTGCCCACTCACTTAACCTGTCTATATCCCTTTGCAGATTCTTTGTGTCCTCCTCACAGCTTACTTTCCCACCTAGCTTTGCATCATCAGCAAACTTGGATACATTACACTCGGTCCCTTCATCTAAGTCATTAATATAGATTGTAAATAGCTGAGGCCCAAGCACTGATCCTTGCGGCACCCCACTAGTTACAGCCTGCCAACCTGAAAATGACCTGTTTATCCCTACTCTCTGTTTTCTGTCCGTTAACCAATCCTCTATCCATGCTAATATGTTACCCCCAATCCCATGAGCCCTTATCTTGTGTAACAATCTTTTACATGACACCTTATCGAATACGTTTTGAAAATCTGAATATACGACTTCCACTGGTTCCCCTTTATCTACCCTGCTGGTTACATCCTCAAAAAACTCTAATAAATTTGTCAAACATGATTTCCCTTTCATAAAACCATGTGTTGACCCTGCCTGTACTGGGACAGGAAGGAGCTATATCACTGGGACAGGCTCCACCTGAACTGGAATGGGGCCAGTGTCCCAGCGGAAAGGATAAACAGGGCTGTTGATAGGACTTTAAACCAGTAAGACGGAGGGAGGGATCTCGTGAGGATAACATAAGTCTGAAGATAAAAGAAATAGGAGATGAGAGTAAAGGTCAGACCAAAGTAAGGAATGAGGGCAACATAAACGGTTCGGGAACAAATACAGTTATAGAACATAAATACAAAATGACTGTTGAAAATAAAAGGAGGGAAACAACTATTAAAAACAATTTAAATTGCCCGTACAGCAACGTGCACAGAATCTGAAACAAAATGGGGGTACTGGAGGCAATAATTCATAGCGAGGAACCAGGTGTAGTAGGGATAACTGAAACATGGCAACATAAAGAGCAGGACTGGCTGTTAAATATTGCAGGATATAACGCACATATTAAAAGAAGTTAGGGAGGAGATAGCAGAGGCTCTATTACATATATAGAAAAACTCATTAGAAAAGGGAATAGTGCCAGAGGACAGGCGGACAGCTAATGTGATTCCTATATTTAAAAAGGGAGATAGCACAAGTCTAGGGAACTATAGACTAGTTAGCTTAACATCGATGGTAGGAAAGATAATGGAATCTTTACTCAAAGATGTAATAGAAAAACATCTAGAAACCAAAAATATAATAAAGAATAGTCAGCACGGATTTCAGAAGGGAAGGTCATGCTTGACCAACCTTATTGAATTCTTTGAAGAAGTAACAGAAAGAGTAGAGAAAGGTCATGCAGTAGATGTAACATATTTGGATTTTCAAAAGGCCTTTGATAAGGTACCAAATTGTAGATTCACAATTAAGGTCAAAGCATGTGGAGTCAGGGGACCTGTACAGAATGGATACCAAGTTGGCTACAAAACAGAAAACAGAGAGTAGGGGTTAAGGGTAGCTACTCAGACTGGCAAAAGGTGGGAAGTGGTGTTCCGCAGGGATTGGTGCTGTTGTTCACAATTTACATCAACGATTTGGAGTGAGGAATCAGAAATACAATTTGTGGACAACACAAAATTGGAGGATGCAGTAAATACAAGGGAAGAATGCGTTAAAATGCAAGAAGACATTAATAATCTTGCAGAATGGGCATGTAATTGGCAAATTCCAATATAGTTAAGTATGAGGTGGTGCATTTTGGTAGGAAGAATAAGAAGGCCACATATTGCTTGGATAATAAGAGTCTAAATGGGGTAGAGGAACAAAGGGATCTCGGGCTACAGATACACAAATCACTAAAAGTAGTGTCATAGGTTAATAAGGCCATAAAAAAGCAAACCAAGCACTGGGGTTCATTGCTAGAGGGATAGAATTGAAAAGCAGAGAAGTTATGTTAAACTTGTATCGAACCTTGGTTAGACTGCACTTGGAGTTCGTGCATAGTTCTGGTCTCCATATTATAAAAAGGATAGAGGCACTGGAGAGGATGCAAAAAAGATTCACAAGGATGATACCAGAGCTGAGAGGATATACTTATCAGGAAAGACTAAACAGGCTGGGCTTCTTTTCACTAGAAAAGAGAAGGCTGAGTGGTGACCTGATAGAGGTTTTTAAGATAATGAAAGGGTTTGATAGGGTAGACGTAGAGAAAATGTTTCCACTTGTGGGGGAGTCCAAAACTAGAGGTCATCAATATAAAATCGTCACTAATAAACCCAATAGGGAATTCAGGGGAAATTTCTTTACCTAGAGAGTGGTTTGAATGTGGAAGTCACTACCACAAGGAGTAGTTGAGGCAAATAGCAAAGATGCATTTAAGGGGAAGCTAGATAAGCACACGAGGGAGAATGGAATAGAAGAGTATACTGATAGGGTTCGATGAATTAGGGAGGAAGGAGGCTCGTGAGGAGCATAAATGCCGGCATTGTCCAGTTGGGCTGAATGGCCTGTTTGTGTGCTGTAGGCTCAGTGTAATGTAATATGTTAATCTATATAATGCATACAGGTGAGGTTCAAAGGAACAGGTTTATTCCATTTTCAGTAATATTTTTCAAAAAAGCAGCAATGGAGATTTCTGCAACCAAATCACATGACTTGAACTGCAGTGACATTGGGGGGTGATTTTAACCCCCAAGAACGGGTGGGTTGGGGGCGGGTGGGAGTTGAAAAGAGTTGTTTATTGGGTCGCGACCGCAACCCGGCTTTATTTCCGGGTTTAACGTCGGCGCGTAAAAGTACAGGCTTCCCACCGGGAAGGCAAAGTCTGAAAATTTTGCGGTCGCGACCCAAAAAAATAACTCTTTTCAACTCCCACCCGCCCCCAACCCACCCGTTCTTGGGGTTTAAAATCACCCCCATTGTATCACATGACTGCAACTTAAGTGATATTGAACCACTACTCCATACATTAAACTGCATTGATATGAGGAATTACTTCATTGCATAATCACAGGGAATAACACACTCGAAATCTATTTTAACTCATTAAGTAAAAGTTAGGTTTTCACTTCTCACCCTCTATAGGTTATTATTCGTGTAGTAATAATCTTGTATTTAAACTCGAGAATACTATGCTCTTTATTATATCTTCAGCTGTATTATGTCATCTCTGCCACCTCTGCACATTACTGTAGAAAAAGAACAAAAATACTAGGGGGAGTTTGAGCTTTTGAGCAGGACACCGGTGGGACGCACAGGAATGGCAGTGAGAGGCTGGGTCCATTTTAATGCCCGGGCCTCATCAACATCTTGCTGGCCAACTGCCTGCCCAAAACGGGCATCCAGAGGTAGCTCGCCGGCTTTGGGCCTACAAAGATCGGGCAGGTGGTACGTTGTGAGGGACGGGTTTGGGAGGGCTTCGCGGATGGAAAGGGGATGGGGGGGGGTGAGGGGCAAGAGCATGGGGCGGTAACGCCCCAAGAATTCTTCTTCGGGCCCCAACAAAGATAAGTTTTACACTTACCTGACAGGGCCTCTGCTGGGAGTTCACCAGGTTTTACTGAGCAGGGCACCTGGGTTCAATAGGCAGTTAAAATAGCATCGGGGTCCTATGTAAGTGATAGGACACGGATTTGCGTATATTTAAGAGGCTCCCGCTGGAGTCAGGCGATTGCCTCACCCGCCCAAGGAAACTACGGCGTTAAAATATCCTCGAGGTGGGAAACGTGCATTAAGGACACCGCTTGGATTTTAACTCCAAGAGTCAACTCCTGAGTTTCTCCTGACCTTTCTCCCCTTTTCTCCCTCCCATCCTACAGGTGCTGACTCATGTTGGGCTATTGTCCCACAGGCTCTAATAGCGTCCTGCTATCTCACCCAAGTGCCCACTCTTTATCCGTAAGCATGGACAGGGAGTGTTGGTGGGCTGTTCAACTGCAGATAGCATCATAGCCAATTCCTATTATGTCTTCACTCAACATACTCAATAGAGACTTTCCAACAGGGGTCACTGGATAGTGATTACGAGCAGGGATCTTGGCAGATTTTGACCACTTGGGGGTGCTGATGCCAATTGTAGTGGCTGAAAATGTTTTTATGCACATAAAGGATAATAAATAAGGAAAGATTTATTTACAACAATAATTTATTCAAGGTTTTTTGATAGTTGCTTAATTGCAGAAGGTTTGTTAATCAGAATCACCTGATGGAATTGCTGCCTTTTACCTCATTGCCAGCTATGAACTTACAACCAAGGTGAAATATCCACCCACTTCTCTGATTAATATTTAAAATATTTATTTGTGTCACAGACATTTTGCCATCTTTGCTGAAAAGAAAATGGAAGGATTTGCTCAGACAGCGCTTGATCAGAAACGCCTCATTACTTGCAGGCTGGAACTGGTAAGAATGTTGGCAGAATGAGTGGAGTAAAGGCTGGGGATTAGCTCAAAGCTGCTCCCACTCCGCCTCCGGAAGTCAGACAGAAACCCGTTTAGGTGCGTTAACGGGGTTTCTGCCGCACTCCTGCCAAAGTTACAGCGGGAGCAACTCCGAGGAGAATCCAGGCCTCTATTTCAGTGTGCGTAGACTGTTTAAACGTCATGATGTCGGTTATAATCATTAGCAAATGGCAACTGCTAAAAGATAATTAAATACAATGAGTTCCTATCTCATTGTTCTAGTCTGTTTAAAGTAACTTACTGTACAAGGTTTACCGTCAGACAAAGACAAAGGCGGAGATTTTAACTGTTGGGTGGCTGGCCGACGGAAAGTTCCGGCTGCCCGTCCGCGCTGGGGAGAGCAGAGGCCGCAGCCATTTCGAGGCCCGGCCCTCATTTATACAGAGCCAGCGAGCTGCGGCCGCCAGACGAGCGTCCCAATGCAGCTCGCCGGAATTCAGGCCGGCGTAGTGTCGGGCGGCCCGGCCGGCAGCACGGTAAGTCCTGGGGGAGGGGGTTTGCGATCGCGGTGGGGGGCGAGGGGGTGAGGGAGGTAGATTCCAGGGGCGGCAGCGGCCAGATTATTTTTGTAGGGCCCGAAGGAGAAACTCAAATGATCCAGGTCAGTAACTTTATTTTCTTGTTTAATTCTTGATCTAAGAATTGATTTACGATTAGTAAAAATACATTATTGCCGATGTTAATACCACACAACGGACTTGTATTTATGATTTGAAGGTAATGGTGGGAGGGGGTTCAAATAATGTGAGTTCATTTTCCAAGTTGGACATTTTAACTCAAATTAATATCACTGTTCAAATTCAGAGTTAACCAATAAAGGACCAATAATATAAACAATATAGGAGCACGCCTGTTCCTCCTGACTCCACAAAAATAGTTTAAAACTTACTTTTTTGGTGCTTGCACCACCAGTGAAACTGGTTGGAACGTGCATGGCTCAGGCTCCTCTCAGTTCTGTCCTAAAATGCCGATCGGGGTCCTTTGTATGTTAGGGTTGCCAACTCTGGTTCGACGTATTCCTGGAGGTTTCATCACATGACCTCCCACCTCCAAGCAGCCCGCCCTCACACTCGAGCTATTGGTCAGCTGACACGTCCATCCTCGCGGCGCTCTGCCTTCCCACACCGATTGGCAAGCGAATCGACTCGTCGTTACCCCGATTGGATGAATCTTGACCGTCAGCCCAACAGGTCCTTTTTCCCATATCTAATATTTTTATAACTAATAAACAAAAATGTTCAAAGAAAATTAAAAAACACACAATTCTTTTAGTGCCCCTATGATTTTCTCCCGAGTTGCTTAATTCCTGGAGACTCCAGGACAATCCTGGAGGGTTGGCAACCCTATTTGTATCTCGTAGGACCTGGACTTGGCTATTAAAGGGGCCTACTGCCAGAAGCAGGCAGGCCCTTCAGCTGCTCAGCGGTAGGCCCTTTTAATAATGGCGACAGCCGGAGTGTCAGCGTTATTGGAGCGGCAAGTCTACCGACCCCAATTTGAGGGTGTTGCAGACATGTTAAAACTGACTTGGCCAAGTTAAAATTGTCTCCAAAGGAAGGAAGTCAAATTACCTGACTAACAAAAAGTGAAGGATATGTACAGTAGGTTCCAAAGTATCATGACCTTCCCTCCATCATAAGGTCAGAAATGGGGATGTTCGCTGATGACTGCACAGTGTTCAGTTCCATTCGCAACCCCTCAGATAATGAAGCAGTCCGAGCCTGCATGCAGCAAGACCTGGACAACATCCAGGCTTGGGCTCATAAGTGGCAAGTAACATTCGCGCCAGATAAGTGCCAGGCAATGACCATCTCCAACAAGAGAAAGTCTAACCACCTCCCCTTGACATTCAACGGCATTACCATCGCCGAATCCCCCACCATCAACATCCTGGGGGTCACCATTGACCAGAAACTGAACTGGACCAGCCATATAAATACTGTGGCTACGAGAGCAGGTCAGAGGCTGGGTGTTCTGCGGCGAGTGACTCACCTCCTGACTCCCCAAAGCCTTTCCACCATCTACAAGGCACAAGTCAGGAGTGTGATGGAATACTCTCCACTTGCCTGGATGAGTGCAGCTCCAACAACACTCAAGAAGCTCGACACCATCCAAGATAAAGCAGCCCGCTTGATTGGCACCCCATCCACCACCCTAAACATTCACTCCCTTCACCACCGGCGCACTGTGGCTGCAGTGTGTACCATCCAAAGGATGCACTGCAGCAACTCGCCAAGGCTTCTTCGACAGCACCTCCCAAACCCGCGATCTCTACCACCTAGAAGGACAAGAGCAGCAGGTACATGGGAACAACACCACCTGCACATTCCCCTCCAAGTCACACACCATCCCAACTTGGAAATATATCGCCGTTCCTTCATCGTTGCTGGGTCAAAATCCTGGAACTCCCTTCCTAACAGCACTGTGGGAGAACCTTCACCACACGGACTGCAGCGGTTCAAGAAGGCGGCTCACCACCACCTTCTCGAGGGCAATTAGGGATGGGCAATAAATGCTGGCCTCGCCAGCGACGCCCACATCCCGTGAATGAATAAAAAAAAAGACTAACCATTATCGATATACTTTAATTAAATATACAGTACATTTCTCTTTATATTATATAAAAATAGAAAATGCTGGAGAAGCTCAGCAAGTCAGGCAGCATCTGTGGAGAAAGGTCAAAGACCTTTCATTAGAATTGGAAGATGTTAAAGAGTTAAAGTTTTTAAGCAAGTACAAAGCTAGGGAAAGGGGGGAGGGAGGAGGAGGGGAAGAAAGAACAAAAGGGAAGGGACAGGGTGGAGGGCACGAGTGATTAAACAACAAAAGGGATGATGGTGCAAGGCAAGGAGGGTGGTGATGGGACAGGTTAAGAAACAAAAGATTGGTCAGGAGTAGCTGTAAATGGCAGCAGCAGAACCATTACCAGCACCTGCTGACCGAAAAAATGGGAGCAGTGGTTCTGATCTGAAGTTATTGAAATCAATGTTGAAGGTCGTAAATTGAAAGATGAGGTGCTGTTCCTCAAGCTTCTGTTGAGGTTCACTGGAACAGTGTGAGAGGCCGAGGACAGAGAGGTCAAAGTGGGAGTGGGACGGAGAATTAAAACGGCAAGTGACCGGCAGGTCAGGGTCACGCTTGCGGACAGAGTGGAGGTGTTCAGCAAAGTGATCACCCGATCTGCGTTTGGTCTCCCCAGTGTAGAGGAGACTGCATTGTGAGCAGTGAACACAGTAAATTGCTCATTGTTCTAATGAAGCTCAATGGAAGCTCGGGGAACAGCACCTCATCTTTCGATCAGGCACTTTACAACCTTCCAGCTCAACACTGATTTCAATAACTTCAGATCAGAACCACTGCTCCCATTTTTTCGGACAGCAGGTGCTGGTGATGGTTCTGCTGTTGCCATTTACAGCTCCTCTAGACCCATCTTTTGTTTCTTAACCTGTCCTATGACCACCCTCCTTGCCTTGCACCATCATCCCTTTTGTCATTTAATCACTCTTGCCCTCTACCCTATCTCAGACCTTCCTTTTTGTTCTTTCCTCCCATCCCTCTCCCCGCTTTCCCCGGCTCTGTACTTGCTCAGGAATTTTAACTCTTTAACATCTTCCAGTTCTGACGAAAGGTCTTCGACCTGAAACGTTAACTCTGTTTCTTTCTCTACAGATGCTGCCTGACTTGCTGAGCTTCTCCAGCATTTTCTGTTCTTATTTCAGATCTCCAGCATCCGCGGTGTTTTGCTTTCTCTTTATATTGTTGGTCTCAAACAAGGAAATAAAGTTACTGATCTGGAGTATTTAAGTTGCTCCTTTCTCATTGCATTTGGTATTATGGCTGGTCCTTTTTTTGTACACAGTAGCTTAAAGAGATGGTTTCAGGATTGAATGAAGTATTGACAGTGTAAATTCTAACAGCAGTAATTTTCCACAGTTGTCACAACATGAGCCTGAAAATTACTCTGATGTTCATGCATCTAAAATAAATGGGTTTAATGCCTCTGTTATAATAATGAATGGAGGAATTTGATATGAGCACATTAAGTATTCATATGATAACAATAATTTCCAGGTGATAGTAAATTTTTCATATGACCAAAGTAGGGCTAAAAAAATTCACCAGTCAAAACATTTTTTCATTTCCAATTGAAGAACTCAAAAAAAAATCACAATAAGACACCAGACTAGATCTGAAGCCTCTCAACATGTTATCCGTGGTGAGTATGTGTCATATTTCTTGGCCTGCACACGTTTTTAAGTAACAGTTGTATCCCTGGATAACAAAGAATAAAATGCTGAAGTTTAATGGAAACTATGAAGTTCTCCATCTGTCTATTTTTCCATCTGTCCCTATCCATTCGCATTTAACTCCAGTCATATGGGATTCATTCCAGGACGTTCAGTCACCCTTGTAATTTTTCCTTTTTTAGAGGGGAAGGATGGATTTTGTGCTAAGTAAAGTGATAATGTCACTACTGTGGAGTGGAACGGTTTTCCAGTTTTGTCATTCAGTATCAACATCAAACACAGTCAGATGCAGCTTGAGACACCCTTTACTCTGTCACAACAGAGCGCTAACCTCAAAAAAAGCACCTCCTGCCAAACCAATCTAAATTTTCCAATTCCCACACTAACCATCCTTTTGGTCTGCTTTAATGAAGAGCGCCAATTTGTGCCAAAATATGGGCTCTTTGCTCCTATGGGCTGGTGCCCACTAGGAATTGGGATAAGACTGTCCAAACTCACTCTACGCAGGAACCTTACAATCAGCCAAAAGAGGAGACTTTCATCCCATTAATCTGGACTGGATCCCAGGTTCATTCAATTGCTGAGTTATCTAATTTAAGCCAGGGTAGTGGTGGGGCACTACATTAGGCCTCAGTGCCGCTGGACTATGGAAGCGAAAAAAAAATCAGGGTTCCTTCTCCAGATTGCTGGAGTGTGTGCGTGTGTGCATGTGTGCGTGTGTGCGCATGCATTAATGAGGGCAATTCATGCTTCGCCTGCTGACAGAAAACTGGAAAAAACAAAAAAAAAATGCTATTTGAAAAACTGTCGGGTACATTTTCCGCTGTTATCGTCTAAGTCGTTTTCTGTATTCTAGAACTTAATGTCCAACAAAGCCATGATAATGGTTCAGGAAACGAAGAAAATGTCAGTGAATGAGAGGTTGCATGAAATTCAGAGCTGCATCCAAAAGTTGCGATTCCTTGTTGATGAGGTATAGTATAGTAAAGAACAGAAATAAGTATTTAATTACAATCAAATATTAGTTTTTCAATCTGTTTGTTGAACCTAATGACATGGCAATAAACTGACCTGCTTTAACATTCATATTGTTTGTTTTTTCCTTACCCCTAGAAGACGAATCTCAATTTATCACTTGAATGTGGGTCAAGAAGGTCATAACATAGAATAATAAATGCTTTGGAGTGAGTCATAAGCCTGGAGTTCAGTCAAAGGACTTTGGTGACAATGCAAACCACTTGGATGAGATGCTAGCTGTTTATAAATGTCAGCAGAAGCCCAAGGTTGAATAAGAACAGTTGTCACTCTCCCTAGTGTCTGTTTCTTGTTTTAACAATGCATACTGAAGTTATTTTTACACTAAGGTTTTTACAGTATTGGATTTGATAGGTTGGAGAGCTGTAGACTGACGCATTAGTACTCTAATACAGTATTGTGGTCACGGATGTCCATGTGCAAATTTAAGGGACTTCAATAATTCAAGTTTCAGAACACTGACATTTCTTTAACTTGTTTAACATTTCCGTCACATTAAAAATGTAACACAATGACAGGTAAACCCGGACAATCACCTTATATAGCGCTGTAGCTGTAAAATAATAGATAATTCAGAAGAGAGTGTAACCATGTTGTACTTACCATCTTGGCTTAGTTGGTAGCACTTTCGCCTCTGAGTCAGAAGGTTGTGGAATCAAGGTTCGTTACAGGCCTTAATGTATGTTACACTTCAGTGCAGTACTGAGGGAGTGCTGCACTATTGGAGGTACTGATTTTCAGATGAGATGATAAACCAAGGTCACGTCTCCTTGCTCTGGTACTTCTCCTGGATGTAAAAGATTCCAAGGGACTTATTGAAGAAGAGCAAGGAGTCCTGGTGTCCTGGCCAACACTTCTTCAACCAACACCATAAAAAACAGACTAGCTGATCAATCATGTCATTTGCTGTTTGTGGGATCTTGCTGTGCACTAATTGGCTGCCAGTTTTGCCTGCAAAACAATGGTTGCACTTAAAAAGAAAATGTCATGGACGTGATGTGCTTTGGGATGGCCTGAGGACTTAGTAAGCCACTAAATAAATACAAGTTACTTCTTTTTTCAATAAATATATAAAAACATTTTTGATTGATGAATTCTGCTGAGGATAATTGCATCTCATTCGTCCAATTTCCAATTTTTCCGGAAAAGATATTATATTTGTAATTGTGACTGTCTGATTATCAGTAAATTGTGATACCTGTTTGAACGAAAATCAAAATATCACATTGTTGATTGGATCAGTGGCGTAACTTATTATTATGCCATGCCATATACTGGGAGATCCAGGACTGCCTCTCATCAGTGAGTTGTAAATCTTAGATCATCAGACATAGAACTATGCTGCTTTGAGTGGTATCAATAATCAAGGAACTGTCCTGCTTTGAAGGTCGACTTCAGTACTCCCTTATTGCTGGCAGCGTACTGGTGTTGGTGAAGGCCATCAAATTATCCATAGCAACTCATTCAGCCTTTCACCCAGACTCCATGGTGTGTAGCCCAAAAGGCAATGAAAAAGAAAATTTGGAGCTAAAAATATACCAAAAGATCAAAACACAAATTGTATCATTTCTATTTGTTAAAAGAAATTTGCAGGCTTTAAAATCAAAGCAGAGAAATTTAAAAATCGGACTAGTGATTTGCGTTATTTTTATATTTTCAGCCGCAACATACTATCCCAGATGTGTTCATCTGGATGCTCAGCGGCAACAAGAGAATTGCATATGTACGGATTCCAGCTAAAGACATCCTGTATTCGGAGAAAGAGGACGAGAAAGGAAAGGACTGTGGGAAAATTAAGTCACTATTTCTTAAAGTATACAATTTTTTTTGCGCTATGGAAATGTCTCAAACCTCGTATTCCTTCTTGAAAGAAAAAGAAGGCGAGGTTCAGTTTATTCCTTTGGTGCCGTTGTGCTGTGCATGGTTTCTCCTCCCCAGGGCGGGCAGGCGGGCGGCCCTGCTTCTAAGTCACCCGCACTCTCCCAATTTTGTGAATGGTCATTTAATTTGGAAGCTGGCAGCCTTGCATGCTAACGTTTTGTCCCCCCATGTTGGAAGGTGTCTGACCTCCACCCAGAAAATACTGCGGCAATCCAAGCTGGACTTGGGAACGTAGGAACAGGAATAGGCCATTCAGCCCTTCGAGCCTGTTCCACCATTCAATGAGATCATGGTTGATCTGTACCTCAGCTCCATTTACCACCTTTGCTCCATATCCCTTGATATCCTTACCTAACAAAAATCTATCGATCTCAGTCTTGAAAGTTTCAATTGACCCAGCATCCACAGCCTTTTGGGGAAGAGAATTTCAGATTTCCACTACCCTTTGTGTAGAACTTGCTTTGTTGGGGGGAATTGAAGGCATTCACCCACGTCCTGCTACACCATTAGTACCAATCCTCTGCACCAATTTCTCTGGTCTCTCTGAGTTGTATTGTATTCTAGGCCCATGCCCACTTAGAACTGCATTAAATGTGCCCAAAATCACTTTAATTTAAGACCCTACAAGTCAGCAGAAAAAAGATAATTCCACAACATTAGTCTGGAGCTGGATTCCAACACAAGACCCAAGCATGTTAATGGAGCAATGTACTGACTTCCCCACTCAAACCTCAGGGTATTAAGTTTTGTGGTTGGTGATGACTCACAATATGTTGTGATATAGTTTGAATAAAGATAATGGCCCAGAAATTGCTTAAAAAAGAACGATGAGCTTAACAGCGCTCACCGTTGTTAGTGGCCAAATCGAGGAGCAAGTTCCGACGTTTGCACATGCGTAGTTAAACCCGGAAATCCGCAACTTGCTCTGGTTCGCCGGTAATATGATTTTAAATTAAAGGGATATCACCGACTGGAATCAGTGGAATCAACGGACCAGCGCCAACTTGCTCTTCTGCCCAAGCTGGAAAGTAACTAACATCGCCACAAAACGGGTACACGTAAAAATACCAGGTCTAAACTAAATTTTAACAGCGCTGTAAGTCTTAATGACTGCCAAACAACTAAAAATTAACTTTTAAAAATGTGGATTCTCATTACTCCTTATTTTAATAGTTTTAAAAAAAATCAAAAAATCTAAAAGAATTTTGTTTTTACTCTCCCCTTCTGTCTCTTTTATTTAATTCGATTATTTCTTACCCACTGTTTCCTTCACTGTCTATAATTGTTTTTACAAATGATTTCAATGCTGCAGCTTGCAGAAACTGTGTGCAGCGGGGCAAAAATGATTGGGTGAGCTTCTCCCATGGGTCCTAGCTTCCCCGGAGCTAACGCTGGGCTCTTCTATATTTCCTATTAGAGCAAGTGCCCGCAGTAAGTTAGTGGCTTGGTATAAATCCATGGGGGCGGGTGAGCAGTGTTGGTTCGTCACTGGGACCAATTTCTGGGCCTATAAAAATGGCTGTCACTCTGGCATCACTGTTGTTACTATGTAATTTGTTTTCTTAAGTGTCACCTTATATATGTGCGTTCTTTAAGCTGCCCGGGAAGCGTATTATGGGATGGACCGTACAAGCAAAAGTGGATATTTACCTATGGCTGGGTTCAACCAGACATGCGGACACTGTTTTGGAAAACTTACCAGTTGGATTTGAGCCAGAAATTGCAACAACAAGCAGTGGGCATCAGATTTCTCCACCTCTCAGTATTCTTTATGAAGGTGGGTGCGACAGATCCACAATCCATCCCGTTTCAATTCATAAGAAATTCTATCTCTTTATATTAACTTTTAGCTAGAACAGTGCCGAGAGATTTTTAAAATGGACGTCGGCCGGTGGTCCCCTAGAGGGAGCTATTAGGCCTGGTTTGCACCAGGGACCGCTAATTCCCTGAGTGTAGAGCAAAGCAAAAAGGGGCATAGATCTGTTATGCCACGTCTCCACCCCTTTGGGTTGCCTGGGGACTTTAGAGCTTCTCTTTGGTGGGAGGGGGTGTGGTGAGTGCTTATACTTACAAAGGCGCAAGCATTGAAATAATATAGAAATAATGTGTGAATCAATGCACAGTGCCTCCTACCTCATTTCCCTTTAACATCCAGTGAGTCTCCAAGATGAGCTTCATCTCATCAAATTATCCCTATACCGTATCAGTATTTTGCACGCACTGCACATCAAATGTGTGTGGTGTAATAGACCAGAGGTGGTCTGTTGACATTTCCCATCTTCCTATTTCTGTGTAGTCTTCTCCTCATTGTTTCCCTGAAGTCCATTCCCCAATGTTTTTCTATAGACTTGCTGCCTAATGTTTCCCGAAAGCCTGCTTCCAAATTCCCCAACTTCTAGGGAACTTGCTCTCAACTTTTCCTCTGCAGGTCTTCCCCAGATATGGTTCTTAGCATTTGCCAAGTACAAAACTGGATAGGGGCCGGCTTGAGTCAAGGCGGAGGTGAGTTCATGGCTTGAGATCTGAGATTTGCTTTTCTGATGCTGAAAATTCATTAAACGCCTCTATAACCAATACTTTCATGATATAAAACAAGTGCATACATGTGACTTTTGTTTCAAAATCCAGAGTTTTGAGTTCAGTTTACATTTTAGAAATTTCCAGAATGCCTCCCCAAAACCCGGAATTGGTGCCAACCCTATCTCTAGTACCCCGATGTCTGTGCACCTGCTGACTGATGTTTCTATCATATTTGATAGTCAGTGCCTCACTAAAATTATTGCTTTGGGATCTTTCTGCTTAAGGAAATGAAAATATCCTGATACCAAAGCAACTCCCTTAAGCGGACTTTACTCTAGGAATCAACAGTAGGAATCAACAAGAAAGATTGTGTGAGGGAGTGAGAAGAGAGAGGTTGAAGGCTAGAAATGGGCAATGGATCACCTATCAGACAACAAGCTATTTCTCTTCAGGACTGTGAGCGAGGTGTTACTAAAGCCTCCTCATATACAGGATCAACACTCAAGAGTTGTTGAGGGGGTAAAAAGGTTTGACACAAAAGAAAAAAAAATCGAGCCTCTTGAAGGTAGCTTTAGCAATAGAAGAGATACAATGGTTACTTCCATTTGAAGTCAGTGGAGATAATGAGGCAAAGAATGTTGATAGGTTGAAGAAAGGAAACCAAATTGAGAATGCTGGAATTTATAGTGAACCACACAACATTGTCTGTGTGTCAGAGTTGTGGTACAAATCAGAGTTGGGGGCTATAACGAACAGAATGCAAGAGATAGACACAATTAATTTTTACTAGTCAATCTCCCGCGACATTGCAAACATGGGGGTTAATTTCGACCTTGTGCGATAGTGTGAAACGGGCGATAGTGAATCAGCATTCTATTGATGTCAATGGAAATGAAAATCGGGAGAGATGTAAAACTGGGTGCCGATTCGCCCAGGGAGCCGAGACACCTGTAGTCTTCAGATGAAGCAGGGTCGGAGGACAGGGGATAATTG
The DNA here is from genome assembly GCF_035084215.1 of Heptranchias perlo. Lineage (NCBI taxonomy): Eukaryota > Metazoa > Chordata > Chondrichthyes > Hexanchiformes > Hexanchidae > Heptranchias > Heptranchias perlo. Next base: position 135,459,895 of record NC_090327.1, on the reverse strand, counting down.
GCCCAGGGCCTGTAGAGGTAATTCAGTCCCCAATTTAAAGCCCTTATTTTTATATAATATTTTGCTTTGATATTATTTGTAACTAAAAAGCAAAACTGACAGCAATTTTGGAAACGGAGAAGTAGAGTGGATTGGAGCATAGGGACTTCTCTGCAGCGCTGCCTGAGGAGTTGGGAGGCACAAAACTGAGGCACTACAGCACCACCACTCATGGGAGGGTATAATTACACTGTGACAAATTGACCCAGGCAGGTTCCATATAAATATGGGCATAAGAATATGTAATAGAAAAAGTTGACATAGAAGTGCGACAAATGTGACACAGCAAGGTTTTTAGGCAGGAAATATGGGCTGATGTAAGATTTTTGATAGATTATAACTTGATACTTAAATCAACAATTTAATGTGCTCCGTGACATATTCTTGTTCCAATAAATAACAACATTTTAGTCGACGAAGGGAGCTGCTGTTGACCAAACTTCAATGTTGTGCTTTTGCTGGGGATCGGTGAAGTCTTAAATCGTTTACTGCCAGGTCTGAGCTAGACTTAAAGGGGACGGCTCCCGAGGGCCTTTAAGTATGTAGAAGCTGGAACATGTCCTATTTGATTGGACCAGCTCTCCCACACAGTTAATGAACTGGAGTTTTTTCTGACAGCCCCTTTCTGATATCAGAAGCAAGTGTTAGAAATGTGTACCCTCTATCCACAACAGACAAATATTTCAACACTTGTAGCATGGGACAATAGCTCATCTATAAGGATGGAAACCAGACAAGATTATGTCTGACACATGGGAACTTGCTTCCATTGTGACCTGTGTTTTCATTTTTAAAAAAATGTAGAAAGTTGCAAGCAAAATGTTTGCCGCTTATGAAAACTACTTTGAGAGAGCAACTTTCCACGATGATTTGAGTTAAAAGGACTTAATATGGGAGCATTTATGGCATGAGCTCCTTTAACTAAAAAAAATGAGAGGGGATGATTGCATGAGATGATTTTCTACGAGGCTTTCTATGAACCCATTTCTTTAACCAGCTACGATCAGTAATGCCAACAACTGATTATTAACTAATAAAGTGCTGTGTTTCTAATCATTGTCTCTACATCTTTAACAGTTGTGTTTTGAACTTCTTGTTTTTGAACAGACCACCACATGTTTCAGCTAAGATGCCACATGTACCAGGCCAGAGGTCTTCTGGCTGCTGATAGCAGTGGTCTTTCAGATCCTTTCGCTAAAGTGACATTCATTTCACATTGTCAGACTACTAAGGTAAATAATGATACGTTAATAATATGTTAGGAATTGTAACCATTGCAGTCATAGATAAAGCTTTCTGATGCACCCCACTGTCTGATCATAATATGCAGCGCACCTGGTTCCCTCGGTTGTAAGCAACCCATTTCCTAACATGCTTTTGGAGTGGCTCCTGAATGTAGTGTTATGGGGCAGTTTATTGTTCATACAAAGATCTGAATAGCAAGTATTAGCACACTATATGATAAATAGGAGTGATAACATCACACAAATATACAGTAGCGCCATTAAAATTATTGATTGAAGTATAACCTTGGGAAAACTAATTGTTGCTGTTTATTTTTTATGGTACCAATCCATAATTTTTGACAACATCAGAGGGACAGATGTTCTTTTCATGATTTTAGGTTGTGTTTTATAACCCCGATATTAGTCAACACTGCAGCGTTCCTTTTCTGAGACCTCCTAATCAATATTAATAACTCAACATTAATAAAATGGTGATTTGCGTGAACTGTGACTGACCTTTTAACAATTCTGCCAGTGAATGGATGAATAATGTAATCTGTTAGCACTGATAACAGCAGGAACAATCATGGTGTAAGTTTACATGTTATTATTTTGCAGTCGTTGATTGTATTTTTGTTTAATTATATATAATCTGTGCTGATAGAATCTGTGCCTGTAGAGCAGAATCCTGGGCAATAGTGTGAAGCTGGTGACTCCGGGCCTCCTCACTGTTTTGGATGCTTCTGTGTGAGAGGCAAAGGCGGAGCAGGCTGTTTAACTCGGACTGTGAGCACAGGACTAGAGGACACAGGCTTAAAATTAAAAAAAAACTCTTGGTACAATAAAAATCGGAGAAATTCTTTTCCTGACAGAGGGACAGAGATTTTACACAGATTCCCAGGGGAAATGGTTATTGCCGTGTAGATTAATTGCTTGAGATAAACAGAACTGGATAAATATCTCATTCGGAATGAGGATTGAAAGTCCCAGGTTAAGATGATCAAATACTCCATGGTCTTGTGCCACTGAAACCATGGGAATGCAATCTGTGGAAAGCTACGGGCGATGCTTGACGATTGGAGGTTGAGTGTCGGTAAATACTGTGGAGTTTTGCTCAACTGTATTTTGTAGTCAGTGAAACTTCTGTGGAACTTTCTCTCAAGTGGTTAAGTAGGCAGGGTAGAAATCATGATAGGATGGACTGTGCATTGTTTTGGTCAAATGGATGCTCGCGGTTCTGCATGCCCCATACTGAGTGCAAACTCTCTCCCCGTAGGGACGAACCCTACTTGCCTAAATTCACAGTTTGGGTGCAGATAGGTAGAGCCAAGATTTGGGAACTCTGAAATGTGCACTGGGATATTGCTGGAGTTTAACTACCTAAAGCAACACAGTTTACCAGCATAAAGCATGAGTAGGCTTCCAATTTTTTTTTATTCGTTCATGGGATGTGGGCGTCGCTGGCGAGGCCGGCATTTATTGCCCATCCCTAATTGCCCTTGAGAAGGTGGTGGTGAGCCACCTTCTTGAACCGCTGCAGTCCGTGTGGTGAAGGTTCTCCCACAGTGCTGTTAGGAAGGGAGTTCCAGGATTTTGACCCAGTGACGATGAAGGAATGGCGATATATTTCCAAGTCGGGATGGTGTGTGACTTGGAGGGGAACGTGCAGGTGGTGTTGTTCCCATGTGCCTGCTGCTCTTGTCCTTCTAGGTGGTAGAGGTCGTGGGTTTAGGGAGTGCTGTCGAAGAAGCACTACAAGTAAAGGGAATTAGGGGTTACGGGGAGCGGGCAGGAAATTGGACATGAATTTAGATTTGAGGTTAGGATCAGATCAGCCATGATCTTATTTAATGGTGGAGCAGGCTCGAGGGGCTGATTGGCCTACTCCTGCTCCTATTTCTTATGTTCTTATGTAAGCCTTGGCGAGTTGCTGCAGTGCGTCCTGTGGATGGTACACACTGCAGCCACAGTGCGCCGGTGGTGAAGGGAGTGAATGTTTAGGGTGGTGGATGGGGTGCCAATCAAGTGGGCTGCTTTGTTCTGGATGGTGTCGAGCTTCTTGAGTGTTGTTGGAGCTGCACTCATCCAGGCAAGTGGAGAGTATTCCATCACACTCCTGACTTGTGCCTTGTAGATGGTAGAAAGGCTTTGGTGAGTCAGGAGGTGAGTCACTCATTGCAGAATACCCAGCCTCTGACCTGCTCTTTTAGCTACAGTATTTATGTGGCTGGTCCAGTTAAGTTTCTGGTCAATGGTGAGCCCCAGGATGTTGATGGTGGGGGATTCAGCAATGGTAATGCCGTTGAAATGTCAAGGGGAGGTGGTTAGACTCTCTCTCTTGTTGGAGATGGTCATTGCCTTGCACTTGTCTGGCACGAATGTTACTTGCCACTTACTAGCCCAAGCACGGACTGCTTCATTATCTGAGGGGTTGCGAACGGAACTGAACACTATGCAATCATCTGAAGTCTGAGTTTGCTCATCAGCTGCACAATTTGCATCTGCCTTCAATATGGTGAAAGGGCCTACATAGGAAAACTTACATTGTGCTAACCACCTTGATATTCTCAATGTCCAAATCCACTATTGTGTACCAAGCTTGCAGATCACACAATGCTTAATCCAGGTCCTTGTATCACAAGATTACAAGATAATTGCAGATGAAGAAGGTTGTTTTGGTCCACCTTAACTCACCTATCGAAGGCACCCTATAGTCCTCTCCATTGTTTCTTGAATGATTCAAGGATTTTTACCTTGGCTACTTTATGCAGAAGTCCAATCCAAGAGTTCATCACTCTCTGCATGAAGAAGAATTTCCTGGTATAAATCCTAAAATTACAGTTTACGAGTTTGAACTGCTATCCCCATGTTCTCCTCCCACAATTTACAGTAATTTAAAGTAACATTCCAGATTTACCTTTTTAATTCCCTTGACTATCTTTAAAACCTCTTTAAGGTTAACTCTCAGATGTTTCCTTTCCAAGTTGAAATACTCAAATTTCTCCCATCTTTCCTCATAATACATGAGGGATGAGCCTTGTGGCTCTTCCCTGCATTGTCTCCAGTGTTTGGATGTCTCCCTTGTTTTTTGATGACCAGAACTGGAGGCAGTATTCAAGGTATGGACTGACCAGAGTACTATACAGTTTTATTTATAGAATCATAGAAATTTACGGCACAGAAGGAGGCCATTTGGCCCATCGTGTCTGTGCCGGCCGAAAAAGAGCTACCCAGCCTAATCTCACTTTCCAGCTCTTGGTCCGAACCCTGTAGGTTACGGCACTTCAAGTACATATCCAAGTACTTTTCAAACCCTTTCAGGCAGTGAGTTATTTTATATTTTACTGTTTTTGCTATGGACCTAAGAAAGATAGATCAGAGTATTTTCTAAATGGTAAGAAGCTAAGAATTGTGGAGGAGCAGAGAGATTTAGGGGTCCAAGTACAGAAATCACTAAAAGCTAGTGGACAAAAAATAATTTAAAAGACTAAAGGGATGTGAGCCTTTATTTCAAATGGATTGGAATACAAAGGGGCGGAAGTTATGTTACAGCTATACAGAGCCCTGGTTAGACCTCATCTGGAGACTGTGTTCAGTTCTGGGCACCGCACCTCAGGAAGGAGATATTGACCTTGGAGGGTGTGCAGCACAGATTCACCAGAATGGTACCTGGGTTAAAAGGGTTAAATTACAAGGATAGGTTGCATAAACTAGGCTTGTAATCCCTTGAATATAGAAGATTAAGGGGTGATCTAATTAAGATATTTAAGTTGATTAAAGGATTTGATAGGGTAGATAGAGAGAAACTTTCCTCTGGTGGGGGAATCCAGAACAATTAGAGCTAGGCTGATCAGGGGTGATGTCAGGAAACACTTCTTCACACAAAGGGTAGTGGAAATCTGGAACTCTCTCCCTCAAAAAGCTGTTGAGGCTGGGGGTCAATTGAAAATTTCAAAACTGAGATTGATAGATTTTTGTTAGGCAAGGGTATTAAGGGTTACAGAACCAAGAAGTTAAGTACAGATCAGCCATGATCTAATTGAATGGCGGAACAGGCTCGGGGGGCTGAATGGCCTACTCCTGTCCTATGTAGTTCAACATTCTGTTGGCTTTGTTGATTGCTGCCCTGCACACGTAGCAATCCGAGGACATGCACATGAGCCAAGACTGTTCATCAACCAAGAGGGATATCACTCCATCAATGCTCAGCTGGTTTGCGACCACCAGTGGAGGTTTCTGCAGGTTTGTGCCAGATTCCCCAGCAGTTGCCATGATTCCTTCATTTTGCGCGAATCCAACATCCCGGCCCTCTTCCATGCACAAGACAGACTTAAGGGCTGGGTCCTTGGAGACCAGGGATACCTCCTACAGACATGGCTCATGACACCTGGGAGGAACCCCACCAGCGAGGCACAGCAGTGGTTCATTGACAGTCACATCACCACCAGGTCTGTCATTGAACAAGTCATAGGAATGCTGAAGATGTGCTTCAGGTGCATGGAATCGATCTGGGGGATCCCTTCAGTACTCACCAGCGAGGGTGTGTAGAATAATAGTCGTTGCATCCTGCATAACATCGCTCAACAGAGAGGGTTACAGGTGGAGGAGCTCCCTTGCACTCATGAAGCATCCACACCTACCATCAACATTGAAGAAGATGATGAGGAGGGGGAGGAGGAGGAGGAGGAGGATGGGCAACCCATTGGCAGAGCAGTGGCACACCTGGCTGCTCGTGATGCCAGGGAGCCATTCATATTTCAAGGGATTCTCATGAGGAGATCTGCAAAGTGAAGATCGTGAAGTACTCAGGCCACCTCCACCACCAACACCAGCCCCACAACCCCCACCCTCTCCACTTGCACAAAACAGTCCTACAACCACACATACACCCATTGTAAACGTGCCCAATGGGTGGCTTCAAATCTCTCCGTGCATGATGAAGCACATGGAAGGGCACTTTCACAATAGGGACTCAGGAATGGACAAGACGTGGCAGTGATGGTGAGAATTATAACATTTAATGTGCAGGTAAGAAAAAACAAATGTAAATGAGAAACATGATGTTTAGTCAGACACCCTTGTATATACCCCTGGTGATCACAAAACCTTCACCTTCCTCTTCCTACTGCTTCTACGTGGTGCATCCCCTGTGGCTGCAGCAGAGGTAGTGGCAGGTTGCTCAGGTCCCTGCCTTGTCTGCTTAAATGCTTTCGGTCTACGCCCTCTGGGTTTTGAAGCCCATGAGGGCCCCGCCAAAGACTGCTCCACCTGCACCTGTGCAGGGGCAGACTCAGCCACCGGGAGAGGAGGCAGTATTATGGGTACTGGTTGAGAGAGGGGCAATGGGTGAGACGTGGAAGAACTTTGAGTGGAGTTCCCACTTCCATGTCCCCTTTCGCCATCATCCCTCTCCTGGGCCAGGCCCACATCACTTCCACCATAACAGTTTGGAGGATATGTGTGATGCCTTGTAAGGCCAGGCTCATGCATCTGTCTGCCTTTTTAAGGCGGCAGAACGTTGTTCACCCTGAGTCCGCACGGCCGTTGTCAGGGCCTGAATGGACTCATTTGTGAGCCGTGCTTGAAGTGCCATGGAGGCTAGCCTTCCCTCCATCGCAGACAATCCCGCACTTACCTGCGCCACCAGTCCATGAATGCAGGAGGTGGACTCTTCCATCCTCTCCGCTATTGTGAAGAGTGTGCATGGCAAAGGTACATCTGTACCTCTTTCATTCTCCTTTTCAAGGATGGCCCCCGGGGTTCAGCATCTGTGCCCAGCTGAGCAGAGCCTGGAGAGGAGTGCACTCCCCAATGCAGACTCTCCACCGCTGCCCCTGCCACCAGTGTCTGCTCGTGCTCACTTGTGAGTGTTGTTGATTCACCAGGTGACAACCCAACTAACTCTCTAATAGGACCCACCGAGGTGTGAGTATCTGCGCTGGGACCTGGCTCAGTATAATGTGACAGTGCACCCTCAGAGGCAGGGAGCTCCTCTGAGGAATCGCCCTCATCCATGTTCTCACTCCTTGAAGGCCCTGGAAGAGCACATACAGCAATATTAAGAATCATCGCAGAAGTGATGTTGCGATGAGCATCCTGAGGTGTGCAACAGGTCAATCACTGATAACATCATTTCATGACATGTGTGAGGGATGTTAAAGTTCTATCACCAGATGTTTGTGGGATGCCCCGATGGCCAGACATTCCTGCATCCAGCGTAGTTCCAAGGCCTCCTCCTCAGCCTCTGTCAGGGTCACTATTTGAGGTGGCCCCCCCTCCAGTCCTACTCCTCTCCCCCGCATTTTGCGCTCTCTTCTCCTACAAGTGGAGAAAGAACAGACGTGTGAGTGAGTGAGGGTGACGGGGTCACCAGATGGATGCGTTGCTTTGGGTGAGGCTGCCCAAGAAAGTGATGGATCAGAGGGTGAATATCAGACAGATTCATGACATTGCATCAGGATTGGGGTGAGAGGGAGTGGTGAGTTCACAAATCTGGAGGTGAGGAAGTGCACAGAAAGTGAAGGTAAGTTGTTAATGAGACTTAAGTGGGAGTGAGGAGTGATGTGGTGGAGTAGGCTTGGCAGGACAGAATGTGAGGGGGTGATGTACACCACAGAATGTAGGTGAATCAGTAATTGTACTCACTTTTCCTGACCTGGTTAGGTCATTAAAGCACTTCCTGCACTGTAGCCTAGACCTGGGCACCGTGCTCCCGCTGCTCACCTCTCCTGCCACCTCCAGCCACGCCTTCTTGGTGGCAGAAGCAGGTTTCTTCCTCCAGTCACCTGGGTATAGCACCTCCCTCCTGCTTCTCACAGCAGTCTGTGGTATCTCCAGGGAGGCATCCGTGAACCTGGGTGCTGCTTTTTCTCTATGTCCTCCCATTCTCCTTTCTCCTTCAAAATCCATTGTTGCATTGGCCCTTCAAATAGTGGACTTCAGAGTGCGTTATGCGGGTGCATAGTACACCCATTGTCGCAGCTTGGAGACACACAACCCGGAAGTAGAATTAAGGACCTTCAGTTGAGTTGCGATCGCTCAAGGACAAGCACAAAAATTTTTTCCCAGTTTTCCACCTGCTTATTGACCCCCCCACCGGCTGAGATCCTGCCTCATTGTTAAAATTTACCCCTTGATCTCTCCTTTCCCCTTTTACCACAAATGCACCTTATATTTGGGTCCTTGATCTCTCCCATGAACTGGGGAATCTTTCAATTGCATGTCCAGGACTTCTGAAGTTCATAAACATGTCTTGAAGTCATTGAAGAGGATAAGAAAAAAAAGCACCCTTTTCCCTTCTCAGCATGATCCTGAGGGAATTTGGTATTCACTGGAACCCCCAGGTACTGATTTGAATCAATAATTGGGACAAATGCCCCTTGTGTCTTCCAATCGTGCTTTTGAGTTCCTCTCTTGAAGCGTACAGCGCCATAATATCACACTCACCACCATATCCCACTTATTAATACATTGTTCAAGATGGTGGTCAGAGCACACAAGGTCCCCCGGATGAGTCTACCAATAAATCAATATCATCTATGAAAAGGAGCCCCGCAATTTTTTCAGAGATGCCTGAAGCAGACAACCCAAGACCATCCCTTTCGATGACATCCAGCGTATCATTGAAGACAGCAAATAGGATGAGTGACAGTTGACAACCGTACCTTACTCATTTTCAAGATAAATTCATTAAAGCCTCCCATTTCCATGGGTCTTGGAGCTGGAGTACTCATCCTGGATAAAATCACATAGCTTCCAGCTTAAAAATTGCACCAAGGCACTACAAAAATCAATTAAAACAATGTAAGTGGATTTTCTAACTTCAATGATGTTCTGTGATCTTGTCTGAATCCACAACCTGTCCTACACATTCCTCATGAGAGTGAAATCCAGTCTGTTCATCTATAATTACTCTACAGACCTCCAGAGCATCCAACATGCATGACATCACATCATAGATCTCCGCTTGATGGAGTCTCCCGTCGACTTGACGGATGAGTCTCTGTTGGGTGCACAGATTGGAGAAGAGCTCAATCCAGAACGCACATATACAGCCTCAAATATCGCATCGGAGGCCAGATGAAATGGATGGACGAGTTGCCTTGAGTGCCAGGAGCTTGGCAGACAGATTTAATAACCTTGCAGCCTCAAATTCATTCAATGGTATGAATGAACCAGTCAGACGTGACACCATCATGCTTTGTTGGAGGCTGTGTCTTCTCAGCTGTCGGAAGTAATATTGTAAGATTTTAAGGTAGCCTGTAGTGTGTCTTTATAGCATTTCACCACTTCGATTACGAAAACTGGACTGCAGCTTTCCATAGAAGGTGGCTTTGGGGATTCAACAGTCAGGCGTGCAATCAACGCGTCCAGACCAGCGCAACTGGACCTATATGGCAGCGTTTGAGGACATCAGTGTTTAGTCCCCTGTCCTGTCACTTGGTGCCAGTGATACGTCGTAACAACGCAAGTGGAAATGGTCAAGTCACTTGTTGCCGATAGCAAAGCCTATGCTGGAAAGGCAGCTTGCCAGTGCAGTAAAAGCTGTAGCCAATTCCTAACTCCTTGAACTGAGAGCTCTCAGGGAGCTGGGTCTCACTGAGGGCAGCCATGTCGATGTTGTATCTGGCAAGCTCTCTACCGAGTATAGCCATGTGTCTGTTGTGGTCGTTAACATCGTGAAGGACAGTACAAGCATTCAGGAGGCAAGGTTTATTGTGCATTTTTGTGAGCGCCTTCTTTGCTCTGTTCCTTGATTGCATGATTGGATGGACTGCCTGCCACAGTAGGCCAGCAGCCTGAGGATGAAGCGAGCAATTTTTAGGGATCGTTTTCTCCTCCTTCCCCAACTGAGGAGAGCAGCACTGCCCTGGAAAAGAGTTGGTCGGTCATTCAAGGAGGATATGAATGACGCTATCACTCCAAGGTCAAGGTCAAACAAACTTCACCCTTGAACTACTTGCGTGTAGGTTTGGGGCTCGGTATTCCCAACGACATCCTCCGCCTGTACCCGTTACCACTTGCCCAATGCTGCAGGTCTGGCGGTGCCATATGATGTCCAGGTTGAGTGACAACTGAGAAACCTGCATGTGGAGTGGATTATAGTGAGAGGAGTTCTGTGCAGTAGCCAGTCTCACTCTCTCGTCCTTGTTCGCTGGTGAGGTTTACCTCAACGAGAGGACTAATAAGCATGGATGTAACATTATGAGGAGCCCAGAGTGGAAGTCCATGGGCTGAACCTATTTATGGCCAAGCTGAACACAACCTAGCACTAGGATTGTGCTATAGCACTGGGCAGATGACAAGTAATGGTCCTGCCACACCACTGTAGACTAAATACTCAGTCCAGTTATTGGCAGAAACCCGCCTAGATTCATTGCCAACACAGGCTCACTGGGCCAATCTCAAATTGTACTCCCTGACTGGGGAGAGGTGTCAGGATCTGGTTACCCTTCATCTGAAGGTTGGGGGGGGGGTGGTGCAGAGACTTCCCTGCCCCAGAGATGCAGGTTCACCCCCCTGCTACTCCTAGCTAGGCACGTGGGCGGAGCCTATCCCCTCACTCATGCATGGAAAGTCATGCATGGTACTCAGAATAGAAGCAACTTAAGAGCCAATGGTATCAGCGCTATTCCTCAGTAGTTTTCAGGCTCAATGGAATCCCCCTTCATGTGGATAAAAGCCACACTGTGCTCTGTGGTATGGCTGACAATCAGCATCCCATTGGTCAGCCTCTGAAGGACAACCTGAAGGCACGTTGGTGGTTTCTGGTACTGTCCTGCAAGAGCATTGCCGATTATTTCCCCGTCCCCACACTCACCTAAAGCAGCTTTTAGGAATTCAGCATGAGTACTGTCAACCCTTGCTAACCTCCCATTAGTTAGAAACAATGCAGTGTCTCCTACCTCCCACTGAACTGGTTCACTATCATTGTATATAATCTGTGGAAGGAGCATGCCTGTTGGGCCAAATAACTTTCTCTCTTGCTTACACAACAGCAGTCAGTGTACTCTAAAAAGTAATAAAAATGGAAACTGCTGGAAATACTCAGCAGGTCAGGCAGCAGCTGAGGAGCGAGTAACAGAACTGGCGAAAGGTCACCGACCTGAAACGTTAACTCTGTTTCTCTCTCCACATTTGCCGCCTGGCCCGCTGGATATTTCCAGCATTTTCTGTTTATATTTCAGATTTCCAGCATCCGCGGTATTTTGCTTTTACTCTAAAAGTAATCCATGTGGTGAAGTGCTTTGAGATGTTTCAATGTCATGATAAGGCATTTATGAGTCTTTCTTTCTCAGTCCCTGCTTTTTTCTCTCTCTCTCTCCTCTCCCTTTATCTTCTTTCACGCAATAAGAGTAGGAATTCCCAAACGCCTGTCAGGTGCCTTCTCCACGTTCAGGAAAGATGCCAGAGTGAGTATTTTTTGTGCTGGTGCATTGCTGCACCATGTTAAATAGTCACCTGGTGTGTTGTCCTCTGATGTTACGTCCTTGGATGAAATACGTTTGGCTGCGATGGATCCAGTGGTTGCTGAACCACTCCGATCTGGAGGCCAGAACATTGGCTTGAGTTTTGTAATCACTATTGAAGGTGGATATGGACATCGGAACATTCATACATTTAGGTGCATGCTTTTATTATGTGTTAACACAACTGTTGACAATCTGAAGAATTTTTTTTGGGCAGCGGGGAGGGGAGGAGAATGCTTTCCTTCAGCGCATGGTGGAAGAGTTTCAGCATTAGCAGTTTTTAAATAATAAAAGGCCTGACAAATTAGCCAACATTGATATAGGGAATTCTAATTATTGAAAACAATTAGGCATTTTTGACAAGTGTCAGTTTTGACCCTACAGCATGAACGGGATAGCCAGGCAGCTCAATGGTCGAGCCCTTATCTCAAGGTCACCTATTCAAGTCTCTGTTGCTCTAATTTGGTTGTGTCGGTTGGACAAATATGGTCTGTCCTTCGCTGGACAACGTGATGGAGTGCGACTTGTTGCTGAGGAGTCCTAGGAGTTCTGTGTAAGGAAGGAGGGAAGGACGGCAGAAACTGCCTATCAGTTCATCTGCTGCCTGATCACTCAGCACCACTGATGATTGAGGAGATAAATTCCTGTCACCTGATCATCTTAACTCCTGGCCGGAGGAGTATGCACTGTGGTGGCTGGGCAGAGCCAGGGAGGAAACTTGGTCAAATTACATAGTTTAAAAGAATAACGTTTGTTATGATCAGGCATTTTTACCTTGTGTAAATTGTGGTGATACTTATTTAAAAAATGGAAATTGTACCAGTCAAAGAATTTATCAAGAAGACCAAGGTCATTGGCCAAAAACCTCTTACATGCCTCTTCTCTTGTTTGATTCTGATCAGGTTGTTACTCAGACTCTGTCACCTACGTGGAACCAGATGCTCCTGTTCAATAATATCCACCTTTACGGTGAAACAAAGGAAATAAGTGAGGCTCCTCCACTTGTGGTTATTGAGGTTTACGATGACGATGCTGTCGTGAGTATAAAGTATTAACCTGTCTGTATCATGGGGGAGAAAAACTTCTCACAAAGCACAGCTATTAGCGTTTGCAATTTTATTACTTGTTGGTCCTTGTTCTTTTCTTTAATCATTTCATTCTACCTCAATCCCATGTCATTTTATGCCTGTCCTTCAGGCTGCCTGTGCCAATTCCACTCTTGATCCAGTCAACAAGAGGTTCACAGATAGCTGCCCAGTGTGATCTATCCTACTGACTTTCTCTTCCCTTTCCATGGGGAGGTGTTTGCCGTCAATTGAGACCGTTGGTTGGACCTTGCTGTGCGCAAATTGGCTACCATCTTTCCTAAATTGCAACAGTGACTACACTTCAAAAGTATTTAATTGGTTGTAAAGCGCTTTGGGACATCCTGAGGTCATGAAAGGCACTATATAAATGCAAGTCTTTCCTTTTCTTTCTTTGCCCTTGTTGGCATGGATGATTCAAGCGTGGAATTTCAGGTGGTCTGAGCCCGTATCTCCTCGTCTCATGGCACAGATCACTAGGCCACCAATCTACTGCATCGCCCTGTTGTCTAGCGTTTGCAAGCTTTGTTTATTACTGACTCCTAATTGTGAAATATGACACTTAATAATAATCAACCAAACATCACAGTTTCTCAACAACTAGCATGCCTACATAATTCATCGGCAAGCATACAAATGTTGGTTTTTATTATTCATGCATCCATCTAATAAAATGAAACACAGAAAAGTTCCATCATTGCAGTTTAGATCATGATTTAGGATCATGATTTCACTGTCATTTCTAGACACCAGAAAAACTGGTTAGCCACATATACACTTCTATCAGTTCATTTTCACCCTGTTAGGTTAGCACAGCTGAAAGTTGTGTTTTAACAAGGTTACTGTAAATGATGGATCTTCTTTCATGTTTATTACCTTTATTTTAGGGTAAAGCAGAATATATTGGCAGCACTGTGGCTTTTCCTGTAGTGAGGCTGGCTGGGCTGGATTATGTCCCCCCCGTGCTTCAATATTACCCAATGTATTGCGGCAGCGTACCCGGTGGTGAGCTCCTTGTAGCCTTTGAACTTCTGCAGGTAAGGATGTATTGAGGTCAAGTTTTATGTTATCTCATTGACTTAAATTCTTTCACTGATAATATTTTGTGCTTGTAGGGGCCTACATAGCCAGTATGGTGGAAACACATTGGTCAATAATGGTATACTAAAACTCTAGAAATAAAAATAAGAATATACTTAATCACTTATATATGTTAATCTGCACATATGCGCACACACGCACGTATATACACACACAGTTTAAAACAGCCTCTGTTCATTAGCTTTCATGAAAGAGGAGCTCAGAAATAGCTTAGACTGTTGGCTGAAGAGTTGTAAGGCTAATTACCACTGACATTTCACCAAATCTGCACTCGCATCTGTCAGTGAATCTCTGCCGAGAAACAGCCCAACTTTCCTCAATGCACATTACGATATATTCATGGTGAGCTCCCGACTCTATTAGTACTGTCTACAGGCAGTCTGCCTCTTGGGAGAGCAAAGTCCAGTGTTGCTGCAGCAGCTAGAAGGCCAAGACAGCCATTTTGTGTCTCTAACAATTTGGGTCAATGCAATGACTGAGACTGGTGCTTCTTCAGGTCACCAAACCCACAACTTTAAAGATTCCTCAGCTGAGGAATTCCTCAACTGTCTCTAATCCATTAAAAGAGGACTTTATTTTTTTTAGCTTTGAGGGAAGGAGGCCCATGAAGGGCATTATCCAGGCCTGTGCAAGTAGGTGACCTTGGCAGTGAGTGCCCCTCACCACCATTAAGCAAAGCCTTCTAAAACCTGGGATGCATTCCAAATGATGTCCTGCTCTACTTTTGTCGTAAAGAAGAAATGGCCCACAGTCAAAGATAAGGAAGTGTCACCACAATCTCCCAAGGCTCTTGCTATAAATCATCGGTCAACCACCTCAGAACTTCTTACCATTTTAGGAGGTGTAGGAGGCTAAGTTTGAAAGGGCACTACAAGAGTAGGCACCAAGGGGAGGGACGGTCCTTCAAACAGTAAGAGGGTTGTCAATGAGACGTTTGTGTCACTGATGCAGAATTATTTGGGGAAAGGTAGGGCAATGCCTGCATGTAGGAGAATGGGAATGATCTTCAAATGGGGGCCTTGGTAGTTGTTGAAGAGACTCAATATCAGCAAAGGACTGAGTTAAGGGGAACGCGAAGGCAGGACTCATCTGGCAATAGGCTCAGATCCTAATCAGCTCCCTTATGAGATGTAGCTGCAGTCGTCTGGCAGCTTCCACAACTCAAGTTACTGTGAGGAAGGGGTAGCCATCTGAAGCTTTGCTAAAGGAACACAGTGATGGAGTTCTGCCTGGATCTGCTCTGTTATCTCTGTGGTGGTCCTCCTGATCTTCCTCCTCTTCCTCCTTAAAAACAGAAGAACAGATGAAGGCCTAAGAGAGACCCCATTGATACCCAGGACCTAGTCTTTAAAACTTAAAAAAACTTTACAAATACTTAAAGAAAATTATATTAAAAAAAATTAAAGAAACTTTAAGAGAAGGTTTAAAGACTCACCTTCAGGCTGTGTCGAAACTTAACACTATACCAATGCACTAACACACTCAGACCAGTATCACAAAGGGAAAAGTTTTACTTTAATTGACTTGTATACAAGGGAAGTGCGCCCTCGAGCCATGATTGAAGGCACAACTTCCTCGAGTCATTGAGACAGCTTAGGTTTATACAGTTAATTGTATACGCCCACCTGTGTAGAATATGGGCGTACACGTACATTCTTTATTGGTTCAAGTAGTTGGTCAATCAAGTAGTGAGCCTGCCCCCTCTGGACGTCCATAGCTCATTCCTGTTTTGGCACGTAGGCCTCGTAGGCCTGAGCACATTATCCTCCCTACATTCCTGAGCTGGTTATCAGTAGGGCTGAAGTCAGTCTCAAGGCCACGTGGCCTCTCAAGAAACTGTATTCTCATTATATTTTATAGTCAGCAATACCCTTATCTGCTGGGGGGGCCAGACGGTACTAAAGCACCTGCACAGCCAACTTAATTATCAACAGTTGCTCTGGGTCCTTTGTGGCCTTTAACTATGGAATGCCTCTGGTCAAACAGAAACAGGCTCCAACGCCTGGTTGAACACCGCTGGCAGCCACTGGGCAACAGGTGAGGGAAATGGAGCCCTACCGAAAGCCCTGCCCACCCGCCATCATGCACATGCGTTAGGCAGTAATGAGTTGGCCTGAGGAAAATGGTAGGTTCCATATTTTGGGGAGGGGATCCAGCGTAAGTCTTCACTGCCTGATTTTCCTCCATTGCCTGCCCCGGGTACACCTGAAAACAGGTGGCAAAACAGAGGAAAATCGAGCCCGTAGTGTCAGACTGGTCTGTTAAATGAGTTTGTGGCTTTGAATTAAATGATCATCTGTAACAGTGAATAAGTGATAATACCTGCAGTATTAGAGTGTGGAGGCTCACCACTAAATCATATTGGCGTAAAATAATCCCTGATCTAGGTGGATAAGGCATAATATCCCGAAAAGTGTAACCAAGTATTCCCAACAAGGAGAATATGTCCCTCAATGTACTGTACAACTGATTATTTTGTGGTAATTTTAAATCTGTGCTTTTCATGGACAAACCCAGGCCATTTTAAAAACAAATATTTACTAATATTATACAGAATGTATGGATTACAAAATTTGAATTGCAAATTTAAATTTACAGCAGAACTGTGTACCCCACCTCCCTCAATGTTTAGAGCATGAATTCAAATAGTTCTACAATAAAAAGGGTGGTTTCAAAGGCCCAGAACTCCAAGGCAACATTTCAGAACTAAAATTCTGAACTATAAACACACTGTTAGGCCAAGAAAGGGGGAAATTATAGAAGGAACTGCTTTAGAATGATAATCACAGGATCCTGTATTGAGAAGAGATGGTTTCCTCGGTTGAGCTGAACTCAGATTGCACTTTAAATATGATTTATTTAAACGTCTTTACTTAAGAGTCACTTAGCGCAAAGAAATGAAAAGACTGACAAAAATAGCCCCAGTTAGGTTGTTTATTTAAGAAGGTTATTTGCTGGGGGAAGGGGAGGAGCAGAGGAGAGGGGAGAGAATCTTGTTGAATGTGAAAGTGTGTGGAATCTCCATCTCTATAAATTATGTGCTTTCAGATCCCTGATTCAGAAGCTGAACACCTTCCTCCTTTTGATCAACCAGATGCAAATCAGATCTTACCAGTGCCAGTCAGCATCCGTCCTGTCCTGAGCAACTACAAAGTGGAGGTACAGTGTATAGTGCAGCCAACACTAGACTTGTAGACGATTGCAGTCTCTCCGTCCTTATGCTTTAATGGGTTTGCTGTCAGAATGAGGGAGTCTTCGTCTCAGTCAGTTTAAAAAAAAAGTTTTTTTTTTCTTGTAAATGATCTCTCACCTTTAGTCTGCCTGCTCCCGACTCCTCTGCCAAGGACATGCAGATGGCTACACCCAGACTGCAGCTTATACTCCCAGAAACTGGTCACCAACAGGCATTGGAGACCCCAATCCAGGAGTGACTCCCCCCTCCAATTTCCTCTGGCTCCTGAAGGGGCAACTCACAATGACGATCCGGATTCTTTCCCCTCAGTCTGGTTCAGTAAAAACTGAAGTCGAATACATTTTAAAGTTCATCACAACTTTAATAGCAGGGTTCTTAGTCTGCAGCATTGATTTGGACTCCTGATAGAGTCCCTCTATGCTGGCAGAGCAAGAACAAAAACATACAGAAATCCACACGTTTTTATACAAATCAATAGGGTTGGAACATACTTAACGAGGGTCAACACCAAACATAAGCCGGGCATAGGTTGACATGCGAGGTTACATTATTTCCGGCCAATCATAGACAATCCATGTGCTGACCATGTTGCTGTTAGACATCAAAGGGGATACTTCCTCACCTTCCAACTTGGAATGTTCTTTCCTGTTCCTTCTGTTCCTTATCTCCCAACCTGGAATGTCTTTCAACTTTGGCTAAGCTCGTTACCTATATTGATCTGCCATAAACATGGAGACATTCAGACCAGTCCTTGAATCACATCAAAGACTCTACATTGATGAGACAATGCAAACCTGCTGACTACGCAAACATATGGCCCAGCAGGAGGGCCAGGCCACCTGTACCAATCTCAGTTACTAACTAATTAACCCTTTCTAACCATTTTGCATTCTGCTTCTTTGCCACGTAGGCATCTTAATATTTTACCGAAAACTGACCACGTAGGGATTCTCAACAATGCCTTTGCACAGTGTCACCCCATTCAGTGAGGCTCAGATCGGGAAGAAACCAGAGCATGGTATTGAACCAATAAAAAAAGAAAGAACTTATATAGTGCCTTTCATGTTCTCAGGATATCCCAAAGTGCTTCACGGCCAGTAAATTACTTTTCAAATGTAGTCCTCGCTGCTTAGTCAGCAAACGTGGCAGCCCATTAGTGCACAGCAAGGTCCCACAAACAACAATGAGGTAAATGATCAGATAATCTGTTTTTGGTTGTGTGGTTGAGGAATAAATATTGGGCAGGATACTCAGAAAACCCTCCTGCTCTATTAGTGCTATAACACTCAGCGACAGCATTCCCGATGACACTGCCATTATCTCACATAATCCCGTCCTTCCCGTATCTCAAAACGCACATCCTCAAGTAGTTTGGAGCCACAGCTGAGATGCTCACCATCTTCCACATTCGTTTGAATCTGAATCTAACGCTCATATTTTGAATGTCCAAGTTGGCTTCTGTTTATTTTGAGATGTAATTTTCTGCAGGTGTTTTTTTGGGGGCTTCGTGAGCTCAAACGAGTGCAGCTCCTTACCGTGGATCGGCCTCAGGTTTTCATTGAATATTCAGGAAAGGGCATCAAATCTTCTGTCGTCCAGAGTTACAAGAAAAATCCTAACTTCACAGTTCAAGGAGACTGGTTCTTGGTAGTAAGTAGACAACTATGGGGATTCACCATATACAAGGAATTCTTCCAGTTTGCTGCCAGCTATGGGGGCGTTGCTGGGCTAGCCCAAGAATTCTGCCCATTACGCCTTGCTGAGGACCAGCAGAAACCATGCCAGCTGAGAACAGGCATGAGTTCCATACTGGGCTTTAACAAGGTCCCAGACATCTTAAGCAGGAAAAGTAATTGATCCCAGGGTGGGGAGTGGGGGGTAGGGTGTTCAGAATTGTAACATTACCTCTTCAGCCCATTAAGGGCCCATGTGAGTGGCAGGGCACCAATCCAATTTTCTGTTGGGCTGTTGGTTTGGGCACCTTTGTTCTGCCTCTACAGATATGGGTCACCCACCCTGATTATTTAAATGACCTCATCTCCGTGATTTGGTACAGAGTCAACTCCAGGGCGCAGTTGCAGATGGAAGTCCCACCCTGTCACACTTCCAAGGGCCAAGCAAGGACCCTGAAATTTTGGACCCTCTCTCTTTAAACTTGCTTAGCCACGGTCCCCTTTTGTGCTGATAAGAACAAAGGGATACAATGAGCAATTGGGGCAACAAATTATGTCACCATTTGTGGAGGGGGGAGTTTTCTGGATATGTTTTCCCCCCTTTCTTTCCTGCCCTTTCATTATCTGGCCTGATATCGTGGAAGCCCAGAGAAGAGACCTGTGTCCCTGCTACCTGGGCATCACCGACGATCTCTGTAGCTGGCTGCCAGGAAGCACCAGCCACTGCCTCGTCCTTTCTCTGCTGTGAGACGCCACAGCCTCCAGTTAGCGTCTTCCCATTCTGATTGGGAATGGAACGACGCAGGTGCCGAACTTGTGCATCGATCCCTGCTCCATCTCGCCCTCCACTAGCTTCAGTTCTTTGATTCGTTGTATTGCACAGCTAAAAAAATTTATGCATTTTTTAAAAAAAGGTGGTGCAACAGAAAGATTTCACTGCTTGTTTCGACAGGAATTACCTGAGAACGAACACCTGCACCCACCACTCCGTATCTCTGTTGTCGACTGGAGAGCATTTGGCCGCAGCACTCTCGTTGGGACGCACACCGTCAACTCTCTGAAGCGGTACATGTACAAACCTTCTGCACGTCCTCGACCAGCACTTAACAGGACAGTGGACATAACTGGTGAGAATCTCAGGGATGGTATTTCAAAACCTCCTCTCAAATCAGCTGAAACATAGAATGGCATAGAACGTACAGCACAGAAACAGGCCATTCGGCCCAACAAGTCCATGCCGATGTTTATGCTCCACATGAGCCTTCTCCCTCCCTATTTCATCTAACCCTATCATAGTATCATAGTAGGCACAGCACAGGAGGAGGTCATTCGGCCCATCGTGCCTGTGCCGGCTCTTTGAAAGACCTATCCAATTAGTCCCATTCCCCTGCTCTTTCCTCATAGCCCTGTAAATTTTTTCCCTTCAAGTATTTATCCAATTCCCTTTTGAAAGTTACTATTGAATCTGCTTCCACCACCCTTTCAGGCAGTGCATTTCAGATCATTACAACTCACTGCGTTAAAAAAATGTTTCCTCATGTCACCTTTGGCTCTTTTACTGATCATAAATCTGTATCCTCTGGTTACCGACCCTTCTGCTACTGGAAACAGTTTCTCCTTATTTACTCTATCAAAACCGTTCATGATTTTGAACACCTCTACCAAATCTCCCCTTAACCTTTTCTGTTCTCAGGAGAACAACCCCAGCTTCTCCAGTCTCTCCACACACAATTGAAGTCCCTCATCAGCATATCCTTCTATTCCTTTCTCCCTCATGTCTTTATCTAGCTTCCCTTTAAATGCATCTATGCTAGTCGCCTCAACTGCTCCATGTGGTCGTGAGTTCCACATTCTAACCACTCTCTGGGTAAAGAAGTTTCTCCTGAATTCCCAATGGATTTATTAACCTGTATAGCTACTTTTAGTGATTTGTGCATCCGTACCCCCAGATCCCTCTGCACCCTTACCCCATTTAGACTCTTAGGCGGCGAAATTGGGCTGTGTAGCGCCCGTTTTGTACGCAGACTCCTAAGCCCCAAAATTGGCATCTGAGGTGCGCGTGTACACATCCGATGTGAAGTGTGCAGGGCGCCATATTGGTAAAGGTGTTTGCCCACGCACCTAACGAACACCGGCAACACGTAGAGTAGGAAGATTATGATGTGAATCAGGGTGCAACGCTGATTTGATGCAACCAGCAGCATTTTGGAACTCCCCGCTCCAGCCAATGCACTGTCTTAACCTCGCACATCTGAACAGGTCTTAAACGGCATGGAGGATCCCCCCGACCAGTGATATTTAAAGGGGTCATGCAGGAGTTACAGGTTAGTTGCTGGATTAGTTATTCTGGCTGCTGATACAATTGTGCGTCTTGTGGAAGTTTCCTACACTTGGGGAAAGTTGCAATATTATATAGAGAGTGGTGGAGCTGGTCTCGCAGCACTGTTGGTGGCATTTAAAATAGTGTGCTGACCAAAGTTGCATCCAGACGTGGGTAGCCTGCTAGGGCTTCCTCTGGGAATTGAACATGACTGGGAGCATGCAGGGAGGCCACGCAGAGCAGGACAGGTTGCTATAAGAGAAAGGAGGAGGGAGGAGGAAGTGCAGGAAGAGGCAGGGAGGCAACAAGGTAGATAAGTCACCCGGTCCGGATGGGATGCATCATGGACTGGAGAATTGCAAATGTTACATCCCTTTTCAAAAAAGAGTGTAAGGATTAACTCAGCAACTACAGGCCAATCAGTTTAACCTCGGTGGTGGGGAAGCTTTTAGAAACGATAATCCGGGACAGAATTAATAGTCACTTGGACAAGTGTGGATTAATAAAGGAAAACCAGCACAGATTTGTTAAAGGCAAATCGTGTTTAACTAACTTGATTGAGTTTTTTGATGATGTAACAGAGAGGGTTGATGAGGGCAATGCGGTTGATGTTGTGTATATGGACTTCCAAAAGGTGTTTGATATAGTGCCACACAATAGGCTTGTCAGTAAAATTGAAGCCCATGCAATAAAAGGGGCAGTAGCAGCATGGATACGAAATTGGCTAAGTAACAGGAAACAGAGAGTAGTGTTGAACGGTTGTTTTTCGGACTGGAGGGAGGTGTACAGTGGTGTTCCCCAGGGGTCGGTACTAGGACCACTGCTTTTTTTGATGTATATTAATGAATTGCACTTGGGTGTACTGGACACAATTTCAAAATTTGCCATTGACACAAAACTTGGAAGTGTAGTAAACAGTGAGGAGGGCAGTGATAGACTTCAAGAGGATATAGACAGGTTGGTGGAATGGGCAGACACATGGCAGATGAAATTTAACACAGAGAAGTGCGGGAGGAGAGGCAATATAAACTAAAGGGTACAATTCTAAAGGGGTACAGGAACAGAGAGACCTGGGGGTATGAGTGCACAAATCTATGAAGGTGGCAGGACAGGTTGAGAAAGCATACAGAATTCTGGGCTTTATAAATAGAGACATAAAGTACAAAAGCAAGGAAGTCATGATGAACCTTTATAAAACACTGGTTTGGCCACATCTGGAGTATTGTGTCCAGTTCTGGGCTCCGACCTTCAGGAATAATGTGAAGGCCTTAGAGAGGGTGCAGAAAAGATTTACTAGAATGGTTCCAGGGATGAGGGACTTCAGTTATGTGGATAGACTGGAGAAGCTGGGGTTGTTCTCCTTAGAGCAGAGAAGGTTAAGAGGAGATTTGATAGAGGTATTCAAAATCATGAAGAGTTTAGATAAAGTAAATAAAGAGAAACTGTTCCCATTGGTGGAACGGTCGAGAACCAGAGGACATAGATTTAAGGTGATCGGCAAAAGAACAAAGGCGACATGAGGAAACATTTTTTTACGCAGTGAGTTGTAATGATCTGAAATGTGCTGCTTGAAAGGATGGCGAAAGCAGATTCAATCGCGGCTTTCAAAAAGGAATTGGATAAATACTTGAAGGGAAAAAAGTTGCAGGGCTACGGGGAAAGAGCGGGGGAGTGGGACTAACTGGATTGCTCTTACAAAGAGCCGGCACAGGCTCGATGGGCTGAATGGCTTCCTTCTGTGCTGTAACCATTCTATGATTCTATGACAAGCCCTGTCTGCCAGGGATCTGTGTGATCAGATGATTAATGAGCCATATCAGTAACCTCAATGACACCTCCCCATTCACCAACAGTCCCACATTCCTTACCTTTCCTCTCCCACATGACCATCAAATCAACCCCTTATGATTACACATTGTTTCCTCCCTCAGCTCATCACAGAAATAAAAACCACCACCAAATACAAATCTGCATTTATAGATTTACACCTGAAATGTTTCAAACAAACTGAGACTATTCGCCCTTGTGCATTCCCTTAGTGCCTGTTGTTCGTGTGCCTTTACCTATCCTAGTGCTCCAACGTGGTGCTTCCCCAGTGGCTGGAGCATGGGTGGTGGGAGGCTGCTGACCTTCAATTGAGGACAGTGCAGATGGCCTTGGAGAACGACCTCGAGCAGCTCTGGGCCGGGAGGGCCCGACTTCAGACTGCACCACCTCGGCCTAGGCTGCAGCAGTCTGGCCTGGCTGGCCAACAGGCAAAAGCATGGGCACTGGCAGGGTGGCAGGGGTGAGAGCTGTCATCCTGAGAGAGGACAGCAGGTCCGTCTTCCATGACACCACTGCCACTATCTCAGGATGGCACCTCAGCAATCCTGGTGATGTGCTGGGGAACAGATTGCTGGACTGCTGTGACGCACCATGTACAGATCCCTTCTCTATCCTAGCTTCTAAACTACGCACAGTGTCAGTCTCTGAGCTGGCGACTGCGAGTGTAAGATCGAGTGATGGTATGTCTGCATCATCACTGTCTTCTTCCTCGGCCTCCTCTGACTGGGCAGGTTCCAGTTCTTGGGTATCTGAAACGACAAAGGGAGACGGGTTGAGTTGTGGTGTGGGGAGAGGAGAAAGTTAGACGTGCGTGCTCACACTATCTGCAGCACGTGAGTCAGAATAGATTGTGGGATCAGAAAGAAGTGGGAAGCGAGAAGGAGGATTAGGTATGCAGAGACCCTCATCATCAATACCTCCAGCACCACCAGTGGCCACGGCTTCAGCAATGACCCGTCCAATGTCTCCAGCATGGGGGTGAGGACGTGTAGACGTGCCTGTCTTCCCCCAGGTCTTTCCTGCTACCTCTGTTATGCGCCACCTTCTCCTGAAAGAAAAAGGGAAGTGAGTCAGTGAGTGTCCTGCAAGATGTTTGGGCGATGTGGCTGTCATGGTTGAATAGCTGCCAGTGTGTGTGACCTGTGAGTTGTGGGTGTGCGGCTTACATGAAAGGTACTGTGTGAGGGTGAGATGCAGCATCTGATTCGAAGGGCTGCGTAGTGATTGAAAGAGTTTGTTGATAGGTGGGTGATGGGGGTGGGGGGGTGTAGTGCATGGAGCAGTGGCTGAGGCTAGTGGTGCAGTTAGTAGGATGTACCACCTGGGCAGTTGAACTCACGCACCTTGACCACTCGTGTCAAATCATTGAACTTCTTTTTGCACTGCATGCATGTGCATGGAGTGATGCTCCTGGCATTGACCTCGTCTGCCACCGCCTCCTACTGCCTCTTCAGCATATGTCTGGAGGGCCTCCTGCCCCCCCCTACGGATAATAGGATGGCCCTCCGTCTGCCCACCTCTTCCACCGAGGCCTCGAGTGCATCATCCGAGAACCTTGGTCCACGCTCTCTCGCAGGCGCAGCCATTCATCACTATCTTCCAGCACAGGGTCACGTTCAGTCTGTAAACTTCACCTCGAGCTACCGGTCACTTGCCATTTTAATTCTCCATCCCACTCCCACTCTGACCTCTCTGTCCTCTGCCTCTTACACTGTTCCAGTGAAGCTCAACGGAAGCTCGAGGAACAGCACCTCATCTTTCGATTAGGCACTTTACAACCTTCCGGACTCAACATTGATTTCAATAACTTCAGACCATAACCACTGCTCCCATTTTTTTCGGACAGCAGGTGCTGGTAATGGTTCTGCTGTTGCCATTTACAGCTCCTCTAGACCCATCTTTTATTTCTTTATTTGTCCCATTACCACCTTCCTTGCCTTGCACCATCATCCCTTTTGTCATTTAATCACTCCTGCCCTCCACCCTATCACAGACCTTCCCTTTTGTTCTTTCCTCCCCTCCCCTTCCACCCCTTTCCCTGGCTCTGTATTTGTTTAAAAACTGTTAAATCTCTAACTTCATCCAGTTCTGATGAAAGGTCATGGCGGCGGGTTCGCGGCGGAGGGGCTATTGGTGAAATCAGTCTGCCCTACACGCAATCGCAGCCTAATTGGATCCACTTACCTGGTCATCCAGGTTCCCCACTGCTGATCTGCGCGTCGGGCGGGCTGCGCATGCGCAGTAAGGTCTGTCAGCTGGAGGAGCTCTATTTAAAGGGGCAGTCCTCCACTGACTGATGCTGCAGGAAATAGGAAAAATTACAGCATGGAGCAGCCCAGGGGGAAGGCTGCTTCCAGTTTAATGATGCCTCACTCCAGGTATCAATGGATGGGGTGAGGAGGAGGGGGAGGACGTGGCCTGCCTCTGCCACCAAGAAAGCCTGGCTCGAGGTGGCAGAGGGGGTCACCTGCACCACCAACATATCGCCCACCTGCACACAGTGCAGGAGGCGCTGCAATGACCTAAGTAGGTCAGCCAAAGTGAGTACACTTACTCATTCCCCTACACTCCGTCTGCCACATCACTGCCCCCACCCCACATCTCCTTCTGCACAGCCAACACTACTCTATCACATCACTCCTCACACCCACTCAAAGCTCATCCTCATCTTACCTGCACCTACTCACCTCGCCAGTACTCATCCCACCACTACCACTCAACCCAATCCTCATACAATCTCATGGCTCTATCTCATACTCACCCTCTCATGCATCTCTTTCACAGTCAGCCTCACTCAACCTGCCACTACCTGTGCTGCAGCCACAGGGCATGCATCACATATGTGCAGTGGGAAGCGTAAGGCAAACGTGTCGTGAGCATGAAGGGGATGCACAAGGGTGTTTGAGGGTTTGTCATGGTTGTTTCTTATATTTAATTTCTGATCAACTCACATTACATATTATATTGTCACCACTACTGCCACATCTTTGCAAATCTTGTCTGGTTTGTGCAATAATGCCCTTTCCTGAGGATCACTATGAAGACCCACAACTGATGCCACCCATTGTGTCACTGCAGAGTGGGTGTAGGTGTATTTGCAGGGCTCTTTTGTGCAGACGGCTGAGAGACGTCGGCGATGTCCCCGGTGGCACCCTGGAAGGATGCGGAGGAGAAGTTGTTGAGGGCAGTGGTGAGTTTGACAGCGACAGGTAAGAAGATGGTGCTCGGGCCAGCCGGGAGCAGCTCGGCATGAAGGAGGCTGCAGATGTCCACGACTACATGTCGAGTGACTCTGAGCCTCCGTGTGCACTGCTGCTCAGAGAGGTCCAGGATGCTGAGCCTCGGTCTGTGGACCCTGTGGCGAGGGTAGTGCCCTCCGTGACGCATCTCTCTCTGCGGTTGCCCTCCTTCCTGCTGTGCAGGTGGATGTGTCACAGCACTGTGTTGTGCAGCTCCACGTGTCAGAGGTGGACGGTGTGGATGGCGAGGCTGGTGATGCTGTTCGCCCTCCAAGGAGGTCATGACTGCAGCTATGGCGGCCCCCATCCGGAAGATATACATCTGAGGGGGTCCGCAAGGTAGGTAAATGTGTCTGGACACCAGGTAAGTCCGTAAGTTGGTGAATTTTATTGTTAGTAGGAGGGTGGTGGAGGCCAAACTTTGTCCCAAGTGACAGAGTGGCCTCCTGCAATGAGTGAGGGTCTCCCCACCCCACCTGTCAAATGGACCTTTGCAGCTGCCACAGGCTGGTGGCTGCAACACGTCCATTTCAACTTGGAGTGTTTCCCCCAGTACGGGAAACAGTCCCAGTTGTTTGGAAAATCCGATCCCTGCTAAAATATCATGTTAATCAAGTCTCTAAATGACCTGAAATACCTAAACAAATACCTTAAGTGGCACCCCGCTGGCTTTAATTGCCTGTGGGAGTCCCACATGCGGGGGCTGCGCGCGCATGTCAGCGCGTCAGTGGGAAACCCGGAAGTGGGCGGGTTGGAGCCGGGCTCCCGCCCCGCCCCGGGAATCCCCGATTTTCGCAGCCCCCCCCCCCAGGAACGCACCCGATCGCGGGAGAAAATCGAGCCCATTACATCTGTTTCTCTCTCCACAGATGCTGCCTGACCTGCTGAGCATTTCCAGCATTTTCTGTTTTTAATCACTGTGAATTTAGAATCAGCGAATCATAGAATGGTTACAGCACGGAAGGAGGCCATTCGGCCCATTGAGTCCGTGCCGGCTCTCTGCAAGAGCAATCCAGCTAGTCCCACTCCCCTGCCCTATCCCTGTAGCCCTGCACATTTTTTCCCTTCAAGTACTTATCCAGTTCCCTTTTGAAGGCCATGATTGAATCTGCCTCCACCACCCCCTTGGGCAGTGCATTCCAGATCCTAACCACTCGCTGAGTAAAAAAGTTTTTCCTCATGTCACCTTTGGTTCTTTTGCCAATCACTTAAATCTATGTCTTCTGGTTCTTGATCCTTCTGCCAATGGGAACAGTTTCTCTCTATCTACTCTGTCTAGACCCTTCATGATTTTGAAGGGTCTAGGGAGGACCTAGGCAAGACAGAGGGTCAGAGGGATCTTGGTGTGCAAGTTCACAGATCCCTGAAGGCGGCGGAACAGGTAGATAAGGTGGTAAAGAAGGCATATGGGATACTTGCCTTTATTAGCCGAGGCATAGAATATAAGAGCAAGGAGGTTATGATGGAGCTGTATAAAACACTGGTTAGGCCACAGCTGGAGTACTGTGTGCAGTTCTGGTCGCCACACTACAGGAAGGATGTGATCGCTTTGGAGAGGGTGCAGAGGAGATTCACCAGGATGTTACCAGGGCTGGAGCGCTTCAGCTATGAAGAGAGACTGGGAAGATTGGGTTTGTTTTCCTTGGAGCAGAGGAGGCTGAGGGGGGACATGATTGAGGTGTACAAAATTATGAGGGGCACAGATAGGATGGATACTAAGGAGCTTTTTCCCTTCGTTGAGGGTTCTATAACAAGGGGACATAGATTCAAGGTAAAAGGCGGGAGGTTTAGAGGGGATTTGAGAAAGAACTTTTTCACCCAGAGGGTGGTTGGAGTCTGGAACTCACTGTCTGAAAGGGTTGTGGAGGCAGGAACCCTCACAACATTCAAGAAGCATTTGGATGAGCACTTGAAATGCCATAGCATACAAGGCTACGGACCAAATGCTGGAATATGGGATTAGAGTAGACAGGGCTGATGGCCGGCGCGGACACGATGGGCCGAAGGGCCTCTATCTGTGCTGTATAACTCTATGACTCTATGACTCTATGACTCTATGAATACCTCTATCAAATCTCCTCTCAACCTTCTCTGTTCCAAGGAGAACAACCCCAGCTTCTCCAGTCTATCCACATAACTAAAATCCCTCATCTCTGGAATCATTCTAGTAAATCTCTTCTGCACCCTCTCTGAGGCCTTCACATCTTTCCTAAAGTGCGGTGCCCAGAACTGGACACAACACTCCAGTTGTGGCCGAACCAGTGTTTTATAAAGGGTCATCATGACTTCCTTGCTTTTGTACTCTATGCCTCTGGATCGGGTGACTTACCTACTTGAAGTACAGCCAACCTTTCTAGTACCTCCACTTTATCAATTTTTAGCCCATCCCGTATCTCAACTACCTCCTCTTTTACTGTGACTTATCTTGTGAGTCAGAAACAGAACAGAGAGGTGGATGTGGACCAAATAAAAAGCAGTTGAAGACCTTCAGTTGAGCTTGGATACCTCAGTCTGGGCATCCGAGAGATTCTTGATAAGTGGGAGGATACAAATTTGTTGGATTCAGACTCAGGAACGTCAGAGCGAGGGGAACTTAAGAGTTGAATCGCCAGACAAACAGTCACTAATGCAGCTGAGACGTGATGATATTTACAGGAATGTTTCAGCATAAATAAAATTTCAGCTTTGTACTAATTATTGATGTGGTTTTTTTTATATAGATGCCTCTGGTGCTACGCTAAATGAACTACAAACACATGGAAGTGAAATCTATATAAACATTGATCCTGAAACACTACCTGATCCAACACCGACAATGCTACTGGTCAGTAAGGCTTTCTTTCCTGCACACTTCTATAAGTTGGATCGCACGTCGTGTTAGAATGTTGAGCTTGATTGATTACTGTATAGTGATATGACAGACAGCAGTGCTAATGTACTTCTATTGACCACAGGCTGTTTGTATGGGAGCACTCCTACTCTCGCGCTACACTATCAATGAGGTGCCTCCAATGGCACCCAGGCCCCAACAAGTCATGAGCCCTGAAGCTGGAGGCATGGAAAACAAGTGTCTCCTTTTTGTTGGCTTTTCTATAGTTGACACACAGTTGTAGTAAAAAGCTGAGCCCATGTGGCACTTCCATTATTTTGATTTGTCACTGAGATGTGGTCATGACGGAGTGCATTTCTGGTGCACGCCACACAAATTACTCTCGGGTAGTGCTAGGAGAGGACGTATGGCCCTATTGACTTTCATTTTATTTCAGTATACATCACACTAGCACTACAATAGGAGCAGCAAGTGTCAATCTCATGAGTCTTATGCTAAAAGGGTCAACATTAGTGAAGCAAATTGAGTGATGCCACTTACTTCAAATATTTATTTTTCCATTGAGAAATGCAATGGTCTCTGCCTCAACTGCTCCCTGTAGTAAAGCATTCCATGCTCCAATATCCCTCTGCATAAAGAAATTTCTCCTACCTCTTTTCTCACTCTTTAAGTGACAAGTTCAAATCGATTCACCAACCAGAGGAAATAGTCTTTTTCTATTCACTCTTATTAAAACCCTTCATAATTTTAAAAAAAACCTCGATTAAATCTCCTCAGCTTTCTCTGCTTGTGGAAATAAACTTGTGGACTTTATTCTCATAACTATAGTTTCCCATCCCTGTTTGATCGAAATCTGCATCCCTAGCCATTACTGTAGTTTCCCAGATTGGGCAGCTCTGGAGTGGCATTTAAGCTGCTCTGAAGTCACCCCTTTAATGTTTCCCATGGAGCTGCGCAGGAACACTCCCCTGTTAGTGACATCACTGTGGCAGCCTAACAGTGAGGAAGAAGAAAGAACTTGCATTTATATAGCACCTTTCACAACCTCAGGACGTCCCAAAGCGCTTTACAGGCAATGAAGTACTTCAGTGTAGTCACTGTTGTAATGTAGGAAATACCAATTTGTACACAGCAAGGTCCCACAAACAGCAGTGCGATAAATGACCAGCTAATTTGTTGTAGTGGTGTTAATTGAAGAATAAATAAACATAAGCCGGGACATTGGGAGAACGCCCCTCCCCATGGGATCTTTTATGTCCACTTGAGAGTGCAGAAGGGGCCTCGATTTAACATCTCATCTGAAAGACGGCACCTCCAACAATGCAGCACTCCCTCAGTTATGCAGTAGAGTGCCAGCCTAGATAATGTGCTCATGTCTCTGGAGTAGGACCTGAATCCGTGGTGCCTGACTCAGAGGAGAGAGTGCTATCACTGAGCCAAGGCTGACAAAACTTGAGCAATGCCAGCCTCAAAGGTGTCTATGCTGACAAGAAATTTGATGTATCTATGGAAGGATCAAATAAAGTGATGGTGAGTCCGTTATATTGCGATGTACACTAAAGTCATTCCCATATACTTTCCTTCCACTTTTAAGTAACAATACAAATTAGAATTAGACCTTTAAATTGAAACTTTAATGCAGGTCATCCGGGAGTACTAGTCAAGAGGGAGAAATATCTGATCTGGATCAGCTTCTGTCTGGATCCAGCATATTTTAAAGATGTCTGGAAATAAATGCACCTTCAGAATAGGAGGGAAGAAACCGTCAAAAAGAAAGACCAAACTTACAACAATTATATTAGGATAAATAATTATGCAGGAAATTACATTATAACACTTGGAAATAATGGTTCATAAATGATAACTTTAAGCACTAATGTACTTTTTAACTTGGGTTGTGTGGAGTGTAGATTCTGAGCCTACATGATAGCTAAGTCCAGGTATCTGGTACTGAATGCAGTTAATTATCCATTCACCTCGTTATGAATGAGGGGCCACTGTTGTTTCATCTCAATGCCATGTATCCTTATTTTGTTCTTGCTAAGGTTGTTGATGTTTTTGTATCTTCACACTCTTCCCTTGGAGAATAGTGAGAAGTAGTGGAAGGATTCACAGGCAGATTAACGGTCTGACAGGCCGTGATGTGAATGCGCCTTCCATGGCCATAACCATTTTTATATCAGCTGATAGGGTGGTAGGCCCTATAGGGTGGGAGGGTTTTATGAGCTCCCACAAGCCATACAACGAGGGAGGGCCACCCATACCCGCTGGACGTCAACCCAGAATTCGGAGCCAGAGTACTCCGGTCTCCACTCTCCGGGACTATCTGGTGTGGGGTTCCAACCCAGCACCTTCTGACTCAGAAATGGGAATGCTGCCACGAAGCTAAAGGCTTGTTCCCTTGCTAAGGTGATGGGATATAATGAGATCATGGCAGATCTCTGACCTAACTCCATATACCCGCCTTAGCCCCATATCCCTTAGTATTTTTGGTTAACAAAAATCTATCAATCTCAGATTTAAAATTGGCAGTTGATGCTAGCTCAATTGTTTGCAGAAGAGAGTTCCAAACTTCTACCACCCTTTGCGTGTAGAAGTATTTCCTAACTTCACTCCTGAACGTCCTGGCTCTGATTTTTAGGCTATGTCCCCTAGTCCTAGACTCCCCAACCAGCAGAAATAGTTTCTGTCTATCTACCCTATATAGAGCCCTATATAGAACCAATGAAAATGTGCCTTGAAAGTTTTATTTTATACTCTTTGAAACCACCCCCCATTGGCTTTGCTTTATTTCAGAAGAGGAGGCTGTCACGAAAGTTTACTTCCAGAAGGAAATGGTCTGCCATTGATGAGAGTGAGAACGTCGTAGACTGGTGGTCAAAGTATTATGCTTCTGTGGAAAAAGCCCAAAATGTATGGCACTATGTTCATGAGGGTTTACTTTAAAAAATGCTCCTCATTAAATTATGATATCATTTATTGAAACGGTATCACTGATCCATAAGAATGATTGTCTTTCACTGATTTTGTTTATGATATATAAAACAAAAAGAAATGATTGAATACAAATGACCAACAGAAAAATAAAAATAAAACAACAATAATGACACAGGGGTCTTGAAATTAAAGAGCAGGCTCACCACTGCTTTGTTCTAATCCCTTTGCATTGGTAGCCAGGCTCCCTGGCAGTGCTGCAGCTCATTAGCTCCAATGCCTTTAGCTGCTCGCACTATGGAATAAATTTGCAGCACTCCTGACGCACAGCTTCATGTGCCAGGTGTGCATATCAGAAAATCAACCGTTCACTGCCCGTGATTTTCTGTCTATTCACTTAAATAAATGGGCCGCATGTGCCCAGTTTTCTGACATGCACTTCCAGTGTGCAAAGCTCTACACCAAGCATGCTCAAGGCAAAAGTTCATCCCTATAAGTGAGTTTGTTTGAAGTCTGAGCAAATAAGCTCTGTCTCTGCTTGCAAATTCTTGTAAAAGTGCAGTCGTATTTCTATGGGCTTGTGCGTTTCTTGTTTTGTACAGGCTATTCTTTGTTTTTGTCATTGTAATCCTTTAGTGACTTTTTAATATAAGTAGCTCTATTATTAATGCTTGAGTATTCAGTGAATAGAATAACACATTTATATCAGTTTATTTCAACTTGAAAGTAACTTGACAGGTTCTCACCAAATGGTTCAGTGAGTTTATCTAATGACTAGCCAATCCTAATCCAATCCCTTGTTTGTGTCAACTGACCTCAGCTAAGGGAGTGGTAGAGGTGCCCTGTGAATTAGAGGATGGAAAATTATCCAGTGTTCTTGCTTCTGATTTCCTAGAATTGTCACATTAACTTTACTATAAGAAAGCTACCAAAGTGTTAGTGTAACATTATTTACAAGTTAAATGCTTGCCTACTCACTTTTTATTTTGTCTTTCTGGTAAGGCAAAACAGACAGATCTACATGCTGAGGGATATGAAAATGGTAAGTGAACATTTACTACAAAACAAGCTCCATAATTATTAGACGTCTATCCTCAGGGTAGATGCTCAGAGGTTGTTTCCCTTGGCTGGAGAGTCTAGAACTAGGGGGCATAGTCTCAGGATAAGGGGTCGGCCATTTAAGACTGAGATGAGGAGGAATTTCTTCACTCAGAGGGTTGTGAATCTTTGGAATTCTCTACCCCAGAGGGCTGTGGATGCTCAGTCGTTGAGTATATTCAAGACTGAGATGGATAGATTTTTGGACTCAAGGGGAATCAAGGGATATGGGGATTGGGCAGGAAAGTGGAGTTGAGGCCAAAGATCAGCCATGATCTTATTGAATGGCGGAGCAGGCTCGAGGGGCCAAATGGCCTACTCCTGCTCCTATTTCTTATGTTCTTATCCTAAATCCAATCCATTGCTCACATTATATGCAAGTGCAGGCACTGATAACACTATTAATAGGCTCTATTCCCCATGTTGGGAGACTTAAGCAGTCCATATTTTGTGAAACGTGAAGGCCTTGTATCTCTAGTAGACAGGAACGCTGATCGCAGAATTGGCCGCAGAGGTCAATGCTCCTGATTTGCAGCACCCTCAATTTTCTGGCCATTAATTTGAGGAAACAGCCCAAAAGTGGGGCACACTGACCTCTGTACCTGACTCCGATCTACACTGGCAGCACAGCCTCTCAAAATTTACCCTATAATAGCTGAGATTTATTTGCACAAAATAAATGCTTAAAACATTTGTTCCAAAGGTAGACATTAAAGCTGTCAAATATTTATTATACTGTCAGTCAGATTCATGCATTAGCCAATAAAATATCCAACCGCCATTTTTTAATTTCTTACCAGTTAATGATGTTCCTTGTTAATTTTATAAAGGATAATTTTATGAATTTGCCCTCCTAATGCAGTGTTTCTGCCGCCTGGAGTGCGTATCAGGAACTGAGGTGAGCTCAAAATACCTGAAGCTACACTTCACTCAAAAGATGACCGTTGTTATCTGAGGGATGAATTCGGAAAAATTCCCAAATAGATTAAAATTGGAGCATTTTGGTAATGACTGGAATTATATTGCATTTGACTGGCTGTTACAACAGTTCTAATTCTGCTCATATTGCCATTCATAGAATCATAGCATCTTACAGCATCTTACAGAAGGTCATTTGGCCCATCGTGCCTGTGCTGGCTCTTTGAAAGAGCTATCCAATTAGTCCCACTCTGCTGCTTTCTCTCCATATCCCTGCAGATTTCACCGGTTTAATGGGGGAAGACTTTCTCTGTGTGCTAGTTGTAGCAAAAACATCTAAACCTGTTTTTATAAAGGTGTTTATTACAGGTAGCACACAAAGGAAACGTTTGCCACATCATTTAAGTGAACATCGTAAGCACTTTGCATAAAAGGAGAAGTAGGCTAACTAAAATCTCAGATATTTATTGATGATATAGATGATCATATATATTCTTATAATTATTAAGATCTAGTGTCTTTGAAAAGCCAAAAACTATTTTTTGTTTCTCTGCTTGTTCTAGTGCACGTTGTGATTATGTTAATACATGGTGCTTATTTAAATCTCTTTATCTTTGTTTCTAGAGCTGGATGCACGTGGCAAACTTATCACTTTAGATGGCGAAGATGATGGGAAGAAAAAGAGAGATAAAACTGTCAAAAGGTCCAAAATGCAGAAGTCTGGGTTGGCAAGTCTAGAGGTAGTGTCCAAATCTGTGTGGCCCATGTTGTTCAATATAGGTCTTGATAATTTTTCCCCAAGGACTGTGAAATTGACAGCCATCCAATCTGATTTCTTCAAATGTGGAATTATATAAGGGGTATCCGGGAGACACAGTGAATTATAACTGTATTTAATGTTCTAGTGATCAGGGCCCTGATTATATACATAAAGAAATGAAAAAAATCCATTCGGTCTATCAAACCCATTCTTAAGACCATGTCTAATTTGTCCTATTATGGTCTACACCTGACCTATTCAACATCCTGAGGAAGATGACAAACCCCACATGTAAAATCTCCAAGTTAAATTTAGATATGAATTTTACACCAAAACCTACATTAATCAATCCCTTTTGGATTTGCATTCCATAGGTGGCACTGCTATGGTCCCAGGACCATTATATTTCAAACGGTATTTCATAGCATCATTGAATCTTACAGCACAGAAAGAGGCTATTCGGCCCATCGAGTCTATTCCGGCTCTTTGAAAGAGCTACCAATTAGCCCCATAACTCATAACGGTTTTATATTTGGGAATTATGGCAGTCACCAGCACACCTCCTTTAGCCATCAAGCGATTTTAGTAGTGTCTACCTACAATGTGCTTTCTCTCACTTAAAAAGGTCAAATTTATATTAAGAACAAAACTGTGTACGAAGCATCATGCTATATCTGTGCAGGTACATTCATACCGTGTTGGGGCATGCACATTAAAAAAAATAAGCACATACCTTTTGTTCTATGCTTATATGTCAATGCGTATCCTTCTAATCTTCAGTCCTGTTCTGAATAAGATATTTTTCGCCAAGGAGTTAATCAATATGGCACTAACTGTTTGAGCTGGAAATCTATTCTAATACTGAGCTTCACTTTAGGCTTGCTAACTGTGTGCTGTGCCCTGCAGTGCTTAGTTTAACATGCTTATATTTACATTATCCAGCCCTCTCATCGTGAGAGAGACCTGAACCATGTCCCCTCTAATTCACAAGTATTCTGCTGTGGCAACTGAGCTTTGGAAAATTATCGTTTGATTCTTCGTTCATTAATGAAGAGAAATTTAGTTCTGTGAATCCCTCTTCATGAACTGAGCTTTACGCCCCAGAATCATCCGTGTGACTTTTCTCTGAACCCTCTCTACTACATCAATGTCCTTTTTGAAGGGAGGGTGTTCAAATTTGCTTGCAATATTCCAAATGTAGCCATACCAATGAGTTGCACAGGGTTAATGAAATCCCCTTAAACTGGCTGGAAGCTGCAAATTTAAAATTGTACATAATCCTTCTAAAAGCTGTCCCCAAATCTCCTCTGATCACTTGCTGCTCATTTCTAGGTGAGGCCCAGGGCCAGTTCTCCTGGAAAATTTCTATTTGTACGTTGCACTGATCAGATGTATAATTGGAGCAGGTGACACTGTTTTGTGAATTGCTTCCACCAGATATACGATAAGGAATTAGAGGCAGAATTTGATAACTTTAGCGATTGGGTACAAACGTTTGATCTCTTTCGTGGTAAAGCAAGTGAAGATGACACCAATGTAGACGATGAAAGAATTGTTGGAAAATTTAAGGTGGGTTTACGTTTATATTATTAAAAATCTTGGGGTAGATTTTATGAATTAGTGCTCTCGGTGCAGAGACTTATGCAGCGTGATTCAGGATCGGAGGACTGTGCGTCCCACACAGGATAGAAATAAAAATTCAAGGGAGAAGGAAGAAGAAGAATTAAGTGGGAAGGAGATAAGGGGAAAACAGACAAAAGCTAAAGGGGTGGATAAAAGAAGAAGGGACACTAGAAAAGAAAGGAAGGAGAAGAAAGGAAGGGGAAAAGAGAGAAGAAATAAAACAAGCAAAATTTTCGGAAGAAGACCTTGCCATACCATGCAGCGTGAAATCCAGGTATAACTCCTTGCCTGTCCCCTTCCCCTGTTGCACGAGTCCAGCCTGAGACCTTTTATTTATATCCTCAGATTTTTTTGACGATGAGCAATGCCACAGGTGATCCACAAGTGAAGTTTGAAAAATTTAATTAAAGCAGTTTGCACAGACACGGTTGTTTAAATGTCACCTTCCCTAACGTCTGGGGAAAAGTCTATGGGAGCTAGCAAACAGGAAACCACACTGACGGACTGTACAGGAGAGCTGAGCCCTTGGCCTGGCCACAGCCAGAGAAAATGGCCATCAGTGTCATAGGACACAATGGTATACGTTGCTGCTACCTCCAGGGTAGTCTGGAAAGACCACCCTGGATCTTGAGATGGGTCTCAGCTATTCTAACACCACCTCAATTCCATTACAGTACAACCCAAGCCAGGGCTGCCACTAAGCAGTGCTGTGAAGTAAATGCACCATTAAAAACTGTAAAGTTATGGTATGTGTGTCCTGATTTATCATCATTGCTTGTGTTCTATGGTAATTAGGAAAAAAAAAATTACAATTCAAGAGATGAATTTGCCAGGGTTAGACTGGGAAATAATTGGCTAATCGCAGGAACATTGGAAAGTATGAATGAGCGTAATTCCTTCAGCCCATCTAGCTTGCTCCACGTTGAGATCCAAGTCCTCTGACTATTTTCATCTCCCTCCTGACATGAAAATCGACCTACCGCTTTGTACCCACTGTAACTCACCGACCACCGTATTAACTCCACTGCGGACTCTGGTAGAAATCTTACCCGTGCCTCATGAATAAATTCAAATAGGGGTCCGATGACATCATTTGGACCCCAAGGTGATTTTAACTGGGCCCAGGTTCAATACTGGTCAAGGCCAAGGAGCAGTTGATGGAGCAGCGCTTTTGGTGACCTCCTCAATCCCCTTACCTGAAAAGTCAGAAAAAGCCCCACATCATTAACCGTCCCCTCACCACTCCATTTATTCTGCATTGAAGAACATTGAAATCATTCAGCTGACCTCCATGTCAACATCTTTCTGACAGCGCAGACTGAGGAGCTGTAATGAGAAGAAACCATAGACCAACATTCTAAATGTAATAAGGTTTTTTGATTTTAATTCCAAACACAATATTGTAGCGAATTCTTTTGTCACCCAAGCGACAACCCTTCTTAAAAGAAGGTTTACTAACTCAACTACTCCAAGAGGTGCTCCCCCAGTGGCTTCAGCAGAGCTGGTGGCAGGCAGCTGCTGCTCATGTGGGGAACTCTTGAGATGCTCGTGGCCGGTGAACTTCTCGGGGCCCGAGCCTCTGAGGGCCCGGCTGCAGACTGCAACACTTTGGCTGCTGGGAGGCAGTCTGGTTCGGCAGGTTTTCTGGCACCGTGGTTGGTATTGATCGAGGACGTGGCGAAGAAGCAGACATGGTTGACATCCTGCGAGAGGGCAACACGTGCTGCCCCCGTTGCGCCACTGCCGCTCCAACGGGGCTGGGGCCCAGGACTTCCAGTGATCTGCGGGAGAGCCGACTGCAGAAGATGATTGACGCCTTGAAAGACCCAATTCATCAGCTCCATCAATCTGTCTAAGGTGGACACCTACCTCTCAAAGGCCGAGCGCGGGCACGGCCGCCAATGGTGGGGCGAAGGAAGTGGGGGGGGCACACAGAAGGCCAGAGTTGGAGGAACGCAGAGTTGGAGGAGGGTTGCAGGAAGGCTGAAGGAGGTTTCAGAGATAGGGAGAGGCGAGACCATGGAGGGATTTGAGCACGCGGATGAGAATTTTAACACGAGGATGAGAATTTTAAAATCGAGGCTTTGGTGGACCGGACGCCAAAGGTGGAGGTGAGGGTGTGATTGAGCAGCTGCAGGAGTATCGTGGCCAATGGAGGGCCAAAGACGAGACAGTCGGGAACTCTTCTACACATGAGCATTCTATTTCTCCTGTCCCAATGGGATAACAGTCTAAAAAGCCTTCTTTACTTCTCTCTTCAGGGTTCATTCTGCGTGTCGAAATGCCGTGATGATCATGAGACAGATGGACAATGCCACATTTTGCAGGGAATGCCATCAAACACCTCAGTCAAAGTTTTAATCAGAGTCTACATTGTCGCAGTAAGTAACATGGAGGTTTCTTCTCACTTACCTTCAAATATAACCTCACCCCCACTTCTCCAGCTTTTAATGAGATTTATGGACACCACGGAAATGAGTCTAAGGACAAAGCAAAAAACTACAAATGCTGGAAATCTGAAACAGAAACAGTATATGCTCAAAACACCCAGCGTGTCAGTCAGCATCCGTGGAGAGAAAAGAGAAGTTAATGTTTCACATATAGAAGTGGCTCTGATGAAGGGGCCACAGATTCTGACAGAAACATTTCACCAAGGAGAGGAAAGTTATCTTCTTTATTTGCAAAGATCCCAAAACAACTTTACAAAACATGTTGACTCATGCTTTCATATTCCGGTTATTCATTGTTAACTCATTCTTTTGTAAAGAAATCATTGAAGATAATTTCTGCTGCAATTCCTGGCCTGGTGAAGACAGCCCGTGGCAGTATTGTTACAAAGTTATATGTTAAAGCCAATGGGGGTGAAATTGGGTCATGTAGCGCCCGTTTTTTAGGCGCTACGCAGACATCTAAGCCTTGAAAATGGGGTCTGACATGAGCTTCTGACAGGAAGTGCGCAGGACGCCATCTTGGTAAAGGAGTTTGCGCGCGAGCCTAATGACCACCAGTAGGGAGAATGTGACGCGGATCAGTGTGCGATACTGATTTAAAGGCAATGCTGCTATTTTGGAACTCCACACTCCATCCAATGCATTGCCTTAACCTCGCACAGCTGAACATGACCTAAACGGCAAGAAAGACCCCTCACCAGCATTATTTCAAGGGATAATGAAGTGGTTACCGGTTAGTTGCTGGATTATTTCTTCTGGCTGCTGGTGCATTTGTATGTATTTCTGGAGGTTTCCTATACTTGGATAAGGGAGTGGGCTGGCTGGCTGACAGGGCACTGGTGGAGTGGCAGGGATGGGAGCAGCAATGCTGTCGTCCCGAGAGAGGACAGCAGGTTCGTCTTCCATGACACCACTGCCACTCTCCTGGGACAGTATCTCAGCAATCCTGGTGATCTGCTGGAGAACAGACTGCTGGACTGGTGTAACACCCTGGAAGCCCCGTTCCACAGTGGAACCCAGAATCACAATAGCAGCAGTCAAACCTTTGATGGAAGCTGTGACATCAGTCATCAGACGCTGCATCATAGTGGGTTCCACAGGTGCGCTGATGGAAGTGACCACCCGTTCCATGTGGGAAAGGATGGGCTCCAAGCTCTGTTCAAAGCCCTGTGCCAAGTTGGAGCTGGACTCCTCCACGCCCCGTGACATTGTGTGCAGGCTTTCTGGCAGGCTTTCCAGTGCACCAAGCATTTGGTGGTGTACGCCCATCAGCCTCCTTCTGTAGCCTGTCCCATCAAAGTCGTCATCTGAATTCTCTGCAGCAGAACTAGTGAACGACCTCGCCCTTCGGTGAGCTGACACCTGTGGTATCCGTTCCCCCCGCCCCGGCTCCTGTGCACTTGTGCCCGGTGTCTCACCACGATCAGATCCCTCCTCTATCTTAGCCTCTTAAGTACGCCCAGTGTCAGTCTCTGAGCTGGTGGCTGTGAGTGTAAGATCGAGTGATGGTTTCTCTTTATCATCACTGTCTTCTTCCTCTGCCTCTTCTGACTGGGAAGGCTCCAGTTCTTGGGTATCAGAAATGACAAAGGGAGAGGAGAAGGTAAGACGAGCGTACTTACATCATCTGCAACACGCGAGTCAGAAGAGATTGTGGGATGAGGGAGACATGGGAAGAGAGAAGGAGGATTAGATGTGCAGAGACCCTCATCATCGATCCCATCAGCGTCACCAGTGGCCGCGGCCTCAGCGATGTCCCTTCTCATGATGGCCAGCACTGCCTCCTCCATGGGGGTTAAAATGTGTAGGCGGGCCTGTCCTCCTCCAGTTGTTTCTTGCTGCCTTCTGTTATGCACCACCTTCTCCTGAAAGAAAGAATCAGTGCGTCAGTGAATGTTCTGCAAGATGATTGGGTGATATGGTTGTCATGGTTGAATAGCTGCCAGTGTGCAAGCTGTGAGTTGTGGGTGTGAGGCTTGCAACAGTGCTAAGTGTGTGAGGGTGAGGTAAACCATATGAATTGAGGGGTTAAGTACTGATTGATAGAGATTGTCGGTGGGTGGGTAATGGGGGGGCAGCGGATGAGGCTAGTGGTGCAGTTGGTAGGATATGCCATTTGAAGATTGAACTCACTCACCTTGACAACTCGTGTCAGATCATTGAACTTCTTCCTGCACTGCATCCATGTTCTTGGAGCTATAGTCCTGGCATTGACCCCTGCCGCTTCTGCCTCCCACTGCCTCCTGAGCATATGTCTGGAGGGCATCCTGCACCCCTACGGATATAGGATGTCCCTCCTACCCTCCTTCTCTCCGCCTATTGCACAAAGCCTCCAGTGCATTATCAGAAAACCTTGGTGCATGCTCTCTCGCAGGTTGAGACATCTTCACAAAACAATTTCCAAAGCAATCCACAGTGCACCTCCCCTTTAAGAGGTGCAGGCTGCCTTTAAGTAGTATTAGCATTTAAATTCCAGGCATTTTTGAAGTGGTATTTTCGGAAAGATCTTGGGGCACAGCCTATTTCCTCCTTCCCCAGTCGTACTCATGAGTGAACATAAATAAAGCACAAGTTAGCAGATTTAATTTTAAGAACTGTTTTCATTGTGTAGTTCAGCGGTATTTTCATGCATTAAGTGGAGATATCTATTGATTCAAACTGCACATCCATCATTCACAGTGAAATGCAGTGTTCAGCAACTTATGGGACAGTTGAGTTTACTGACTAATTATTGAAACGCACCATAGATTTTACTCATAAACACCGGGAAATATGTCGGGACCTCTGCTGATGCGTGCAGGCAATGAACATCGCAGGCTGTGCTGGCTGCGCGCAGCCAGCCAGCACAGCCTTCCTCAGCCAACATTTGCCTGAGGAAGGAGGAAATCTCCGAAAGCTTGTGAATTTAAAATAAAATTGCTGGACTATAACTTGGTGTTGTAAAATTGTTTACAATTGTCAACCCCAGTCCATCACCGGCATCTCCACATCATCATTTAAATCAGCAGGCAGCACAAATTTAATGTGCTGCCAGTATCGCTGTGTACAGGCGCTGGTTAATCGCGTACTGCGATCCCCACTCACGTTTTCGCGGGTTATCCAATTTAACCCCCAATGTGTTTCATGATTACTTATTCAAATATAATTCTGTGTTTTTATTTACTGTTTAACCTGCATTAGGCTCAGAATCTACACCCAGCTGACCCTGATGGCAAGGCTGACCCTTACATTGTCCTGCAACTTGGAAAGACTGAAATTAAGGATCGTGACAATTACATCCCTAAACAGCTAAATCCACTGTTTGGAAGGTCAGAAGATGTTTGTGTGCGAGAGTGTGTGTGTGTGTGTCTGCGTTCGTGTTTGCATGTCTGTGTTAGTTATTGTCTGACTTGCTCTGCTACATGTTCCTAGCTCATAGGTAATCAGTTAAGGTACAGATTAGAGGGTCAATTCAGCACTCCTGTGTGCTGAGCCGCACTTGAGTTGACAACACCGAACTAGGTTTAACGTTACGAGTCAGAAGTGAATGTAGTGAGAATGGTGATGTGAAGAGTTACCTTTCACTACATTGCACTGCCTGGTACAGACCTGATACCATTTGGACGGCTAGCAGGGCACGGTTACACTGCCCACTCACAACCCTCTGTCCCTGCGCACTGGAATGTGTGCACTTACCAGCTTAAAGGCAGCAATGAGACACTAAAGCTTGTTTCGATCAGTAAAGATAATGTGATGCTGCAGAAGGATGCCTTCGTTTCAAGGCTGATTTTTAAAATGTACTTTAAAAGTAGACTCTGCTGCCACTGTGAATCCAAAAGTCATGTAAGGCCACCTCTTACAGATAATCGTATGGCATATTGGAAAGTTTTAGTATTAGTTCAATACATTTCAAATTGGATAAATACCCATTTACTGTAATTTTGTCTCAAGGCCAATGCAATACTGTAGTCCAATATACCTCCTTGTAATACACAGCGTCCTGATAGAAAAAGAATTACAATCATTTGACTCAGAAGCCATATCCAGAACTGTGGAAGGAACCATAAGTTTGAGTGTATTTGCATCACCTCATTTCACGATTCATTAATTAGACACGACCCCAGCCCTACAGCGAGTTCTTGGCTATGTTTACTCAGAAATTAAATCTACTTGAGACAGAACCCTTGCAAAAGTACGGCCTGGTCCCATCGATAGGTCTGGACCTTCCAAAATCTGGAGCTCTGTTTCTTTAAGCTTAATAAGTTATTGTTCAAATTACTAATTTAAAATTTTCTAACTATTTTGGGGGAAACCATCTCTTGCACAATAATTCTTTCCTTCACCTCCCAGGTCCTATGAGATTGAGGCCACATTCCCAATGGAAACTCTGCTCACAATAACTATCTATGATTTTGACTTGGTTGGAACAGATGATTTTATTGGAGAAACAAAAATTGATCTGGAGAACCGCTTTTACAGCAAACACAGAGCGACCTGCGGGTTACCGTACAAATACGAGATGTAAGGATGTGCTTATTATAAATTATTCTTTTAGGCTAGAGATTTAAAAACACTTTTACAGAAAAGACAGTGATGTCTGTGTTACTATACAAGTATAAGGAGTCTTGTGATTTCAAATAAAACTGTTGGACTATAACCTGGTGTTGTAAGACTCCTTACATTTGTCCACCCCAGTCCATCACCGGCATCTCCACATCACTATACAAGTATGACAGGTAAGGATAAGCTCGGTGTAAATGATCTTAGTAGATCACTGATTTGCATGTCCTGGGCAGTGTGGTGACACGGCATATTGGAGTGCCAGGGTGGGGAAGACATGTGGAAGGGCACATATTAAAGCCCCAATTCCTCTGAGTTCAAACATGCTGCCTTGGGGAGGGAAAATTGGAGGCATTATCGTCACTGGGCTGCTGTTGCTGGCTTTACAAAGGTCTTGTTGGGCACAATAGGTGCACAGCCCAGCAAGATCAAGGGGGACTGGGGGGAAAACAGAGGGATTCATATCATTAGCAAAATTGGGCATCTTGGCACCACATGTACATTTGCTGTAGGCTTCTCATTACTGAATTATAACAACCTTGTATATTCAACTCGCCAATTATGTCTGATATCATAAAATGCTCTTTCTCTTAAAAATTTGTTAAGGCAACTCCATAGCAACAGCCTCCTTTTCTGCATATCTTGATGCCATCCCTAAACTCAAATACCCAGTTAGAGCTGTTACCATTGATTAGTTATTAGTTCTTTTTCCTGATTTCCCCCTCCTCACCTCCCAGTTTTCTTCCTTTCCCGAAAGCCCGATTCCTGCTGGAGTACAGTGTCACAGGAGCTGCCTGCCCTCTCGTACCATTCTTCATTCGTATGCCCACAGCAAGATATTTGGCCATGGTGTGCAGTATCACAACCAGACCCAAGCATGTCCTCGCTTAATTCCCACACACACCACCTTCTGGCAGGGGTCACTGGACAGTGATCAGGAGTGGGAACCTTGGCTGATTTTACCCTCCCTAACCCAGCAGCATATAAGCCAATTGTAGTTTCCCTACTAAGGCCTCAGCTTAGATCAGCTACTTTAGCCCAGAGCAGGGATTGAAGGTGGGATATTTCTGGTATTATTTCCTCAATGGGCAGTGCATTCAACAACTGAGACATCAGTGTTACTTTTAATTATGAAATGCTACTGTAGTCCTCCAATGGGCCATGCTCAGTGTATTTGTGAAATGATATACATGTGTTGAGGCATTGCACATTCTCCTACCTGGCTTAAACAATCAAAGGAGAGATAGATTAGAAGTACCTGGTTTGTTTTGGACCATCAGCAGTCTCCTAATAGATTCAAAAGCTAGCAAAATTTACCCAACCGCCAGAAAGATTATTGGTCACCTCTTTCGACTGTATTTGTAACAGACTCTTCTTCAATTGCAGGGAAGGTTACAATGCGTGGCGTGATGCCATGAAACCAACTGAGATCCTGGCCAGAATGTGTAAGG
The DNA here is from genome assembly GCF_035084215.1 of Heptranchias perlo. Classification (NCBI taxonomy): domain Eukaryota; kingdom Metazoa; phylum Chordata; class Chondrichthyes; order Hexanchiformes; family Hexanchidae; genus Heptranchias; species Heptranchias perlo. The sequence continues at coordinate 135,415,120 of NC_090327.1, read as the reverse complement.
AAAATGGTTTGCATGTACCCTGCTTCAGGTCGGGAGAGATTGAGGTGGAAGGCAGAGTCTTCTTGGGCAAAACGACCTTTATGGAGGAAGGTGAATGTCTACATTTATATTAATAAGAACCTGGAACTGAGAGAGATCAAAAATAACATTGGGGATTGTAACACTTCTCCGTGCCAATATTGTAACCGGTCATTTTATACCAGGTTTTGAGATTGACATGAAACTGAGATTGAATCTGAACATCCTTCAACTCACTTTGGGCTGTGGTGCCTTTTTTTCTGACCTCTCCAGCAGTCTCACCAAGCAGGCAGAGCTAATTAACAGGAGATAGTCTGCACATTAGGGCCTTTAAACACAGTGGATTGACGTGTTCATAAAAAAAACAACAAGCAATGTGATCACTAAACTGATATAAGTATATAATACGCAGGATCAAAGCACAGATTCAGTTTCGTATGTTCATTTTTGGCTCCCTGGTAGTACCCTCGCCTCTGGGTCAGAGGTCGTGGGTTCAAGCCCCAACCCAATACTTGAGCATGTAATCTCGGCTCACACGAGGGAGTGCTGCAGTGTCGGAGGTGCCGTCAGTCAGATAAGATGTTAAGCCAAGGTCCCGTCTGCCCTCTCAGGTGAATGTAAAAGATCCCATGGTATTACTTGAAGTATCATGGGATCTTCATGTGGAGTTCTCCCTGGTGTCCTGGCCAATATTTACCCCTTAACCAACATCAATAAAATAGATCAGCTGGTCATTTACTCACTGCTGTTTGCGGGATCTTGCTGTGTGCAAATTGGCTGCTGCTTTTCCCAACATTACAACAGTGATGACACTTCAAAAGTACTGCAGCGGCTGTGAAGCACTTTGCCTCCTGTGGCTCTATATAAATGCTGATCCTTTCTTTCTCTTTTTATATTTTTGTTTGTTTCTTCTTTCGACTATGACATGTCATCACTTAGCTGAGATGGTAATGAGGTGCGAGTTGGCTATGATAGATCGGGGGACTTTACTAAAAGGGATGACGGTGGATAGGCAATGGCTAATATTTAAAGAACGTGTGCAGGAATTACAGCAATTATTCATTCCTGTCTGGCACAAAAATAAAACAGGAAAGGTGGCTCAACCGTGGCTTACAAAAGAAATTAGGGATAGTATTAGATCCGAAGAGGAGACATATAAAATTGCCAGAAAAAGCGGCAAGCCTGAGGATTGGGAGCAGTTCAGAATTCAGCAAAGGAGGACAAAGAGATTGATTAAGAGGGGAAAAATAGAGTATGAGGGTAAACTTGCAAGGAACATAAAAACTGACTGTAAAAGCTTCCATAAATATGTCAAGAGAAAAAGATTAGTGAAGACAAATGTAGGTCCCTTACATTCAGAAATGGGGGAAATTATAATGGGGAACAAAGAAATGGCAGAACAATTAAACACACACTTTGGTTCTGTCTTCACAAAGGAGGACACAAATAACCTTCCAGAAATGTTAGGGAACCAAGGGTCTCGTGAGAGGGAGGAACTGAAGGAAACCAGTATTAGTAAAAAAATAGTGCTAGAGAAATAAATGGGGCGAAAGGCTAACAAATCCCCAGGGCCTGATAGTCTACATCCCAGAGAACTAAAGGAAGTGGCCCTGGAAATAGTGGATACATTGGTGATCATCTTCCAAAATTTTATAGACTCTGGCACAGTTCCTACAGATTGGAGGGTGGCAAATGTGACCCCACTATTTAAAAAAGGAGGGAGAGAAAAAACAGGGAATTACAGATCAGTTAGCCTAACATCAGTAGTGGGGGAAAATGCCAGAGTCTATTATAAAAGATGTGATAACAGAACACTTGGAGGGCATTAACAGGATTGGACAAAGTCAGCATGGGTATATGAAAGGGAAATCATGCTTAATAAATCTACTGGAGTTTTTTGAGGATGTAACTAGTAGAATAGATAGGGGAGAACCAGTGGATGTGGTGTACTTGGATTTTCAGAAGGCTTTTGATTAAGTCCCACACAAGAGGTTAGTGTGCAAAATTAAAGCACATGGGATTGGGGGGAATATACTGGCATGGATTGAGAATTGGTTAACAAACAGGAAACAGAGAGTAGGAATAAATGGGTCTTTTTCTGGTTGGCAGGCTGTGACTAGTGGGGTATTGCAGGGATCAGTGCTTGGGCCCCAGCTATTTACAATATATATCAATGATTTGGATGATGGAACTAAATGTAACATTTCCAAGTTTGCAGACGACACAAAGCTGGGGTGGAATGTGAGCTGTGAGGCGGATGCACAGAGGCTCCAATGTGATTTAGACAAGTTGGGTGAGTGGGCAAGAACATGGCAGATGCAGTTTAACATGGATAAATGTGAGGTTATCCACTTTGGTTGTAAAACAGAAAGGCAGATTATTATCTGAATAGTGATAGATTGGGGAAAGGGGAGGTGCAACGAGACCTGGGTGTCCTTGTACACCAGTTGCTGAAAGCAAGCATTCAGGTGCAGCAAGCAGTTAGGAAGGCGAATGGTATGTTGGCCTTCATTGCAAGAGGATTTGAGTACAGGAGCACAAATGTCTAACTGCAGTTATACCGGGCCTTGGTGAGACCACATCTGGAGTATTGTGTGCAGTTTTGGTCTCCTTATCTGAGGAAGGATGTCCTTGCCATGGAGGGAGTGCAACGAAGGTTTACCAGACTGATTCTTGGGATGGCAGGACTGACGTATGAGGAGAGATTGGGTCGACTAGGCCTATATTCACTAGTAGCCATGATGTGGAGATGCCGGTGATGGACTGGGGTGGACAAATGTAAGGAATCTTACAACACCAGGTTATAGTCCAACAAATTTATTTTAAAATCACAAGCTTTCGGAGATTATCTCCTTCGTCAGATGAATGAAAAGTTTCTCAAATCGCATATCTTATACTATGTTGGGACAGCATCACACCAATCAAAAGGTGTCGTTGTTATTCAAACAGGCCAGTCACGGAGAACAGCACGTCCCAGTACACTAGATATACATTGTGTCTATTACACAGGCAGGCAGAAAGAAACTCAAAATGGCAGAGAGAGAGAGAGAGAGAGAGAGAGAATTTTAAAAAACATATAAATTTTTCCCCCTTTTTGCTGGTGGGGTTACGTGTAGCGTGACATGAACCCAAGTTCCCGGTTGAGGCCGTCCTCATGGGTGCGGAACTTGGCTATCAACTTCTGCTCGACGATTTTGCGTTGTCGTGTGTCTCGAAGGCCGCCTTGGAGAACGCTTACCCGAAGATCGGTGGCTGAATGTCCTTGACTGCTAAAGTGTTCCCCGACTGGGAGGGAACCCTCCTGTTTGGCGATTGTTGCGCGGTGTCCGTTCATCCGTTGTCGCAGCGTCTGCATGGTCTCGCCAATGTACCATGCTCCGGGGCATCCTTTCCTGCAACGTATGAGGTAAACAACGTTGGCCGAGTCACAGGAGTATGAACCATGTACCTGGTGGGTGGTGTCCTCTCGTGTGATGGTGGTATTCGTGTCGATGATCTGACATTTCTTGCAGAGGTTGCCGTGGCAGGGTTGTGTGGTGTCGTGGACGCTGTTCTCCTGAAAACTGGGTAACTTGCTGCGAACGATGGTCTGTTTGAGGTTGGGTGGCTGTTTAAAGGCGAGCAGTGGAGGCGTGGGGATGGCCTTAGCGAGGTGTTCGTCGTCATCGATGACATGTTGAAGGCTGCGGAGAACATGGTGTAGTTTCTCCGCTCCAGGGAAGTACTGGACGACGAAGGGTACTCTGTTGGTTGCGTCCCGTGTTTGTCTTCTGAGGAGGTCTATGCGATTCTTCGCTGTGGCCCGTCGGAACTGTCGATCGACAAGTCGAGCGTCATATCCCGTTCTTACGAGGGCGTCTTTCAGCGTCTGTAGGTGTCCATCGCGTTCCTCCTCGTCTGAGCAGACCCTGTGTATTCGTAGGGCCTGTCCATAGGGGATGGCCTCTTTGACGTGGTTGGGGTGGAAGCTGGAAAAGTGGAGCATCGTGAGGTTGTCCCACCATCAAACTCACCATGGACTACTCCTCAGAATCGGTTTCTTTCTTGGACACACAAATCTCCATCAAAGACAGGCACCTCAGCACCTCACTCTACCGCAAGCCCACGGACAACCTCACGATGCTCCACTTTTCCAGCTTCCACCCCAACCACGTCAAAGAGGCCATCCCCTATGGACAGGCCCTACGAATACACAGGATCTGCTCAGACGAGGAGGAACGCGATGGACACCTACAGACGCTGAAAGACGCCCTCGTAAGAACGGGATATGACGCTCGACTTGTCGATCGACAGTTCCGACGGGCCACAGCGAAGAATCGCATAGACCTCCTCAGAAGACAAACACGGGACGCAACCAACAGAGTACCCTTCGTCGTCCAGTACTTCCCTGGAGCGGAGAAACTACACCATGTTCTCCGCAGCCTTCAACATGTCATCGATGACGACGAACACCTCGCTAAGGCCATCCCCACGCCTCCACTGCTCGCCTTTAAACAGCCACCCAACCTCAAACAGACCATCGCTCGCAGCAAGTTACCCGGTTTTCAGGAGAACAGCGTCCACGACACCACACAACCCTGCCACGGTAACCTCTGCAAGACATGCCAGATCATGGACGCGGATACCACCATCACACGAGAGGACACCACCCACCAGGTACATGGTTCATACTCCTGTGACTCGGCCAACGTTGTTTACCTCATACGTTGCAGGAAAGGATGCCCCAGAGCATGGTACATTGGCGAGACCATGCAGTCGCTGCGACAACGGATGAACGGACACCGCGCAACAATCGCCAAACAGGAGGGTTCCCTCCCAGTCGGGGAACACTTTAGCACTCAAGGACATTCAGCCACCGATCTTCGGGTAAGCGTTCTCCAAGGCGGCCTTCGAGACACACGACAACGCAAAATCGTCGAGCAGAAGTTGATAGCCAAGTTCCGCACCCATGAGGACGGCCTCAACCGGGATCTTGGGTTCATGTCACGCTACACGTAACCCCACCAGCAAAAAGGGGGAAAAAATTTATATGCTTTTAAAAATTCTCTCTCTCTCTCTCTCTCTGCCATTTTGAGTTTCTTTCTGCCTGTCTGTGTAATAGACACAATGTATATCTAGTGTATTGGGACGTGCTGTTCTCCATGACTGGCCTGTTTGAATAACAACGACACCTTTTGATTGGTGTGATGCTGTCCCAACATAGTATAAGATATGCGATTTGAGAACCTTTTCATTCATTCATCTGACGAAGGAGATAATCTCCGAAAGCTTGTGATTTTAAAATAAATTTGTTGGACTATAACCTGGTGTTGTAAGATTCCTTACATATATTCACTAGAGTTTAGAAGAATGAGAGGTGATCTCATCGAAACATACAAAATTCTAACAGGACTAGACAGACTAGATGCAGGGAGGATGTTCCCGATGGCTGGGGAGTCCAGAACCAGGGGTCACAGTCTCAGGATACGGGGTATGCCATTTAGAACCGAGATGAGGAGAAATTTCTTCACTCAGAGGGTGGTGAACTTGTGGAATTCTCTACCACAGAAGGCAGGGGAGGCCAAGTCATTAGATGTATTCAAGAAGGAGATAGATATATTTCTTAATGCTAAAGGGATCAAGGGATATGGGGAAAAAGCGGGAACAGGGTACTGAGTTAGAAAATTAGCCGTGATCATTTTGAATGGCACAGCAGGCCTAAAGGGCCGAATGGCCTACTCTTGCTCCTATTTTCTATGTAAGGGATTTGATGCTGGAGTACAGGGTATCGACTATCCCCTTGAACTAGGAACCGATTATCCTATTGTGCAGGCTACCGATTATCCAATTGTACAGGCTACCGATTATGCTATTGTACAGGCTACCGATTATCCTATTGTACAGGGTACCGATTATCCTATTGTGCAGGCTACCGATTATCCAATTGTACAGGCTACCGATTATGCTATTGTACAGGCTACCGATTATCCTATTGTACAGGGTACCGATTATCCCCTTGTACAGGGTACCGATTATCCCCTTGCACAGGGTATCGATTATCCCGTTGTACAGGGTATTGATTATCCTATTATACAGGGTACCAAATAGCCCCTTGAACAGGGTACCGATTATCGCCTTGTGCAGGGTATCGATTATCCTATTATACAGGGTATCGATTATCCCGTTGTACAGGGTATCGATTATCCCGTTGTACAGGGTATTAATTATCCTATTGTACAGGGTAACGATTAGCCCCTTGAACAGAGTACCGATTATCCCCTTGTACAGGGTACCGATTATCTTCTTCTACAGGGTACCGATTATCCTATTGTACAGGGTACCGATTATCCCCTTGTACAGGGTACCGATTATCCTATTGTACAGGGTACCGATTATCCCCTTGTACAGGGTACCGATTATCCTATTGTACAGGGTACCGATTATCCCCTTGTACAGGGTACCGATTATCCTATTGTACAGGGTACCGATTATCTTCTTGAACAGGGTACCGATTATCCTCTTGTACAGGGTACCGATTGTCCTATTTTATAGGGGACCGATTATCGCCTTATACAGGGTACAAATTATGCCCTTGTACAGGGTATCAATTATCCCCTTGAACAGAGTACTGATTATCCTATTTTACAGGGCACCGATTATGCCTGAGTGCAGGTAACCGATTATGCCCTTGTACAGGGTACCGATTATCCCCTTGTACGGGGTACCGATTATCCTATTGTACAGGGTACCGATTATCCCCTTGTACAGGGTACCGATTATCCTATTGTACAGGGTACCGATTATCCCCTTGTACAGGGTACCGATTATCCTCTTGTACAGGGTACCGATTATCCCCTTGTAGAGGCTACCGATTATCCTATTGTACAGGGTACCGATTATTCTATTGTACAGGGTACCGATTATCCTATTGTACAGGGTACCGGTTATCCTCTTGTACAGGGTACCGATTATCGCCTTGTACAGGGTACAGATTATCCCCTTGTACAGGGTACCGATTATCCTATTGTACAGGGTACCGGTTATCCCCTTGTACAGGATACCGATTATCCTCTTGTACAGGGTACCGATTATCCTCTTGTACAGGGCACCGATTATCCTCTTGTACAGGGTACCGATTATCCCCTTGTACAGCGTACCGATTATCCCCTTGTACAGGGTACCGATTATCCTCTAGTACAGGGTATCAATAATCCCCTTGTACAGGGTACCGATTATCCTATTGTACAGGGTATCAATTATCCCCTTGTACAGGGTACCGATTATCCTATTGTACAGGGTATCGATTATCCTCTTGTACAGGGTACCGATTATCCCCTTGTACAGGGTACCGATTATCCTATTGTACAGGGTATCAATTATCCCCTTGTACAGCGTATCGATTATCCTCTTGTACAGGGTATCAATTATCCCCTTGTACAGCGTACCGATTATCCCCTTGTACAGGGTACCGATTATCCTATTGTACAGGGTATCGATTATCCCCTTGAACAGGGTACCGATTATCCTCTTGTACAGGGTACCGATTATCCTCTTGTACAGGATACCGATTATCCCCTTGTACAGGGTACCGATTATCCTCTTGTATAGGGTACCGATTATCCTATTATACAGGGTATCGATTATCCCCTTGAACAGGGTACCGATTATCCTATTGTACAGGGTACTGATTATCCCCTTGTACAGGGTACCGATTATCCTCTTGTACAGGGTACCGATTATCCCCTTGTACAGGGTACCGATTATCCTCTTGTACAGGGTACCGATCATCCTCTTGTACAGGGTACCGATTATCCTATTGTACAGGATACCGATTATCCCCTTGTACAGGGTACCGATTATCCTCTTGTACAGGGTACCGATTATCCCCTTGTACAGGGTACCGATTATCCCCTTGTACAGGGTACCGATTATCCCCTTGTACAGGGTACCAATTATCCTCTTGCACAGGGTACCGATTATCCCCTTGTACAGGGTACCGATTATCCCCTTGTACAGGGTACCGATTATCCTATTATAAAGGGTACCGATTATTACCTCTTGTACAGGGTATTGATTATCCTATTGTACAGGGTACCGATTATCCCCTTGTACAGGATACCGATTATCCTCTTGTACAGGGTACCGATTATCCTCTTGTACAGAGTATCGATTATCCTCTTGTACAGGGTATCGATTATCCTATTGTCCAGGGTACCGATTATCCCCTTGTACAGGGAACCGATTATCCCCTTGTACAGGGTACCAATTATCCCCTTGTACAGGGTACCGATTATCCTATTGGACAGGGTACCGATTATCCTATTGTACAGGGTACCGATTATCTTCTTGAACAGGGTACCGATTATCCTATTTTACAGGGTACCGATTATCCGATTGTACAGGGTATCGATTATCCCCTTGTACAGGGTACCGATTATCCAATTGTACAGAGTACCGATTATCCCCTTGTACAGGGTACCGATTATCCAATTGTACAGGGTACCGATTATCTTCTTGAACAGGGTATCGATTGTCCCCTTGTACAGGTTACCAATTATCCAATTGTACAGGGTACCGATTATCCCCTTGTACAGGGTACCAATTATCCTCTTGTACAGGGTACCGATTATCTTCTTGAACAGGGTACCGATTATCCTATTGTACAGGGTACCGATTATCCTCTTGTACAGAGTACTGATTATCCTATTGTACAGAGTATCGATTATCCTCGTGTACAGGGTACCGATTATGCTATTGTACAGGGTACCGATTATCCCCTTGTACAGGTTACCGATTATCCTCTTGTGCAGGGTACCGATTATCCTCTTGAACAGGGTACCGGTTATCCCCTTGTACAGGGTACCGATTATCCCCTTGTACAGGGTACCGATTATCCCCTTGTACAGGGTACCGATTATCCTGTTGTACAGGGTACCGATTATCTTCTTGTACAGGGTATCGATTATCCTATTGTACAGGGTACCGATTATCCTATTGTACAGGGTACCGATTATCCCCTTGTACAGGGTATCGATTATCCTATTGTACAGGGTACCGATTATCCTCTTGTATAGGGTACCGATTATCCTATTGTACAGGGCACCGATTATCCTCTTGTACAGGGTACCGATTATCCTGTTGTGCAGGGTACCGATTATCCTCTTGTACAGAGTACTGATTATCCTATTGTACAGAGTATCGATTATCCCCTTGTACAGAGTACTGATTATCCTATTGTACAGAGTATCGATTATCCCCTTGTACAGGGTACCGATTATCCCCTTGTACAGGGTACCGATTATCCTCTTGTACAGGGTATCGATTATCCTCTTGTACAGGGTACCGATTATCCTTTTGTACAGGGTACCGATTATCCTCTTGTACAGGGTATCGATTATCCTCTTGTACAGGGTATCGATTATCCTCTTGTACAGGGTATCGATTATCCTCTTGTACAGGGTATCGATTATCCTCTTGTACAGGGTACCGATTATCCTTTTGTACAGGGTACCGATTATCCTCTTGTACAGGGTATCGATTATCCTCTTGTACAGGGTATCGATTATCCTCTTGTACAGGGTATCGATTATCCTCTTGTACAGGGTATCGATTATCCTCTTGTACAGGGTACCGATTATCCTCTTGTACAGGGTACCGATTATCCCCTTGTACAAGGTACCAATTATCCAATTGTACAGGGTACCGATTATCCCCTTGTACAGGGTACCAATTATCCAATTGTACAGGGTACCGATTATCCCCTTGTACAAGGTACCAATTATCCAATTGTACAGGGTACCGATTATCCCCTTGTACAGGGTACCGATTATCCTATTGTACCGGGTACCGATTATCCTATTGTACAGGGTACCGATTATCCCCTTGTACAGGGTACCGATTATCCTCTTGTACAGGATACCGATTATCCTCTTGTACAGGGTATCGATTATCCTATTGTACAGGGTACCGATTATCCTATTGTACAGGGTACCGATTATCCTCTTGTACAGGATACCGATTATCCTCTTGTACAGGGTACCGATTATCCTATTGTACCGGGTACCGATTATCCTCTTGTACAGGATACCGATTATCCTCTTGTACAGGGTACCGATTATCCTCTTGTACAGGGTATCGATTATCCTATTGTACAGGGTACCGATTATCCTCTTGTACAGGATACCGATTATCCTCTTGTACAGGGTATCGATTATCTTATTGTACAGGGTACCGATTATCCTCTTGTACAGGATACCGATTATCCTCTTGTACAGGGTATCGATTATCCTATTGCACATGGTACCGATTATCCTATTGTACAGGGTACCAATTATCCTCTTGTACAGGATACCGATTATCCTCTTGTACAGGGTATCAATTATCCTATTGTACAGGGTACCGATTATCCTATTGTACAGGGTACCGATTATCCTCTTGTACAGAGTATCGATTATCCTATTGTACAGGGTACCGATTATCCTCTTGTACAGGATACCGATTATCCTCTTGTACAGGGTATCGATTATCCTCTTGTACAGGGTATCGATTATCCTATTGCACAGGGTACCGATTATCCTCTTGTACAGGGTATCGATTATCCTATTGTACAGGGTACCGATTATCCTCTTGTACAGAGTATCGATTATCCTATTGTACAGGGTACCGATTATCCTCTTGTACAGGATACCGATTATCCTCTTGTACAGGATACCGATTATCCTCTTGTACAGGGTATCGATTATCCTATTGTACAGGGTACCGATTATCCTCTTGTACAGGGTATCGATTATCCTATTGTACAGGGTAACGATTATCCTCTTGTACAGGGTATCGATTATCATCTTGTACAGGATACCTATTATCCTCTTGTACAGGATACCGATTATCCTCTTGTACAGGGTACCGATTATCCTATTGTACCGGGTACCGATTATCCTATTGTACAGGGTACCGATTATCCTCTTGTACAGGGTACTGATTATCCTCTTGTACAGGGTACAGATTATCCTCTTGTACAGGGTACCGATTATCCTATTGTACAGGGTACCGATTATCCCCTTGTACAGGGTACTGATTATCCTCTTGTACAGGGTACTGATTATCCTCTTGTACAGGGTACCAATTATCCCCTAGTACAGGGTACCGATTATCCCCTTGTACAGGGTACCGATTATCCCATTGTACAGGATACTGATTATCTTATTTTACAGGGTATCGATTATCCCCTTGTACAGGGTACTGATTATCCTCTTGTGCAGAGTACTGATTATCCTATTATACATGTTACCGATTATCCCCTTTTACAGGGTACAGATTATCCCCTTGTACGGGGTACCACTTATCCTATTTTACAGGCTACCAATTATCCTCTTGTACAGGGTACCAACTATCCCCTTGTACAGGGTACCGATTATCCTCTTGTACAGGGTACCGATTATCCTATTGTACAGGGTACCGATTATCCTATTGTACAGGGTACCGATTATCGCCTTGTACAGGGTACCGATTATCCCCTTGTACAGGGTATCGATTATCCTATTTTACATGGTACCGATTATCCTATTGTACAGGGTATCGATTATCCTATTTTACAGGGTATCGATTATCCTCTTGTACAGGGTACCGATTATCCTCTTGTACAGGGTACCGATTATCCTCTTGTACAGGGTACCGATTATGCTATTGTACAGGGTAGTGATTATCTTCTTGAACAGGGTACCTTTTATCCTATTGTACAGGGTACCGATTATCCTATTGTACAGGGTAGCGATTATCCCCTTGTACAGGATACCGATTATCCCTTTGTACAGGGTACCGATTATCCTGTTGTACAGGATACCGATTATCCCCTTGTACAGGGTACCGATTATCCTCTTGTACAGGGTACCGATTATGCTATTGTACAGGGTACCGATTATCCTCTTGTACAGGGTACCGATTATCCACTTGTATAGGGTACCGATTATCTTCTTGAACAGGGTACCTTTTATCCTATTGTACAGGGTACCGATTATCCTCTTGTACAGGGTATCGATTATCCTCTTGTACAGGGTATCGATTATCCCCTTGTACAGGGTATCGATTATCCTCTTGTACAGGGTATCGATTATCCCCTTGTACAGGATACCGATTATCCCCTTGTACAGGGTACCGATTATCCTGTTGTACAGGGTACCGATTATCCTATTGTACAGGGTACCGATTATCCTATTGTGCAGGGTACCGATTATCCTTTTGTACAGGGTACCGATTATCCTATTGTACAGGCTGCCGATTATCCTATTGTACAGGGTATCAATTATCCTCTTGTACAGGGTACCGATTATCCCCTTGTACAGGGTACCGATTATCCTATTGTACAGGGTACCGATTATCCTATTGTACAGGGTATCGATTATCCTCTTGTACAGGGTACCGATTATCCTATTATACAGGGTACCGATTATCCCCTTGTACAGGGTACCGATTATCCCCTTGTACAGGGTACCAATTATCCTCTTGTACATGGTACCGATTATCCTCTTGTACAAGGTACCGATTATCCTCTTGTACAGGGTATCGATTATCCTCTTGTCCAGGGTACCGATTATCCTATTATACAGGGTACCGATTATCCCCTTGTACAGGGTATCGATTATCCTCTTGTACAGGGTACCGATTATCCTATTGTACAGGCTACCGATTATCCTATTGTACAGGGTATCGATTATCCTCTTGTCCAGGGTACCGATTATCCTATTATACAGGGTACCGATTATCCCCTTGTACAGGGTATCGATTATCCTCTTGTACAGGGTACCGATTATCCTATTGTACAGGCTACCGATTATCCTATTGTACAGGGTATCGATTATCCTCTTGTCCAGGGTACCGATTATCCTATTATACAGGGTACCGATTATCCCCTTGTACAGGGTATCGATTATCCTCTTGTACAGGGTACCGATTATCCTCTTGTACAGGGTACCGATTATCCTCTTGTACAGGGTACCGATTATCCTCTTGTGCAGGGTACCAATTATCCTCTTGTACAGGGTACCAATTATCCTATTGTACAGGGCACCGATTATCCCATTGTACAGGGTACCGATTATCCTATTGTATAGGGTCCTGATTATCCTATTTTACGGGGTACCGATTATCCCCTTGTACAGGGTACCGATTATCCCATTGTACAGGGTACCGATTATCCTATTGTATAGGGTCCTGATTATCCCCTTGTACAGGGTACCAATTATCCTCTTGTACAGGGTACCGATTATCCTTTTGTACAGGGTACCAATTATCCTCTTGTACAGGGTACCGATTATCCTATTGTACAGGGTACCGATTATCCTTTTGTACAGGGTACCGATTATCCTATTGTGCAGGGTACCGATTATCTTCTTGGCCAGGGTCCTGATTATCTTCTTGTACAGGGTACCGATTATCCCCTTGTACAGGGTACCGATTATCCCATTGTACAGGGTACCGATTATCCTATTGTATAGGGTCCTGATTATCCCCTTGTACAGGGTACCAATTATCCTCTTGTACAGGGTACCGATTATCCTTTTGTACAGGGTACCAATTATCCTCTTGTACAGGGTACCGATTATCCTATTGTACAGGGTACCGATTATCCTTTTGTACAGGGTACCGATCATCCTATTGTGCAGGGTACCGATTATCTTCTTGGCCAGGGTCCTGATTATCTTCTTGTACAGGGTACCGATTATCTTCTTGAACAGGGTACTGATGCACAAGAATCCGGAGTCAGAGGAATTGAGAGTACAGGAGAGGAGGCTGGAGGAAGTTACAGAAATAGAGAAGGGTGAGGCTCTGGATGGATTTAAACACAAGGATAATCATTTTAGTTTGAGGCATTGAGGGGCCAGGAACCTATGTAGGTCAGCGAGGATGGAAAGGCAAGACTGCGTGCAGGATAGGATACAAGCAGCAGAATTTTGGATTGGCTGAAGTTTATGAAGGGTGGAGAATGGGAGGCCGGCCAGGAAAATTTTGAAATAACTGAACCTAGAGGTGACTAAGGTGTGAATGAGGGTTTCAGAAACAGGTGGACTTGAGGTAGTGTTGAAGGTAGGTAAAGACAAAGGAGGAAATGAAAATGGATCAGCCACTTGCAGTGGTCTTATCGTACTGCAATAAAGGTGTATCTGCAAAAATTTATACTATTATACATGCTATAATTAAATGTGATGCTCACAAGTAAATAAAATCATGACTATCATTCAATGTTTCTTTGTTCTTATCTGTTATAGCAGAAAAGCTTGTTATTCTTTATATTTATTTTAGAACTTGTGTGTAACCCAGCCACCATTAAGTAGTAATAAATGTTTCCATATGATCTGAGCACATTCCATTGTGTTTTAATCTAGATGAAATGGTGATATCACATGAACACTTGGCTTTAACGGTGTTGCATCAGTGGCCAACGATTCCTGGGGTTGGATATAAATTGGTTCCTGAACATATTGAAACACGACCCCTCTACCACCCTGACAAACCAGGCATAGAACAGGTGACTTAAATATCAACTGTACAGTGCTCCTGATTGCTGATAGCCCAGAGCAAGACTTTGTCCATTGATGATGTTTGTGACTTGTTTATATGGCCCACCTCCATTATAAGACAATGCTGGTGAACCAGTCATTTTGCATATTATGGTAAGATGTGTGATGCATTAACTGTCACAAAATATAGCACAAAACACATCATGAGATAGTGGGAGCTAAAGTTTAGCGGGCCTTATTTCAGACAGTGTTATAACTATGGGTGGACGCCAAACTGTATTCTGAACTCAACACGCAATATTTTGCCAAATACTTGAACTTTGAAACTTAAGATTTGGGTTGGCCTATTCCCTTTATAAAAAAAATGGAAAAAGTCACTATCTGTGTACAGAGGGACATGTTTCACCTTCGAACTGGCAGACTAGTAACTTACCTAACCCATTACAGCTTTCCATCTCAACCTTACGGAAAAGTTCCTGCTGTCTGGCTGGAGGCAAAATGACAAAGGATATTTACTTTTTTAATTTAAAAATATCTATCAGTTGGTGATCTAGGGCATTCAGTGGCACTGGTGGAGTATGCTTCTTCATTCCATTTTGTAAATAAAAATGAATCCATGTGGTTTGGTGAGAAACAATATGCAGCTGTTGGTTAGTTTTTAAAAATTCGTTCATGGGATGTGGGCGTCGCGGGCAAGGCCGGCATTTATTGCCCATCCCTAATTGCCCTTGAGAAGGTGGTGGTGAGCCGCCTTCTTGAACCGCTGCAGTCCGTGTGGTGAAGGTTCTCCCACAGTGCTGTTAGGAAGGGAGTTCCAGGATTTTGACCCAGTGACGATGAAGGAACGGCGATATATTTCCAAGTCAGGATGGTGTGTGACTTGGAGGGGAACATGCAGGTGGTGTTGTTCCCATGTGCCTGCTGCCCTTGTCCTTCTAGGTGGTAGAGGTCGCGGTTTTGGGAGGTGCTGTCGAAGAAGCCTTGGCGAGTTGCTGCAGTGCATCCCGTGGATGGTACACACTGCAGCCACAGTGCGCCGGTGGTGAAGGGAGTGAATGTTTAGGGTGGTGGATGGGGTGCCAATCAAGCGGGCTGCTTTGTCCTGGATGGTGTCGAGCTTCTTGAGTGTTGTTGGAGCTGCACTCATCCAGGCAAGTGGAGATTATTCCATCACACTCCTGACTTGTGCCTTGTAGATGGTGGAAAGGCTTTGGGGAGTCAGGAGGTGAGTTACTTGCCGTAGAATACCCAGCCTCTGACCTGCTCTCGTAGCCACAGTATTTATGTGGCTGGTCCAGTTGAGTTTCTGGTCAATGGTGACCCCAATGAGTAAACATCCATCCAACCTATGTAAATCTACCAGGGGAAGAATTATAGGTGATGAATCCATCTGCTCCAACGCAAGTATGTCAGCTTGGCTCAGTGGTAGAATTCCTGCCTCTGGGGGTTCAAGCTGCACTCCAGGACTTTAGCACATAATTGAGGCTGACATTTTTAGTGCAGTACTGAGGGAGTGCTGCATTGTCAGAGGTGTGTTTTTCTTTGGATAAGACATTAAACCCAGCCCCCATCTGCCTGTTCATGTGGTCATAAAAGATCCCATAACATTATTTAAAGAAGAGCAGGGAGTTCTCCCAGTGTGCTGAACAACATTTATCCATCAACCAATATCACCAAAAACAGACTATCTGGTCACTTACCTCCTTACTTTTTGTGGGACATTGTTTGCGCACAAATTGGTTGCCACGTTTGCCTACAAAATAATAGTGACTGCACTTCAAAAGTAGTTAGTTGGCTATGACGTGCTTTGGGACATCCTGAGAACGTGAAAGGCATTATCTGAGTGCGAGTTTTTCCTTTTTTAATGTGAAGGCATGACTGGTTGATCAAACCTGTTCTAAACATAGAACAATTCATGAACTGGACACAACACTTAAGGCTGTACTTGTATTACAGATCTGTAGAGTATGATCCTCAGTGAAGTAAAATTGAGTTACAAAGGCTAATCTTACGAATTTATGCTCCTGGCATGGAGCTTTGCCCGTATTAGGAACGCGCTTTGGCCACTTTTTTTTTATTCGTTCATGGGATGTGGGTGTCGCTGGCGAGGCCGGCATTTATTGCCCATCCCTAATTGCCCTTGAGAAGGTGGTGGTGAGCCGCCTTCTTGAACCGCTGCAGTCCGTGTGGTGAAGGTTCTCCCACACTGCTGTTAGGAAGGGAGTTCCAGGATTTTGACCCAGCGACGATGAAGGAACGGCGATATATTTCCAAGTCAGGATGGTGTGTGACTTGGAGGGGAATGTGCAGGTGGTGTTGCTCCCATGTACCTGCTGCCCTTGTCCTTCTAGGTGGTAGAGGTCGCGGTTTTGGGAGGTGCTGTCGAAGAAGCCTTGGTGAGTTGCTGCAGTGCATCCTGTGGATGGTACACACTGCAGCCACAGTGCGTCGGTGGTGAAGGGAGTGAATGTTTAGGGTGGTGGATGGGGTGCCAATCAAGCAGGCTGCTTTGTCCTGGATGGTGTCGAGCTTCTTGAGTGTTGTTGGAGCTGCACTCATCCAGGCAAGTGGATAGTATTCCATCACACTCCTGACTTGTGCCTTGTAGGTGGTGGAATAATCGCGGGAATTTACAACTTTGGCAGAGGCGCAAAAAAAACAGGCGATATCAGATCGACTGCCCGTTATGGAAAGAAAAATCGGGTGGGTGTATACGGACGGACAATCCAATATCACTTGTTTAGGTTGTCCTTTCCTCTTGTTAAAACTGATCCATCCTCATTAATCATTAACGAGCCCACCATTCCCCTTTAATTCCCCATTTCCTAACAGTGTGGCTTAACGTAACCATTTCTTTAGTATCACGTAGAATTTTATTGAAGCAGACGACAAGTTGCTCAGTATCATATTTGTGATTCTGATATTCCTCCAGGGCCATGTTCAGATGTGGGTGGACATGTTTCCAATGGATATCCCTCCTCCTGGCCCTTCCGTTGATATATCTCCTCGCAAGCCTAAAGGGTAAGAGAAAAATTCTAATTGAAACACAAGTAGAATGATGTAGCTTTACAAGAGCAGTGCACTGTTTGAGGGCTATAATTTATTCCTTAAAAGGATATTAAACATTAGTCTTGCAGCCATCCCTTTCATTAAATTGCTCACTTGTCTCATCATTACAGTGAATCATTCTCTGCTGTTTCTTAGTCCTCTCTTCAGAGAGCTCTGTGTTCACATGACCTAAGTTGCTGGTGTAGTTTGGATTACCAAAAAGACATCAAATCAAATTATGTGTAAATTCAAACAAATCCACTGACTTTTGAATACGAAATGTTCCAAAGTCTAATCCTGAAATCACCTGTACCCCAACTCAGCTCTTCACCTGAGACCTAGACCAGTTTTAGAATTGAGGACGTAGAGATGTTTCTTATCTTTTACATATTTTTACTCTCAATCACCTCTGGTGGTGCTTATTTAAAGGTAGATGGCGGGAAAACCGATACTCCTGGCAACGACATTCCTCACTTTGATGAGTACAAATACATCACGGAAACATATAAATTACTTACTCATTAGAATGGGAAATTTGAGTCAATGTGGCAGGAATGGTTACAGAAATCAGTACAGATATAACCATATGCTGTGGAGTGGGTTGCAAGCCATAAATAATAAATCTTAATTCTGCTGATCATAAATGACAAAAGTTTTGCTTTCTGGTGTCATCAGAGTTGCTTGATTCCTTGAAGGAGTCTTGTAACTCCATCCCAAGTGTATCATTGCCCACTCTGTGGCACTGTTCTCGAATGGTTTCTCTCCTACACATGAGATCACAGACACTAAACTGCCTCCAGCAGCTTCTCCTCTTGTGCCCACACAATCACCTAAGCTGTACCTAAGGGCTCCATCATTGGACACCTCCACTTCATCATTTACATGCTACTCCTTGGAGACACCATTTTGAAGCATGGATCAGCTGCCAATCTCATATTAAGATCTGAATGAACTAAAACTGCCTCAGTTAAATGTTGGGACAGTTAAAGCCATACACTTAAGCTCCTGCAAACACCTATATATCTCTGGCTTCCACTTCATCAACCTCCTCACCTACCATCCCAGACTAAGCTTAGAGGTGCGAAACTCTGCGTACTACTCCACCCTGAGCTCAGCTTCCTCCATTACATCCAATTCGTTACCAAGATTGCTTTCTTCTACTTCTGAGACATCGCCCACCTTCTCCGCTTTCTCTCTCGCTCTCTGCTGCAGGAACCCTAGTCCATGTCTTTATCACCTCGAGGCTGGATTTCTCTAGCGCTCTCTTTGCTGACTTCCTTGGTTCCACCTTCCATAAACGGCAATTAATCCAGAATGTCATGGCCAGTGTTCTCACCCAAACTAAGGCTTATGTCCACCTCACCTCTGTCCTTACCATGCTTAAATGGTTCCCCACGCCCCAGAGAACTGACCTTAAGATCCTCATCCTCACCTTCACATTAGTCCATGGATTAGTCCTTCCCAACCTCGACAATCTCCTCCAGCCATATGTCCCTTCATGCACCCTCCACTTTATGAACAGTGGTGTACTTTCCTGTGCTGCACCTTTGGTTCTCCTTTAGCCACCAGGTCCCCACCCCCCCGCAACTTCATCCCTCAGCACCTCCCACTTGTCATTCTCGCTCCACTTTCAAAAACCTCCTGAAGTCTCTTCTCTTCGCCCACTCCTAACCCCATCCTTCCCTTCCTCCCTCCTCCTTGGTGTCCACTAGTTGCCCTGTGAGGCAGATCTCTGTATATGAGGAGTTCTACAGAAATGTAAGTTGTTGTACATTTTATTTAGATTAGAATATAATGTCTGAGAAAATCAGATGGCCTCCAATTTAGCGTATACATGAAGTGTCTTGTCTTAAATGTCTGTGAGATGGTCTTTGATAGATTGTTGTATTTGATTACAGGTATGAATTAAGAATAATTATCTGGAATACCGAAGATGTCAAATTAGAAGATGAGAATTTTATTACAGGTCAAAAATCAAGTGACATCTATATCAAAGGGTATGAGTTTCATGTGATTAAATTTTACTTTTTAAGTCAGAGAAGTGTCTTATTGGTATCTGGGATTAAAAAATATTTACTATCTTATCGAGACTTTACAAAATAAAACAAATCTAAATATTGAATTAGTTGTTACACAAAAGTCTTGATCAGGAACTCACTGTGTGAGGAATCAAAGGTACAAAACTTCTGTCCTACTCCATTCCACAATTTATTAGCACAAAAACCTCTCTGCCACTAAATTGTCTTACACTCTCATACTCCTACTTTGAAAAAATACATTTGTTTTTTGCACTAGTTGTTGAACTATTAAACAATGAATTTAGAAATCCCAGAGTGCACGAGCAACTAAACTGCATCTGTTCAATGAATAAACAGTGAGTCCACAGATATATAACTGACAGCATTTGGAGAACTGACAGCATGAGGAGAATTTTTTCACCCAGAGGGTGGTGGGGGTCTTGAACTCACTGCCTGAAAGGGTGGTAGAGGCAGAAACCCTCAACTCATTTAAAAAGTACTTGGATGTGCACTTAAAGTGCTGTAACCCACAGGGATACGGACCAAGTGCTGGAAAGTGGGATTAAGCTGGATAGCTCTTTTTATCAGCCAGCACGGACACAATGGGCCGAATGGCCTCCTTCTGTGCCGTAACTTTCTATGATTCTATGATTTGGCGTGTATTTGGAATATACACATACTCTGTTTCAGTTCATCTATTAATGTTTGATGTAGTTGCAACTACGTCCTATCACAGTATTTTAAGCGATTGGTAAGATGGATTAGTCTTGCATCATAGTGATAGGATGATAGTTTCTCTCAGTTCATTCCAGTTTGGATTAATACTTTGGATTCACCCTCATAATGTGTTTGCGTCTGCGTGTATTTTTCATACTCTGGGCAATGTTTAGGAATACAGACAGTGTACATTGTCCGCATGCATAGCCTCAATCAATACATTTATTTCAACTTCTTTGGAATAGTCTCTAAAATTGAACACACACATATATATTTTGGGAATTGCTGCATATATACATAGATACAAACACATTATGAGTAATGAATTGGGATTCTACAGGTCAATTTGGAAAACAAATATTTTTTCTCAATTCAGATTCAGATTGCTTATTTTAGTTAAAATTGTAAAAAGTGTTGGTGCCTCACAGTTGCTCTTCAATTTTGAATGTCAAATGTAGGTGCCATTTTTTCCCTCCACAATCTTTGCTTGTCTAGTGGCAAGTGAGTGGAGGGTAAGTTTTCCGAGGCATCACAGGCAACGGGCGGGGGCTGAAAGTTTGCAATGCACCCAATTTCTCCACAGGCAAGTTCTGGGGCGTTAATGAGGCCACACAACTGGCATACACAGCAAGCAGGATTACATTAACATGAAAGAATGATTAAAATCAGGACCAATGCATGAAATTTCAACTGCGGGCGAGAAACCACCGAGCATGCTGCTTGCCCAGTGGGTGCACCCGTGGACATTGGTCCAGGCCTGTTCAAGCAGGACTCTTAAAGAACCTCACATGGCTGTTATTGATTGGTTTTCAGCAACCATGACCATCTTCCTTTCTGTCAGGCATGACTCCAGCCAATGCAGGGTTATCCCAGTGAGTCATATTGACCTCAGTTTTGGTAGGACTCCCTGATTGAATGCTGCCTTGTTGTTGAAGGCAGTTGCTCTCGCCCCTCCGCTTGCATTTAGCGCGTGCCCATGTTTTGATCAAGGCTGCAATGAGAGCTCCTCACCTGAAAGCAAAGTTTTGAAGAATCTTGGCCCACCCATTGGAACTCTTTGACTTTCCGCACAGCCTTTAAAAACCTCCCCAAAACCTTGTCTTTTTGACTGTGTCTTTGGTTAACTTTCCCATATCCTCTACAATTTAGTCTGTCCCATGCGAAGTGTCTGGGACGTATTATTACATTAAAAGTACTATATAAATGTAGGTTGTACGACTACAAGTGTTAAATATCCGCATTTGGAGAACTGCAATACCAACCCCATTGTTAATTTTAACTTGACTTGCAGACTGCTTTCACTTTGTTGTTGTGAGCTCCTGTGAAAGTTTGTATTGTTAGAACTCTGTTTTTGTGACACTTTTTTTTCAGCTCTTCTTGTTCTGCTGAAGGCTTGTAAATGCTTCAATTATGCTCCACATTCCTTTGAAACAGGAGACAATAAATATTTGCCTATTTTGGTTTCCACATAAACATTATCCACTGTCATGGCAAAAAAAAATCTCCAAACAGCACAGTTTAAAAAAAAATCACGAAAAGGCCTCATAAAAATAACAAAAAAGTCAGTACCATAAACATCACTGTAAAATTGGAAATAAATAGGCCAAAAAGCTTCTGCCCCTTTAAGAGTTGCGTTGTTTGAGGGAAAGTTTGCCGGTTGCCATCGTTGGTGCTGCCGAAGTGCAACAGGTGGTGAGGAGTCATAAAATTGGGCGGAAATCCATCTCTCTGGATCTCTGCCCGCTCTGCGCAGTAAGGCCTTAGCACAGGACTCAGGAACCCACGGCGAAAAAAGACGGGAGCCTTAATTTTAATATAATAACATATTGTACCGACACGCTTATGATTGATTATAAACACAATATCCAGTGATACTTGATGGGAATACGCCATGCTTTCAGGTGGCGAATATAAAATATGTTCTGGGTGTAGGCACTTTGTGGGCTGACAGGGAGACCTCCTGCTTTTGGAGAATGTAATATCTGAAAATGTAATGTTTGTGCTCGTTGTTATTTTCAGTTCTAGTTTTTGTCAGGTTATTTTTTTGTGAAGGTTTTTGCCCAAATGTTTTGGCTACCACATTTTTAGTTGCTACTGTTATAATTTTGGAAGTAGGCATTCCAATGGTGGATCATCTCTTTCCGTGTTATTTGGGGAATAGGGAAAAGGACAAAAGGAGGAATGCAAGGCAGGTCATATTGCATCAGAGACTGACAATCCTAACTTGTATGTATACCTTACCCACAAAGCTGTGTATATAGGCTGAGGCCACAATTACCTTGGAGTGTCAGGGGTAGACTGCCTTTGCAGGTTAGGCTTCACCAGGGAGACAGTGATGGAATTGTAGCCTTCCTGGACTCTGATTTCTAGACATGGATGGCAATGGCATTCGCTGTCAAGTTCAGCACATCCCTGAACCTTTAGGTGTCTGGCTCATACCAAGCTGCCACAGGGGACATCAGGGACATTAGCAGCAGCAGACAATCCGCAATTCGACGCATAAAGCAGATGACTCGTGTTGTTTGACGGGGCAGACAATTCTATTACTTTCCACATGGGCACCCGGCAGCAGAATGGGAGAGCTGTGCAATTTTTTCAGACATCGGGGGGCTAGATTTTTGACGATCGGGCGGCCGACCAGTACAGCGTGCCAGCCAGCTGTCTGATGGTGCTGACTGGAGGCCTGGTCCATTCTGAGGGCTGGGCCTCATTACCCTACACCCAGCGGGCTGCAGGTGGAAAACAAGCACCCCGGGCAAGTTCGTCGGCACCAATCCGAGGGAATATCGGGCGGCCCCAAGGCCAGCATGGCCTGGAATAAAAGATAGGTCGGGGGTGTCCGTCCGTGCTGGGCGGGGGACCGACTGCAGCAGTGGCCCAGATTATTTTTGTGCAGCCCAAAGGAGCACTCCTGGCCCCACAAAAATAAATTAAAAACTCACCTTTGGGCTCCTGTTCGACTGGACAGCCGCTGATGTCCATACATGACACACGCTCCATCCAGCTTTGTTCTAAAATGGCAATCAGGGTCCTATCTATGACATAGGACCACAATTTGCATATTAAAAGGGCTACCGCCTGAAGCAGGCAGGCGTTTTGGCCGCCCAGCGGTGAGCCATTTTCAGGCCCCGGTTAGGCCAGTCAGCCCATTAAAATCTAACCCC
Source organism: Heptranchias perlo (assembly GCF_035084215.1). Lineage (NCBI taxonomy): Eukaryota > Metazoa > Chordata > Chondrichthyes > Hexanchiformes > Hexanchidae > Heptranchias > Heptranchias perlo. Next base: position 135,391,663 of record NC_090327.1, on the reverse strand, counting down.
ACGATTTTCCAAAGTCCAGAGCATCGCTGACTATGTCGTTCAACGGGGGAGTCCTGCACGCGATCCTGTGTTCCAGGCTAACCCTTTCTAATCCCTTTGCAAATCATCAAGAAAGTCAAACTCTTTCTAATTTATTTATTAAAAACTTTGGACAGTAGGACTCCCATCGGATTGTAGACAAGATGTAGGAGCCTCATTCTCTCCATCTGTGTAAACTTGTCTCGGGCGCAAAATATTTTTAACATTTCAAACATTTTTTTTTTCTAGCTGGCTAAAGGGAAAAGAAGAAGATAAGAAAGAAACAGACGTACATTACAACTCCTTGACTGGGGAGGGAAACTTCAACTGGCGTTTTATTTTTCCTTTCAACTATATACCTGCGGAGAAACAGATGGTTATAAGCAAAAGGGAGTCCATTTTCTCTTTAGACAAGACTGAACGCAAAGTTCCTGCAATCCTTGTACTCCAAGTCTGGGATTTTGAGAGGCTTTCTTCTGATGACTTCCTAGGTAAGCCAGAAACTTGGAATGCTTCCCATTTTTCTTGCAGGAGGCAGAAGAAAGAATTTGGGAGCTCGCTGTGTTGAAGTACTGCCCTTTCATATCGGAAAACCTGTTTTCAAATCCAACACAGAGGCAATAAATAGACATGAAAAGAAAAGAGTTTAGATTTTCCGCTTATGTGGAATTGGGAGCATCTTCAGCAAGGTGATGCCGCAAAGAAGCATTTCCTGACTGTGGACGATTTTCCAGCCTCAGGGTCATTTAAACTTATTTTTGAAGTCGACCTGGATTGGGAGCAGAGATTGGCCATGATGGGCTCGGATGGCCTGAACAGTGTGGTGCTGCCAGCATAAATTCTGAAAAAAGTTTCAATTTAAAAAAAATTTGTACCTAAGCCTATGTGAGGGTATGTTATGCTAGTGATTATTGCACTGAGCTAGCAATCCAGAGGATGGTGAATTGAAAACCCCACCGTGGCACGTTGTGAAATTAAATTTGATAAATCTGGTATTTTGTAGGCTGGCACTAATGTCCTTCAGGGAAAAGAGCCTGTCAAACTCGAGCCTGTCTGGCCTACACATGACTCCAGCCGCACACTATGTGGTTGATTCTTCACGCTCTCAGGGCAACTGGGGATGGGCAATAAATACTGCCTTGCCAGCGTCAGCCACGTCCCAAGAATAAATACATTTTTAAGAATTAATTACATAGGTTTTTGGGGAATTTAAATTTTGAATGACCCTTGCGGTGGATGCCCATAATGAACAGGGGTCCCTAGTTGCCAGCATTGCAATGGCACAAATGACGGGATATACATCGGATGACGTATTTTTGTCATTTGCTTCTTATTTCAATGCGGCCACCTGTGTATGGGTGGGCATGTTATAACCACCCCCCCTCCCCCCATCCCATCAATTCTGATGGGACATCCTGGAAATGGTGGGAAGCAGTGTAGAGCTGCTACAGTAGCTCAGAAACATGGCTTCCCAGCTTAACTCCAGTGGGAAATCTACCTCAGTAATTGCAAATGCTGGAATGTCTGAAATAAAAACAGCAAACGCAGGACGTATGTAGCAAGTCTGTCAGCATCTCTGTAAATAGGGAGATAGGTTAGTGATTTGGGGAGAGTTCCTTTATCAGAACTCAGTGTTCTGAGGATGAGCTTACACCTGAAACAATAACCTGTACTTTCCCTGTACTGAATCTGCCTGGTATTCCCAGCATTTTCTGTTTTTATATCAGGCACACAGTGGTGCTGTTATTCATGACTGAAAGGAGTGAAGTACTATTCCTCTGATTGCCTTCTCCCCCACCCCCCCCACCCCGGTTCACTTAGTTTTCTTCAATTCTACTTTAGTTTTGTATCCACAGCAGAGATAAAGCCGGTCGAAGTCTAAATTTGGGTCAGAATTTGCTTATTCAGAGAACTGTGTTCATGCTAGAGACTTTGTTTTTTTCATTCGTTCATGGGATGTGGGCGTCGCTGGCAAGGCCGGCATTTATTGCCCATCCCTAATTGCCCTTGAGAAGGTGGTGGTGAGCCGCCTTCTTGAACCGCTGCAGTCCGTGTGGTGAAGGTTCTCCCACAGTGCTGTTCGGAAGGGAGTTCCAGGATTTTGACCCAGCGATGATGAAGGAACGGCAATATATTTCCAAGTCGGGATGGTGTGTGACTCGGAGGGGAATGTGCAGGTGGTGGTGTTCCCACATTCAATTGATGGCAAATTTTCTTGGATATTATCATGTAATAGAGGTGTAACAATTGGCCTCAGTACCCCTCTGTTCGGGAGGGAAAAAAATCAGTCAGAGTTCGTGTTTGAATACATCCCTGGCTCACTTACCTATCATTCAATATTAGTGTCCATCCCATTATTTTCTAAATCCTAGATTTCAGCCAGATTTTATGAGCGACCTCCTGAGATCCTGCGACAATATGTTTGTAGATTTAGTAGTTCCAAATTTCAACCATTCAAATCTGTACTCTGACCAGTTTGCTCAACTCAAGTACGTGGTGGTGACTCGACTGGGAAATCGACGAATCTATTCATCTTATCCTGCACTGGCTTTTCCTACAAGAGTGGCATGAAGCTATCGAGGATACATTCAGTGTGGATAAATAATCACTTAGCTCATGGTGCCATTTCTGGGCTCAGAAAGAGGAAAGGAACTGAGGCAAAGTCATTTTTACAACTTAAGGGGAATAAATCTCAGATTTTTTTTTAATGATTGATCGTAAATTTCATCCAGATAAACCAGCTCCTTCCAAGCATTCTGAGTGTAAATGCTGCTGCAAGTTAGTTGGTTGATTTCCCTGCTTCTTCTGCTGACCGTTGACCTGGCTTTCCTACTGGTGGAGAACACGGTGAAGCTCGGTAACTGCGGGAAAAGTAGGATTTAAAATGTAGACGCGACTAAAAAGAAGGACTGGATAAAATATTAAATTCACAACATTGTCCATAGCCCGAAGGGTCTTATCCAATGTAAACAGCTTTTCATGGGCATTTGTATTTTTGTGACACCTTTTGTTTGTAGGATCTGTGGAACTTGTCCTGAATGGATTTCCTTGTGGTGCAAAATCAGCTAAGAAATGTGACTTGGAAATGATCGAAGAGGATTCCAAGATTAAACTTGTCTCAATATTTCAGCAAAAACGGCTGAGGGGTTGGTGGCCTTTAGAAAAGTCAGGTGAACTCACTGTAAGTTCAGTACTTTCTATCCGTAATAAATAAAATGAAACTAAACTTCTACCATATGAAAAAAATTAAGAGGACTGAGTGATTAAGTTACGAGGAGAGACTACACAAATTGGGGTTGTATTCTCTAGAGTTTAGAAGGTTAAGGGGTGATCTGATCGAAGTTTATAAGATATTAAGGGGAACGGATAGGGTGGATAGAGAGAAACTATTTCCGCTGGTTGGGGATTCTCAGAGTAGGGGGCACAGTCTAAAAATTAGAGCCAGACCTTTCAGGAGTGAGATTAGAAAACACAAAGGGTGGTAGAAGTTTGGAACTCTCTTCCGCAAACGGCAATTGATACTAGCTCAATTGCTAAATTTAAATCTGAGATAGATAGCTTTTTGGCAACCAAAGGTATTAAGGGATATGGGCCAAAGGCAGGTATATGGAGTTAGATCACAGATCAGCCATGATCTTATCAAATGGTGGAACAGGCACGAGGGGCTGAATGGCCTCCTCCTGTTCCTATGTCCCTATGATGCAGCGAGTTAGACAACTTTCCATTTCTCATTTGCAAGCTGCTCTATCAGCTGTAGGTACAGTGAGTTGGGCCGTCTCTGTCCATTTCTTTGTGCAGTGTCATCCACAACATGAAAGGATTCAGAATTTGCCTTAAACTGGACATATTTTCAGTGTCAGTCAAAAAGGATACAAAGTTTGGTGGTGTGGGAAATAGAAACATCTCTTTGGTGCAGAAAGGTCGCTTTTCTAATGTTGGTGTTGAAGTAGGGGCAGTTAGGGATGACCTTTACCCTCCGCCTAATTATATTGCACCTGACCTGGGAGTCCTTAACGCTGACACTGCATGGCAAAAACATTCCACTCTGCAGCACTGGCAAATGTCAGCTTGACAAACTCAAGCATTCATCAAAAATAAAATACGCATAATAAATATATGCACCTGGTATTTCCACAGGCATTATCCAGCGTGAGATTGATGGAACCCACGGAGAAATTACCATTAATACTGTTTCTCCTGGGGTTCCGCTGATCTGCCGCCAAAGTTATGGTAGGAGATTGGCAGATCCCTGCAGAAATTCAGTGCCCTAAACAGTAAAGTTGCTAATGATGCCAGTGAACAAATGTTTAATGAATGAAACCCAACTCATGAATAATGTACTTAATATCAAGCAAGGTAGAAAATTGATCTTGTTGCGCCCATTTTACAGGTGCAAAACCCAAGGCCCAATTTTGGGGAGCAACATCCTGCGCCCGAAGGACGCCTGAAAAACACCTGACCCGAAATTGGGGCCATTTTTCAGGCATTTGGGGCAGGGGCCTAAAACAGGCGAATGAGTGGCCTCATGCCTGTTTTAGGACCCTCTGGGAAATTGGCCTGCCCTGATATTGGGCAGGCCTCGGGCCTTGGGCCTGCTCCGCTCAGATTTTCTAGACCTGGATGCGGCCTAGCCAGTGGCCGCCACCGAAAAGGTGAGTTTAATTATTATTTTAACTCAATGTGCTCCTCCCGGCTCCACAGCTCTTCTGCCGGCCGCGATCAAACTCACTCCCACTGTCCTCAGGCAGCCCAATTGCTCAGTTGGCCGAGCTGCGTGTGGAGGCGCGACAGGCAGCTGGCCGCGATTGTTTAGAAGAGGCCCGAGGACCAATTTCCCACGATCCTTGGGTTTCCGTCTTCGGACACAGGGATCGTTCCCTGCGCCCATTTGGCACTTGAAAACTGGCCTACACGAATTTCTAGACCTGCATTTTTTTAGTTCAAGCTCTACCACATTCTGCTGGATACAATTAACCAACAGAGTGCTGTCTCATGTATTTAAATTCCACTCAATTTACTTTTTGCCTCTCTCCTTTAAGGCAGTGGCTCACACTGGAGTATTATTCCACATGCCCCCTGGAACTGCAACAAGAGGCCACTCTTGTGATAACCGAGCAGTGATCTAGACAGCAGGCAAGTCAACCATGGGGGACATGTGGCAAGGCACATATGCTGTTCCAGAATGAGTCACTAGAGTAAGCAGGAGTAAGCACTCTAACTGATTTTTGTTCCCTCTCCCTAGCTCAGGGATACTGAGATCCATGGCCTCACACCATTGCACTGGCTGAGATGAGTTAACTCACACAGACCAGGGGTCGAACCTGGGGTCTTTGTGGTCTGTGTGGATTAGCAGTCTTCCTCATGGATCTTTATCCACCAAGTCCTTGGGAGAACAACCTCAGTGTTAAGGAGAAATAATATCTATTGAAAATAGCACAGCATTAGATTACGACGGTAAAAATTCTACCACTATTTGAAAAAAAAAATTGTTTGTGCGTGTTTTGACATTTTCTATGTGATAGAACTCTGCTGCTAAAAGTTGCTAATAACCACTGCCCACACATATAATTGCACCATGACTGTCTGCTATTTTTATTTCTACTGAAAACTACTTGTTCTGATATGTAACTCAGTCTCTTAAAACAGCACCATAGCCCTGCTTGGCATCATAACATATGAAGCTTTTTCATCTCAAGACAGCGCACTGAGTGAGTTATGGAGCGCATCTGAATTTATAGCCTATGACTTAATTAACGTGCAAAACATCTGTCATATTTTTTTATTCAATATTGATCACTGGTTTCCTTACCTAAAGAAAAATCTGCAGCAACCAGTGATTAATATGGAACGACATGAAAGCCCACAATCCTGACAACAGTTGTACTGTTAGAAATGTGCTGTGTTCAGGTAATGAAATAAGGTGGATTTACATGGTTCCTCGCTGCGGTAATACGGCACTTACAACATGCTGAACAAAACGGGAGCATTAATCGCAGGACAAACTTGTAAAGTTTAAGTTGGAGTTTATATCAAATCATAGTAGCACGATGAGTCACTAGGGAAACTAATATGTTTAGGCTAGAGGTGCCTACTGCTTAATTATTAAGGGATGGTAGCCTAGTGGTTATGGTACTGGACGAGTAACCCAGAGGTCATGAGTTTATAATCCCACCAATGGTAAGTTCTAAAATTGCATTCAGGGAGAGAACCTGCCACCTCTACCTGGACTGGCCCACATTTAGTGAAACATTCCAAGAACAAATGTGAAAAAATAAAGTACTTGTTGTTTTTTCAGGATGGTGAGCAGACACCTTGGGATTGAGGAGGCAGATAGGGAGTATTAATTCATCCTACATGCTTGTAATAATATTGAGTAAAATTAAATTTAAAATAAAACACTATGTCATAGTGGCAGGATAAGGGGTCGGCCATTTAAGACTGAGATGAGATTGAATTTCTTCACTCAGAGGGTTGCGAATCTTTGGAATTCTCTACCCCAGAGGGCTGTGGATGCTGAGTCGTTGAGTATATTCAAGGCTGAGATAGATAGATTTTTGGACTCGAGGGGAATCAAGGGATATGGGGATCGGGCAGGAAAATAGAACTGAGGTTGAAGATCAGCCATGATCTGACTGAATGGCACAGCAGGCTCGAGGGGCCGTATGGCCTACTCCTGCTCCTATTTCTTATGTTCTTATGTTATGGGAATAAATACACAGCAAAGAACCAAGTAAGTCCATCTTATTTCATTCATGAAGAAAATCTTCTCAAACTCACTCATGAATTATTGGGGTTTCCTTATTCATAGAATAAGCGAGATGTCCCATTGTCTCCCATTAGGTATCCTCTATATATCATACCATTGCCTAACCTCAATTACATGTTCCTGTGGAGCAGACTCCAGCTGAATTGACATTGGGACAGTGAAAGCTAACTGATTGAGACTGCAAAATGGCCATCCATAAGAAGAATACTTGTACCAGTATATTTTAATTCATGACCGTTAGTTAACCAATATGTCAACAGCATTGGTTTCTGTTATTGAGAAAGCCAGATAAAGGGCTTCGGCCTATGGTGCAGAAAATCACAAAGCTTGAAAAAAGTTGGAGAGAAAATGTGATAAGTCAATAAGTAACCATTAGGTGACCCAGAGCTAGAGTTTTAAAAACCTACTGATTGTAGGAGGGATGGAAAACTGAAGGAGGTGAGAAGATCCAAACAGTCTGACGCAAGTTGTGACAAGTCTCTAATTCAACACCGTGTGGATGGAGGGAAGGTGAACATACAAACATACGAGCATACGAATTAAGAGCAGGAATTCGGCCCCTCAAGCCTGCTGTGCCATTTGATAAGACCATGGCTGATCTGATTGTGACTTCAACCCTACTTTCACGTCTACCTACTATAACCTTTGACTCCCTTGTTAATCGGGGCATATAGATTTGGAGCTTAAGAGGAATGTTCTGAGAAGCAATTGATTAAAATAAAGAAGGATTGTAATCAAAAGAGAAGTTGGAGGTTAGAAGTGACAGAAGGTTGCCAAACAAGCAAGATTTTACTTTTACTTTGTCAGGAGTGCAGGAGAGATGCTAGAAGAGCATCCCTGATATAGGAGCATTAGTCAAAATCTTATCTACTAATAGATGCATTTTAAAAATAAAATACACTGTTAATAACTGCCATTCTTGCTCTCAACCTAAAATTTGCACTTTTGTTATTAATGGTATTTTTTGCTCACATGTGACAAATGTGACACGATTTCTACACAACTAATTTAGGGCAAGGTTGAAGCTGAATTCCACCTGCTTACTGGCGAAGAGGCTGAGAAGAATCCAGTTGGTTACGGTCGCAAAGAGCCAGAGCCGCTGGAAAAACCCAAGTAAGTTTGGTTTCACTGCTGAAGTGGATGAAGATTGAAGAACTTTGACTTTCCGAGTGATCTGATCTGCACTTTCAAACTTGCTTGCAACTTTCGCTCACCATTGAGATGCTAGCATGCGTGTTTGTTCTAAAAAATATATGTATTCATTATGTTGAATTTATCATTATTTGTTCCTTGTACAATATCGTATTAGCTAGGAATATTGAGAAAAAGTCCACCAAAGTCAAATAAATTCTTGTTAGCCAATGGTTACATTAATGTAAACACTTAGGACTGGGTCGAGTTAAATATTGTTCAACTGTACAGGTTTTACTCCAACTATAACCTAAGTATTTTCTTAACGATTAAAGTTCACTTCAATTTACTTAATGCTAATATTAATATTGCCCGTAATCACTAGATCAGCACACTGTGAGCTCTCCAGCATAGTACTTAATGGGTTTTGCTTATAAAGTTATTGCTACTTTCACTACATTTAGGAGTTTGGCACCTTGTGACTGTCCGCAGTGTGTTGTGTCCCTATAGACAAGCACATTTGTAGTATTTTAGTTTTAAAAGGTTGATCAGTACTGTACGCACACTGGTCTTAAACTGTTTTAATAAACTTTTCTTTCCTCCCTACAGCCGCCCGGATACCTCCTTCTCTTGGTTCGTGAACCCTTTCAAGTGCATCTATTATCTAATCTGGAGGAACTACAAGAAGTACATCATTATTGGACTCATTTTGCTAATCCTACTATTGTTTATTGCATTGCTGATCTACACATTACCTGGTGCAATAAGTACGAGGATAATGAATGGATGAACTGAAGTTTTTTAATTGAAATTGAAGAACTCCTCGGAAATGTAATCGTCCACATCACTGTCTTAAATCAACCAAAGCCTATAAACTGTGTTTCAGTTTCAGTTTCATGTGTTTTCAAGGTAAATAGCTGTTTAAGTTAAAAACAGGCTCTTAGGTGGCAAAGTATACAATTGTTGGATAATTTTCCAACCATGGTTCATTCTATTTATACTGTAATCTTTGCAAGTTTATTGCAGCTGTTTAATTTACTGTGATAAAATGTTCCCTAATGGCTAAATTGCAATAACGAGCCTAAATTAATACACAGACATGGTCCTGACTCTGTAATAAATGTGTTTATGAAACACAAGTGCAAAGATTTCTGCTTTAACCTTCAAATAGGTAATTTATAGTCTGTTGCAGAATATTCCCAATCTGACTACTATATTGAAAGTAACATTCTTTATGTTGTGTCATTTGCTCACACCATCATTTTGTGATGCTCAGTGTTAAAGGAAATCACTCAAATTGTCTCCTGTTTTATAAATTGCTAGAAAGCTCAACCTGCAAAGCACAGGAGTTGTTCAATTTCAGAATTGGCGAAAACAAATTATAAAAGCAAAACTCTAGTGGAAACAAAATGTTCCGACCTCAACCGAGATTGACTTGAACTGACCTTTATTTTGGTGTGATAGATGAATCACTGTGCTGCAGCAAGGCCATTAATCTAGGGCTGCAGAAAAGTTATGACAGCAGTTGTGGAAAAGGCCAGTCCTTTCAGACAGCAAGGGTATTGGTAACAATCGGCTGTGGGAGTGAGAAATGAAGTGGAATATAACAAAAAAAGATCAGGAGATATTGTCAACAGGAACACATCAAGGTTTAAAATGTAGATAATATTGAAATTAGCTCGGAATAGCACTAGGAATTTGGAAAACAATATCTATGTGGAAAGCATTAGAAACAATCTGGCTGAGTGAAGAGGTTAAGATACTTCATATTTATGGGGTGCGCGAATCTAAATGTAAGGCAGCTCAAAACCCAAATCCACAAACTAGGGGACTTTGACAAGTTGTAACAGCTTTACAGCTGGGCTCGTGCTGGGACAATTCCTGGAAAAGGAACGTTCTCACCTGAGTAGATCATTGACATTGTAGTTACGGAGGCGACCTTGAATCCTGGCTTGTCTTCCCAACTGAAGGAAGCTGTGCGAGGTCAACAGCAACCAAGGAGAAAATGGAATACAACTGCCACATTTTAGGAAGATCTAGCTTGCTTTTAATGAGTGGACTGGAGCACTTAACAATCACATGACTCAAAAACGTTCAGATTCTTTTCCAGGAAAGTAGCTAGATTTTTATATCCCTTAAGCTTGGTGTGAGTGCTGAGGGTTTTGGATGAGAGGGGGCTGGGCTGTATTGAGAGTACTACTACATTATAGAAATGAAACAGGATACACAGAGCCATCATGTTCATCTTGCTTTTCTTTGATATGCAATACCATTAATGCAGCTCCAATATTACTGCTAACTCATGTTATATGGATAAAATATGTGAAATTCCACCAGATAGTTTTAATACAAAAATATGACATTATTAGACATACTGCCCATGATGACTTCAATTGCCACTGTTTAAATATTAGCATCATTATACCGTTCCATTTCCAGTCTTATGTTGCTGCAAAGTTAAAATCTTTTTTTTCTGATAATAGCACAAAGGGTTTCTTGCTAATCAGTTCTCCTGAATTTTAGATGCTAGTGAGCTTAGGATAGTTTCACATTACTGCCAGAATAAAGCAAATAAAGCCCACACCCCACTACAATTGCAAATATGTCAAGCAATAATTACTAGCACGATTGCAAACTCAGCTTGGTTGCTAAATTAAAATGATTGTGTAACTGGAAATAAAATAAGATCTGATAGAAGCCCATTGGCAGATATTGTAAGCAATTGTGATCAGCTTTGTCAACCAGTCAGAGTTAGAGGATTTGGATTAAATGTGAGGTTGCAACTGAGTTACAGTCAATTTTCACAGAGGTCGGCATTAAACAATTCACAGCTTCTTCATCCTTCACCTCAGACCAATGGACAGTGTGTTCCTTCACCGTAGGCTGTCCAAAATAAAACAAAACAGACATGTCTTGTACCTTAGTTTGATAAATGTGATGTAATTTTTAAAATCAACATTCAAGCAATTGTTTTAATTGACAAACGACTGTAACGTTTACACAGAAAACATTGGAACTATTCAACAGGTCAGGAAGTACCTGTGGAGACAGCAGACTAATTAATGTTTTGGGTGCAAACCCTTCTTCAAATACGTTTTGAAGAGTTTGTACCCGGATCGTTACCTTGAGTGTTCCCTTTACCTGACCTGTGTGGTGTTTCCAACATTTTCTGTTTTTGCTTCAGATTTCCAGCATCTGCAGTTTTTTGCTTTTTATTTGTAATGTTTACATGGTGACTTAACATGCAAAATAGAGTAGCATTCTCATTTTAAAGTTAATCTTTCTAATTGGAATTGTATATACTGTATTTACTCTGCATATTTATCTGAAAGCTTTAAGGTGGTTTAGTATTTTACTGCTGAATGTTTGTTATCAATCATTAAAGTTAAAAATTGTTCTTTACAATGCGTTGTATAAATGAGCTGTTCTTTAGTTTATTGATAATAACAATGATAACTTCTTCAGTGAAGAAACCTATGTCCTGTAGGTATGGGGTTTGGTTAGAACATAAGAACATAAGAAATAGGAGCAGGAGTAGGCCAAACGGCCCCTTCAGCCTGCTCCGCCATTCAATAAGATCACGGCTGATCTGATCTTAACCTCAAATCTAAATTCATGTCCAATTTCCTGCCCGCTCCCCGTAACCCCTAATTCCCTTTACTTCTAGTTTGTACTGTGGGTACTTCTTGGTTTATGCTTTTGTTTTGAGCTGCCAATGTTAAACCAGCTGCTGATTGTGCCGTTCAAAGATTGAGAATTTTCTGGGGACGTCTACTGCTCCACTGCCATAAACTTTGGTAGGAGTTCGGTGGAAACCCTTTCACGCCAAAGTTATGATTGTGGAGCAGGAGAAGCCCCCAGAGCATTCCTGGCACATGTCTCAGTGATGTACAAAGGAAGTTCAATTTATGGTCAGGACATTATTTGAACCCGTAGATATGGTTCTAGAAAGGGAAAGGGGTCTGTTTTTGGAGGCAGTGGGAGTCAGTACGACCAATGACAAGCAAGTGGCTCATATTAAGTTGCCCACAAAGTAATTGTTGTTTCCATAACCCTGTGGGCCACAGATGAGGTCAGGAAATTTAATAACATGTGCAAAGACTATTGTCGGAGGTCCTGAGACTGTCCTTCACACCTAAGGCAGGGACTTGGACTCCGGTGTTGTGCTTCGGACTGTCCACAGTGGCTGTTTCGTTCTGTACTGCGGTTATGTCATGGCTTGCGGATGCCATTGGCTAATTGAAGGATTAGCTCACCCGCCTCTTGATGGCATGTCCTCCATCAAAGGTCCCACTCTCCTCCACCCGAAGCTGCTGCCACTTTCTGGAGGTGGCCAGGTTCCTTAACCGCCGCCCGGCACTCGGTGTTGACCAGTCACAGCTAGCACCGTCTACTCTCATTATGGTAGCAGGTTTTAACACCTGACATGTGTTTAGTGTGAGGCCCTTTCAGTTTACACATGCCATGTGATTGCTGTTCAGTGTCCCAACTGCCACATTGGTACAATCGATGATCCCCTGAACCTATGGGTAGGCAGAAGCCCTTCCAGCTTCAGGTGTTAAGGCCTGAAAGCTATGAGAGCTGTCATTACCTTGACTGATTGAAGACTGTCCCTGCATTGTCATTGAGCAGGTCAGTTACTGTAGCCATGTATGAAAAGGGTACTTTGGTTTACATTGTCAGAATGCCAGATTGTAAATTTAGTGCCACTCCATTATCTTCAGATCATTTTTTTGTGACGACTTGTTTGCAGGTTGGTTCCAGTTTTACCCTGTTCTCATTTACGGACTCATCATTATCAGAATTTCCAAGGAACGAGTGTCTGAATTAATACTTTTTGTCTACACAATACAGTGCTTCTCAATTATTTGCATGTTGATAATCCATTTGCATTTTTATTAGACAGTACAATGTAATCTAAGTTATAGAATGTCAAACCATTAAGCGGCTGGCTAGAGGCTCTGTGTCCTCCTGCTATGAAACATTTGATGTCAGACAACCTCTGGTATCTTTTTTTTTATTTGTTCACGGGATGTGGGCGTCGCTGGCAAGGCCGGCATTTATTGCCCATCCCTAATTGCCCTTGAGAAGGTGGTGGTGAGCCGCCTTCTTGAACCGCTGCAGTCCGTGTGGTGAAGGTTCTCCCACAGTGCTGTTAGGAAGGGAGTTCCAGGATTTTGACCCAGCGACAATGAAGGAACGGCGATATATTTCCAAGTCGGGATGGTGTGTGACTTGGAGGGGAACGTGCAGGTGGTGTTGTTCCCATGCGCCTGCTGCTCTTGTCCTTCTAGGTGGTAGAGGTCGTGGGTTTGGGAGGTGCTGTCGAAGAAGCCTTGGCGAGTTGCTGCAGTGCATCCTGTGGATGGTACACACTGCAGCTACAGTGCGCCGGTGGTGAAGGGAGTGAATGTTTAGGGTGGTGGAAGGGGTGCCAATCAAGCGGGCTGCTTTATCTTGGATGGTGTCGAGCTTCTTGAGTGTTGTTGGAGCTGCACTCATCCAGGCAAGTGGAGAGTATTCCATCACACTCCTGACTTGTGCCTTGTAGATGGTGGAAAGGCTTTGGGGAGTCAGGAGGTGAGTCACTCGCCGCAGAATACCCAGCCTCTGACCTGCTCTCGTAGCCACAGTATTTATATGGCTGGTCCAGTTAAGTTTCTGGTCAATGGTGACCCCCAGGATGTTGATGGTGGGGGATTCGGCAATGGTAATGCCGTTGAATGTCAAGGGGAGGTGGTTAGACTCTCTCTTGTTGGAGATGGTCATTGCCTGGCACTTATCTGGCGCGAATGTTACTTGCCACTTATGAGCCCAAGCCTGGATGTTGTCCAGGTCTTGCTGCATGCAGGCTCGGACTGCTTCATTATCTGAGGGGTTGCGAATGGAACTGAACACTGTGCAGTCATCAGTGAACATCCCCATTTCTGACCTTATGATGGAGGGAAGGTCATTGATGAAGCAGCTGAAAATGGTTGGGCCTAGGACACTGCCCTGAGGACCTCCTGCAGCAATGCCCTGGGGCTGAGATGATTGGCCTCCAACAACCACTACCATCTTCCTTTGTGCTAGGTATGACTCCAGCCACTGGAGAGTTTTCCCCCTGATTCCCATTGACTTCAATTATACTAGGGCTCCTTGGTGCCACACTCGGTCAAATGCTGCCTTGATGTCAAGGGCAGTCACTCTCACCTCACCTCTGGAATTCAGCTCTTTTGTCCATGTTTGGACCAAGGCTGTAATGAGGTCTGGAGCCGAGTGGTCCTGGAACAGCTTGGCTAGAGGCGCAGCTAGTTCTGGAGCACAAGTCTTCAGCACTACAGCTGGGATGTTGTCGGGGCCCATAGCCTTTGCTGTATCCAGTGCACTCAGCCGTTTCTTGATATCACGTGGAGTGAATCGAATTGGCCGAAGACTGGCTTTCGTGATGGTGGGGATATCGGGAGGAGGCTGAGATGGATCATCCACTCGGCACTTCTGGCTGAAGGTGGTTGCAAACGCTTCAGCCTTGTCTTTTGCACTCACGTGCTGGACTCAGCCATCATTGAGAATGGAGATGCTTGCAGAGCCTCCTCCTCCCGTTAGCTGTTTAATTGTCCTGGCTCATGTGGAGGTGCCCGTATTGCTATGTGGGTGCAATCGATTACACCCTGCACCCGTGGGAAGCCAGCCACATCATGGAATCCAACCGCCCTCTCCGTCTGGCTGCGCTCATCCATGGCGAAGTTGATGTAGTTCGAGGCCCTACGGAACAACCCATCGGTGACCTGCCTTAGGCACTTGTGTGCAGACGACTGACAGACCCCGGTGATGTCCCTGATGGCACCCTGGAATGATCCGGAGGCGAAGAAGTTGAGGGCAGTGGTGACTTTGACGGCGACGGGTAAGAAGATGCTGCTTGGTCCATCCGGGAGCAGCTCGTCATTAAGGAGGCTGCAGATGTCGGCGACTACCTGGCGAGTGACTCTGAGCCTACGTATGCACTGCTGCTCAGAGAGGTCCATGAAGCTGAGCCTCGGTCTGTCGACCCTTTGCGGAGGGTAGTGTCTCCTGCGACGCATCTCTCTCTGCGGTTGCCCTCCATCCTGCTGTGCAGGTGGATGTGCCACAGCACCGTGTTGTGGGGATGCACGTCTCTGAGGCGGACGGCGTGGACTACGAGGCTGCTGAGGCAGGTCATGCTGTTCGTCCTCCGAGGATGTCAACGCAGCACCCATCTGGCAGGTGTAGGTTTGCGGGGTTGTGCACGCTAGAAAAGTGTGTCCTTGCACAGGGGTTGCACTTCCACGCCGGTGAATCTTCTTGCTTGGAGGAGGGTGGTGGAGGGCAGGCGTTGCCCAATGTTACGGAGTGTCCTCCTGCGTTGGTGAAGGCTCTCCCTCCCCACCTGTGGAATGCACCTTGGCAGCTGCCACAGGCTGCTGGCTGCAACACGTCCGTTGGGAGTGAGAGTGTTTCCCCCAGTATGGGAAACAGTCTCAGTTCACCGTAAAATCCCACACTTGTTAAATAAACAGCTCAATCAGGTCAGTTAATGACCTGAAACAGCTACATAAATACTCTCAAGTGGAACCCCGCTGGCTTTAAGTGCCTGCGGGATTCCCACCTGCGGGGTCTGCACGCGCACGCGGAACCCGGAAGTGGGCGGGATCGAGGCGGGATCCGGTCGGGGTCGTCCTTTTTCCGATTTTTGAGGCCCCCCCACCGAGAACGCACCCGAGAGCGGGTGCTAAAATCGGGCCCTAGATCTCAAATGATTCTATTAGTCCTAGAAATGAACTACTGATAATAAATATATAAATTTTTTTAAAACTACAAATGGCAGTACAGAGTGTGTGTTGGGACTGTAATATGTGGGAGTTTGTGGACAGCGAGACTGCCCTGATTGCCACATCTGCAGTAAATGTCTTTGGCTTGAGACACTCCGGCTTAGAGCCTTTGAGCTGGAGTGCGTGTTGGAGACACTCTGACACATAAGAGAGGGGGAGGAATATCTGGATAGTTTTCTCCAGAGTGCAGCCGCACCTCAGACAGGTGCAGGAAGGGGAGAGTGTGACTGTTAGTCAGCAGAGTAGTGGAAACCTAGGAGAGGTGGAGAAGGAGGTCTCGCAGACTAGTCCTATCCAACAGTACGAGGTACTTTGATACCTGTGAGGATAAGGATGAAGGCTGCAGGGAGGATGCCCAGAATTCTAACCATGGCACCGTGGAGCAGAGGGCTGTCCAAGAGGGGGAGGATCAGAATAGAAAGGTTGTAGGAATCTATAATTAGGCGGATAGTGTTCTCTGCAGTCGCGACCAAGAGTCCAGGAGGGTGTTTTGCTGGTGCAAGGGTAAAGGATATCTTGGAGCAACTGGAGAGGAACTTGGAAAGGGAGGGGGAGGATCCAGTTGTCATGATCCATGTCGGCACTAATGACATTAGGAAGAACAAGGAGGAGGTCCTGCTAAATGAATATCAGAAGCTAGGAACTAAATTAAAAAGCAGGACCTCACTGGTGGTAATCTCAGGATTACTGCTTGAGCCACATGCTAATTGGCATAGGGACAGACAGATCAGGAAGGTGAATGTGTGGCTGAAAGAGTGATGTGGGAAGGAGGGGTTCCATTTCATGGGACACTGGCACCAGTACTGGGACAGGCAGGAGTTGTACAGCTGGGATGGACTCCACCTGAACCAAAATGCGACCAGATTCCTAAACAGAAAGGATAAATAGGGCGGTGGATAAAGCTTTAAACTAGCAAGATGGGGGGACGGATCTGGTAGCAATAACAAAAACTTAAAGATAAAAGAAAGAGGAGATGAGTGTAAAGGTCAGACCAGGGTAAGGAGTAAAGATAACATAAATGGTCAAGGAACAATTACAGTTATAAAACAGGGTCTTAAAAGAAGTGGCTGCAGAGATAATAGATGTATTGGTATTAATTTTCCAAAATTCCCCAGATTCTGGAAGGGTCCCATCAAATTGGAAAATAGCAAATGTAACTCCTCTATTCAAGAAAGGAAGGAGACAGAAAGCAGGAAACTACAGGCCAGTTAGCTTAACATCCGTCATAGGGAAAATGCTAGAATCTATTATTAAGGAGGTTATAGCAGGGCACTTGGAAAATCTCAATGCAATCAGGCAGAGTCAACACGGCTTTGTGAAAGGGAAATTGTGTTTGACTAATTTATTAGAGTTCTTTGAGGAAGTAACAAGCAACATTGATAAAGGGGATCCTGTGGATGTGGTGTACTTGGATTTCCAGAAGGCTTTTGACAAAGTGCCACATCAAAGGCTACTACACAAAATAAGAGCTCATGGTGTAGGGGGTAACATATTAGCATGGATAAAGGATTGGTTAGCTGACAGGAAACAGAGTAGGCATAAATGGGTCATTTTCAGGTTGGCAAGGTGTAACGAGTGGAGTGCCACAGGGATCAGTGCTGGGACCTCAACTGTTTACAATTTATATCAATGACTTGGATGAAGGGACCAAATGTATGGTTGCTAAATTTGCTGATAACACAAAGGTAGGTAGGAAAGTAAGTTGTGAAGAGGACATAAGGAGTCTGCAAAGGGATATAGATAGGTTCAGTGAGTGGGCAAAAACTTGGCAAATGGAGTATAATGTGGGAAAATGTGAACTTGTCCACTTTGGCAGGAGGAATAAAAAAACAGAATATTATTTAAATGAAGAGAGATTGCAAACTCTGAGGTACAGAGGGATCTGGGTGTCCTAGTACATGAATCACAAATAGTATGCAGGTACAGCAAGTGATTAGGAAGGCAAATGGAATGTTGTCATTTATTGCAAGGGGAATGGAATATAAAAGTAGAGATGTTTTGCTACAGTTGTACAGGGCATTGGTGAGACCACATCTAGAATACTGTGTGTAGTTTTGGTCTCCTTATTTAAGAAAGGACATAATTGCTTTGGAGGCAGTTCAGAGAAGGTTCACTCAACAGATTCCTGGGATGAGGGGGTTATCTTATGAGGAAAGGTTGGACAAGTTGGGCCTGTATACACTGGAGTTTAGAAGAATGAGAGGTGATCTTATTGAAACATATAAGATCCTGAGGGGACTAGAAGGGGTAGATGCTGAGGGGATCTTTCCCCTTGTGGGAGAGACAGAACTAGGGGCCACAGTTTAAAATAAGTGGTCTCCCATTTAAGACGGAGATGAGGAGAATTTTTTTCTCTCAGAGGGTCGTGAGTCTGTGAAACTCCCCCTGGAGGCAGGGTCATTGAATATTTTTAAGGCTGAGTTAGATAGATTCCTGATTAACAAGGGAGTCAAAGGTTAGAGTAGGTAGACGGGAAAGTAGGGTTGAGGTCGCAATCAGATCAGCCATGATCTTATCAAATGGCAGAGCAGGCTCGAGGGGCCGAATGGCCTACTCCTGCTCTTAATTCGTATGTTCGTCAGTATAAAAGAAATTTTAGAAATAAAGTAAAAGGAACAATTATTAAAGACGAATTAAACTCCCTGTACACAGCATCCAAAATAAAACAGGGGAACTGGAGGCAACCAGATCTAATAGGAATAACTGAAACACGGCTACATAAAGAACAGGACTGGCAACTAAATATTGCAGGTTATAACATAATCAGAAAGGATAAGGAAGGAAGAAGGGGAATGGAGTGACTGCACTAATTAGAGATAACATAATGGCAGTAGAAAAAGGGGACTTAACTAACAGAAGGATTGAAACAGAATCCATATGGATTGAAATAAAAGATAAGGGATTGATCATGCAAATAGGGGTATACTACAGACCACCTAATAGTGAAAAGGAGGTGGAGGAAGAAATATGTGAAATGAGTAAAGGACATTTTAACTATCCCCAAATAAACTGGCAAGAAGAGGTGGGTAAAGGGGTACAGGGAATGGAGTTTTTACAATGTGTGCAGGACTCCTTTCTTACCCAGTGTGTAAAATGCCTAACAAGAGAGGACGCACTGCTGGATCTAGTAATGGGAAATGAACCAGAACAGATAAGAGAGGTAAGCAGAAGGGAACATCTAGGCAATAGCGATCATAACATAATAAGGTTTAAGATAAAGATTGAGAAGGACATAAGTAAGAGAAAGACCAAAGTAATAAATTGGAAAAAATCTGATTTTAAGGAGATGAGGATGGAAATAGGGAAAATAAACTGGAAAAATTTACTGACAAACAAAGAAATAGAATAGTGGGAAACATTTAAAACGATGATCAATAGAGTCCAGGAGAAATATATCCCACTAAAAAGCAAGAATAAACTGGACAGTAATGACACATTATGGATGAATAAAGAAATAAGGGCAAAATTGAAATGAAAGAAAAAGGCACACACCAAGTACATAGACAACAAAGGAGAGGACGACAAATGGGAAAACAAAGAGGTTAGGAGAGAAGTCAAAAAAACAATTAGGAAAGCAAAGAGGAACTACAAGATTAAATTATCAAGGAATGTAAAAATAGTAAAGTATTCTACAGACACATAAATAACAAAGGAAAAATCAGGATAGGGATGGGGGTAAGGTAATACTCATGATAAACTCAGTGAAATGGCAGAAATATTAAATAATTACTTTGCCTCAGTATTTACCAGGGAGACTAAGATGCTGGACATGACATTAGAAGAAGAGATCAAAGAAAATATAAAGACATTTAAGATAGAAAGGGGGGAGATAATTGATAAACTAAACAAACTTAGGGCGGATAAAACCCTTGGTCTGGATGGATTGCATCCAGGCTTATTAAAAGAAGTTAGTGAGGAGATAGCAGAGGCACTATTACATATATATAAAATTCACTAGTAAAGGGAACAGTGCCAGAGGACAGGCGGACAGCTAATGTGATTCCTATATTTAAAAAGCGAGATAGAACAAGTCCAGGGAACTATAGACCAATTAGCTTAACATCGGTGGTAGGAAGGATAATTGTATCTTTACTCAAAGATGTAATAGAAAAATATCTAGAAACCGAAAATATAATAAAGAATAGCACAGATTTCAAAAGGGGTCATGCTTGACCAATCTTATTGAATTCTTTGAAGAAGTAACAGAAAGAGTAGATAAGAGTAATGTAGATGCGATATATTTGGATTTTCAAAAGGCCTTTAACAAGCTACCACATTGTAGACTCATGACTAAGGTCAGAGCATGTGGAGTCAGGGGCAAGTAGCAGAATGGATAGCAAGCTGGCTACAAAATAGAAAACAGAGAGTAGGGGTTAATGATAGTTACTCAGTCGGGTAAAAGGTGGGAAGTGGTGTTCCACAAGGATTTTTGAAGGGGCCATTGTTGTTCACCGTTTACATAAACAATTTGGACTTGGGAATCGGAAGTAAAATTTCAAAATTTGCGGATAATACCAAATTGGGAGGTATAGTTAATACTGAGGAGGACTGCGACAAAATACAGGGAAACATTAATAAACTTGCAGAATGGGCGTGTAATTGGCAAATAAATTTCAATATAGATAAGTGTGAGTTGGTGCGTTTTGCTGGGAAGAATAAGGAGGCCACATACTCCTTGGAAAATAAGAGTCTAAATGGGGTAGATGAGCAGAGGGATCTGGGGGTACAGATACACAAATCACTAAAAATAGCGATGCAGGTTAATAAGGCCATAAAAAAGGCAAACAAGCACTGGGTTCATTTCTAGAGGGATAGAATTGAAAAGCAGGGAAGTTATGTTAAACTTGTTTAGAACCTTGGTTAGACCACACTGAGTACTGTGATCAGTTCTGGTCTCCATATTACAAAAAAGATATAGAGGCACTGGAGAAGGTGCAAAAAAGATTTACTGGATGATACCAGAACTGAGACGTTATAACTATCAGGAAAGACTGAACAAGCTGGGACTCTTTTCTCTAGAAAAGAGAAGATTGAGGGGTGACCTGAGAAAAATCTTTAAAATTATGAAAGGGTTTGATGGGGTAGACGTAGAGAAGATGTTGCCATTTGCGAGGGCGACCAGAACTAGGGGCCATAAATATAAGATAGTCACTAATAAATCCAATAGAGAATTCAGGAGAAACTTCTTTACCCAGAGAGTGGTTAGAATGTGGCACTCGTTACCACAAGGAGTAGTTGAGGCAAATAGCAAAGATGCATTTAAGGGGAAGCTAAATAAATACATGAGGGAGAAAGGAATAGAAGGATATGCTGATGAGGTTAGATGAAGAGGGGTGGGAGGAGGCTCTTGTTTAGCATAAACACTGGCATGGACCTGTTGGGCCGATTGGCCTGTTTCTGTGCTGTACATTCTATGTAATGTCATCATCCCCACAGGGAAAGCGGGATTTAAAAAAAATTAAATATATTATTTTCCATGGCAGATCTGATCGACAAAATTTTATTTAAAAGACAACCTGGTCACTCTATATAGAATCATAAAATCATAGAATCGTTACATCACAGAAGGCAGACTTTTGGCCCATCGAGCCTGTGCCGGCTCTTTGTAAGATCAATCCAGTTAGTCCCATTCCCCCGCTCTTTCCCCGTAGCCCTGCAAATTTTTTCCCTTCAAATATTTATCCAATTCTCTTTTGAAAGCCATGATTGAATCTGCTTCCACCACCCTTTCAGGCAGCACATTCCAGATCATAACTACTCGCTGCACAAAAAAGTTTTTCCTCATGTCGCCTTTGGTTCTTTTGCCAATCGCACAGATTCTTTTGCCAATCTGTGTCCTCTGGTCCTCGACCCTTCCACCAATGGGAACAGTTTCTCTTTATTTACTTTATCTAAACCCGTCATGATATGCAGACGTGTTATGTTGAAATAATTGACAGTAAAAATATTTACCAGTGAAACAAAAAAAAGCACTGGAAATACACAGCAGGTCAGTCAGCATCTGTAAAGAGAAAAGACAGGTCATTGATCTTTCAGGTTTGTATCCTTCCCAACAACTGCTGACACCATAACCTTTACAGATGCTGACTGATCAGCTTTTTCTGTTGACATTTGCCTGCATGTCCCAGTATCTATAATAACATTTGAAAGGCGTTTCATTTTCACTGGAATGCAGGCAAATCCAAGGAATTAAAATGTTTACAATTTGCGTGTGCATGGAGCCACTGTTGGAACACGCACAGGGTATTATTTTTCAAAGAGCTCCTAGAAGACTGTATTTTTATCACTCAGTTTTCAGTAAATTACTGGAAAGGCCCAAAACCAGCATCAGACTGAGAACCAGATGTCTGGCCACCTTAAGAACAGAGCGCATGAAATAAAAACAGAAAATGGAAATCAGTCAGCTTCATGTTCGGATGAAGGGTCTCACCTGAAATCTGAATCTAGCTTTCTAAATGGGCAGAGATGAAGCAGATAGACAGAACAAGACAAAGAAAAGGAGAGGTAGAGACAAGAGGCTCACTGACTGATTGGTTTACTCAACTTATTTAGGCCTTGCTCACTATTCTCCAGCCACTAAGCCGCTCCTATAAATTCTTTGTTTAAAGCCAAAAATCGATACTCTAAAGGTTGAAAGAATAGTTTTGCAACTCATGCATGATTTGTCAGCAGTGAATAATTGCTGATCTGTATCTTAACTCCATTTACTCGCTTTGGTTCTGTAACCTTGCCTAACAAAAATCTATCAATCTCAGTTTTGAAATTTTCAATTGACTCCCAGGCTCAACAGCATTTTGGGGGAGAGAATTCCAGATTTCCGCTCCCCTTTGTGTGAAGAAGTGCTTCCTGACATCACCCCTGAACGGTCTAGCTCTAATTTTAAGGTTATGCCCCCTTGTTCTGGACTCCCCCACCAGATGAAATAGTGTCTCTCTATTGACCCTATCAAATCCTTTAATCATCTTAAACACCACAGGAGCAGGCTAAAAACTACAACTTCCATGATGCATCTCTCTCACAAAACAAAATCGTAAGGTGGGTGGGGGAGGGAGGAAGAACCAAATGGGGAAATTTATAATTATTTTTACCAGGCCTTCCCTCCAGGTACTCTCCT
Source organism: Heptranchias perlo (assembly GCF_035084215.1). NCBI lineage: Eukaryota > Metazoa > Chordata > Chondrichthyes > Hexanchiformes > Hexanchidae > Heptranchias > Heptranchias perlo. Next base: position 135,368,805 of record NC_090327.1, on the reverse strand, counting down.
TGCATCATGGGGAGGTTCATAAATTAATTAATTTTCACAGGCTAATGGGCCTTTCAGTTTGATCACTGATTGGCTGGAATGGACTGCACTGAGCCCATTGGTCATTTTGAAGGCCTCAGGCATCCATGCCCAATTATACTTCAGTGCAACATCAGGCACCCTGCATCACATTATCGCCCAGATGCTGAACATCTGCTTCTCATGCGGACATTTAGCTTTTTCAGCCCCTGCCCAACATGTTCACATTGGAGGCTGGAAAACAGTTGGTTTTGGGCTCTGCAAAGTCGTCTCAGAAATGGCCCTGTGACTCACCTCTTCTGCACATGTAAAAATCTGCTATTTTCCACCCTCCAGTGCATGTGTGTGCAAAGCAATGTAAGAGCAAATGAACTTTCGTAACAAACTTTGCACAAGAAATGGCTGTTGATCTCTACAGTAAAAGGCAAACCGTAGATTTTCAAAAAAAGTTATTTGGTAAGTGGTTAAAGTTGCATTGGATTGTGTGATTTGAATTGAATTGAGGATATCCCATAACACGTGTTAGGTACAAAAATCTAGTGATGTTTATTCCTGTGTTCATTTTGGCTCCTTAATAGCACGTGAGTGGTGTGCCTTTTTGAAATTATACTGTCATATTAAAATTATCCTTGACTTGAAAATAATCTTATTGCTTTGCTGAGAAATAGACTGTATGGTAATCTGTAGGGTGGCTGACCAGTAACAGATAGTACTTGCTGCGAATGGAAAATATGATCCTATATTAATGTAACAGGATGATGGTCCTTACACAACAATGGCAAGTGATCGGGCTGTTTACATTCTCAGCTGAACTGCAATTGAATGGTGGTTTGGCTAGAAGGCCAGCAAATATCTTCCGTTGATTCACCCTTGCCTAGTCACTAATAGCCAGAGGATAGTATCAAATACTGGGAGAGATTGAAGGTATTTAGTGATTATGAGCGATGAGGGAAAGGGCCATAAATAAAGGTCAGGATTCAGGGCATCGCTGCACAAGTGAATTATTGAATCTTACAACACCAGGTTATAGTCCAACAGTTTTATTTGAAAATCACAAGCTTTCGGAGGCTTTCTCCTTCGTCAGGTGACGAAGGAGAAAGCCTCCGAAAGCTTGTGATTTTCAAATAAAACTGTTGGACTATAACCTGGTGTTGTAAGATTCCTTACATTTGTCAACCCCAGTCCATCACCGGCATCTCCACATCAAGTGAATTATGGCAGAGGCTTAGTGCACATCTGTATTATGGTTAGTGTCAGTTTCTCATGTGCTGTTTCTTTCTGTATTGCGCTCTCAAAACAATAAAATGATATCATATAAAACCATCCCAGAATAAATTTCAAACGATGAGTCAAGGTACAGGTATTTTTTTCCTGGGGAAGCCTGTTCCTTGACCCCCCTCTCCCCACGAGAAATATATTTTGCACCATCACAGCACACTTTCCCCATCATGAATTTATAAATTCATTTCTGAGTACATGAGTTTTATTTTGCCCCTATAATATTCTATCATTTATATTAGGTACAGTTGCAACTTAAGTCATGACTAGTTTATGTCCCATTGAACTCCCTTAGTAACTATTTCTGTATGTTATGAGTGAGGCCATCGGGTTTCAGTTCATTGAAAAAGCAACTTGCATTGTGGAAAGTGATCCCAAAACACTAATAAAATCCTGAAATCCATTACAATAAAAATGAGTTTAACTTATTCAGTCACCTTGAAGCAGTGGCCGTGGGCATTGGCCTTTATTTAGAGCTGTTTTTCAGTTACATGTTGTTGCTTTTTGAGTCCTCAGCTCTTTTGACACTGTCGACATTTTGAAATTGTTTATCAGCTTTTCTGAATTTTGCTGGTGGGCATGTGTGTTATCAGAGAGTGACAAAGAAAGAATTAGATGGAGGAAAAGAAAGAGAGAGAGAATTTTGTTTTTAACTTTCTCTAGGAGTAATGGCACAGTTGATCTAACTATATATATCAATTGTTATATATCAACTAATATCTCATAGAATCATAGTATGATACAGCACAGAAGGAGGCCATTTGGCCCATCATGACTGTGCCGGCTCTTTGAAAGAGCTATCCATTAGTCCAATTCCCCTGCTCTTTCCCCATTGCCCTGTAAATTTTTTCCCTTCAAGTATTTATCCAATTCCCTTTTGAAAGTTTTTTCTGAATCTGTTTCCACCGCCCTTTCAGGCAGTGCATTCCAGGTCATTACAACTCGCTGCGTAAAAAAATGTTTCCTCATATCACCTCTGGTTCTTTTGTCAATCATCTTAAATCTGTGCCCTCTGGTTACCAACCCTTCTGCTGGAAACAGTTTCTCCTTATTCATGATTTTGAACACCTCTATCGAATCTCCTCTTAATCTTCTCTGCTCTAAGGACAGCTTCTTCAGTCTCTCCACATAACTGAAGTCCCTCATCCCTGGTACCATTCTAGTAAATCTCTTCTGCACCCTCTCTAAGGCCTTAACATCCTTCCTAAAGTGTGGTGCCCAGAATTGAATACAATACTCCAGCTAAGGCCGAACCAGTGTCTTTTAAAGGTTTAGCAAAACTTCCTGTACTCTATGCCTCTATTTATAAATGATGTGGAGATGCCGGTGATGGACTGGGGTTGACAATTGTAAACAATTTTACAACACCAAGTTATAGTCCAGCAATTTTATTTTAAATTCACAAGCTTTCGAAAGCTTGTGAATTTAAAATCTCCGAAAGCTTGTGAATTTAAAATAAAATTGCTGGACTATAACTTGGTGTTGTAAAATTGTTTACAATTCTATTTATAAAGACAAGGATCCCATATGCCTTTTTAACAGTCTTCTCAACTTCTCCACCTTCAAACACCCCCAGGTCTCTCTGTTCCTGCACCCCCTTTAAAATTGTACCATTTAGTTTATATTGTCTCTCCTCATTCTTCCTCCCAAAATAAATCACTTCACACTTCTCTGCATTAAATTTCATCTGCCATGTGTCTGCCCATTTCACCAGTCTGTCTATGGCCTCCTGAGTTTGTTAGAATTCTCCTCACTGTTTACTACATTTCCAAGTTTCGTTTCATCTGCAAACTTTGAAATTATGCCCTGTATACCCAAGTCCAGGTCATTAATATATATCAAAAAGAGCAGTGGTCCTAATACTGACCCATGGGGGATCCCACTGCACGCTTCCCTCCAGTCTGAAAAACAACTGTTCACCACTACTCTCTGCTTTCTGTCCCTTAGCCAATTTTGTATCCACGCAGTCACTGACCCTTTCATTCCATGGGCTTCAATTTTGCTAACAAGTCTATTATGTGGTACTTTATCAAACACTTTTTGAAAGTCCAGGTGCACAACATCAACCACACTACCCTCATCAATCCTCTCCATTACTTCATCAAGGAACTCAATCAAGTTAGTCAAATGCGATTTGCCTTTAACAAATCTGTGCTGACTTTCATTTATTATCCCATAATTTTCCAAGTGCCAATTCATTTTGTCCTGGATTATTTACTCTAAGAGTTTCCCCACCACCAACGTTAGACTGACTGGCCTGTATTTGCCGGGTTTATCCCTCTCCCCTTTTTTCGAACAGGAGTGTAACATTTGCAATCCTCCAGTCCTCCAGCACCATCCTCATATCTCAGGAGGAGTGGAAGAGGGGGAAGGAGGTGCTAAGTAATTTAAACCAAGGGGCAACAGTGAATAAGTAAATATATAAATAATGAGAGTAATTAATTAGATCTAAGAGGATAACATTAAAATTAACTATATAGAGGATACCAACATTAAAGGGATCTGAATTGCATTAAATAAAAAATCTGGTGTACAGAAATAATTAGCAAATAATAAATAGTAGTAAGGGGATTCTAAACAAAAAACATATATGTAACATAAGAGAAATATATATCTATCTAAATGTAAATGGATAGACTTTTAAGCAAAATGATGCGACAGCTGAGACCTGTTGCCTACAGTTCCTGTGCCAAGTGGGAGCTCCACAACCCTTCATGTGTCTTGGATAACCACGTGTACAGCTGTTCGAACTGAAGCTCAGGGTGAGAATTTCCTGTCCCGCATGTTCCAGGAGGTGGTCACCCCGCAGCTCCAGAGAGTTCAGGGGGATAGTAAGTGGGTGGCCATCCGGCAGAGTAGGAAGAGGCAGGCAGTGCAGGAATCCTCCGGGAGTGTGGCACTCACAAACCGGCTTTCAGCGCTGAATACCGATGAGGGTGATGGCAGCTCGGGGGAGTGCAGTATAGAGCACATCCATGGCACCGTGGGCCAAAGGACTGCACAGGGGGGCACAGCAAAGTGCAGTTGTTATAAGGGATTCAATAATCAGGGGGATAAACAGGCGTTTCTGCAACTGCCGATGTGAGCCTCGCATGGTGAGGGGGACGGGGAACAGGCAGAAGTCGTGGTCCGTATTGCAACCAATGATATAGGTAGGAAAAGGGTTGAGATCCTGCAGTCAGAGTTTCAGGAGCTAGGGAGGAAGTTAAAGAGCAGGACCTCAAAGATACTAATCTCTGGATTACTCCCAGTGTCACATCCTAGTGATGATGTGGAGATGCCGGTGATGGACTGGGGTTGACAATTGTAAACAATTTTACAACACCAAGCTATAGTCCAACAAATTTATTTTTAATTCCACAAGCTTTCGGAGGCTTCCTCCTTCCTCAGGTGAACAGTATGGAAATGACATTTTCGAATCCTTCACATTTTAAAATCTGGCATGTCAGATCATCGACACAGATACCACCATCACACGAGAGGACACCACCCACCAGGTGCACGGTTCATACTCCTGTGACTCGGCCAACGTTGCCTACCTCATACGTTGCAGGAAAGGATGCCCCAGAGCATGGTACATTGGCGAGACCATGCAGACGCTGCGACAACGGATGAACGGACACCGCGCAACAATCGCCAAACAGGAGGGTTCCCTCCCAGTCGGGGAACACTTCAGCAGTCATGGACATTCAGCCACCGACCTTCGGGTAAGCGTACTCCAAGGCGGCCTTCGAGACACACGACAACGCAAAATCGTCGAGCAGAAATTGATAGCCAAGTTCCGCACCCATGAGGACGGCCTCAACCGAGATCTTGGGTTCATGTCACACTACACGTAACCCCACCATCGAACAAATGTTATCTGTTTTTAATATAACGGGTCATTGACTGTCTTCCTTCTCTCTCTCTCTCTCTTTTTTTTGGGGGGGTTTGTATATTCGGTGGCCTTTTTAGGTGACACCTTTCTGTCTGCTCACTGTGATTGCCTTGGCAACGGGCAGTAATCACCAGGCATTGTTCTGGGATTTTAAAATGCGAAGGATTCGAAAATGTCATTTCCACACCGTTCACCTGACGAAGGAGGAAGCCTCCGAAAGCTTGTGGAATTAAAAATAAATTTGTTGGACTATAACTTGGTGTTGTAAAATTGTTTACATCCTAGTGAGTATAGGAACAGTAAGATAAGACAGGTTAATGCGTGGCTGGAGAAATGGTGCAGGAGGGAGGGCTTCAGATTCCTGGGCATTGGGACCAGTTTTAGGGAAGGAGGGACCTGTACAAGATAGACAGGTTGTACCTTAACAGGGCTGGGATCAGTATCCTCGCAGGGAGGTTAACTAGTGCTGTGGGGGAGGGGTGTCAGGATGTAGTATTAGAGAGGAGAAACAAGGTGCACAGAGCACAGGGAGAGACAAACAGCATCAGAATGAAGAGTAGTTCAGAAATAGGAGGGATCAGAAAGGGGGGGAATTGCGAGGCAGACTAAGTTGAGTTTGGAGTGCATGTACGTAAATGCAAGGAGCCTGGTAAATAAGGTTGGTGAGCTGCAGGCACAAGTAGCCATATGGGACTATGATATAGTGGCAATAACAGAGAACTGGCTCAAAGAAGGGAAGGATTGGGCAATTAATATTCCTGGCTACAATATATTCAATGTATATGTTGCTGGGTGTATAATATAGACCACCAAATAGTGGGAAGAAGATAGAGGAACAAATTTGCAGGCAACTTGCAACTATCATATATCAACTGTTATATATCAACTGTTATATATTAACGATTATATATCAACTATTATATATCAACTGTTATATATTAATGATTATATATCATCTATTATATATCATCTGTTATATATCAAATAATATATATCAACTATTATATATCAACAGTGACTACGCTTAAAAAAGCACTTAATTGTCTGTAAAGTGCTTTGGGACGTCCTGAAATCATTAAAGGCGCTATATAAATGCAAGTTCTTTCTTTAACTATTATATATAATAATATATTGTGGGTTACATAACATAATACTCCCGTTACAAAAGAATGCATCCTCCGGTTGCTATTAGTAACACCACAGGAGATATGCTGGTACTATGAGTATGTTGCACAGTCTGAAGACTCTGAATAATGCTTTGTATGGGTTGTCGGGTGCTGGCATCCTTCACAGACCCGTTCATCATATGTGACCCTAAATAAGTTAATGTTGGCAAGTTGTTTAACGTTGAGGATATCACATCTAAACTGAATCCAGTACTCTCCCGATGTCCACTTTCAGCAGGGTTTATCAGGCAGTGACCAGGAGCAGGATCCCTGGCTGAAATTTTGCCCCTTTTTTTTAACTGAAGGACGCTGAGTCCCCCATTACTGCCTTGACTGAGATTAGTCAATTTAGTACCAATCAGGAATCGACCTCAGTACTTAGATGGCACAGTGTCAAGTGGGGTTGCCAACTCTGGTTGGAGGTATTGCTGGAGAATCGATCATGTGATGTCTGACCGTGTGACATCTAACCATGTGCCTTCTGATCACGTGACGTCTGCAAATGTTACTGCATTTACATTCTGAAGGTTGGGTCCCCTGTAGTTGAGTATCGTTGCTCGTGGTTTTGCAGCAGCAGCTGTTGTTGTGCGTGAAGTTCCAAGAACCAGGAGGCCGCCTGTGAGCAGGCGAAAAGGGGAAACCGAGGGCGGGGGAGAGGGGAAACCAAGGGTGGGGGAGCAATTTGCAGAAGGGAAACCGGATAAGAGGAACTTTGATTCCAGTAACTCACTGAAATTGCGCTGAAAACTAATAGTAATACTGATAACTCAGATTCCCTTCGTAACCAGAAATAATACAATAATTCACTGATAGTTTATATATAACTGGTAGTAAGAGGTGTAACGCCTGAATATCCTACCTGTAACTAGTGCTGACATTCACCCTGAAATTAAAGCCAGAATCCCATTGCATGAGGTGCGGCCAGACTCTCCAGTCGATGCCACTTTTAATAGGCCACATTTCTTCCCCTATCTCCTCTGGTTTTTAGTGAAGATGCCTGTGCTAGTGCTCGCTCCTGTAACCCCATTAACCCCCTTACCATTTTATATTTCTTCTTTTCAAATATTAATCCAATTCCCTCTTAAATGATGCTGTAGTCTCTGCCACAACAGCCACTTGTGATGAAGCATCCCATGATCTAATAGCCCTGAATTCAAGAACCTTCCTTCTCCCGCACCCCTTGGTTCTTCCGGTGAGAATCCTCGGTGGTCGTCTTGTTGCCCATTTGCCCACCAGTGGAAACGATCTTTCACTATTTACCCACAGTAAGGTTCCACTCACCCCTTTACTGGCTGCTCCTCTCTCAGTGCCACTCCCACTCACCACACACCAAGTGGTTGGTGCTGCTGCTCTCGGCTCTGCGGGAAATAATGGGCTGCATGCCCACCTCCACCCCCACTCCATTCCCCGGTCTCCCTCTCTCTCTCCCCGGCCCGAGCCCCAATCTCCTGACCCCCATTCCCCAATCTCCCTCGCTCTCCCGAACCTTATTCCCCAATTTCCCTCTCTTCCCCATCCCTGAGCCCCAATCCCCTGTCTCCCTCTCCACTGACCCCTATTCCCCAGTTCGCTGTCACTCTCTACCCACACTTCCTAATCATCCGATCCCCCCTTAGTCCCGGTCACATACTGCCCCCCGACCCGAGCCCTGATCCCCAACCCCCTAGCCCCTGTTCACCCTAGCCCTGCACCTCTCCATCTCTCTATTTCCCTCCCAGATCGCCGGCAACCAGTCACTGCGAAGGCGGGGAATTTACGCGCTAAATTCCCCCGGGCTGTTAGCAGAAAGTGTCCGGGAGTCTCATGCCCCATTCCCGTGACTCCTGGACAATCCAGTGGGGTTGGCGACCCTTCCCGTCACACACCAGTCGCCTTCACTCCGGACAATGTAGCTAGCTAGGCTCGCAGTCATGGGGATTCATTAAGTGAATGAGTTCTACAGTAATAAATTTACTTTCAATTGAAATGGGCTAATGACTGTGTTAAACAGTTTGGACAAGAATTTACCAGTGGACTAAAGATAGCAGGCAGATGAAATTAAGCCAATTAAAATACTGAAGTGTTATTATTATTTGCCTGAATGAGTGTCATTATCCGACACGATGTACCATAAACCAAGCATTCAAAGTAGATGCTGTGAAGCCGCTGAATTTGCAATTCACATGTAAATGTTTAAAGAGCAGTGACACACAGGAGGACTTGAAGCTGGTTAACTTCACTCAGCGATTAGTGGAAACAACTCTTTGCTAAAACTCTTTTTATAAGGGCCCAAAGCACCTCTGCTTACCACACAACAGCTCTTAAGTGTTCATAAGAACATAAGAACAAGGAGCAGGAGTAGGCCAATCGGCCCCTCGAGCCTGCTCCGCCATTCAATAAGGTCATGGCTGATCTGATCCTAACCTCAAATCTAAATTCATGTCCAATTTCCTGCCCGCTCCCCATAACCCCTAATTCCCTTTACTTCTAGGAAACTGTCGATTTCTGTTTTAAATTTATTTAATGATGTAGCTTCCACAGCTTCCTGGGGCAGCAAATTCCACAGACCTACCACCCTCTGAGTGAAGAAGTTTCTCCTCATCTCAGTTTTGAAAGAGCAACCCCTTATTCTAAGATTATGCCCCCTAGTTCTAGTTTCACCCATCCTTGGGAACATCCTTACCGCATCCACCCGATCAAGCCCCTTCACAATCTTATATGTTTCAATAAGGTCGCCTCTCATTCTTCTGAACTCCAATGAGTAGAGTCCCAATCTACTCAACCTCTTCTCATATGTCCACCCCCTCATCCCCGGGATTAACCGAGTGAACCTTCTTTGTACTGCCTCGAGAGCAAGTATGTCTTTTCTTAAGTATGGACACCAAAACTGTATGCAGTATTCCAGGTGCGGTCTCACCAAGACCTTATATAACTGCAGCAATACCTCCCTGTTTTTATATTCTATCCCCCTAGCAATAAAAGCCAACATTCCGTTGGCCTTCTTGATCACCTGCTGCACCTGCATACCAACTTTTTGATTTTCTTGCACTAGGACCCCCAGATCACTTTGAACTGCAGTACTTTCCAGTTTCTCGCCATTAAGATAATAACTTGCTCTCTGCTTTTTCCTGCCAAAGTGCATAACCTCACATTTTCCAATATTGTATTGCATCTGCCAAATCTCCGCCCACTCACCCAGCCTGTCTATATCCCCTTGTAGGTTTTTTATGTCCTCCTCACTCTCTACTTTCCCTCCCATCTTTGTATCATCTGCAAACTTTGATATGTTACACTCGGTCCCCTCCTCCAAATCGTTAATATAGATTGTAAAGAGTTGGGGACCCAGCACCGACCCCTGTGGAACACCACCGGCTACTGGTTGCCAGTCCGAGAATGAACCATTTATCCCAACTCTCTGCTTCCTGTTAGATAACCAATCCTCCACCCATGCCAGAATATTACCCCCAATCCAGTGATTCTTTATCTTGAGCAATAATCTTTTATGTGGCACCTTGTCGAATGCCTTCTGGAAGTCTAAATACACTACGTCCACTGGTTCCCCTTTATCCACCCAGTACGTTATGTCCTCAAAGAACTCAAGCAAATTTGTCAGACATGACTTCCCCTTCGTAAAGCCATGCTGACCTTGTCCTATTAAATTATGTTTATCCAAATGTTCTGCGACTGTCTCCTTAATAATAGACTCCAAAATTTTACCCACCACATGTGATGAAAGCCAGGAACCTCCCTGGACGAGGATAAAGAATGGTGCAGGTCACATCCAGAGGCAAGTGTGGCTTTTTTGTGATCAAAATAAGAGAGCGATTCTACGTGTGTTAAAGATAAAGGCAGCATGCTGTGGGCGGAGAGGGATATTCTGCACCCCACCTCAACAGTTGGAGAGTGGGAGCAAAGTGCCTGACATATTAACGATGCGCCCTCTGCTACCAACCCTTTTGTCTCACCATTATAAAACCTGGTGCTTTATAAAACAACTTTGAGCGCCCAAGCAGCAGCATCGATTTTTAAAACTGTACCAAAAGAAATGTTTTCTTTAGCAACTGTAAGTTGGGGAAGCTGTGTGCAGTTAAGTGGTAGCAAAATTGCTTCAGCACCTGCTCCGGCCAGGAGCAAGACCCTCATGTTGCTTCCTCCCCTGCTCTGCTGTGATTGTCCCGGACCCTTCCCCACACACATCCCTCGCCGTGGACCGTTTCCTTGGTTACCTGGTGGCGGCCTGCAGCCACGCGATTTGTCCGCTCCCACCTGCTGGGGTCTACGTCATCCCCGCCAGCTTCGAGCGGGAGTCAGTTCGGAGGGTTAAAATGAGGACCAGGAGTTAAAATTGTCCAGGCCTCACGCTCCAGGGGACTGGACGCCACCCACTTTGGCCTCTGCCACCCGGCCCAGGTTAAAATCGGGGCAAAAAAACGCTGCAATCTTCCATCTGAAAGCACTGCAGCAGAATGGTTCACACAAACAGTGTTGAATTGCACTTTATAAATCTATCAAACAATAATAAGTGAGATACATAGATTGCCTGATCATATGTCCCTTCGTGATCGATCAACAGTAAGAGGCTAGCCTTGATTCAGTGCGTTAACACATTTCTGCCAAACATCTTGAAGGGCTTCACTTACAATAATTTACCTTAAAGTACAGTAACCATTATACTGGACTGGAATTACCCTGGTGTTACTGACTTTAAGAACATTGACGGATAATAGAATTAGAAAAAGCAATTTAAAACTGAGGAAAAGATCAATAAAAAGAACCTCTCAGACACCCGAATATAATCCAGCAAAGCCCAGGAATATTCATCCATGTTGACGTCTCCACTGTTGAAACTTGGTTTGCGGTCCCCTACAAGTAATATTCCCTCCCCCTCCCCCAGTGCCTGCAGCAAAAGAACCATAAGCTAGGAAATTCCTTGGAGCTGCACCCGCTCCACCAAAGTTACTTTGCCGGAAGTGCGGTGGAAATCCTATTTACCAAGGAGAATTTGATCATCGCAGTCTGCATTTATCAAAGACTCCACTCCCATTTTTAACCAGATATTTTATCCTGGTTTCTCAAATATTTTTAGGATATTTCAATGTAGTAGTTTTATTCATCCATCCAACATCACTATTACAAATTTGGGTCTTGCCTTAAATATTCTCTCAGGTATAGCACTGCTGTTTGACCCTGGGAGCAGTCTGAGCGTTTCACATTTAGGGATGTGCCTGTACTGTCTAATATCCAACTACACAATAGCGTAACCAGCGGTGTAAGAAAAATACCCCCTTGTGATCTGAACTGGATATTCATGTCTTTAGCACATGTGTCTCCACATGCACCTCTCCAATCTTTTCAAAGGTGGACCAAGAAAATACCTGGTAAGACAAGGCTAGATACAAATCATCAAGCTGTTTTGTTTGACTGCAAGTTAATGGGAAGTACAGTAATGATGGGACTCGTTTAGTTCAATCAGTACAACTTATCTTTGCATAATAATACAAAATAATGAACATGCTACACATCCCCACATCATCTTGCTTGATTAAAACAACATAACTTCTAACTACTCTCCTGCATTCTAACCTTTTGAGTCTCACAAAAGCTTGTCCTTGCAGTTTTGTGCTTGTTTCAAAACTTGACTGTCAGAGACTGTCCCTATTATTACCTTCCTCTCTACAACTAGAGGAGAAGACTTGTGCCAGACAACCCCTGCCGAACATCTGGAATTAGGGAACTCCCCACACAATTAATGGGAGGTTTTTATCAATTACTGAGACATGTTAATGAAATGCTTATAACTTTTGGGGAAACAATTTCGATGCTTGCTCATTAGCATTTTAATCATCATTTGTCTCAGTATTTTAAAAAAGCTTTTTGTGAACAGATTTTGCTTTTAAAAAAAACTCAACATATAAATGCTCCTGTTTTCCCAAATCTTTTCAGTGGAATAATGGTCAAAGAAAATCCCAAAATGTGACCGTCACCAATGAAAATATATTCACTTGCATTCTACCTCTGGACATCAATTTAAACATTGCCTCAAACTGAACTACTCCAGTTGCAAGTACTATGGGGATGAAATTGGTCTTCAGAGTTAGCACAAAATGGGTGATAATGAATTGGCAGTCCGTTTTACACCTCACCTGATTTTGGAAAACAAAATTGGCCGGATATAAAATGGCTGCCGATTCGCTATTGCCTGTTTTGTGCTACTGCCCGAGGCCAATTGCAATCCCGTAGTGGTAGTTACCCTTACGTACTTTTTTTTTTATTCGTTCACGGGATGTGGGCGTCGCTGGCAAGGCCGGCATTTATTGCCCATCCCTAATTGCCCTCGAGAAGGTGGTGGTGAGCCGCCTTCTTGAACCGCTGCAGTCCGTGTGGTGACGGTTCTCCCACAGTGCTGTTAGGAAGGGAGTTCCAGGATTTTGACCCAGTGACGATGAAGGAACGGCGATATATTTCCAAGTCGGGATGGTGTGTGACTTGGAGGGGAACGTGCAGGTGGTGTTGTTCCCATGCGCCTGCTGCCCTTGTCCTTCTAGGTGGTACAGGTCGCGGGTTTGGGAGGTGCTGTCGAAGAAGCCTTGGCGAGTTGCTGCAGTGCATCCTGTGGATGGTACACACTGCAGCCACAGTGCGCCGGTGGTGAAGGGAGTGAATGTTTAGGGTGGTGGATGGGGTGCCAATCAAGCGGGCTGCTTTATCTTGGATGGTGTCGAGCTTCTTGAGTGTTGTTGGAGCTGCACTCATCCAGGCAAGTGGAGAGTATTCCATCACACTCCTGACTTGTGCCTTGTAGATGGTGGAAAGGCTTTGGGGAGTCAGGAGGTGAGTCACTCGCCGCAGAATACCCAGCCTCTGACCTGCTCTCGTAGCCACAGTATTTATATGGCTGGTCCAGTTAAGTTTCTGGTCAATGGTGACCCCAAGGATGTTGATGGTGGGGGATTCGGCAATGGTAATGCCGTTGAATGTCAAGGGGAGGTGGTTAGACTCTCTCTTGTTGGAGATGGTCATTGCCTGGCACTTATCTGGTGCGAATGTTACTTGCCACTTATGAGCCCAAGCCTGGATGTTGTCCAGGTCTTGCTGCATGCAGGCTCGGACTGCTTCATTATCTGAGGGGTTGCGAATGGAACTGAACACCGTGCAGTCATCAGCGAACATCCCCATTTCTGACCTTATGATGGAGGGAAGGTCATTGATGAAGCAGCTGAAGATGGTTGGGCCTAGGACACTGCCCTGAGGACCTCCTGCAGCAATGCCCTGGGGCTGAGATGATTGGCCTCCAACAACCACTACCATCTTCCTTTGTGCTAGGTATGACTCCAGCCACTGGAGAGTTTTCCCCCTGATTCCCATTGACTTCAATTTTACTAGGGCTCCTTGGTGCCACACTCGGTCAAATGCTGCCTTGATGTCAAGGGCAGTCACTCTCACCTCACCTCTGGAATTCAGCTCTTTTGTCCATGTTTGGACCAAGGCTGTAATGAGGTCTGGAGCCGAGTGGTCCTGGCGGAACCCAAACTGAGCATCGGTGAGCAGGTTATTGGTGAGTAAGTGCCGCTTGATAGCACTGTCGACGACACCTTCCATCACTTTGCTGATGATTGAGAGTAGACTGATGGGGCGGTAATTGGCCGGATTGGATTTGTCCTGCTTTTTGTGGACAGGACATACCTGGGCAATTTTCCACATTGTCGGGTGGATGCCAGTGTTGTAGCTGTACTGGAACAGCTTGGCTAGAGGCGCAGCTGGTTCTGGAGCACAAGTCTTCAGCACTACAGCTGGGATGTTGTCGGGGCCCATAGCCTTTGCTGTATCCAGTGCACTCAGCTGTTTCTTGATATCACGTGGAGTGAATCGAATTGGCCGAAGACTGGCTTCCGTGATGGTGAGGATATCGGGAGGAGGCTGAGATGGATTATCCACTCGGCACTTCTGGCTGAAGATGGTTGCAAACGCTTCAGCCTTGTCTTTTGCACTCACGTGCTGGACTCCGCCATCATTGAGAATGGGGATTTTTGCAGAGCCTCCTCCTCCCGTTAGTTGTTTAATTGTCCACCACCATTCACGACTGGATGTGGCAGGACTGCAGAACTTTGATCTGATCCGTTGGTTGTGGAATCGCTTAGCTCTGTCTATAGCATGTTGCTTCCGCTGTTTAGCATGCATGTAGTCCTGAGTTGTAGCTTCACCAGGTTGGCACCTCATTTTTAGGTACGCCTGGTGCTGCTCCTGGCATGCTCTTCTACACTCCTCATTGAACCAGGGTTGATCCCCTGGTTTGTTGGTAATGGTAGAGTGAGGAATATGCCGGGCCATGAGGTTACAGATTGTGCTGGAATACAATTCTGCAGCTGCTGATGGCCCACAGCGCCTCATGGATGCCCAGTTTTGAGCTGCTAGATCTGTTCTGAATCTATCCCATTTAGCACGGTGGTAGTGCCACACAACACGTTGGATGGTGTCCTCAGTGCGAAGACGGGATTTCATCTCCACGAGGACTGTGCGGTGGTCACTCCTACCAATACTGTCATGGACAGATGCATTTGCGACAGGTAGATTGGTGAGGACGAGGTCAAGTAAGTTTTTCCCTCGTGTTGGTTCGCTCACCACCTGCCGCAGGCCCAGTCTTGCAGCTATGTCCTTCAGGACTCGGCCAGCTCGGTCAGTAGTGGTGCTGCCGAGCCACTCTTGGTGATGGACATTGAAGTCCCCCACCCAGAGTACATTTTGTGCCCTTGCTACCCTCAGTGCTTCCTCCAAGTGGTGCTCAACATGGAGGAGGACTGATTCATCAGCTGAGGGAGGGTGGTAGGTGGTAATCAGCAGGAGGTTTCCTTGCCCATGTTTGACCTGATGCCATGAGATTTCATGGGGTCCAGAGTCAATGTTGAGGACTCCCAGGGCCACTCCCTCCTGACTGTATATCACTGTACCGCCACCTCTGGTGGGTCTGTCCTGCCGGTGGGACAGGACATACCCAGGGATGGTGATGGAAGAGTCTGGGACGTTGGCTGAAAGATATGATTCTGCGAGTATGGCTATGTCAGGCTGTTGCTTGACTAGTCTGTGGGACAGCTCTCCCAACTTTGGCACAAGTCCCCAGATGTTAGTAAGGAGGACCTTGCAGGGTCGACTGGGCTTGGTGTTTTGCCGTTGTCGTGTCCGGTGCCTAGTGGTCCGATGCCGGGTGGTCCGTCCGGTTTTATTCTTATTATGACTTTTCGTAGCGAGATTTTACAACTGAGTGGCTTGCTCGGCCATTTCAGAGGGCAATTAAGAATCAACCACATTGCTGCGGGTCTGGAGTCACATGTAGGCCAGACCGGGTAAGGGCGGCAGGCTTCCTTCCCTAAAGGACATTAGTGAACCAGATGGGTTTTTACGACAATCCGGTAGTTTCATGGCCATCATTACTGATACTAGTATTTTAATTCCAGATTTTTATTTAATTAATTGAATTTAATTAATTAATTGAATTTAAATTCGCCAGCTGCCGTGGCGGGATTTGAACTCATGACTCTGGATTTTAGTCCAGGCCTCTGGATTACTAGCCCAGTAACATAACCACTATGCTACCGTACTGTATGTAGTTATTAACATACACAAATAATGGAAACATATTTGGATAAAAGGACTCCTCTGTGGAGCCCTGTACGTTGCCCAGCCCCTCAGTCGAACACTCGTACCATTGCCAGTTCAAAATCATTTATCTTTCTAATGCCCACGAGCCACAACAGATTGAAATTTAAATCAACTGCTTGACAAGTTCCTGAAATATATATATTTCTGGAGCATTCACTGAGGTAGTTCAGAAGACCAAGTGGAATATGAAAGTACTTCCGGTCCCCAAGCCTGAATAAATGACCAGAAATCCTTTAATAACAAAAATGTATTCAATAGTCTGCGCTACACAAAATGTAAATCTTAAAAAAGAGAAATTAACATCAAAAAACACCTCCCATAGAACTATCAGAGTTTACAATACAAATTCAGGCCATTCGGCCCATCATGTCTATGCTGGCTCTTAGCTCGAGCAATCAAAAACTAATATCACTGCCCTGCTCTCCCCATAGCTTCCTCGGTATCTTCCTCTGCTTCAAATATTTATCCCATTTTCCCTTAACTGATGCAACGGTCTCCGCCTCAGTTACTCCCTGTGACTCCCAGCTAGAGGAAATAGTTCACCCTGTCAAATCACTTCATAATTTTAGAAACCTCTATTAAATCTACCCTTGGCCTTCTCTGCTCCAGTGCAAATAATCCTCTCAACTCAAGTTTCTCCTCATAACTATAGTTTCTCGTTCCTAGCGTCGTCCTGGTGAATCTGTGCTGTAGGCTCTCTATCGATGGATTTAATGGGGGTGAAAGTGGTTTTCACCAGTAGCGTGAAATGTGCTCATAGCGATTTGGCTGGCCGTTTCACACTGCATCCGATTTTCGTCTCCATTGAAGTAAAACGGGTAGCAGATTCACTGTGAGCCCATTTCATGCTATGAATGTAGATCGATGTCCTTTGTATAAAGGAGCAACCAAAACTGCGCACAGCACTCCAACTGTGGCCTAATCATTGCCTTGTGCAAGTTATCATTGCCTCTTCACTCTTGTACTTTATGGCCCTATTTATAAAACCTGCCATCCAAGGTTGCTGCTGGCTTTAAAAGCAATTATTCGAAAACTGTATCAAGGAGCTTTTCATTAGCATTTGACCTTTTCCAGGCTTTTCTATCAAAAAATCAAAGGTTATATCCTCGGAAAGAGAAGCTGACTTTGATGCGGTGAGTAAAATTGCTTACAAAAAAAGTCTTGTGGTTAATAAAACAAAAACGCGGTAATTCTGTTCAAATGGAAACAAGGGGCTCGGTTTTAGCAGGCCTGCGGGATCCCAGCGGGTGGTCCTCCGGGAGTGTGGAAAACGCGGACGGCTAATTGCGTGCGCCCCCCGCGCGATCGCGGGATAATTGAACTGGTTAAGCCCTGCTTCCGGGTTCTCCGCTCCCCAGCTGCGTGCCGGCCGGCTGCGCATGCGCACTACCGTCGACGCGATGTAGGAGCTCCACTTAAAGGGGCAGTCTCCCAAAGCCCCTCCTGCTGCAATCAGTAGGCTAGAGATGATGGCTCACCCGAGGGGAAAGGCTGCGCCACGTTTTTCGGACCTTGCGCTGCAGCTGATGCTGGAGGGCGTGAGGAGGAGGAGGGACGCGCTCTTCCCCGCGGATGGACGCAAGTTCCCTGCCGCCGCCACCAGGAAGGCATGGGCAGAGGTGGCGGCGGAGGTCAGCAGCAGGGCCAACACCCCAAGGACATGGGAGCAGTGCCGCAAGCGCTTCAATGACCTGACTAGGTCTGGCAAGGTGAGTACACCAACGCACCCTCCCACAGCCCGTCCCCACCATCACGCCAAACAGATCACAACCCCTCCTGCAGAGCCACCACAGCGCTCCCGCAGCAATCCTCACAGCCACTCACTCACCATCCTCGCCGTGCCCGCAAGTACCCACCGTCCCTGTCCCCACCCGAACACTACCACACACCCCAATCCCTATGCAATGGGATGGGCATGTGGCACACGCATCCTCCCATCCATCTGCCCCACGCTCAACCCACCCACACCGATGCTCGATGCGTCTCACGATGCAATACGCACCCACTCACGCATCTGTGTTTTGCCTTGACAGGAGAAGAGGAGCAAGAACAACAGGGAAAGGGCACGCACCGGAGGTGGGCCGCCGCAAGTGGTGGAGCTCACCGACGCAGAGGTGGAGGTGCTCGACCTCGCCCGCACGCCACATTGCCTGTCGGTCGCAGATGGCGAGTCTGTCGCTGCAGAAACGGCCGGTAAGGGAAAGCTGACACTCAACACCCATGATCGCGAGTGACCGTATCATCACCTGCCATCAGGCGCACTGTCAAGTTGGTCCACATGCCTCAAAGTGCCCTCTGTTCACTTGCAGGGCCGTCTGCCAGCGCTGTGTGTGAGGAGGGCGATTCCTCAGAGGACATGGCGGTCTCTGAGGGTGCATCGTCACATCTGAGCCAACCATCCACCAGCGCAGAGACACGCACCTCGGTGGGTCCCCCTCGCCAACTAGTTGGGGTAGCACTTGGTGATTCACCGCGCACGAGTGAGCATGAGCAGACCCTGGTGGCAGGGGCAGCCGCGGAGGGTCCGCGTCGGTGGGAGCACTCATCTCCAGGCTCTGCTCAGCCGGACCCAGATGCTGAACCCAGGGGGCCACCAGTCAAAAGGAGAGTCGTCGAGGGGCACCAGCACATTGCTGAGGTACTGGGAGAGGTGCCGCGCGCATTGTCCACAATAGCGCAGGCGATGGAGGAGTCCACCTCCTGCATGCGGGCATTGGTGGCGCAGGCACAGGAGGGTACCGGCGACACAGTGTCGCAGGTAGGTGCGGGAGCGTCTGCGGTGGAGGACAGGCTAGCCTCCCTCGAGCGTCACGCACAGCTCCACATCGAGTCCGTGCAGGCCCTGACAACGTCTGTACGGATTCAGGGTGAGCAACATTCCGCCGCCATAAACAGGCTGACGGATACACTAGGGGTGGCCTTGCAAGGCCTCACACATGCCATCCAAACTGCCGTCCAGCAGGGTGGAAGGGGTGATATGGGCCGAGGCCAAGAGAGGGATGATGGTGACCGGGGACATGGAAGCGGGGACGCTTCTCAAGGCGTCCCCACGTCCCACCCGTCGCCCACCTCTCAACCAGTACCCGCAATGGTGCCTCCTCTCCAGGTGGCCGAGTCTGCCCCTGCCCCGGTGCAGGAGGAGCAGTCTGTGGAGGTGCCCTCACGAGCACCGAAACCCAGGGGCCGTCCGCCAAAAGCATCTACCCGGTCAGGGCGAGAATAGGAGCAACCTGCCACTACCTCTGCTGGAGCCACAGGGGTAGCACCACGTAGGGGTTCCCGCAAAAGAAATCCAAAGGCGTTATAAGCACAAAGGGAATGCACCAGGGTGTTTGTACACTTTTTGTTTATATTATCTCACATTGTACATATTAAATACTATATTCTCACCACTCCTGCCACCTCTCGTCCATTCTTCCGCGGCCTGTGCAATAGATGCGTTCCGTGCAGGCCATCATGACGGCGAACACCTGC
This sequence comes from Heptranchias perlo, assembly GCF_035084215.1. Lineage (NCBI taxonomy): Eukaryota > Metazoa > Chordata > Chondrichthyes > Hexanchiformes > Hexanchidae > Heptranchias > Heptranchias perlo. The sequence goes on along the minus strand of NC_090327.1, from coordinate 135,349,359 downwards.
TGCCGCCCATTGGGCACACTGCTGTGGGTGCAGGATTACTGGCAGCACTCTTCAGTGGAGGGGGCTGGTATGGCCGCTCGCATGTGCAGGTGAGGAGATGCGAGCGCCTCGCAGTGTCTGACTCTAGGAGAACCGTTGACGTATGAGTGCCTCCCTGGCCCGGCGAGCATCCCGGTGAGTCGTGGTTTGGCGCATGGATCGTCCACCATCCTCTGGCGCGTCCTCCTCCTCCGCCTCCTCCTCCTCCTCCTCCTCCGCCTCCTCCTCCTCCTCCTCCTCCTCGCCCTCGCCGTCCTCAATGTGGGTGGCGGGCGTGGATGGGGCCTCCTCCAGTGGCACCCCTCTCTGTTGGGCCATGTTGTGCAGGGCACAGCAGACAACTATGATTCGTCCCACTCTGAATGGTGTGTATTGCAGCGCTCCCCCAGAACGATCAAGGCACCTGAAGCGCATCTTGAGAAGCCCTATGGTCTGCTCAATTGTAGACCTGGTAGCAGTGTGGCTGTCATTGTACCGACGCTCCGGCTCGGTGATGGGGTTCCTCAGAGGTGTCATGAGCCACGTGTGGAGGGGATATCCCTTGTCGCCGAGGAGCCAGCCGTTGCCGGCGTTGGGTGCCTGCAGGATGGGCGGGACGGTGGACTCCCTGAGGACGAAGGCATCGTGGCAGCTGCCGGGGTATCTGGCGCACACGTGTAGGAATCTCTGGCGGTGGTCACAGATGAGCTGGGCGTTCATGGAGTGATACCCCTTCCTGTTGATGAACAGCCCTGGCTCATGCGGAGGTGCCCGTATTGCGATGTGGGTGCAGTCGATTACACCCTGTACCCGTGGGAAGCCGGCCATGGCATGGAATCCAACCGCCCTCTCCATCTGGCTGCGCTCGTCCATGGCGAAGTTGATGTAGTGCGAGGCCCTGTGGAACAACCCATCGGTGACCTGCCTTATGCACTTGTGTGCAGACGACTGACAGACCCCGGTGATGTCCCCGGTGGCACCCTGGAAGGAACCGGATGCGAAGAAGTTGAGGGCAGTGGTGACTTTGACGGCGACAGGTAAGAAGATGCTGCTTGGTCCATCAGGGAGCAGCTCGTCGTTAAGGAGGCTGCAGATGTCGGCGACTACCTGGCGACTGACTCTGAGCCGACGTATGCACTGCTCCTCGGAGAGGTCCATGAAGCTGAGCCTCGGTCTGTGGACCCTGTGGCGAGGGTAGTGCCTCCTGCGACGCATCTCTCTCTGCGGTTGCCCTCCCTCCTGCTGTGCAGGTGGGTGTGCCACAGCACCGTGTTGGGGGGCCCCACGTCTCCGAGGCGGACGGTGTGGACTGCGAGGCTGCTGGGGCTGGTCATGCTGTTCGTCCTCCGAGGATGTCAACGCACCACCCATCTGGCAGGTGTTGGTCTGAGGGGTTGTGCAGGGTAGGTAGGTGGTTCCTCGCACTGGGGCTGCGGTTTCACGTCGGTCTGTCCTCTGGCTTGGCGGGGGGTGGTGGAGGGCAGGGGTTGCCCTACGTGACGCGCTGGCCTCCTGCGTGGGTGAGGGCTCTCCCACCCGCTGTGGAGTGCACCTTGGCACCTGCCACAGGCTGCTGGCTGAAACACGACCGGTTGAAGGGAGACTGTTTCCCCCAGTGTGTGAAACTCACTGCCTTGAACCTAAAATCCCACACTTCCTGTTTTGACAGCTGCTTCAGCTCATTTAATGACCTCAACAAGCAAGGTAAGTACTCTCAAGTGGAACCCCGCTGGCTTTAATTGCCTGCGGGATTCCCACCAGCGGGGTCTGCGCGCGCAGCCCCACACGTCAGCGCGGCACCCGGAAGTGGCCGGGATCTCGGCGCGATCCGGTCACGTGACCGGATATCGGGATTTTCGGGGCCCCCCCGCTGGAAACCCGCAGGAAACCCGACGCTAAAATCGAGCCCAAGGTGTCAACTGATGGCAGCTTGGGGGAAGGGAAGGCTGCCAGTCCTACTTGTTGTAAGGATAAAGGATGTCCATTGCTGTCTGCTGGTTTGCAGACAAAGAACGAATTAGCACTGGCTGAATAACTCATCGGAATGTAGGAACAGGAGTAGGCCATTCAGCCCCTCGAGCCTATTCCACCATCAAATTGCACTTATCACAGTCTCAAAACGTCACAAATCGATATCTTGAGAAACGAGGCATTACTTTTGAACTGTTATGTAGTCATACAATACAGTGACAGCAAAAAAAAACATACAATACAATGACAAAGACTACGCTACCTTTCAGTAACAGTGCAACACTTGTACCATTAAACTTAGTTACATCTTATTAAGCATTACATGGTGTGCTGACAACGGTCCATTCCTGGGAAGAGTCTTTAGCATGTTGATGAGGTATTCCTTCACATCAGAAACAAAGATCTGACTAACTATGCCAATAAAAGTGGCTTTCATTAGAACCCAAAGTGTGAATGAGAGAAATGGAGAGAGAATCTGCTCAAATCTGGAGTTAAAATAATGGCCTGGAATTTCCTTGCAATTTTCAGTGTAACAGCGTAAGAGCCGTATTGCGACGGGATTTTCGGCGCAAAAGTCCAGAGAATGCAAGTTTCCTGCATTTATGCCAGTTCTGAATGGGAGTTAATTTACACCCCAAAATTTAAGTCTAGCCTAAATCGGTGTACCTGAGATTTCTGAGGTGTGAAAGTGATTTTTGTCACGATTTTTTTTTTTTGCATTTTTCTTACTTAGACCTGCATTATACTTAACCAAAGTGCTGTCAGACACAGAGCACTCGAAATCTTTCAGGCCCGCAGACCTCTACGCATTCAGAAGGACTAAATTGCTGGATTGGCCTTCCCGATGGACATACTGCCGTGCATACTAACGGAAGAGAAAGAGGAGCAGCAGAGACAAGAGGCTCAGAGTGTGGTACCATGGCAGAAGACAGCGTACGTCTTTTTATACTCGTGTTTTTACTCTATTGGTGGCGCTGCATTTGCGTCTTGGGCATAAATTCCCATCGGCAAGATCAGTGTAGAAACCGACATAAATTTTGGCATAATTTTGACATAAATGGGTTCAATTTAGTCATGCTAAACCTTTACAAATCACTGGTTAGGCCTCAGCTGGAGTATTGTGTACAATTCTGGTCACCACACTTTAAGAAAGATGTCAAGGCCTTGGAGAGGGTACAGAGGAGGTTTACCAGGATGATACCAGGGATGAGGGACTTCAGTTATGTGAAGAGATTGGAGAAGCTGGGATTGTTCTCCTTATAGCAGAGAAGGTTAAGGGGAGACCTAATAGAGGTATTCAAAATAATAAGGGATTCTGATAGAGCAAGTAGGAATAAACTGTTTCCTCTGGCAAGTGGGTCGGTAACCAGAGGTCACAGATTTAAAATAATTGACAAAAGAACTAGAGGGGAAATGAGGAGAAATTTTTTCACACGGAGGGTTGCTAAGATCTGGAATGCTCTACCTGAAAGGGTGTTGGAAGCAGATTCCATAGGAACTTTCAAAAGGCAATTGGACATGTACTTGAAGATGACTAATTTGCAGGGTTCTGGGGAAAAAGCTGGGGGGTGGGACTAAATTGGACAGCTCTTTCAAAGAGCTGGCACAGGTACAATGGGCCAAATGGCCTCCTTTTGCGCTGTAAGATTCTATGGGCGCTAAATTGGGCCGTGTAGCACCCGTTGTGACGCCATCTTGGTATAGGAGTTAGCGCAGGCGCAGATAACAAACGCTGGAATCATGTAAAGTAAGGAGAAAATGGCTTCAATCACTGTGCAACGCTGATTTAAAGTGATAGACACCATTTTGGGACTTAACCTCAACTCAACACACAGTCTTAACCCCGACCATCTGAACATGTCTTAGAGTGCCTGGAGGACCCCCCACCAGCGCTATTTGAAGGGACCATGCAGGATTTACAGGTTAGTGGCTGGATTATTGCATCGGGCTGCCGAGACATTTGTAACTGTTTTTGGAGGTCTCCTAGACTTCAATACTAGGACGCGGGGACATAGCCTAACATTTAGAGCCAGGACGTGCAGGAGTGAAGTTCGGAAATGCTTCTACACGCAAAGGGTGGGAGATGTTTGGAACGCTCTTCTACAGAAGGCAGTTGATGCTAGCTCACTTATGAATGTTAAATCTGAGATTGATAGATTTCTGTGAAATAAGGGTATTAAGGGATATGGGGCTAAGGAGGGTATATGGAGTTAGGTCACAGGTCCACCATGATCTCATTGAATGGTGGAACAGGCTCGAGGGGCTAAATGCCACTGCCACTTGCTGCCTCTTGATATGCGCCACCTTCTCCTGCAAGAAAGCGGGACGTGTGCCTGGGTGATGTGCCTGTCATGGTTGAATAGCTGCCGGTGTGTGTGGCCTGTGAGTTGTGGGCGGGCGGCTTGAAACAGTGGTAATGTGTAAGGGTGAGAGGAAGCATCTGGTTGGAAGAGTTGAGTACTGATGGAGTTTGTTGGTATGTGGGTGATGGGGGTGCAGTGCGTGGTGCAGTGGATGAGACGCCACTTGACAGTTGACCTCACTCACCTTGACCACTCATGTCAATGCATTGAACTTCTTCCTGCACTGCATCCATGTTCATGATGCTGTGCACCTGGCATTGACTTCGTCCCCCGCTGCCTCCCACCGTCTTTTGAGTATATGTCTGGAGGGCCTCTTGCCCCCACCCCCCCACCGCCGCCGCGGATATAGGATGTCCCTCTTTCTGTCCACCTCTTGCACCAAGGTCTCTAGTGCATCAACAGAGAACCTTGCTGCACGCACTCTCGCAGGCCTGGCACCAACTCAGATCGGCAGATTGGTGAGGTCTGATGTGCAGATTGGAGGATGTGGGATTTAGTAGTGTGCAACCTTTATTCGATATTTTACCATAACTCATCAGTGTGCAAAACATAGGGATGGGATCGGCATCAGTGTTTTACGTGTGCGATGTCTGATCTCTGTTCGAACTCCATGCAGACAGTAGATTGTTATTTTCAGTAAATAACAGGTACCAGCTACCTTTAAGAGATTTCTAAGAAACATCTTCCCTTTAAGAGATGGAGCTCCCTCTGGTGGTGGAAAGTGCAAATTGCATTGATTCCATGTGCAAGGCCTGGAAAGGAAGGCTGATTGCAGGTGAGTGCTCCCTGGGGACCAAACTTGCATCTTGCCTGCCCAGGGTCTGTCGGGTGCGGGGTGTTAGCGCATCGCGTTACCATCGCCTAGAACGGACCCTTAACCAATTTTTCCCCCTATGATTCTACGATTCAAAGAAATTCCTTGCTAGTGCATCTTTCAAACTCTAGTTTAAATGTTCTTGTTAGGTTGACAATGAACTGCATCAAGATGGCCCCTGCAAAGGTGACCATTTCGCCACATCCATTGTCATGGCACTGAAGGAGGGTCTATAGTTGACAGGCATCTCAGTGTCATTATAGACTTCATTCTCCCGCATATCAACCCCCCACCATCCCACAACGGAAATGACTATAAAACAGATTATAGCATTTAAAGGGAAATTTACCAATTCTATGCTTCCAATAGGGAACTACACTTGAAGGGAGCATGAGTTGGAGATAAGGCTACAACCCTGTAGTGCTAAAGCTCTGACCCACACTCCATTCAAACACAACTCCCAGTTGAGAGTGCAGGAGCAGAAAATTTACCCATTAGTGCCTTATTCATTACCATTTTGTCAACTGCAATTAAGTCATCAGTTCTCTTTTCCCAAATAGTAGTTTCGGAGTTAAGTAGTTTAATCTGTTAAGGCCTCCATGAAGAACCTGAGACTTTTTATACTTGACTCGTGTATTAGCTATAGCTTGCTTGCTATTTTGTTCCACATAGCAAATAAAAGTGTTGAGAATTCCATTTTCTGCATGGTAGTAAGTCAGTGTTAAGATTCTCAGGGGGGACATCTTCCTGTAAAATACAACAAATTCCAGGATGTACCTTGCTACTTGGATATTTACCTGCAGTTATAGAAGTTAAAGTTCACTCTTTCTCTCTGATGTAGCCTGCATTACATGGAATCTGGACTTACAGCATTAAAGAATGGCGAGGGACAGGGAAGCTTGTTGTAAAAGAACATTGCGAAAGGACATGTTTGGGATTTCACTACGGCCCACACCCATGTCCATTATCAGTGTCCTACTTTTAATTTGAATTTGAGAAAAATAATTCATTTGTAATGATATGGGAATAGGGATTAGAGTAGATAGCCAGTTGTCCCTCCAGCACTATGTAAATCTGGATAAAGCAGGTGTATTTTTATCCAGGACCTGATTCTGGCGTTAAGTGGGGCCCAGTTTTGTTTTAAAGGCTGCTTTCCCCACAACATTTAATCGGTGCGATCGATTGCCATTAGGAAAGCGGCAGGTTTAAAATTAAACTTTAAAAAAGATTCTTAAAAGTTCCTTGGCTGGCAGAGTGGCCCCATTTGCCCTGCGGTAAGGTGCCCCGCATAGATATCCCTCCCCCACCCCCACCTCCTCCTCCTCCCCCGCTGAGGGGGCGGGGAACTCCAGTCGTCTCAGAAATGGTGAGGGCGCCTGCCAAAGCTAGCCAAAAGACCCCAGCCCTGGGAGTTTGGAAGCGGACAGGGATGCATCTGTACGGCGGATGGAGGTTATTCTCCACCCCCAGGAGGCTGTCCCAGGAATTCCCAGGCTGATAGCTCCATTCATAGAGCTAGCACTGGCATGGCCAATGGATCAAGTAGCCTCCTGTGATCCAATTTCTATAATCCTACGAACTCAAGGAAATTATACACGAGGGTTAATTGGTGTTTAACCATTCCACAAGGCTGGGCTGAAGCAAAGCTCACAGTAAAAGAAATTAAGCAGTTTATATCCATAATTTTTAATGACACCATTACTGCTAATTTTTCCTTTGTATAATAAAACACAGGCACAGCAGGTATGAGGAAAGAGTAGCAGTCAGGATTTTCTTTCTTTCTCTCATTTCTTTTTTCCCTTCTTTCATCCTGCAGGTTTAATCCTGGGTTGCTGCTTGCATCGTTTAAGCCTCTTAGCAGACGCTACATGGAGCACAGTCCTCACGTTCTCTGAAGTCAGAGACAATGCTGCCATTTCCTCTGTCACTGTCCGACCCTTCCTGACTTCACCTACATCCTCAACCTGCTGACCAAGTGTGTAGCGCGTCACACCCAGATACGTGAGAGAGACCCTGCAAATGGGAATATATAGTCAGTGCTAAGAGATTAATTAAATATTTCATCACAATTGTGGGCACGTTCAAATGGAAAACAGCAAAAATAGGGAGACCAACCCTCCTTTGCATAGTTTATCAATAGAATCATACAATCATAGAAAAGTTACAGCGTGGAAGGAGGCCATTTGGCCCATTGAGTTTGTGCCGGCTCTATGCAACAGCAATCCAGCTAGTCCCACTCCCCCGCCCTATCCCGTGGCCCTGCAAATTATTTCCTTTCAAGTACTTATCCAATTCACTTTTGAAAGCCACCATTTACTCTGCCTCCACCACCCCCTCGGGCAGTGCATTCCAGATCCTAACCACTCGCTGTGTAAAAAAGTTTTTCCCCATGTCACCTTTGGTTCTTTTGCCAATCACCTTAAATCTGTGTCCTCTGGTTCTTGACCCTTCCACCAATGGGAACAGTTTCTCTCTATCTACTCTGCCTAGACCCTTCAGGATTTTGAATACCTCTATCAAATCTCCTCTCAACCTTCTCTGTTCTGAGGAGAACAACCCCAGCTTCTCCAGTCTATCGACGTAACTAAAGTCCCTCATCCCTGGAATCAATCCAGTAAATCTTTTCTGCACCCTCTCTAAGGCCTTCACATCTTTCCTAAAGTGCGGTGCCCAGAACTGGACACAATACTCCAGCTGTGGCTGAACCAGTGTTACATAAAGGTTCATCATGACTTCCATACTTTTATACTCTATGCCTCTATTTATAAAGCCCAGGATCCCGTATGCTTTTTTAACCGCTTTCTCAACCTGCTCTGTCACCTTCAACGATTTGTACACAGATACCCCCAGATCTCTCTGTTCCTGTGCCCCTTTTAGAATTGTGTCCTCTAGTTTATATTGCCTCTCCTCATTCTTCCTACCGAAATGTATCACTTTGCATTTTATTACATTAAATTTCATCTGCCATGTGTCCGCCCATTCCACCAGCCTGTCTATATCCTCTTGAAGTCTATCACTATCCTCCTCACTGTTTACTACACTTCTAAGTTTTGTGTCATCTGCAAATTTTGAAATTGTGCCCTGTACACCCAAGTCCACGTCATTAATATATATCAAAAAAAGCAGTGGTCCCAGCACCAACCCCTGGGGAACACCACTGTATACCTCCCTCCAGTCCGAAAAACAACCGTTCATCACTACTCTCTGTTTCCTGTTACTTAGCCAATTCTGTATCCATGCTTCTACTGCCCCTTTTATTCCATGGGCTTCAATCATGATGACAAGTCTATTATACGGCACTTTATCAAACGCCTTTTGAAAATCCATATACACCACATCAATTGCGTTGCCCTCAGCGACCCTCCCTGTTACCTCATCAAAAAACTCTATCAAGTTAGTTAAACACAATTTAACAAATCCGTGCTGGCTTTCCCTAATCAATCTGCACTCGTCCAAGTGACTGTTAATTCTGTCCTGGATTGTCGTTTCTAAAAGTTTCCCCACCATTGAGTTTAAACCGACTGGCCTATAGTTGCTGGGTTTATCCTTATACCCTTTTTTGAACAAGGGTGTAACATTTGCAATTCTCCAGTCCTCTGGCACCACCCCGCCCCGTATCTAAAGATGTTTGGAAGATTATGGCCAGTACCTCCATAATTTCAACCCTTACCCACCTCAGCAACCTAGGATGCAGCTCATCCGGACCGGGCGATTTATCTACTTTAAGTACAGCTAGCCTTTCTAGTACCTCCTCCTAATCAATTTTTAGCCCATCCAATATCTCAACTACATTTTCCTTTACTGAGACTCTGGCAACATCTTTTCCCTTGAGTAGATCTCCTTTATGGTCCCTAGTCGGTCCCACCCCTCTTCTTCCTATCTGTTTACCGTTTACATGTCTGTAGAAGACTTTTGGATTCCCTTTTATGTTGGCCATCAGTCTATTCTCATACTCTATCTTTGCCCCTCATATTTACTTTTTCACTTCCCCTCTGAACTTTCTATATTCAGTCTGGTTCTCATTAGTGTTATCAACCTGACATCTGTCATATGCCCCTTTTTTCCGTTTCATCTTACTCTCTCTCTCTTTTGTCATCCAGGGAGCTCTGGCTTTAGTTGCCCTACCTTTCCCCCTCGTGGGAATGTACCGAGACTGTACCCGAACCATCTCCTCCTTAAAGGCCGCCCCATTGTTCAATTACAGTTTTGCCTGCCAATCTTTGATTCCAATTTACCCGGGCCAGATCTGTTCTCATCCCACTGAAATTGGCCCTCCTCTAATTCAGTATTTTTACTTTAGAGTGGTCCATGTCCTTTTCCATAGATATTCTAAGCCTTATGATACTATGATCGCTGATCCCTAAATGCTCCCCACTGACACTTGCTCCACTTGGCCCGTCTCATTCCCTTGAACCAAGTCCAGCAATGCCTCCTTCCTCATTGGGCTGGAAACATACTACTCAAGAAAGTTCTCCTCAACACAAAAATTCCTCTCCTTCTTTGACCCTTATATTATTATTGTTATCCCAGTCTATATTAGGATAGTTGAAATCCCCCGTTATCACTATTCTATGGCTTTTGCATCGCTCTGTAATTTCCCTGCAAATTTGCTCCTCTATCTCCTTCCCACTAGTTGGTAGCCTATAGAATACACCCAGTAGTGTAATGGCACCTCTATTGTTTCTTAGCTCTAACCAAATAGATTCTGTCCTTGACCCCTCCAGGACATCCTCTCTCTCCAGCACTGCAATATTCTCCTTAATCAGTACGACCACCCCCTCTTTTCTTTCCTTCCCTATCTTTCCTGAACACCTTGTATCCAGGAATATTTAGTAACCAATCCTGCCCTTTTTTGAGCCAGGTCTCCGTTATCGCCACAACATCATATCCCCATGTGGCCTGCAGCTCACCAACCTTGTTTACCATGCTCCGTACGTTTGCACACATGAACTGTAAACCTATCTTGGATTTTCTTGTACTCTCTCTTATTCTGATCCCACCTAATACTGTACTATTTCTTATTCTAGTGCTATCTTTCTCTCCCGATCCTTTGTGCACCTTGTTTCCCCTTTCCAATGCTACATCCTGGTGCCCATCCCCCTGCCAAATTAGTTTAACCCCCTCCCCCCCACAGCACTAGCGAACCTCCCCACGAGGACAATGATCCCCGCTCCGTTGAGGTGCAACCCGTCCGGCCCCCCCAGAACTGGTCCCAATGCCCCAGAAATCTAAAGCCCTCCCTCCTGCACTATCTCTCCAGCCACACATTCATCTGCTCTATCCTCCGATTTCTATACTCACTTGCACGTGGCACTGGGAGTAATCCGGAGATCACTACCTTTGAGGTCCTGCTTATTAATCTCTTTCCTAACTCCTAACAATAAAAATGCAATTCTGCATAGCAGAGCCAAATACAGGTTCTGTTTTTGATTCTGTTCCAAATTTCTTTCGAGTATTTATTTTCTCTGTAAATTCTGTATATCATTAGTAAATGTTGACGCCATCTTGTAGTTCTACGCTCAGATCCATGTTCTCAGATTATGAGTACGGTGACACAGTTGTTGTTAAAAGTCTAAATCAACCTTTTACTATAGTTTAAATCACGCAGCACTTGCACAAAAAAAATTAAGATTAGTTTCAAAATCAAGCAATGGAAGATGAATTAGATAATAATTACATTATAAGTTCTATGACGAGAAAATTCACCAGAAATACAAATTGAATTGACAGGGATTTGTCGTCTGTCTTTTTCTCCCTAGACAGTTCAAGATAATGTCAAACAGAGACCAAAGTATCTTCAAACCCCAAAACTTTCAGGTAACTCACAGCCTCATGTCTGAAGTGATGTGTTGAACAATGAAGCAGTTCAAGGATTAGGTTGAGTTTGTAGCTATAGCATCTCCTCAGTAACAATATCTCATTTATCAGGGAAGCGTGATTTAAATACTGTGTAACAAGCAATATTTTTAAAGATGGACTTTTAATATTGTTTGGGTAAATAAATCCGTTACCTAACCTTTGTAGAGTTGAAATTTCTTCTTTTTTTGGTGGAATTTTTTTATTTCACTATTTTGCATTGCCTTCCATATTAGTGCATTGTGCTTACACGGCATTTGCAAGATTCTGCATTAACCCAATGGGATAAATTTGCTTCCTCAGTGTTCCCAATGCAGTTTCACACATCGGGAGCGCATGTGGGAAAATCGGTCCATTTGTTTAAATGGATGGAAAATCATGGGCAGTACAAGCCCCAATTTTCTGATCTAGATCCCGGCACACAAAGCTCTGCACCGGGAGCACTGAAGCCAAACTTTACCCCAGTGGATCTCTTGCTATATTTATACGTCCTGTTATAGTGGGTGTTACGTACATCCGTGTCAGGGTATTTAGTAAGCAATAGAATAACACACCCCTGAAATCATCTCAAATTAGTTTGGCTTGCACTGGCCACAGTACAACCTGGTCTAGTTCGGGTCCACCTTTTATAAAATGTGTTTAGTTTTGTTACGAGCTTGGCAGGACAAGAGGGCATCTTCCTGTTTTCAACTGAAAACAAACCAGTGGGACCGGCAACTAGTAAATGTTCCTCTGCGGCAGTGCGAATCAGCAATATGACTGGAGAGCTTCTCAAGAGTCAGCATGGAGTGTGCAACACGGCAGTGATGTGCAGTGATTGACGGTTCTGAAGAATGCTCCTGAAGGAAAAAGGAGGAAGATTGAGGGGTTGATGGCCTTTTCTCAGTGCTTGCTTTCTTATGTTCTTTAGCTGCCTGCAAATAAACAGCATAGTCATTCCACAATAGTAACATTCAAACAATAGCTCGAAGGCATCATTATCTATTGTTCCTCAAATCCATCTTGTTTCTTGTTTTGTGAAGATGATTCTAACTGTATACGAAGCTCGGCAATTGGTTGGAGTGAATATTGATCCAGTGGTGCAAGTAGAAATTGATGGGAAGAGGAAGCTGACATCTGCACAGAAATCGACAAACTGTCCAACCTTCAATAATATGTAGTAACGCTCTCTATCATGCAGATCTAATTCTGGTCCGACCTGATTTCCTCGCTACACACCTTCCAATGAAATACACCAGTTGCCAATATGGCAACCGTTGACTTCCAAGTACCCAATGTGCCCACCTCAAACAGCAGTTAGGCTCCTTAATATGCTAATCAGGGGCCTAATGTCAAATTCAGCAAGAACTGGGCGGAAGAAGTTCCCCTCAGTTTTTCCAATCTGCAGCGGGCTAACCAGAGGTCCTTAAAGAGGTCGCCGAAGAGCATGTAAATTTTTTGTTTTTTTACTTATCTTGACGTGGAGTCAGGAGGAGCAGGATACTCCAGGCTGCTACCAGCCTGTGCGCACGCCCCCTCACTACATCTCCTCCCTCCATCCCCAGGACTTACCCCTAGGGACTTCCAGGTCCTTGAATAATTAGCTGAATCAGGACATCCAATTGTCATTCTCAGCTCACCTGTATTGTGATGGTGAGGCCCAAGGCCCAAATCCCTACTCTCTGTCTCCTACCTCCTAACCAGTTCCCTATCCAAGCCAATAGGTTGCCTTTAATTCCAGACGCTCTCATTTTTGTTAAATCTCTTATGTGGAACCTTGTCTCAAATGTCATCTGGAAGTCCATATAAATATCATCCATAGACACTCCTTTATCTACCACATTAGTTACCGCCTCAAAAAATTTAACTAGGTCCGTTTGACATGACTTTCCCTTTACAAATCCATGCTGGCTCTCTCTGATCAGCTCACATTAGTCCAGATGCTCAGTCACTCTGTCCCTAATCCTTGTATCTCTGGTATTTTATCCTCATCCTCTACTGTAAAGACAGATACAAAGTAACTGTTTAGTAAGTCTGCCATCTCCTGATTTCCAATTACAATATCACCCGTGTCTATTTTTAAGAGGTCCACATTACTCTTGGCCACCCTCTTTCTCTTAATATATTTGTAAAAACCTTCAATGTTGTCCTTGATATCCCTTTTCGCTCATATTCCCTTTCTGCAGCTCTTACCACTTTCTTTGTATCCCTTTGCTGTTCTTTATCTCTCCCACCCTGTGGGATCTCTGCTGTTCTTTGCCTTCGTAGAAACCCTTTCTTTTAGTTTTATACTATCTCTCACTTCCCTTGTTGACCAAGGTTGTTTAATTACACAAGCAGAGCTCTTGTCCTTTAGGGGTATGTAAGTTTTGTATTTTACCAAATACTTTTTTGAACACCTCCCACTGTTCACCCCAAGTTTTATCCCTTAATAGTTCTGCCCAGTCTATTGTGGTCAATTCCTGCTTCATTACTCGAAAGTCAGCCTTGCCTAAATTTAAAACCTTGTTTGGTGACTCACCCTTCTCCGTCTCAAACCTAATATCGAATTCTAACATATTGTGATCACTGTTAGCTCGGCGTTCCCTTACTGTTAGATTATTGACTAATTCAAGCTCAATTCAGGCTCAGTGTTGTTCAAACAGCTCTGAGACTGACTCACAAAATCATACTGTTGACGGTGCAGTTCCCAGTTTGGCATTGTTCAAAAGATACCTTAACTAAATGTGAATTTGCTGTGCATTCTTTTCTTAACAATTAAGTTCTTTTATTAATCATTTCAAAAGGTCTTACATAAATTAGCAATTTTGATCTTATCTCCTAATAAGCAGTCCTTTTGTTGAAATACCTGGTTAGTTATTGTGTTCTGATTTTATTCAGCAATCCAAAACCAGTTCTCACTCTGAATTCACAAATATTATCACCATGGTAACAGCTTTTGTTACAATAATCTCTGACATGAATACCCCAAAGTACACGTAGAACAGATTACATTAAGATACTGCACTACATATCCGACCTTTGTAATTATTTCAACACTTCACAGAAATTAGATCTGGGGAATTGCTTCAAGTCCTGAAACTTATCATCACCCTCTTCGATCTGCAGCTATTCTAGAGCAGCAAGTTCGAGGTTGCTAATCCCACACATACGTTAATGTTTTGTGTGTGATTGTTAAAATAATTTGAATTTAGTGACAAGAATAAACAAGTGTAGTGACATTTCACAAGATATACTGACTGGAAAAAATTTTCATGAGTGTATTTACGACATTATTACGCATAGCAACCAGAGAGAGCCTACCTGCCTCCGCTCCCTCCCCCCCCCAGTGTAGGATGCTGGACTACAAGCAGTATAACATTGCTTATATTATGTGTTTCTTAAATAATCTTTCTTCCAGCATTCCATTTGCATATTGGTTTCCTTTTAACATGACGTAAATGTCTTTATTTAGGATTTTACTTATGAGTTTTTTGAAATCCCAGATCTAATGATGGATAAAATCCTCCAGATTTCAGTAAGTCCCTGGCACGGCGTCTTAATTAAAATCTAATATATTACTTTTTTAATTGTGCTTTTTTTCCCATCATGGATGATGCTGCTCTATCACATAGGTATTTAATGCCAACAAGATCCCTTTTAAGAAAACTCTGATAGGAATATTCACGATAGATGTGGCAACTATTTATAACCAGACAGGTTATATGGTCTAAGCTGCCATGAACGTCAGATGCTGAGAATAATAAGGTTTATTTCTAGCGTGGTGTCATTATAATTTTACATCATATGATGCATGCATGAATCATTTTAATGAGGCCCTAGTATCAATTCACGTGTGAACAGACTGATGCAGTGGCGGTGCGTGCCCTGCCCGCTGCAGGCACGTTTTTGGGCACGATTGAATTGTTCAGTCATTGTGTTATCGGAGGTTATGTTGTCCCCAAGGTACAGATGGAATCCCAACGTACTAGCCTCAAACCATGCTGAAAATGAATTTAAGTTACACCCTCATTCATGCTCAGATTCCACTATTCCAATGCCCTCCTGGCCGGCCTCCCATCTTCCACCTTCCATAAACTTGATCCGATCCAAAACTCTGCTGCTCGTGTCCTAACTTGCACCAAGTCCTGTTCTCCCTTCACCCCTGTGCTCACTGACCTACATTGGCTCCCAGTCCACCAACGCCTCGATTTTAAAGTTCTCATCCTTGTGTTCAAATCACTCCGTGGCCTCCCCCTTCCCTATCTCTGAAACCTCCTCCGGCCCTACAGCCCTCCAAGAACTCAGTGTTCCCCTCCCACTCTGGCCTCTTATGCATCCCCGACCCTCTTCCCCCACCCCCCCACCCCACCCACAATCGGTGGCCGTGTCTTCAGCCGTCTAGGCCCTAAGCTCTGGAATTCCCTCCCTGAAACTCTCCACCTCTCTCTCCTCCTGTAAGATGCTCCTTAAAGCCTACCTCTTAGGCCAAGCTTTCAGTCACCCCTCCTAATATCTCCTTCTTGTGTCAATTTTTTGTCTGATTACGCTTCTGAGAAGGGCCTTGGGATGTTTTTCTATGTTAAAGGTGCTATACAAATGCAATTTATTGTCGTAACAGAGAATCTGACTTCCTCTGCCGTCTCCATTTTACGCCCTCTTCACAGCTTGCCATAACATTTTGCGGGTATCACAATGAGTTGACTCTTCACCCTGATGCATGGACTGCACCTGACCAGTGACCCTATCTCCTCATGTGTCCTCCCTCACCAAAATCTCCAACTCGAGGTGATTGTTATAGAAGTTGGTGCTCCCTGTGATAGTCCGCCTGGTAAACTCTCCGCTTTCGATAATTGGTTTTCATTCCCTCCTGTCCTGAAAATTACCTGTGGCCCAAGCAAATTTTATCACCCAGACGCCGGTTAGGAGTAAATGCCTGAGCTGTGAATTTTCTCAGTTTGGAGTCACACATAGTTCGTGGGCAATGCAGCTTTAGGTGAATTGAAAATATCTCTAACCTTCCCCCACTCCATCTGCTGCCCCCTTTGCCCTGTTTTCCATGCCAATCCTGCACTCTCCACCCACTGAGTGCCTCCTCTCCACCTCCTTCCCCTCCCAGGGCTCTTCCTTATCCACCCCTCCTCTCCACCTCCTTCCCCTCCCAGGGCTCTTCCTTATCCACCCCTCCTCTCCACCTCCTTCCCCTCCCAGGTCTCTTCCTTTTTTCTGGCCTCCATCTACTTTCAGCTTCCCCCTTGAGATATTTTTCCATCTTCCCCCCGACCCCCTCCCATGCTGAGGTAGTTTCACGGTTTCTCCTGGCCCCCCCTCCCGTACCCATTCTCCTCCTTTTCCCTTATTCCCCATCATCTCGTTCTCCTCCTCCCCCCTCCCCAACCCCTTCCACTTACCCCTTTCCCCTCCTCCAATTATCTCCTGCCCTCTAATCTGGCTTCACCTCAAGCCTGGGACTTGGTCTCAACTCCCCGTGCACATCTCCGCGGAAAAATCGACTAGTTAAAAAATAATACATTTTCCGGAAGCTGGCTACGAGCAAAGTGAGGATATCAGGCCATCATCAGCCCTCAGAGTTGTTCTGTTTATTAATGTGTATGAAGTTCCTCTTGTGTACGATCCTGCAGTGTAACTACACACATCCCTTCCGTGATTTATGGTAGAAGCTGTAAGCTAGATAGATGAATGGCATAGGAAATGTTCACTGAAGATAAGATCTAGGGAGCTCATGCAGAGGAAGGAGCTGTAATGAGCAATATATTACGAGTTGTTTGTAACAGAAGTGGGTCCTCTGTTTCCTTTTATTCATTTCATCTCGTTGTGGAAGATGCAGCAATTCCAAACAGCTGGACGGCCGCACTGATGTCCCTCTGCCGCAAAATGTTAGGGAGTGGTACAGTTTTACATGGCTTTCTGAGAGTGCAGACTCTGAGGTTAATAATTCCGACACATTCACAGGCTCCTGGGTGAGAATTAGAGAGCAGATTGCGTGTTTGTCACCCGCAGTTCCAGGATGTTCAATTTGACACTAGCCAGGTTCCCCGTGAAGCGACTGCTGCAAACTCATCAGATTCATCACATACACGGATCATAAGCTCTGTTACGAGTCAACCAGCAAACTGTGGAGAAATTAAATGTACTAGCAGTGTGCTATGAAATGTGTGTTTACAGTGTGCGAGCAAACAATGTCACTGCCCCGTGGAGTAAGATAAATAATTAAGATCTGGGAGATATCACTTTGACAGATCACTTTAAAATTAGTTTAATTTTCTCTTCATGTGCTCAGTACTGAATATTTTATAATCTTTCCTTGGTATCAGTAATTATAAGTGGGGGAGAACTGTGGGCACTAGGAACAGGAGTAGGCCATTCAGCCCCTCGAGCCTGTTCCTCCATTCAGTGAGATCATGGCTGATCTGTATCCTAACTCCATTTACCCACCTTGGCTCCATATCCCTTAATATCCTTGGCTAGCAAAAATCTATCAATCTCAGATTTAAAATTATTAATTGAGCTAGCATCAACTGCTTTTTGTGGGAGAGAGTTCCACACTTCTACCACCCTTTGTGTGAAGAAGTGTTTCCTAACTTCTCTCCTGAATGGCCTGACTCTGATTTTAAGGTTATGTCCCCTTGTCCTAGACTCCCCCACCAATGGGAAAAGTTTCTCTCCATCTACCCTATCAATTCCTTTCAAAATTTAAAAAACCTCAATCAAATCACCTTTAACCATCTATATTCCAGAGAATTCAAGCCTAGTTTATATAATCTCTCCTCATAATCTAACCCTTGGAACCCTGGTAACATTCTGCTGAATCTGCCCTGCACTCCTTCCCAGGCCGATATATCCTTTCTAAGGTGCGGTGCCCAGAACTGTACACAGTACTCCAGATGTGGTCTAACCAGGACTTTGTATAGCTGCAGCACAACTTCCTCCCCTTTATATTCTAGCCCTCTAGGTATAAAGGTTAACATTCCATTAGCCTTTTTGATTATTTTTTGTACCTGACATTTTACATTTTAGTGATCTGTGTACATGGACCCCTAAATCTCTTTGGACCTCCGCTGTTCCTAGCTTCTCGCCATTTAAAAAATACTCGGATCTATCCTTTTTTGGTCCAAAATGGATGACCTCGCATTTACCTGCGTTGAAATCCATCTGCCACAGTTCTGCCCACTCACTTAATCTATCAATGTCTCTTTATAATTTTATGCTCCAGTCTACAATATTTACTATGTCACCAATCTTTGTTATTGGTAAACTTGGATATATGGCTCTCCATTGTGTTATCTACATCATTAATAAATAGTGAATAGTTGAGGTCCCAGCACAGATCCTTGTGGGACACCACTAGTCACTTCCTTCCAATTCAAGTACATGCCCATTATCCCTACACTCTGTCTTCTACCGCCTAACCAATCTCTTAACCAGGTCAATAATTTGCCTTCAGTTCCATGAGCTTTAATTTTAGCTAACAGTCTCTTATGTGGAACCTTATCGAATGCCTTCTGGAATCCATATAAACTACATCCGTAGACATTCCCCTGTCTACTACTTCAGTTACTACCTCTAAAGATTCTATTAGGTCCATGCCCTTTACCAATCCATGTTGGCTCTCTCTAATCAGCTCAAATTTTTCTAAGTGCTCAGTCACTCTTTCCTTAATTATAGATTCCCCACAACAGATGTTAGACTAACAGGTCTATAATTTCCTGGTTTCTCTCTCCTACCTTTCTTAAATAATGGAGTTACATTTGCAATTTTCCAATCTAAAGGGACAATTGCTGAACGATAGAACTTCATGTGACAAGTGCAGCGTGACTCCAGAGGGGTCCACTGCGAAATGGTTGACAAAGCACTGATTAACCCTTTCATTTACAGCTCCCAGTAAACCCAGTGTCTTTAACAAGTCTTCCTTTCCCCCCACAGGATGCATGTTTCATTACAAATGGGCCATTTTAACCGACCCCCAAGACAAAAAAGCAACAATTAGAGGTTATGTAAAGTGTGACACTGCTGTCTCACAGAAAGGAGACACAGTAGAAAGCTTCGGTAGTTCAGCTCATTCCAATTATATTGAGAGATACATTTTTTTATACTCTTTATCTAATTAGTAAAATTGAGTTTGATCAGGGCTTCAAAATTCATCAGAATTAACTGGAAATACTTGCTAACTGCAATTATTTAAAAAGTCCTAAGTTCAAATAACATGTTTTATATTCGTTAAAAGAAATCTACGTAAGATCTCCACTGCCTAGTTTTTAAGTAGAGGTTTGGGGATTAGCTATACCTTTTAGTAAGGGGTGAATTAAATGCAACCACTCAATGCATTTCAAATCTTTTGTTATTCACTAGTGTCAAGAATATTTAGTGATGATTTACCTGCATAATTTATATGAAAATTGAATTGTATTAATGCCCTTATTAATTTATGCTGAAAATTAGGCTATTGTCTAAGTCTGTACCCTGGACTGTCCCTCTTTACACCCAACTAACACTGTACAAGTAAATTAATTAATGGGCTTTATGTTCACCAATAGTAGATTGAACAGATGTAATTTAACCACTTTGTCGCGTGAGAGGCGGTCACAGAAAATAAAATAGAAAAGAGATAATGGTCTACCTAAATAGACATATAGTCAAAAGGCAGAGGGAGGCAGCGGGGGACGAAGTCAATGCCAGGTGCACAGCATCATGGACATGGATGCAGTGCAGGAAGAAGTTCAATGCTTTGACAAGAGTGGTCAAGGTGAGTGAGGTCAACTGTCAAGTTGTGTCTCCTACCAACTGCACCACGCACTGCACCCCCATCACCCACATACCAACAAACTCACTCCATCAGCACTCAACTCTTCCAATCAGATGCTTCCTCTCACCCTTACACATTACCACTGTTGCAAGCCGCCCACCCACAACTCACAGGACACACACACTTTATTTTTATTCGTTCATGGGATGTGGGCGTCGCTGGTGAGGCTGGCATTTATTGCCCATCCCTAATTGCCCTTGAGAAGGTGAACACTGTCACACATATTCAACTATGACAGGCACATCATCCAGACACACGTCCCGCTTTCTTGCAGGAGAAGTGGCGCATATCTGGAGGCAGCAAATGGCAGTGGCATTTAACCCCTCGAGCCTGTTCTGCCATTCAATGAGATCATGGTGGACCTGTGACCTAATTCCATATACCCACCTTAGCCCCATATCCCTTAATACCCTTGGTTCACAGAAATCTATCAATCTCAGATTTAGAATTCACAATTGAGCTAGTATCAACTGCCGTCTGCAGAAGAGAGTTCCAAACGTCTCCCACCCTTTGCGTGTAGAAGCATTTCCTAACTTCACTCCTGCACGTCCTGGCTCTAAATGTTAGGCTATGTCCCCGCGTCCTAGTATTCAAGTATGGGAGACCTCCAAAAGCAGGTACAAATGTCTAGGCAGCCAGAAGCAATAATCCAGCAACTAATCTGTAAATCCTGCATGGTCCCTTTAAATAGCGCTAGTGGGGGGGTCCTCCAGGCACTCTAAAACACGTTCAGATGGTCGGGATTAAGATTGTGCATTGAGTTGAGCGTTAAGTGCCAAAATGGTGTCTATCACTTTAAACCAGCGTTGCACACTGATTGAAGCCATTTTCTCCTTACTTTACATGCAGCCGGCGTTCGGTATTTGCGCCTGCGCTAACTCCTATACCAAGATGGCGTCCGGCGCACATCACGCTGGAAACGTGCATGCGCAGGCAAGATGCCATCTTGGCACCTCGAGAGGCCGCATTGCGCCGAAAGAACGGGCGCTGCACGGTCCAATTTAGCGCCCAATGTCTCTTGCGAAACATGATTGAGTTGATGTGCATGCATTTAGTGAGCCAGTCCTCGCAATCTCTGTGAGATTAGTGGGACTAACTGGATTGCTCTTGCAGAGAGCCGGCACGGGCTCGACAGGCCAAATGGCCTCCTTCTGTGCTGTATCCATTCTCTGATTCTATATACTGACGAGTCTCTTTGTTTTGCATGTTAATTTGACGAGATGATATAAATGTTACACAGGTTGTCAATTTTCCTGGAGGTGAAATTTTCTTGTTGTAAATACTTCTTCTGAAATTCAATTCACCACTAATTTACCTCATGACTGTCACAAAGAGTAATGGGAAATAGAGTAAGATTGCTTAATGAACTGGTAGGATGAGTTCAATGGACCAAATGACCTCTTCTCACTGTAAACTTTATGCAAATACTCTCATAGACGCCATGGGGGCAAATGTCTGTGGGGATTCTCCCACTTGTCTGCCATAGTTTCATCGGAAAACCCAGAAAAAACGGAGTCTACTTTTTCTTATTAACCATTATTGCAGCTGTGTTTAGTGACTTTCAATTTATTCTCCTTCCAGAAACCTTATGCTTCCCAGAGGAATTCCAGCAGAACGATTTTGGTCTTTTTGGAGCATTGAGATTTACAAGGCAGAGGGACTTCCCAAGATGAATTCTGGAATCATGGGCAAACTGATAGAAAATCAACAAAGTTTTAATTGATCCCAAAGTGCGTGTAATATTTGTTGATCAACAGGTAAAATAATTTGTCTGTGTAATACATACGTAATAATTAATGCAAGATGTTATTGACAGTGGGCTCAGGAAAATCTTGGTTATTTTTGTTGAGTCTGAGATAATTTGTCTGTGGCCTGAGGAAAGTTAGTTTAATGAATACCTTACGAATTTCACACATTTAATCCAATATGTTGTAGTGAGATAATTAACCTTGATAGGACGTATCTACAAGCTACAGTCACTGCTTATTTAATCTTGTTGGCAATGAAACCAGGAGTGAGTTTACACTCTGTGAATCGGGGATGGTCTTGACATGATGCAGAAAGCATTGGATAATGATCTACCAAACTGTGGGAAATCACAGATAATGTTTGCACAGAATGGATTAAAGAAAATCAGAATGATGGATTATTATAATTAACAGATCAGATAGAGCAAACAGGAGTATGGGATAGCTTTGGCTGTCAACAGTAGGATATACTTTCCAGTCCCAGAGCTCCCGCTCACATGTTGCACGGTGGCAGAACTAGCTGATCAGATGGAAAAGATGCTGAATTTCTCTCCCTGAGACGGTAAAATCAATCGATGCAAATAGATAGAAACTGGGAAGCCTGATGTAGGGGCTCAGAGGCACATAAGGAAGGGAAGCTCAAAGACAAATCAGGAGGGAGCAGGAACCTAAAGGCACATATAGCATGCAGGTGGGATGGCGAGAATAGTTAAGCCGCATGAGAGGCATTGAATGGCAAGCGGGAGGGGCTGGATGCACCAGAAGCATATAGAGATCAGTGGCAAATCAGGGACACAGGGAAGGTAGGATCAGAGGCGTTGAAAGATGGGAAGAGCAAAATAATAGTAAATTAGAGCCAGACCTTTCAGGAGTGAGATTAGAAAACATTTCTACACACAAAGGTTTGTCGAAGTTTGGAACTCTCTTCACAAACGGCAATTGGTACTAGCTCAATTGCTAAATTTAAACCTGAGATAGATAGCTTTTTGGCAACCAAAGGTATTAAGGGTTATGGGCCAAAGGCAGGTATATGGAGTTAGATCACAGATCAGCCATGATCTTATCAAATGGCGGAGCAGGCACGAGGGGCTGAATGGCCTACTCCTGTTCCTATGTTCCTATAATAGTAAGTCAATATGTCTGCAGGTAACTGCGGGATTCAATTAATTGGGAATTATTAATTTAGTCCTGTAAAAGTTGACTAACAAAGGGAATCCCGATATAATCCACTGTATATAATATACCCACATTAAAAATTTAATATTGCAGTATATTTGCATCGGTTAAGGGTGAAATATTAAAAGCTTAGGACAGCGACTACTAGCAGACCCATCTGAAGTCAGTATGCATCGATTTATGTGAAATATCCAAAGAAAACTCCTAAAATGTAAGCCTGAGCCAATTGGTGGAGTTAGGTGAGTTTTGCTTATTATTGATGTGGAGATGCCGGTGATGGACTGGGGTGGACAAATGTAAGGAATCTTACAACACCAGGTTATAGTCCAACAAATTTATTTTAAAATCACAAGCTTTCGGAGATTATCTCCTTCGTCAGATGAATGAATGAAAAGGTTCTCAAATCGCATATCTTATACTATGTTGGGACAGCATCACACCAATCAAAAGGTGTCGTTGTTATTCAAACAGGCCAGTCACGGAGAACAGCACGTCCCAGTACACTAGATATACATTGTGTCTATTACACAGGCAGGCAGAAAGAAACTCAAAATGGCAGAGAGAGAGAGAGAGAGAATTTTAAAAAACATATAATTTTTTTCCCCCAAGAAAAAAATTATATGTTTTTTAAAATTCTCTCTCTCTCTCTCTCTCTCTGCCATTTTGGGTTTCTTTCTGCCTGCCTGTGTAATAGACACAATGTATATCCAGTGTACTGGGACGTGCTGTTCTCCGTGACTGGCCTGTTTGAATAACAACGACACCTTTTGATTGGTGTGATGCTGTCCCAACATAGTATAAGATATGCGATTTGAGAACCTTTTCATTCATTCATCTGACGAAGGAGATAATCTCCGAAAGCTTGTGATTTTAAAATAAATTTGTTGGACTATAACCTGGTGTTGTAAGATTCCTTACATTTGCTTATTATTGTTATTGACACTCCTAAGTGCTGGGCAAAGATTCACCCTGCAGGAGGTTCATAATAGTGAAAAAGACAAGGTAAGTCAGGCAGTGGATTAAGTTGATGGTAAGCTTGGGTTCTAAGAGTCTGAATGTTGTAGGGGGAAGGAAAGACCGAGGATGGTAAGGAGTTCTACAGTTTTGGGCATCAGGTAACAATCTGTTGGAGAATAACACTGGGCAGTGGGTTTAGATTTCGACTTGACGAGGGGGTAGGGAGAAGGAAGAGCAAGTGGACCGTCATTTACAGAGTCGGAAGGAGAAAGAGAGGAAAGCACAGCAGTGCACTGACCGTGCTAAATAGAGAAAGGGTTGTGACAGATCGAGAGTGGTTGGAGGATAGAAGTGAAAAAGAGATTGCTTATATTCCTGTATTCTGATCAGGGCCATAAGAGGTGTTAGGAGAGCCTCCCCAGATATGGGAGCAGCATTCAAATCTTGCATGGGCTTGCACTTCGCAGAGAGTTAGAATTGTTAAGGGACAAGGGAATATTTGGCATAATATGAAACTTCTTAGAAACAGCTTTAGCAAAGGAGAGGGGGGTGTTCCACTTGAGGTCAGAGGAGGTAATGAAGGTGAGAATGTTGACAGGTGAAGAAAGACAAGCCATCAAATGTAAGAGATAGTGGGCGCTAAATCGGGCCAAGCAGCGCCCGTTGTTTCGACGTTACACGGCCTCTCCAACATCCAGCGTGCAACGCTGATTTAAAGTGATAGACACCATTTTGGGACTTACCGTTCAACTCAACGCACAGTCTCAACCCCGACCATCTGAACGTGTTTTCGAGTTAACCCCCACCAGCGCTATTTAAAAGGGACCATGCAGGATTTACAGGTTAGTGGCTGGATTATTGCTTCTGGCTGCTGAGATATTTGCACTTGTTTTTGGAGGTCTCCTAGACTTCAATACTAGGACGTGGGGACATAGCCTAACATTTAGAGCCAGGACGTGCAGGAGTGAAGTTAGGAAATGCTTCTACACGCAAAGGGTGGGAGATGTTTGGAACGCTCTTCTGCAGACGGCAGTTGATGCTAGCTCACTTGTGAATGTTAAATCTGAGATTTATAGATTTCTGTGAAACAAGGGTATTAAGGGATATGGAGGTAAGGCGGGTATATGGAGTTAGGTCACAGGTTCACCCTGATCTCATTGAATGGTGGAACAGGCTCGAAGGGCTAAATGCCACTCCATTTGCTGCCTCCTGATATGCGCCACCTTCTCCTGCAAGAAAGTGGGACGTGTGTCTGGGTGATGTGCCTGTCATAGTTGAATAGCTGCCAGTGTGTGGCCTGTGAGTTGTGGGAATGTGGCTTGCAATGGTGGTAATGCGTGAGGGTGAGAGGAAGCATCTGATTGGAAGAGTTGAGTACTGATGGAAAGAGTTTGTTGGTACGTGGGTGATGGGGGTGCAGTGCGTGGTGCAGTTGGTAGGAGACACCACTTGACAGTTGACCTCACTCACCTTGACCACTCATGTCAAAGCATTGAACTTCTTCCTGCACTACATCCATGTTCATGATGCTGTGCACCTGGCATTGACTTCGTCCCCCGCTGCCTCCCACCGTCTTTTGGCTCCCCTGTGGATATAGGATGCCCCTCCTTCTGTCCACCTCTTGCTCCAAGGTCTCTCGTGCATCATCAGAGAACCTTGGTGCATGCACTCTCGCAGGCCTGGCACAAACTCAGATCAGCAGATTGGTGAGGTCTGGCATGCAGATTGGAGGATGTGGGATTTAGTAGTGTGCAACCTTTATTCAATGATTTAACATAACTCATCAGTTTGTAAACATAGAGACAGGAGCTGCATCTGTGTTTTGCATGTGCGATGACAGCAAATAACAGGTACCAGTTACCTTTAAGAGATTGGAGCTCCCCCTGCTGGTGGAAAGTGCGAATTGCATTGATTGCTCGTTCGACGCTGATTCGGAAAGCTGCTTGACAGTAACTCCACAGGCCTGATGAAAGTCTCGTCCTGCCTGCGCAGGGGCCATTGGGCGTGGTGTAATAGTGGATTGCACTACCCCAGCCCAATAATAGGACCGAGACAATTTTTTTCCCCCAGTAACTGTGAGGCTTGAGAGAGACATGTGTCTTTGAAGAATTGGTAGAAATAAGAATGTCGATTTTCCTGATCATTGACTCATTGAACATCACGGGAGGAAGGGGCAGAAAAAAAGTAGCAGAGACCCAGTGAACCTGGTCTCCACCCGTACGTTCCCCATGGACCGGAGAGTTTGCAAGGGTCCCAGGGCAAGTCAAAGAGTGCAAGGTGGGTGGTTTTGATTCAATTTACACACCCTCCCCTCCCATCTGGATGTTACTTGTAGTGAGGACCATCTCCATTAGCAAGCAGCAGGTTTCCAGCCTCTTGATGCCCAATACACAGCTGCTGGCCTGAGAGGCCCAGGAAAAGGAAATCAAAGCAGCAAAACATCTAAATGACCACTTCAGAAAGCCTCACTATTTGATGGTTGGGCTGATTTTTTACAAACGATTAAATCAACGTACAGCTAGAAAAAACACAACCTTCAGCTGAGACAAGACACTTTCTTTCTTCAGGAAAAGACAACTGTTGCCAGAAATATGGAGAATCCTGTCTGGAATGAGAAAATCACTTTTATGCAGCTTTTTCCACCTTTATGTAGGCGCAGCAAAATCCAGGATGATGCAAACACTGGGGACATAGACCCAGCTACAAACTTCATCAATTTAAATCAGATCTCCGATGATGGCCCTGAAGATAACAATTGATTTGTTTAAATTGTCATAACGGTATCTAGAATTTATTATTTTCAATTTCTCTATATATTTAGCAGAAGTAGTGTGTCAAATGATTAACGATAACACCAGTAAACAATACAAACAGTACAACCTTGGCTTGTCCAATAAGCCCTGCCGTGCTTAATTACCACGGCCCAATAAGAGAAACCCTCCCGTGAAATAAACTAACACAGGACCCCCCCTCCCCAGCACTAAAACCCTCTGAGGTTTGGTTGGGACTTACAATCACCCCCTCACACAGCTCAGTGGTCTTGTGGATGCTCAGCCCGATTGCCCGTTGTTGCTTGCAGTTTCTCCCTGCACGTCTCGCTCCTGGTTCTGTACCGCAGTATCCAAGTTCCTGTTCGAGTCGAGGTCCGTTGATGAGGGATGAAGAGCAGCGCTCAGCTTCTGGCGGTGTTCTGCTAAATCGAGCCGAGCCCCACTCGGGAGACTCGCTGTAGATTGATGCTGAGGAGAAGAGAGAAAAGAAGCAGAGAGCAGAGCCCAGCAGATCACATACTGATCGATGTATTGATCAGGTGATCTGTCTGGACCCCCCCCGCTGCCCGGGACCTGGAGTGACTCATAACCTTTGAAATCTTTGTGAAAAATGCTATTTTGTTTTCCCACTCCCAGGCCTTGCACCTGGAGAGACAATGGGTGCTGATTACTGGGTGTCTGTCATTTCCCGCTGGCTTCTCCCCTGGGAGACAATGGCCTGGCCATCTCCTGCCTTCCACCCGGAGACTGAGTGTCTCTGAGTTCCCTCTCGGGATATTGTTCCCAGTGATCATGTTAAATGGTGATGACGTCAA
Organism: Heptranchias perlo; assembly: GCF_035084215.1. NCBI lineage: Eukaryota > Metazoa > Chordata > Chondrichthyes > Hexanchiformes > Hexanchidae > Heptranchias > Heptranchias perlo. The sequence continues at coordinate 135,322,088 of NC_090327.1, read as the reverse complement.
TCGGCCTGGGCTCCCTCCCACCCAGCCTGTCAGTGTGAAATGTCCGTTTGGATATGAATGCACCTTAGTCAGGTTCGCCTGGCTCGAAACTCCTGCCAGTCAATCCTATTCCCTAAGCCGCTCCCACAAGCTTGCCAAACAGTACAGTTCTTTCTTGGGGGTATTGGATTTAAAATGTGATTCATAAAAATGGCCAGAACGCTGGTGCTACAAATTACAGCGTTAAAGTGGGGTAATTTTCAGTCATACTTGGGTATAAGCTGGTGGGGCGGATTGCCCACATGTTATAGATTTTCAGTTCCATTGAAATCTCCTCTGTCAGTTTACCACTTCAAACGGTGAGGATGAACCCACATTGTGTTCAGAGTGTAATCATTGTCACAGTATATCAGAGAGATTTCAATGTATTGGGGTAAAATATGTATATTTTATAAATTTGTCTTTTCAGTGTTAATGATATAACAGTTAAAATATTTTACTCAATCATGTGACTTCAAAACAAACATTCATGGTGTACCCCTTCTGTTCTGGTGCATTATAAGATGTTTTTAATGTCAGTTAACTTGAATCTGCTAAATTGCAGCACTGTTAACAGCAGCCTCAGATGAATTTCTGCACAGTTGAGTGACATTATGATAATACAATGGCAAATACTGCGTATTATCAGTCATAGAGGCCTAGCACACACCTGGTGCACTCTATATTCCCACATATGCCTAAACTCCAACCTCGTGCACAAACTATGCTCTAGGCTCATGAAGGTCCCAAAAGTATGCAAATGTGGGGGCTCTCCATAAAGCAACTGGAGCTTCTCAGTACTTCTTCAGGAGGACATCAACCATTTGCAAAGGGTGTGAGGGGGACTCCCATCTCAGAAGATTTTAATTTGGTTCTCTCCTTGCTTGCCATTTTTTTTTTGTCACCCAGTAGCCAAATACCTGCAAGGGGACATAAGCATCACCATATTCGGAGCATGAAAATGTGGTGGCACCTCACCTCACCTCACCTCACCTCACCGGCAGTCAGCGGCCCTTCACCGGCTGCTGGTGCACAATATTCGAGTCCCCAAATATCTGTAGCACTCCTAGCACATCATGTGCTATGTTGGTGCAACATCACTTTTTGTCGTTTGCCAATGGTAAATGTGCAGCAGAATGGTATCAACTTGGCAAAACTCAGGAGTTTGGCATAAGTCAACCTGCAAAAATGCGACCTTACACTGCGAGTGCAGCATATCACGCTGCAGCTGGGACACTTTTTAAACTTTGAGTTTTAAAAAACACTCACACAGCCCACTCAATCGATACTGATGATAGTAAAGAGATGACTATTCTTTCCCTCTTTTCTATTATTAGAAATTTCACTGGATCAGTGGATCAGTGAGCAGGATTCTGTGCATGTGTTTAAATATACATTGCATGAAGCCCCACTCTCCTGCTGCTACGGGCTCGCATCACCGTCTAAATGATGCACTGCTCGGTGTAATATAACTGAGCCATTGCATATCCAGGTAATGAAACAGAACTGCGCTTTGTGCTGATGACGGTGTTGGGCAGTTCCCCTTAAGTTCAGGATAAGGACAGACAGGAAGAGAATCTGGAGCAAGAAAAGGCCATTCGGCCATTTCAATCCACCCCCCTGCAACCTGCACTGCCGTTGGTCCTGCCCAACTTATTACTTCTCCTGAAGGAGGGGAATAACCGCAGGCAAAATGTCCAGGAAGATGAAATTCTGTACAATTTCTTCCCGATTCAGAAGTTATTTGAGTGAAAACTCTAGGATGGTGTTAACATAATGTGGCTCACTTGGTATTGCCTGTTTGACGTTGTCACTGGGGTAGAAGGTGGGACAATGCTCCATTGGCTGCTCTATCCCACCTCCCTGGTGAGAAAGGCACAAGCAATAAAACAAGTCTCCTTATTTGTGGGTTACTATTTGAATGCGATACCGACTGACTTTGCATTTTATCTGTGAAAGGTCAATGGAGCATGATAATTATTTTACCATAAAAATGTTAACCTATGACGTGAAATAAAACAGGAAGCAAGAGAATTCTGTCAGCACAAGGATTCCAAAGTCAGTCGGATCACGAGCTATTAGCAAAGGGAAAATATTTGGTTTTACTATATTTTCTGCTTCCGGGAGCTATTTCCAATGCACTGAAAAATTTTAAATATACTACTTATAAGAGAAAAATATAGAAAGGATGTACCATGGGAACAACGATTTATGAGAAAGTAACCAATTATTTCACCCATTGTGAGAGTTGTCGAATTTCCCCAAGCAAACAAATGAAGTCCTTTATTGTTAAATGTATTCAAAAGAATATTTCTTTCCTCTGACATACAGTGGAATTTGTTTCCAGCAGCTAGCTTGTTTGAGATGGAGTCGCAGACTTTAGTTAGGTGCACTGACTCGTGGTGATGTGCTGATGTGGTACAGTGGGCAGTGGGAAAGGCAGGTTCAATGCCTTACATTGCTGTGATGTGGAGATGCCGGTGATGGACTGGGGTTGACAATTGTAAACAATTTTACAACACCAAGTTATAGTCCAGCAATTTTATTTTAAATTCGCAAGCTTTCGGAGGCTTCCTCCTTCCTCAGGTGAACGTTGTTGGAAATGAAATCCTCGAAATGAAATCGCATTTATAAATCACAGAACAATGCTTGGTGATTACAGACAGTTTTTTCAACTGCCCGTTGCCAAGGCAATCAGTGTGCAGACGGACAGGTGTTACCTGCAAGGTCTCCGAATATACAATATATATCTTGGGTTCATGTCACGCTACACGTTACCCCACCAGCGAACAAATGTTATCTGTTTTTAATATAACGGGTCAGTTGCTGTCTTTTCTATGTTTCTACCTCTCTATCTCTTTTTTTTTGTTTTGTTTTTTTTTGGTGATTTGAATATTTTAAAGGTTATTTCAAGAGATTTGCACGGGCTGGATTTTCCCGCTATGTCTCTCTGGGAAAGTGGAGCGAATATGGGGACGAAAATGGATGTTGCACCCGTTTCTCAGGTGCAAAACAGGGGGCAGGAAGGAACGATTTCCCACAACCAAAGGGTGCCGGAGATACATGCGACATTTTGGCTCATGCAATATTCAGACGACCCCGGCGGCTGTCTTAAACAGACGTTCGGCCCCTTGCATTTGCTAATGAGGGGCTTAACGACTGTTTAAAACCCCTCCCGGAAATTCGTCTGCACTGAACGGAACACGGGCCAGGCATGGTCCGCCCAGGGGTTCTGGGTTTTTTCAGAGGCCGCCAACAAACAGGTAAGTTTTAACTTTTCGACACACCTTGATGCAAGGTGCCAGGAAGAGCAAGAGTGCTCCTCCCGTTCCACAGCACAACACTACAGCGGGCAACTGCCAGCCCACGCTCCCCGGACCCACCTGATGACTGCTGCCAGAAACGTGCTGATGAGCCTGGAGACCCAATTTCGGATGAGCCCCGGGCCTCTGGCTTCTAGCACGGCTCCGGCTCCAAGCGCATCGCCTATTCCCGGCCTGAAAACGGGCCTAAACCAATTTCCAGTCCTATTTAAAATCAAGGCAGCGGTCACTGAATAAGGAGGTTAAAAAATATTCAAATGACAAACTGAAATATTTTAAATGATAGAAGAAGCAAAGAGTAGTTAGAACTGTGCAATAAAAGGAGAAATGCAGTTAATCCAAATGAGTATTAGAAGGGCTCAATGCCAGCGGAAAGACAGATTGTAGGTAACGTCAAGATGAATCCAAAGGTTTTGTTTTAGAACATAAAATGATAAAAGGCTGGGTAGCACATCAAGCCTTGCTTCTTCCTCAGATCATGTAGAAATGATTAATCATGGACTTTACCTACTTTTTTTAATCTCCTGAGGGAAAGTTCGACATAATTTCCCCCTTAAATCAGCCCAGGAAACACCAAGTATTTATTATCTCCATTTGTACTTATCTTTAATATAATTTCCAATCAGGTATTCGTTTCATTCTTTCATAACGAAATGAATTGGCACAGCATTCACTGCTTCTGCTGTGAGGCTGCTCCTTATTTCCACTACATTCACATTAAATAAACTGCTACATTATCTATTCCTCTCAGCTTTTTATCAACGTAGATTATGTCCTCTTTAAATCTTCATTTCTCCAATAAAAATAAGTTTAGCTGTGTGAGTGTCTGTACATAACCAGATGGGCCAGCGATGGATCTATGTCCAAGGTGTAGTTGAATCTGAAGTATATGTTAATGTACTGTGGTGTCCTGGCATTGGAAGATTTTTGTTTCTATCCTATTCCCATGCGATTGGTAGAGCTTTGTACCTCAACCATTTTATCAGAAGTGCCTTTGACTTGAAACTTAGGGAATATTCAGTGCAGGTGTCAGTCTTGACTCAGTGGCAGCACTCTTGCTTTTGAGCCAGAAAGATGTGGATTCAAGCCCCACTCCAAAGGCTTAAGCACACGACCTAGGCTGACACTTCAGTGCAGTGCTGAGGGTGTGCTGCACTGCCTGAGGTGCCGTCTTTCAGAGGAGACATTAAATCAATTGTAAACAATTTTACAACACCAAGTTATAGTCCAGCAATTTTATTTTAAATTCACAAGCTTTCGGAGGCTTCCTCCTTCCTCAGGTGAACGATGCGGAAAAAAATCAAGTGTCTGTAAAAGATCCCATGGCTCTATTTGAAGAAGAAGAGGAGAGTTCTCCTGGCCAACATTTATCCCTTAACCAACATCACCAAAACAGATTATTTAGTTACTGATCTCATTGCTGTTTGTGGGAACTTGTCCTGTGCAAATTGGCTGCTACATTAGCTTAATGCAACATTTTAATTTATATAAAAAATGCCCATAATAAGCTTATATCATATTATGTGATACAGTCAAACATTTTAATCTTTTATTTTCAGCTCTTTGTATTGTATCCCGTATCAAGATGGAAAACCACTGCTGGTGGCTGCACATCTCAAGTAATTACAAAGATCACCGATGTATTGGTTAGTGGGTATTTCAAGTTTGCTCTGTCAATAATGTTTAAAATTTGTAATTTTCTTCCTGAGAGTTTTTTTTTGGAGGTGAGTCGAGGGATGGGGGGCAGTGGAAGTGAATGTTAAACTAAAATGCAAATGTGTGTTTGTTTTATATTAGCAAACTATTCTAGTGCTTTATTTTGCCTTGTTTTTAATAATTTATTGGTGAACTTTTGTGCTTATCAAGTAAAGGATGTTAGTCAAAAGCAAAATACTGCAGATGCTGGAAATCTGAAATAAAAAGCTACTCCTGATCAACCTTTTGTTTCTTTGCTTGTCCCATCCCCACCCTCCGTCCCTTTTGTCATTTAATCACTCCTGCCCTCCACCCTATCACAGACCTTCCCTTTTGTTCTTTCCTCCCCTCCCTTCCCTTTCTCTGGCTCTGTACTTGCTTAAAAACTTTAACCCTTTTAACACCTTCCAGTTCTGACGAAAGGTCTTCGACCTGAAACATTAACTCTGTTTCTTTCTCCACAGATGCTGCCTGACTTTCTGAGTTTCTCCAGCATTCCCTGTTTCTATATGAGGGATGTTAGTACTGAGATTGGAGCATTTTCCTATTTTGGACACTCCCTTGTCAGATATATCGCACCCATCTACTGAGTAAAGATCCCACTAATCTGCCTTACAACGATGTGCCTTAACCCCAGCCTCAGGAACGCATCCCCTAATGCACCAATGTAACATTTAGCACTTTCCTTGCCAGCCACTCAAGAAGCTCAACACCATCCAGGACAAAGCAGCCCGCTTGATTGGCACCCCATCCACCACCCTAAACATTCACTCCCCTCACCACCGGCGCACTGTGGCTGCAGTGTGTACCATCCACAGGATGCACTGCAGCAACTCACCAAGGCTTCTTCGACAGCACCTCCCAAACCCACGACCTCTACCACCTAGAAGGACAAGGGCAGCAGGCACATGGGAACAACACCACCTGCACGTTCCCCTCCAAGTCACACACCATCCTGACTTGGAAATATATCGCCGTTCCTTCATCGTCGCTGGGTCAAAATCCTGGAACTCCCTTCCGAACAGCACTGTGGGAGAACCTTCACCACACGGACTGCAGTGGCTCACCACCACCTTCTCAAGGGCAATTAGGGATGGGCAATAAATGCCGGCCTCGCCAGTGACGCCCACATCCCATGAATGAACAAAAAAAAATCCATATAGCCTCTCTGAGCCAGATTTGCCAAATATAGGAAGAAATTACTCGGTGCTATTTTTAATTGCATTGTTAACACATTCAGGTAAAATTCTTGTATGCGCTACTTTAACGAAGCCGTCAAAATAAAAGCAGGTTAAGGACTTCATCAAAATAGTGCCAATAGGAATTTTATCTAAGCACATTAACCACATGCAAGACTAAAGATGTACTGATAAATTTACACAAAACATTGGTTAGGCCACAGTTAAGTGTACTGTGTGCAGTTTTGGATGTTCTATTATAGAAAGGATATTAAAGCCATAGTGAGCATACAGCGTGGATTCATTAGCAAGGTGCCAGGGATGGGATACTGTAGTTATGAGGAGAGTTTTGAGATACTGGGACTATTTCCACCAGAGCACAGAAGATTAAGAAGAGACTTAATAGAGTTTTAAAAAAATCATGGCTGCTCCCTCTCCGCCAGTGCTACGTCACCTGAAGTGTATCACAAGCCTGTTTACTCGTATTAACAGGATATCCACCGCTTTCCAAAGAAGTAATGCGGGCAGAATGGGAGCAGCTCCGAGGGATTTAGCGGCTTACGAAGTGTTTTGATGGAGTGAAAGATGATTTCCTGCTGTTTGGGAGTCAGTGATGAGGGGGCACTCATTTCAATTGTCACTCAGAGCGAGGAGAGAGGTTGGGAGAAATTTTCTTTGCCCAGAGACACGGTGGAGTACGAAACCCTTTACCACAGAGAATGGTTGAGGCAGAGGCCGTTGCAAGTTTTAATGGAAAAGTGGACTATATTTGAAGCAGAGGAAGAGACAGGGCTATGGGGATGAGAGCAGGACAGTGAGATGAGTGTTAGTTCGCTCGAGCAAAGGGTGGCACAGACATGATGGGCTGAATGACCTCGTTCTTCACTGCAAGCTTCTACGCTTCTGTGGTTTTAAGTCATTCAACATGGCGATCAGAATAACCGTCCTCCAATGAGCAGTTTTGTGATGCGGCCCCACACTCACTGCAAAATGAGTTGAGACCTCCCAGTCTCATTCTACATTGAATCTTTACAGCGAGCGGAGAGATAAGGCTGTCATTTCACATCTGAGGTGAAAGAACAGTGTGCTGTCCACTGTACACCCCCTCCCCCTCCTGCCTCTATGGGGTAAATACATACTGAACTGCACCCAGTGACAATTAGGATGCAGATCTGTTTACTGTAATTGGGCCTCCAATTCTTCTGTGTTCAGCAGGAGTCTCACATCCGTCTGAGGAACACAGTCTTCTCCCTTTGGAGAATCCTGTGTTGAAACTGCATTTTCCGCTTGCATGCGCTCACCAGAAAAACTTCCAAGAGGCAGAGGTTGTGGCACCTGGCTATAGAGGCAGTGAGGTGAGGTACCTGGCTATAGAGGCAGTGAGGTGAGGTAACCTGACTATAGAGGCAGTGAGGTGAGGCACCTGGCTATAGAGGCAGTGAGGTGAGGTAACCTGACTATAGAGGCAGTGAGGTGAGGTACCTGACTATAGAGGCAGTGAGGTGAGGCACCTGGCTATAGAGGCAGTGAGGTGAGGCACCTGGCTATAGAGGCAATGAGGTGAGGCACCTGGCTATAGAGGCAGTGAGGTGAGGTACCTGGCTATAGAGGCAGTGAGGTGAGGTACCTGACTATAGAGGCAGTGAGGTGAGGTACCTGGCTATAGAGGCAGTGAGGTGAGGTACCTGACTATAGAGGCAGTGAGGTGAGGTAACCTGGCTATAGAGGCAGTGAGGTGAGGTACCTGACTATAGAGGCAGTGAGGTGAGGTACCTGGCTATAGAGGCAGTGAGGTGAGGTACCTGGCTATAGAGGCAGTGAGATGAGGTACCTGGCTATAGAGGCAGTGAGGTGAGGTACCTGGCTATAGAGGCAGTGAGGTGAGGTACCTGACTATAGAGGCAGTGAGGTGAGGTACCTGACTATAGAGGCAGTGAGGTGAGGTACCTGGCTATAGAGGCAGTGAGGTGAGGTACCTGGCTATAGAGGCAGTGAGGTGAGGTACCTGACTATAGAGGCAGTGAGGTGAGGCACCTGGCTATAGAGGCAATGAGGTGAGGCACCTGGCTATAGAGGCAGTGAGGTGAGGTAACCTGACTATAGAGGCAATGAGGTGAGGTAACCTGACTATAGAGGCAGTGAGGTGAGGTACCTGGCTATAGAGGCAGTGAGGTGAGGTACCTGGCTATAGAGGCAGTGAGGTGAGGTACCTGGCTATAGAGGCAGTGAGGTGAGGTACCTGGCTATAGAGGCAGTGAGGTGAGGCACCTGACTATAGAGGCAGTGAGGTGAGGTAACCTGACTCGTGGTGATGTGCTGATGTGGTACAGTGGGCAGTGGGAAAGGCAGGTTCAATGCCTTACATTGCTGTGATGTGGAGATGCCGGTGATGGACTGGGGTTGACAATTGTAAACAATTTTACAACACCAAGTTATAGTCCAGCAATTTTATTTTAAATTCACAAGCTTTCGGAGGCTTCCTCCTTCCTCAGGTGAACGTTGTTGGAAATGAAATCCTCGAAATGAAATCGCATTTATAAATCACAGAACAATGCTTGGTGATTACAGACAGTATTTTCAACTGCCCGTTGCCAAGGCAATCAGTGTGCAGACAGACAGGTGTTACCTGCAAGGTCTCCGAATATACAATATATATCTTGGGTTCATGTCACGCTACACGTTACCCCACCAGCGAACAAATGTTATCTGTTTTTAATATAACGGGTCAGTTGCTGTCTTTTCTATGTTTCTACCTCTCTATCTCTTTTTTTTTGTTTTTTTTTTCTTTTGGTGATTTGAATATTTTAAAGGTTATTTCAAGAGATTTGCACGGGCTGGATTTTCCCGCTATGTCTCTCTGGGAAAGTGGAGCGAATATGGGGACGAAAATGGATGTTGCACCCGTTTCTCAGGTGCAAAACAGGGGGCAGGAAGGAACGATTTCCCACAACCAAAGGGTGCCGGAGATACATGCGACATTTTGGCTCATGCAATATTCAGACGACCCCGGCGGCTGTCTTAAACAGACGTTCGGCCCCTTGCATTTGCTAATGAGGGGCTTAACGACTGTTTAAAACCCCTCCCGGAAATTCGTCTGCACTGAACGGAACACGGGCCAGGCATGGTCCGCCCAGGGGTACTGGGTTTTTTCAGAGGCCGCCAACAAACAGGTAAGTTTTAACTTTTCGACACACCTTGATGCAAGGTGCCAGGAAGAGCAAGAGTGCTCCTCCCGTTCCACAGCACAACACTACAGCGGGCGACTGCCGGCCCACGCTCCCCGGACCCACCTGATGACTGCTGCCAGAAACGTGCTGATGAGCCTGGAGACCCAATTTCGGATGAGCCCCGGGCCTCTGGCTTCTAGCACGGCTCCGGCTCCAAGCGCATCGCCTATTCCCGGCCTGAAAACGGGCCTAAACCAATTTCCAGTCCTATTTAAAATCAAGGCAGCGGTCACTGAATAAGGAGGTTAAAAAATATTCAAATGACAAACTGAAATATTTTAAATGATAGAAGAAGCAAAGAGTAGTTAGAACTGTGCAATAAAAGGAGAAATGCAGTTAATCCAAATGAGTATTAGAAGGGCTCAATGCCAGCGGAAAGACAGATTGTAGGTAACGTCAAGATGAATCCAAAGGTTTTGTTTTAGAACATAAAATGATAAAAGGCTGGGTAGCACATCAAGCCTTGCTTCTTCCTCAGATCATGTAGAAATGATTAATCATGGACTTTACCTACTTTTTTTAATCTCCTGAGGGAAAGTTCGACATAATTTCCCCCTTAAATCAGCCCAGGAAACACCAAGTATTTATTATCTCCATTTGTACTTATCTTTAATATAATTTCCAATCAGGTATTCGTTTCATTCTTTCATAAAGAAATGAATTGGCACAGCATTCACTGCTTCTGCTGTGAGGCTGCTCCTTATTTCCACTACATTCACATTAAATAAACTGCTACATTATCTATTCCTCTCAGCTTTTTATCAACGTAGATTATGTCCTCTTTAAATCTTCATTTCTCCAATAAAAATAAGTTTAGCTGTGTGAGTCTCTGTACATAACCAGATGGGCCAGCGATGGATCTATGTCCAAGGTGTAGTTGAATCTGAAGTATATGTTAATGTACTGTGGTGTCCTGGCATTGGAAGATTTTTGTTTCTATCCTATTCCCATGCGATTGGTAGAGCTTTGTACCTCAACCATTTTATCAGAAGTGCCTTTGACTTGAAACTTAGGGAATATTCAGTGCAGGTGTCAGTCTTGACTCAGTGGCAGCACTCTTGCTTTTGAGCCAGAAAGATGTGGATTCAAGCCCCACTCCAAAGGCTTAAGCACACGACCTAGGCTGACACTTCAGTGCAGTGCTGAGGGTGTGCTGCACTGCCTGAGGTGCCGTCTTTCAGAGGAGACATTAAATCAATTGTAAACAATTTTACAACACCAAGTTATAGTCCAGCAATTTTATTTTAAATTCACAAGCTTTCGGAGGCTACCTCCTTCCTCAGGTGAACGATGCGGAAAAAAATCAAGTGTCTGTAAAAGATCCCATGGCTCTATTTGAAGAAGAAGAGGAGAGTTCTCCTGGCCAACATTTATCCCTTAACCAACATCACCAAAACAGATTATTTAGTTACTGATCTCATTGCTGTTTGTGGGAACTTGTCCTGTGCAAATTGGCTGCTACATTAGCTTAATGCAACATTTTAATTTATATAAAAAATGCCCATAATAAGCTTATATCATATTATGTGATACAGTCAAACATTTTAATCTTTTATTTTCAGCTCTTTGTATTGTATCCCGTATCAAGATGGAAAACCACTGCTGGTGGCTGCACATCTCAAGTAATTACAAAGATCACCGATGTATTGGTTAGTGGGTATTTCAAGTTTGCTCTGTCAATAATGTTTAAAATTTGTAATTTTCTTCCTGAGAGTTTTTTTTTGGAGGTGAGTCGAGGGATGGGGGGCAGTGGAAGTGAATGTTAAACTAAAATGCAAATGTGTGTTTGTTTTATATTAGCAAACTATTCTAGTGTTTTATTTTGCCTTGTTTTTAATAATTTATTGGTGAACTTTTGTGCTTATCAAGTAAAGGATGTTAGTCAAAAGCAAAATACTGCAGATGCTGGAAATCTGAAATAAAAAGCTACTCCTGATCAACCTTTTGTTTCTTTGCTTGTCCCATCCCCACCCTCCGTCCCTTTTGTCATTTAATCACTCCTGCCCTCCACCCTATCACAGACCTTCCCTTTTGTTCTTTCCTCCCCTCCCTTCCCTTTCTCTGGCTCTGTACTTGCTTAAAAACTTTAACCCTTTTAACACCTTCCAGTTCTGACGAAAGGTCTTCGACCTGAAACATTAACTCTGTTTCTTTCTCCACAGATGCTGCCTGACTTTCTGAGTTTCTCCAGCATTCCCTGTTTCTATATGAGGGATGTTAGTACTGAGATTGGAGCATTTTCCTATTTTGGACACTCCCTTGTCAGATATATCGCACCCATCTACTGAGTAAAGATCCCACTAATCTGCCTTACAACGATGTGCCTTAACCCCAGCCTCAGGAACGCATCCCCTAATGCACCAATGTAACATTTAGCACTTTCCTTGCCAGCCACTCAAGAAGCTCAACACCATCCAGGACAAAGCAGCCCGCTTGATTGGCACCCCATCCACCACCCTAAACATTCACTCCCCTCACCACCGGCGCACTGTGGCTGCAGTGTGTACCATCCACAGGATGCACTGCAGCAACTCACCAAGGCTTCTTCGACAGCACCTCCCAAACCCACGACCTCTACCACCTAGAAGGACAAGGGCAGCAGGCACATGGGAACAACACCACCTGCACGTTCCCCTCCAAGTCACACACCATCCTGACTTGGAAATATATCGCCGTTCTTTCATCGTCGCTGGGTCAAAATCCTGGAACTCCCTTCCGAACAGCACTGTGGGAGAACCTTCACCACACGGACTGCAGTGGCTCACCACCACCTTCTCAAGGGCAATTAGGGATGGGCAATAAATGCCGGCCTCGCCAGTGACGCCCACATCCCATGAATGAACAAAAAAAAATCCATATAGCCTCTCTGAGCCAGATTTGCCAAATATAGGAAGAAATTACTCGGTGCTATTTTTAATTGCATTGTTAACACATTCAGGTAAAATTCTTGTATGCGCTACTTTAACGAAGCCGTCAAAATAAAAGCAGGTTAAGGACTTCATCAAAATAGTGCCAATAGGAATTTTATCTAAGCACATTAACCACATGCAAGACTAAAGATGTACTGATAAATTTACACAAAACATTGGTTAGGCCACAGTTAAGTGTACTGTGTGCAGTTTTGGATGTTCTATTATAGAAAGGATATTAAAGCCATAGTGAGCATACAGCATGGATTCATTAGCAAGGTGCCAGGGATGGGATACTGTAGTTATGAGGAGAGTTTTGAGATACTGGGACTATTTCCACCAGAGCACAGAAGATTAAGAAGAGACTTAATAGAGTTTTAAAAAAATCATGGCTGCTCCCTCTCCGCCAGTGCTACGTCACCTGAAGTGTATCACAAGCCTGTTTACTCGTATTAACAGGATATCCACCGCTTTCCAAAGAAGTAATGCGGGCAGAATGGGAGCAGCTCCGAGGGATTTAGCGGCTTACGAAGTGTTTTGATGGAGTGAAAGATGATTTCCTGCTGTTTGGGAGTCAGTGATGAGGGGGCACTCATTTCAATTGTCACTCAGAGCGAGGAGAGAGGTTGGGAGAAATTTTCTTTGCCCAGAGACACGGTGGAGTACGAAACCCTTTACCACAGAGAATGGTTGAGGCAGAGGCCGTTGCAAGTTTTAATGGAAAAGTGGACTATATTTGAAGCAGAGGAAGAGACAGGGCTATGGGGATGAGAGCAGGACAGTGAGATTAGTGTTAGTTCGCTCGAGCAAAGGGTGGCACAGACATGATGGGCTGAATGACCTCGTTCTTCACTGCAAGCTTCTACGCTTCTGTGGTTTTAAGTCATTCAACATGGCGATCAGAATAACCGTCCTCCAATGAGCAGTTTTGTGCTGGGGCCCCACACTCACTGCAAAATGAGTTGAGACCTCCCAGTCTCATTCTACATAGAATCTTTACAGCGAGCAGAGAGATAAGGCTGTCATTTCACATCTGAGGTGAAAGAACAGTGTGCTGTCCACTGTACACCCCCTCCCCCTCCTGCCTCTATGGGGTAAATACATACTGAACTGCACCCAGTGACAATTAGGATGCAGTTCTGTTTACTGTAATTGGGCCTCCAATTCTTCTGTGTTCAGCAGGAGTCTCACATCCGTCTGAGGAACACAGTCTTCTCCCTTTGGAGAATCCTGTGTTGAAACTGCATTTTCCACTTGCATGCGCTCACCAGAAAAACTTCCAAGAGGCAGAGGTTGTGGCACCTGACTATAGAGGCAATGAGGTGAGGTAACATGGCTATAGAGGCAATGAGGTGAGGCACCTGGCTATAGAGGCAGTGAGGTGAGGTAACCTGGCTATAGAGGCAATGAGGTGAGGTAACCTGGCTATAGAGGCAATGAGGTGAGGTACCTGGCTATAGAGGCAGTGAGGTGAGGTAACCTGGCAATAGAGGCAATGAGGTGAGGTAACCTGGCTATAGAGGCAGTGAGGTGAGGTACCTGGCTATAGAGGCAGTGAGGTGAGGTAACCTGACTATAGAGGCAATGAGGTGAGGTACCTGGCTACAGAGGCAGTGAGGTGAGGCACCTGGCTATAGAGGCAGTGAGGTGAGGTAACCTGACTATAGAGGAAGTGAGGTGAGGCACCTGGCTATAGAGGCAGTGAGGTGAGGTAACCTGACTATAGAGGCAATGAGGTGAGGTACCTGGCTATAGAGGCAGTGAGGTGAGGTAACCTGACTATAGAGGCAATGAGGTGAGGTACCTGGCTATAGAGGCAGTGAGGTGAGGTAACCTGACTATAGAGGTAATGAGGTGAGGCACCTGGCTATAGAGGCAGTGAGGTGAGGTAACCTGACTATAGAGGCAATGAGGTGAGGTACCTGGCTATAGAGGCAGTGAGGTGAGGCACCTGACTATAGAGGCAATGAGGTGAGGTAACCTGACTATAGAGGCAATGAGGTGAGGTACCTGGCTATAGAGGCAGTGAGGTGAGGCACCTGACTATAGAGGCAATGAGGTGAGGTAACCTGACTATAGAGGCAATGAGGTGAGGTACCTGGCTATAGAGGCAATGAGGTGAGGTACCTGACTATAGAGGCAATGAGGTGAGGTAACCTGACTATAGAGGCAATGAGGTGAGGTACCTGGCTATAGAGGCAATGAGGTGAGGCACCTGACTATAGAGGCAATGAGGTGAGGTAACCTGACTATAGAGGCAATGAGGTGAGGTACCTGGCTATAGAGGCAGTGAGGTGAGGTACCTGGCTATAGAGGCAGTGAGGTGAGGTACCTGGCTATAGAGGCAGTGAGGTGAGGTACCTGACTATAGAGGCAGTGAGGTGAGGCACCTGGCTATAGAGGCAGTGAGGTGAGGCACCTGGCTATAGAGGCAATGAGGTGAGGTAACCTAACTATAGAGGCAGTGAGGTGAGGTACCTGGCTATAGACGCAGTGAGGTGAGGTACCTGACTATAGAGGCAGTGAGGTGAGGCACCTGACTATAGAGGCAGTGAGGTGAGGTACCTGACTATAGAGGCAGTGAGGTGAGGTAACCTGACTATAGAGGCAGTGAGGTGAGGCACCTGGCTATAGAGGCAGTGAGGTGAGGTAACCTGACTATAGAGGCAGTGAGGTGAGGCACCTGGCTATAGAGGCAATGAGGTGAGGCACCTGGCTATAGAGGCAGTGAGGTGAGGTACCTGGCTATAGAGGCAGTGAGGTGAGGTAACCTGACTATAGAGGCAGTGAGGTGAGGCACCTGGCTATAGAGGCAATGAGGTGAGGCACCTGGCTATAGAGGCAGTGAGGTGAGGTAACCTGACTATAGAGGCAGTGAGGTGAGGTAACCTGACTATAGAGGCAGTGAGGTGAGGTACCTGGCTATAGAGGCAGTGAGGTGAGGCACCTGGCTATAGAGGCAGTGAGGTGAGGTACCTGGCTATAGAGGCAGTGAGGTGAGGTACCTGACTATAGAGGCAGTGAGGTGAGGTACCTGGCTATAGAGGCAGTGAGGTGAGGTAACCTGACTATAGAGGCAGTGAGGTGAGGCACCTGGCTATAGAGGCAATGAGGTGAGGCACCTGGCTATAGAGGCAGTGAGGTGAGGCACCTGACTATAGAGGAAGTGAGGTGAGGTACCTGGCTATAGAGGCAGTGAGGTGAGGTAACCTGACTATAGAGGCAGTGAGGTGAGGCACCTGGCTATAGAGGCAATGAGGTGAGGCACCTGGCTATAGAGGCAGTGAGGTGAGGCACCTGACTATAGAGGAAGTGAGGTGAGGTACCTGGCTATAGAGGCAGTGAGGTGAGGTACCTGGCTATAGAGGCAGTGAGGTGAGGTACCTGACTATAGAGGCAGTGAGGTGAGGTAACCTGACTATAGAGGAAGTGAGGTGAGGCACCTGGCTATAGAGGCAGTGAGGTGAGGTACCTGACTATAGAGGCAGTGAGTTGAGGTAACCTGACTATAGAGGAAGTGAGGTGAGGTAACCTGACTATAGAGGCAGTGAGGTGAGGTAACCTGACTATAGAGGAAGTGAGGTGAGGTAAACTGACTATAGAGGAAGTGAGGTGAGGTTCCTGGCTATAGAGGCAGTGAGGTGAGGTAACCTGACTATAGAGGAAGTGAGGTGAGGTAACCTGACTATAGAGGCAGTGAGGTGAGGTAACCTGACTATAGAGGCAGTGAGGTGAGGCACCTGGCTATAGAGGCAGTGAGGTGAGGTAACCTGACTATAGAGGCAGTGAGGTGAGGTACCTGGCTATAGAGGAAGTGAGGTGAGGTACCTGGCTATAGAGGAAGTGAGGTGAGGTAACCTGACTATAGAGGCAGTGAGGTGAGGTACCTGACTATAGAGGCAGTGAGGTGAGGTAACCTGACTATAGAGGCAGTGAGGTGAGGTAACCTGGCTATAGAGGCAGTGAGGTGAGGCACCTGACTATAGAGGCAGTGAGGTGAGGTAACCTGACTATAGAGGCAGTGAGGTGAGGTAACCTGGCTATAGAGGCAGTGAGGTGAGGTACCTGGCTATAGAGGCAGTGAGGTGAGGTACCTGGCTATAGAGGAAGTGAGGTGAGGTACCTGACTATAGAGGCAGTGAGGTGAGGTAACCTGACTATAGAGGAAGTGAGGTGAGGCACCTGACTATAGAGGCAGTGAGGTGAGGTAACCTGACTATAGAGGAAGTGAGGTGAGGTAACCTGACTATAGAGGCAGTGAGGTGAGGTAACCTGACTATAGAGGCAGTGAGGTGAGGTACCTGACTATAGAGGAAGTGAGGTGAGGTACCTGGCTATAGAGGAAGTGAGGTGAGGTAACCTGACTAGAGAGGCAGTGAGGTGAGGTACCTGGCTATAGAGGAAGTGAGGTGAGGTACCTGGCTATAGAGGAAGTGAGGTGAGGCACCTGGCTATAGAGGAAGTGAGGTGAGGTACCTGGCTATAGAGGAAGTGAGGTGAGGTAACCTGACTATAGAGGCAGTGAGGTGAGGTAACCTGGCTATAGAGGAAGTGAGGTGAGGTAACCTGACTATAGAGGCAGTGAGGTGAGGTAACCTGACTATAGAGGCAGTGAGGTGAGGTAACCTGACTATAGAGGCAGTGAGGTGAGGTAACCTGGCTATAGAGGCAGTGAGGTGAGGTACCTGGCTATAGAGGCAGTGAGGTGAGGTACCTGGCTATAGAGGAAGTGAGGTGAGGCACCTGGCTATAGAGGCAGTGAGGTGAGGCACCTGGCTGTAGAGGAAGTGAGGTGAGGCACCTGGCTATAGAGGCAGTGAGGTGAGGCACCTGGCTATAGAGGAAGTGAGGTGAGGTACCTGGCTATAGAGGCAGTGAGGTGAGGTAACCTGGCTATAGAGGCAGTGAGGTGAGGTAACCTGACTATAGAGGCAGTGAGGTGAGGTAACCTGACTATAGAGGCAGTGAGGTGAGGTACCTGGCTATAGAGGCAGTGAGGTGAGGCACCTGGCTATAGAGGCAGTGAGGTGAGGTAACCTGGCTGTAGAGGAAGTGAGGTGAGGCACCTGGCTATAGAGGCAGTGAGGTGAGGCACCTGGCTATAGAGGAAGTGAGGTGAGGCACCTGGCTATAGAGGCAGTGAGGTGAGGCACCTGGCTATAGAGGAAGTGAGGTGAGGCACCTGGCTATAGAGGAAGTGAGGTGAGGCACCTGACTATAGAGGCAGTGAGGTGAGGCACCTGGCTATAGAGGCAGTGAGGTGAGGCACCTGACTATAGAGGCAGTGAGGTGAGGCACCTGGCTATAGAGGCAGTGAGGTGAGGTAACCTGGCTATAGAGGCAGTGAGGTGAGGTAACCTGGCTATAGAGGCAGTGAGGTGAGGTACCTGGCTATAGAGGCAGTGAGGTGAGGCACCTGGCTGTAGAGGAAGTGAGGTGAGGCACCTGGCTATAGAGGCAGTGAGGTGAGGCACCTGGCTATAGAGGAAGTGAGGTGAGGTACCTGGCTATAGAGGCAGTGAGGTGAGGTAACCTGGCTATAGAGGCAGTGAGGTGAGGCACCTGACTATAGAGGCAGTGAGGTGAGGCACCTGGCTATAGAGGCAGTGAGGTGAGGTACCTGGCTGTAGAGGAAGTGAGGTGAGGCACCTGGCTATAGAGGCAGTGAGGTGAGGCACCTGACTATAGAGGCAGTGAGGTGAGGCACCTGGCTATAGAGGCAGTGAGGTGAGGTACCTGGCTATAGAGGAAGTGAGGTGAGGTACCTGGCTATAGAGGAAGTGAGGTGAGGTACCTGGCTATAGAGGCAGTGAGGTGAGGTACCTGACTGTAGAGGCAATGAGGTGAGGTAACCTGACTATAGAGGCAATGAGGTGAGGTACCTGGCTATAGAGGCAGTGAGGTGAGGTAACCTGACTATAGAGGCAGTGAGGTGAGGTAACCTGGCTATAGAGGCAGTGAGGTGAGGCACCTGACTATAGAGGCAATGAGGTGAGGTAACCTGACTATAGAGGCAATGAGGTGAGGTACCTGGCTATAGAGGCAGTGAGGTGAGGTAACCTGACTATAGAGGCAGTGAGGTGAGGTAACCTGGCTATAGAGGCAGTGAGGTGAGGCACCTGACTATAGAGGCAGTGAGGTGAGGTACCTGGCTATAGAGGCAATGAGGTGAGGTACCTGGCTATAGAGGCAGTGAGGTGAGGTAACCTGGCTATACAGGCAGTGAGGTGAGTTAACCTGACTATAGAGGCAGTGAGGTGAGGTAACCTGACTATAGAGGCAGTGAGGTGAGGTAACCTGGCTATCGAGGCAGTGAGGTGAGGTACCTGGCTATAGAGGAAGTGAGGTGAGGTACCTGGCTATAGAGGAAGTGAGGCGAGGCACCTGGCTATAGAGGAAGTGAGGTGAGGTAACCTGACTATAGAGGCAATGAGGTGAGGTACCTGGCTATAGAGGCAGTGAGGTGAGGTAACCTGGCTATAGAGGCAGTGAGGTGAGGTAACCTGACTATAGAGGAAGTGAGGTGAGGTACCTGACTATAGAGGCAGTGAGGTGAGGCACCTGGCTATAGAGGCAATGAGGTGAGGTACCTGGCTATAGAGGAAGTGAGGTGAGGCACCTGGCTATAGAGGCAGTGAGGTGAGGCACCTGGCTATAGAGGCAGTGAGGTGAGGCACCTGGCTATAGAGGAAGTGAGGTGAGGTAACCTGACTATAGAGGCAATGAGGTGAGGCACCTGACTATAGAGGAAGTGATGTGAGGTACCTGGCTATAGAGGCAGTGAGGTGAGGTACCTGACTATAGAGGCAGTGAGGTGAGGTACCTGACTATAGAGGCAGTGAGGTGAGGTACCTGACTATAGAGGCAGTGAGGTGAGGTAACCTGACTATAGAGGCAATGAGGTGAGGTACCTGGCTATAGAGGCAGTGAGGTGAGGTAACCTGACTATAGAGGCAATGAGGTGAGGCACCTGGCTATAGAGGAAGTGAGGTGAGGTACCTGGCTATAGAGGAAGTGAGGTGAGGTACCTGGCTATAGAGGCAGTGAGGTGAGGCACCTGGCTTTTGAGGCAGTGAGGTGAGGCACCTGACTATAGAGGCAATGAGGTGAGGTAACCTGACTATAGAGGCAATGAGGTGAGGTACCTGGCTATAGAGGCAGTGAGGTGAGGTAACCTGACTATAGAGGCAGTGAGGTGAGGTAACCTGGCTATAGAGGCAGTGAGGTGAGGCACCTGACTATAGAGGCAGTGAGGTGAGGTACCTGGCTATAGAGGCAATGAGGTGAGGTACCTGGCTATAGAGGCAGTGAGGTGAGGTAACCTGGCTATACAGGCAGTGAGGTGAGTTAACCTGACTATAGAGGCAGTGAGGTGAGGTAACCTGACTATAGAGGCAGTGAGGTGAGGTAACCTGGCTATAGAGGCAGTGAGGTGAGGTACCTGGCTATAGAGGAAGTGAGGTGAGGTACCTGGCTATAGAGGAAGTGAGGCGAGGCACCTGGCTATAGAGGAAGTGAGGTGAGGTAACCTGACTATAGAGGCAATGAGGTGAGGTACCTGGCTATAGAGGCAGTGAGGTGAGGTAACCTGGCTATAGAGGCAGTGAGGTGAGGTAACCTGACTATAGAGGAAGTGAGGTGAGGTACCTGACTATAGAGGCAGTGAGGTGAGGCACCTGGCTATAGAGGCAATGAGGTGAGGTACCTGGCTATAGAGGAAGTGAGGTGAGGCACCTGGCTATAGAGGCAGTGAGGTGAGGCACCTGGCTATAGAGGCAGTGAGGTGAGGCACCTGGCTATAGAGGAAGTGAGGTGAGGTAACCTGACTATAGAGGCAATGAGGTGAGGCACCTGACTATAGAGGAAGTGATGTGAGGTACCTGGCTATAGAGGCAGTGAGGTGAGGTACCTGACTATAGAGGCAGTGAGGTGAGGTACCTGACTATAGAGGCAGTGAGGTGAGGTACCTGACTATAGAGGCAGTGAGGTGAGGTAACCTGACTATAGAGGCAATGAGGTGAGGCACCTGACTATAGAGGAAGTGAGGTGAGGTAACCTGACTACAGAGGCAATGAGGTGAGGCACCTGACTATAGAGGAAGTGATGTGAGGTACCTGGCTATAGAGGCAGTGAGGTGAGGTAACCTGACTATGGAGGAAGTGAGGTGAGGTACCTGGCTATAGAGGAAGTGAGGTGAGGCACCTGGCTATAGAGGCAATGAGGTGAGGCACCTGACTATAGAGGAAGTGATGTGAGGTACCTGGCTATAGAGGAAGTGAGGTGAGGCACCTGGCTATAGAGGCAGTGAGGTGAGGTAACCTGACTATAGAGGAAGTGAGGTGAGGCACCTGGCTGTAGAGGCAGTGAGGTGAGGTAACCTGACTATAGAGGAAGTGAGGTGAGGTACCTGGCTATAGAGGAAGTGAGGTGAGGCACCTGGCTATAGAGGCAATGAGGTGAGGTAACCTGACTATAGAGGCAGTGAGGAGAGGTAACCTGACTATAGAGGCAGTGAGGTGAGGTACCTGACTATAGAGGCAGTGAGGTGAGGTAACCTGACTATAGAGGCAGTGAGGTGAGGTAACCTGACTATAGAGGCAATGAGGTGAGGTAACCTGACTATAGAGGCAGTGAGGTGAGGTAACCTGGCTATAGAGGCAGTGAGGTGAGGTACCTGGCTATAGAGGCAGTGAGGTGAGGTAACCTGACTATAGAGGAAGTGAGGTGAGGTAACCTGACTATAGAGGCAGTGAGGTGAGGTAACCTGACTATAGAGGCAGTGAGGTGAGGCACCTGGCTATAGAGGCAGTGAGGTGAGGTAACATGACTATAGAGGCAATGAGGTGAGGTAACCTGACGATAGAGGCAGTGAGGTGAGGCACCTGGCTATCGAGGCAGTGAGGTGAGGTAACCTGACTATAGAGGAAGTGAGGTGAGGTACCTGGCTATAGAGGCAGTGAGGTGAGGTAACCTGACTATAGAGGCAGTGAGGTGAGGCACCTGGCTAGAGAGGCAGTGAGGTGAGGTACCTGACTATAGAGGCAGTGAGGTGAGGTACCTGGCTATAGAGGCAGTGAGGTGAGGTACCTGGCTATAGAGGCAGTGAGGTGAGGTACCTGACTATAGAGGCAGTGAGGTGAGGTACCTGGCTATAGAGGCAGTGAGGTGAGGTACCTGGCTATAGAGGAAGTGAGGTGAGGTACCTGACTATAGAGGCAATGAGGTGAGGTAACCTGACTATAGAGGCAGTGAGGTGAGGCACCTGGCTATAGAGGCAGTGAGGTGAGGTAACCTGACTATAGAGGCAGTGAGGTGAGGCACCTGGCTAGAGAGGCAGTGAGGTGAGGTACCTGACTATAGAGGCAGTGAGGTGAGGTACCTGGCTATAGAGGCAGTGAGGTGAGGTACCTGACTATAGAGGCAGTGAGGTGAGGTACCTGACTATAGAGGCAGTGAGGTGAGGTACCTGACTATAGAGGCAGTGAGGTGAGGTACCTGATTATCGAGGCAGTGAGGTGAGGTACCTGACTATAGAGGCACTGAGGTGAGGTACCTGACTATAGAGGCAGTGAGGTGAGGCACCTGGCTATAGAGGCAGTGAGGTGAGGTACCTGGCTATAGAGGCAGTGAGGTGAGGTAACCTGACTATAGAGGCAATGAGGTGAGGTACCTGGCTATAGAGGAAGTGAGGTGAGGTACCTGGCTATAGAGGCAGTGAGGTGAGGTAACCTGACTATAGAGGAAGTGAGGTGAGGCACCTGGCTATAGAGGCAGTGAGGTGAGGTAACCTGACTATAGAGGCAGTGAGGTGAGGTACCTGGCTATAGAGGCAGTGAGGTGAGGTAACCTGACTATAGAGGAAGTGAGGTGAGGCACCTGGCTATAGAGGCAGTGAGGTGAGGTAACCTGACTATAGAGGAAGTGAGGTGAGGTACCTGACTATAGAGGCAGTGAGGTGAGGTAACCTGACTATAGAGGAAGTGAGGTGAGGTACCTGGCTATAGAGGAAGTGAGGTGAGGCACCTGGCTATAGAGGCAGTGAGGTGAGGCACCTGGCTATAGAGGCAGTGAGGTGAGGCACCTGGCTATAGAGGCAATGAGGTGAGGTACCTGACTATAGAGGCAGTGAGGTGAGGTAACCTGACTATAGAGGAAGTGAGGTGAGGTAACCTGACTATAGAGGCAGTGAGGTGAGGTACCTGGCTATAGAGGCAGTGAGGTGAGGCACCTGGCTGTAGAGGAAGTGAGGTGAGGCACCTGGCTATAGAGGCAGTGAGGTGAGGCACCTGACTATAGAGGCAGTGAGGTGAGGTACCTGACTATAGAGGCAGTGAGGTGAGGTACCTGACTATAGAGGCAGTGAGGTGAGGTACCTGACTATAGAGGATGTGAGGTGAGGTACCTGACTATAGAGGCAGTGAGGTGAGGTACCTGACTATAGAGGCAGTGAGGTGAGGTACCTGACTATAGAGGCAATGAGGTGAGGTACCTGACTATAGAGGCAGTGAGGTGAGGTACCTGACTATAGAGGCAGTGAGGTGAGGTACCTGACTATTGAGGCAGTGAGGTGAGGTACCTGACTATAGAGGCAGTGAGGTGAGGTACCTGACTATCGAGGAAGTGAGGTGAGGTACCTGACTATAGAGGCAGTGAGGTGAGGTACCTGACTATCGAGGCATTGAGGTGAGGTACCTGACTATCGAGGCAGTGAGGTGAGGTACCTGACTATCGAGGCAGTGAGGTGAGGTACCTGACTATCGAGGCAGTGAGGTGAGGTAACCTGACTATAGAGACAGAGGGTGAGGTAACCTGTGGACCCATGTCAACACTCCCGATATGTCCTTTGGCAGCTGAATGTTAAAATTCCAATAAAAATGGATTACATTCTTCGTTTTACCTAAAAATAAAATGGGGGACTGCTGAGCTGCCTGGATTCCAACTGCAACTTCGAGGGAGATCCTGGAGAGATGTTGGAAAAAAGAATTTTTAAAAAACGGTAACCTGGGGCAGACTGAAAGTCCCCACCCCAGCCCTGAGAGCTCAGCTGTCCCTATGACCACTAGCAAAGAGAAAGAGGGCACGAGGAGAGTAAGAGAGAAACAAAAGGCAGAGAAAACGAGCTCGAGTAGAATATACTTCAAGGGCCGGAATTTGCTAGAAACGTGCGCCATAGCGGAGCAAGTGAAGCTTGTTTCAGTGCTTGGGCCTCAGCTATTTACAAACTACATTAATGAGTTAGATGAAGGGACCGAGTGTAATGTATCCAAGTTTGCTGATGACACAAAGCTAGGTGGGAAAGTAAGCTGTGAGGAGGACGTAAAGCGCTCAATTTTAATATGCCAGTGGGGAGAGGTGGGGGTGATCTGCGGGCACTGAACGCAGAAGGGAAGTAGGCGGGTTGCGATTGCAACCCTAATGAGGCCAATCAAAGCCTCTTCCGGTTTCGCGCCCGGCAGCCAGTCTGATTGACAGGCTGGCTGCTGACAGGAGCCGTGCATCCGGGAGGGAGGAGAGGGAGAAAGAGAGAGAGAGAGACCTCATCGGCCGTTGGGATGGAAATAATCTGATTATGGAATTTTTCCAAAGTACCTGGGCCAGGCTCTCTTCCTCACGCATTATTTTCCTCGTACTATTATCATCCAGGCACAAGAAACATGCAAGAAGTTGTTCTGAAACAAAACTCGTGTCCAGGCTGCACTTGCTTTTCAGTTGGGGTTTTGTATTTTAGTGCTGGGAGTTGATTCTTGGTCAGCGACGAGGAAGAAATATCTTGCTTTTAAAGAACCCTGCAACATTTAGGATTTCATAAATACTTGGCCATAGTCGTATAATATGGTTAATGGGCAGTTCATTAACTTTTCATAAAATATGACAAATTTGTGTAGATATTTCGATGTGTGTTTATTCCAGAAATACTAGTCCAAGTCTAAAAATCTTCTGGTTAACATATAAGCTGTAATCTGTCAGTCTTGTAATATTTCCATTCCCCATAGCCCCAGTGCATTAATTTGATGCTATGTCTTCCGTCATTGGGAGAGAGATTGGGGGGGTGGGGGGTGAAGACAAAGATCGGGGGGGGGGGGAGGGGAGACATTAGACATCGGGGGGAGGGAGTGCAGGTGACATCATTTGTAAGGTATGTTTATTTATTTGTTTACAATGGGAAAGGTAGTTTTATTTAATTTATTTGGTTTCACCAGGCGTGAATCGGAAACCGTGGGAAAGCCGCCCAGGTGACGTTAAGATCTTTTTTAACTGTCAAAGATGCAAAAAATAAACTACTTTAAGTACTTCAATGAGGTACATTTGCACCCTTAATTATCAGCCCGCTAGCTTTAATTGCTGGCAGGGCTTCCGGGTTCGGGAACGGCGCTCCCACCCAGATGACTCTGGGTCGTGAGCGTTCTTCAGCGTGTTGGTGCCGAGATTCCTGCCCGCTCCAGAAGATCCCATCTTTCTTTGCACCCCCCCCCCCACAACCCTCGCCCCCAACGCACCTGGACTTCTTTTGTAAATTGAGCCCAAAGAGTCTGCAAAGGGATATAGACAAGTTAAGTGAGTGGGCAAGAAGGTGGCAGATGGAGTATAATGTGGGGAAATGTGAGGTTATTCACTTTGGTAGGAAGAATAGAAAAACAGAATATTTTTTAAATGGTGAGAAACTATTAAATGTTGGTGTCCAAAGAGACTTGTGTGTCCTGGTACAAGAAACACAAAATGTTAGCATGCAGGTACACCAAACAATTAGGAAGGCAAATGGCATGTTGGCCTTTATTGCAAGGGTTGGAGTACAGGAGTAAAGATGTCTTACTACAATTGTGCAGGGCTTTGGTGAGACCTCACTTGGAGTACTGTGTACAGTTTTGGTCTCCTTATCTAAGAAAGAATATACTCGCCTTAGAGGCGGTACAACAAAGGTTCACTAGATTAATTCCTGGGATGAGAAGGTTGTCCTATGAGGAGAGATTGAGTAGAATGGGCCTATATTCTCTGGAGTTCAGAAGAATGAGAGGTGATCTCATCAAAACATATAGGATTCCGAGGGGACTTGACAAGGTGGATGTGAGGGGTTGTTTCCCTGGTTGGAGAGTCTAGAACTAGGGGGCGTAGTCGCAGGATAAGAGGTCGGCCATTTAAGACTGAGGTGAGGAGGAATTTCTTCACTCAGAGGGTTATGAATCTTGATTTACACTCAGAATTGTTCTGTTTACACATATTTACCAACTTTTCGGACCCCCTCAAACTCACACCATCAGGATGGGGGGACGCCATGTCTGCATTCACCACCACAACCGAGGACGAGCAACATCACCATCCTCGCCAGGCATGGTGTGCAATTCCGCCACTTGGAGCTCCACAACACAGTGCTGCGCCACAGGGACCTGCACAAGAGCACAGAGGGCAACAACAGGGAGAGCGACATCATAGGAGGCACTACCCTCGGCACAGGGTCTACAGACCAAGGGTTAGCTTTCTGGATCTCTCTGAGGGTAAGCGTTCTCCAAGGCGGCCTTCGAGACACACGACAACGCAAAATCGTCGAGCAGAAATTGATAGCCAAGTTCCGCACCCATGAGGACGGCCTCAACCGGGATCTTGGGTTCATGTCACGCTACACGTAACCCCACCAGCGAAAAAAAGTTATCTGTTTTTAATACAACGGGTCATTTTCTGTCTTTCTCTTCCTTTCGGATGTTTCTCCCTCTCTCTCTCTGTTTTGTGTTCTGGCCGTTTGTATATTCGGTGGTCCTGTAGGTAACACCTCTCTGTCTGAACACTTTGATTGCCTTGACAACGGGCAGTTGGAAAGATTATCTGTAATCACCAGGTATTGTTCTCTGAATATAAATGCGAAACGTTCAAGGATTCCCACATTCACCTGACGAAGGAGAAAGCCTCCGAAAGCTTGTGATTTTCAAATAAAATTGTTGGACTATAACCCGGTGTTGTAAGATTCTTTACATTTGTCAACCCCAGTCCATCACCGGCATCTCCACAACATTGATGTTAACAATGATTGCCATGTTGAACACCTCAGTATGCTCATCACAACATGACACATCTGTGATGATGCTTAATATTGCCTTCTGTTCTCTTACAGGGCCTTCAGCGACTGCAGTGGAGGGAGAGGGCGATTCCTCAGAGGAGCTCCAGACCATCACATCCACCAGCGCAGATACTCACCCCTCGGTGGGTACTAGTCCTCAGTTAGTTGGGTTGGCACCTGGTGAGTCACCACACACAAGTGAGCACGAGCAGACCCTGGTGGCAGGGGCAGCTGTGGAGAGTCCGTGTCGGTGGGATCACTCCTCTCCAGGCTCTGCTCAGCTGGACGCAGATCCTGAACCCTGGGGGCCATCCTTTAAAAGGAGAATGATCGAGGGGCAGCAGCACATTTGCGAGGTGCTGGAACAGGTGCCATGTGCACTCTCCAAATAACGCAGAGGATGGAGGAGTCCAACTCCTGCATGAGTGGAATGGTGGCACAGGTATGGGAAATCTATGAGATGGTGTTACAGGGACGTGAGTAACTGTCTGAGAAAGTGTCGCACAAAACTGCTGAAATGTCTGAGAAAGTGTTGCAGGTAATGCGGGAATGTCTGCGATGGAGGGAAGGCTGGCCTCCATTGAGCTTTAAGCACGCCTCACAAATGATCCATTCAGGCCCTGGCAACGGCCGCTCGGACTTAGGGTGCACAATATTCTGCCACCTTAACCGGCTGACAGATACTCTAGCACTGGCCTTCCAAGGCATCACACATGTCCTCCAAACTGTTGTCCAGCAGGGTGGTAGGAGTGGTGTGGGCCTGGCCCAGGAGAGGGCTGATGGTGAAAGGGGACATGGAAGTTGGGACGCCACTCAAAGCGCCCCCAGGTCTCACCCATTGCCCCCTCTCAACCAATACCCACAATGCTGCCTCCTCTCCAGGTGGCCAAGTCTGCCCCTGCACAGGTGCGGTGGAGCAGTCTTTGGAGGGGCCCATTCAGGCTTCAAAACCCAGAGGGCGTAGTCCCAAAACATCTAAGCAGTCAGGGCATGAACATGAGCAACCTGCCACTACCTCTGCTGCAGTCACAGGGGATGCAGCACGTAGAAGCGGTAGGAAGAGAAAGGCGAAGGTTTTGTGAGATCGAAGGGTATGCACAAGGGTGTCTGACAGGCTGTCATGTTTTTCATTTATATTTGGTTTTTGGTAAAGTCACATTAAATGTTATCATTCTCACCGCTACTGCCATGTCTTGCCCATTCTTGACTGGTTTTTGTGATAGCGCCCCTTCATGGTGCTTCATCATGAACGGCGACACTTGATGCCACCCAGTGGGTGACTTTACAGTGAGTGTATGTGTAGATGCAGGACTGTTTTGTGCGGTGGGGGGGGGTTGGTGGGGAGAGGGGGCTGGTGTTGGCGCTGGCCTTTCCAGGTTGTGTGAGGACTGGACTCTTCTCACTTTCTGATCATGTGGAGGTGACTGTATTGCTATATGGGTGCAATCGATTACACCCTGTACCCGTGGGAAGCCAGCCACAGTGTGGAATTCCATTGCCCTCTCCGTCTGGCTGAGGTCGTCCATGGGGAAGTTGACGTTGTGCGAGGCCCTGCGAAACAAGCCGTCGGTGACCTGTCTTATGCACTTGTGTGCAGACGACTGAGAGATCCCGGCAATGTCCCCGGTGGGAGCCTGGAATGATCCAGAGGCGAAGAGGTTGAGGGCAGTGGTGACTTTGACAGCGACGGGTAATGAGATGCCGCCAGGCCCAGCTGGGAGCAGCTCGGCACGAAGGAGGCTGCAGATGTCTGGGACCACCTGACGACTCACTCTCAGTCTCCATGTGCACTGCTCCTCAGAGAGATCCAGAAAGCTAACCCTTGGTCTGTAGACCCTGTGCCGAGGGTAGTGCCTCCTATGATGTCGCTCTCTCTGCTGTTGCCCTCTGAGCTCTTGTGCAGGTCCCTGTGGCGCAGCACTGTGTTGTGGAGCTCCAAGTGGCAGAATTGCACACCATGCCTGGCGAGGATGGTGATGTTACTCATCCTCGGTTGTAGTGGTGAATGCAGGCATGGCGCACCCCCCCATCCTGATGGTGTGAGTTTGAGGGGGTCCGAAAAGTTGGTAAATATGTGTAAACAGAACAATTCTGAGTGTAAATCAAGAATTTTCAGTCTAAACACAAAGATCTCCCAGCCAAAAGTTTGTCTGAGACACCTGAGTGCCCTGCTGCAATAACTCACCTTTTATCCCATCTGTCAAACAGGCATTTAAATGGCCAACTGGCTGCTGGCTGAAACACGTCTCCTACAACATGGAGAGTTCCCCACAGCACGGGAAACACGCTGAGGTTGAATTAAAATCGCACCACTGCCTCAATCTCCACAAAATTAACAACTTAAACAACATCGAATATGTCAATAAGTGGTTTAACTATCGTCCCGCCAGCTTTAATTGCGTGCACACAGGTGCGTCTGTGGGAACCCCGGAGGTCGGCAGGTTTTCTGAACCCGCTCGGGATTTTCGCCATTTTCACAGCCCCCCACCGCCCCCAACTCACCTGCAATTTGATTTTAAAATTGAGTTCACTGTCTCTCTAGAAAAGACTATCTACAATGAAGTTGACAGTGATACCTGACTCTAATTACATATTTTCTTTGGAATTGCTCCAAACTTAGACTCAAACTAACAATATAGCAGTTGACAAGAGACTAGAATGGCAACATGTTTAATATTCCAGAAGCTCAGAGTTACACTGAACTATGATAGGCTGGTATATACATGATTGGTTCCACTGCGTGATTTTAATTTATTTGTAACAGGGGCTTTGAATCAAATCTGACTCATTTCTAATAAGCTCAAGAGAATGGGTTTGAAAGAACGCCTAAACATTTAGACAGTATAGCAACATAGGAACCAAAGTAACCATTCAGCCTGTATCTGTATCTTAACTCCACCCACCCGCCCTGGTTTCATAACCCTTAATACCCTTGCCTAACAAAATTCTATCAATGAAACCTGTAAATTTAAAACATGCAAGAGTACGTAACTGGTGGACAATCTGCTCCTTAAGGTTACTGCCCAGATGGTGAAGTTGAAAATTACCCCCAAAGAGTCACAAAAATACTACTTTGTGCCTGAGATCAGAGCTTGTAAGAGAAAATTGGATTTAGGTGATCATGTATGTGAATATAATTGTATACATGTTCAAAATTTAATTTAAATACTGTTAATGAAAATGCAAGATCATAGTCTAAAATATCTCGAAGTTACCATAATTCAGCATAATCAATGACAAACTTTTTTGTGATGTGGAGATGCCGGTGATGGACTGGGGTTGACAATTGTAAACAATTTTACAACACCAAGTTATAGTCCAACAATTTTATTTTAAAATCCACAAGCTTTCGGAGGCTTCCTCCTTCCTCAGGTGAATGTGGAAATGAAATCCTCGAACCTATCGCATTTATAAATCACAGAACAATGCCTGGTGATTACAGATAGTCTTTTCAACTGCCCGTTGCCAAGGCAACCAAAGTGTTCAGACAGATAGGTGTTACCTACAGGGCCACCGGATATACAAACGGCCAGAACTAAAAAAACAGATGATGTGGAGATGCCAATTAAAATTGTTGTAAAAGTGTGGTAAAATTGTTTACAAACTTTTTTGTCACAAGGAGCATTGTGTAAAATACATTTCTTAAATTCTGTTACATTTCCTCTGGAAAAGGTTCCCTTTCTTTACCTCTCTTACATTTTGTATTGTGTCTGTATGAAACACCTAAAATTTACCACAGTGTTATGCTCCCCATAACTCAAGCCTTTTTCTCAGCGTTCCTTCTCTGCTTCATCCCTGCCGTCCCCTCTCGGTGCAATTTACATCATTGTGTGTGTTTGCAATGATCAAAGAAAGGTCTGCCAGACCGATTTCGCAAGATGGTGCCCTTTCACTCATGCTGAAGTCCCAGCACGGTTTTAATTTTTGTTTTAGCCTTTGCTGTATCTGATTTTTTTTGTTATCAAATTTCAGGACTGGAGAACAGTGAGGTTGGGTGGAGAAGGTTTGGGTCACCGTGACATCAAAGCTATCACTCTGATTGATATATCTCTACTTTGGAGAATAAGGCAGACAGCTCAGTGAAGTTAGAGGTTGCATCTACAGTGATGCAGAGATATATACACACCGGTCCCTTATCTTCACAGTAGATTTACTGCATTCTGGCCAACTTTTTTAAAAATGCTGTTGCCCTTGAAATGTGGTATTTTTCAGTGATGATGCTTGATTGAAAATATTGGACAATTTTCACCAAAAGAACATGGTGTGCATTTTAAAACTCAATTTATTGCAAAGCACACTGACAGGGAGACAAAGTTCAGCATAGAAAATTCCTCCTTTCATTCATTTTGCTTCCATTCTTACCCCGTAATTCTAGCATTCTTGACCTTTTATCGAGTCTTTTTTTCGAATTTATTCGTGTGCTTTGACATTTCTTCCCACTGCTGTTTAATTGCCACCTCTAGCCTCACTGAGCTGCCTGCATTATTCTCCAGTCCTGACATTAAATAACAAAAAAAGCAAGTAAATCAATGACTAAAAAAAAAATTAAACTGTGCTAAATCTTCAGCATATGTGAAGAAACACCACCTTCAGGGAAAGCCTTTGGCAGTCCTTTTTTCATTTGTTGCTAACACTCGCAATGATGTAAATTGCATTGAAAAGTATAATTATTTCACTTGCCTCTGATTAAAAATGATCCACGGTTCTTCAATTTTACTTGTCCAATAAAAATAGAGTCGTCCAACACTTTCGCCTGAAGACATCTCCTCCTTAAAGTTATTTAATTTTACGAGAGCAGTGCAGTGCAGATTCACCAGGATGAGAAATGAGTACAAGATGAGTTAAGATACAGGGATTGTTTCCACTGCATCAAGGAAGGCCAAGAGGAGATTTAATTTTTAATACTATGAAGATGAATAGGGAAAGACTATTTCCTCTGGTTAGGAAGTCAAGAGGAAATAGAGAATAAGGGGTCATCAATTTAACATTGCCATTAAGAGAGTGAGGGGAGAGGTAAGGAGAAATGTATTTACACAGAGCGTTGTTGGAGATGGAAAGCTTTGCTATGGTGAATAGTTGAAGCATTCAAGGGAAAACTTGGTAAATATTTGAAGCAGAGGACCAAGCTCTGGGGAGAGAGGTCTGCGGAATTAGTTCTAGATTGCTCTAGCAAACAGCCAGCATGGACACAATGGGCCGAATGGCCTCCTCCTGTGCTATGAACTTCTATAGTTCTATTGCTCATGTACCTACAAATGCGATATGGATCAACCAAAGTACAGTGACGTCACAAGAGAATATCCATCTACAAAGGAACTTCAATTCAATAGGAAGGGCAAACACCTTCACCGTCAATCATTGAATTAACTCCAAATTCTAAGAAAGCAAGAACATTTCGAAATTACAGATAATGCAAAGTAGCTGTTATTCAATACATTTCATGCAAATACAGATTGCAGTTGAGGATTATAGCAGCAATGATCTGAAAGCTAAAAGAGCGAGATTTGGACTCAGACTTTATAGGGCATTTGACGTCACCTCTGCAACCTAAGGGACAATAGTTTAGTTTCCAATCTGAGAACTGCGGTCAGTGCTAGTTTAGTACACTTTTGGCATACGTTATTATTTTTAATGAGAATTTTATTTTACATTATGTAACTGTGGCCCCCTTATAAAGCATGGAGATGATTTTCTGTCAGGAGTCGCAAACACCAGGTTATAGTCCAACAGCTTTATTTGAAATCACAAGCTTTCGGAGCTTTGCTCCTTCGTCAGGTCACCTGACGAAGGAGCAAAGCTCCGAAAGCTTGTGATTTCAAATAAAGCTGTTGGACTATAACCTGGTGTTGTGCGACTCCTTACATTTGTCCACCCCAGTCCATCACCGGCATCTCCACATCATGGTTTTCTGTGTTTCTGGGATCCGGGAGTGGGGCAGAGGTGCGACCCAGAGTGAGGCTGGTTTTCCTGGAAGCTTGGGCAGACAGGGGCCCGAGATGCAGCCCGAGTGACAAGGGTGCCTGGCAGCTGTAAGCTAATTAGGTGTCCTTCCCAAACCAGCAGGATCAGCACTAGAGGGCACCGTCCAACACAATCCAGCATAAGTGACCGAACCACAGCCCAGGTAAATTTGAGGTCAACATCTCGTAATGTTAAATGCAGCATTTGTAACTCAACATGAACCAGCAGAAATCAAACCAGACAGGTTGCCATGGTAATTTGGAATGTTAATTAGAAAACAAAGAGGAGATTGTTGTTTATAATCCCAAGCATTTAACACCATGGTGATAAAATGGTTTCTCCACCAGAGCTAGATTGGGAAATTAGATTAAAAGATATGATGGTAGATAAGCAATGCTGAAAATTTAAAGAAATAATTCATAATTCTCAATGAATATACATTTCCTTGAGAATAAATACTCCATGGGAAAAATGATCCAACTGTGGCTAAGGAAGTTAAAGTTAGCATTAGATTAAATGAAGAGGCTTACAATGTTGCCAAAAAGAGTAGTAAGCCTGAGGATTGGGAGGGTTTTGGAAATTAGCGAAGTAAAGAGAGAGAAAATTGAATATGAGAGTGAGCTAGCAAGAAATATAAAATCAGATTGTAAGAGCGTCTACAAGTATGTAAAAATGAAAAGATTAACAACAGTAAACGTGGGTCCCTTAGAGGCAGAAACAGGAGAAATTATAACGGGGAATAAGGAAATGGCAGAGACGTTAAACAAATATTTTGTATTTGTCTTCGCAGCAGAAGACACAAAAAAATACCAGAAATAATGGGGAACCAAGGGTCTAATGAGAGTGAGGAACTTAAAGTAATTAGGATCAGTAAAGAAAAAGTACTGGAGAAATTAATGGGACTAAAAGCCGACAAATTCCCTGGACCTGATGGTCTACATCCTTGGGTTTTAAAAGAGGTGGCTGCAGAGATAGTGGATGCATTGGTTGTGATCTTCCAAAATTCCCTAGATTCTAGAATGGTCCCCATGGATTGGAAGGTAGCAAATGTAACCCAAGTGTAATTCAAGAAAGGAGGGTTGGACAAAACAGG
The DNA here is from genome assembly GCF_035084215.1 of Heptranchias perlo. Classification (NCBI taxonomy): domain Eukaryota; kingdom Metazoa; phylum Chordata; class Chondrichthyes; order Hexanchiformes; family Hexanchidae; genus Heptranchias; species Heptranchias perlo. The sequence continues at coordinate 135,288,637 of NC_090327.1, read as the reverse complement.
ACCAGAAAGTTAGCCTGACATCAGTAGTAGGGAAAATGCTGGAAACTATTATTAAAGACATAGTAACAGGGCACTTAGAAAATCATAATATGATTAGGCAGAGTCAACATGTATTATGAAAGGGAAATTGTGTTTGACAAATCTATTAGAGTTTATTGAGGGTGTAACTGATGTAGTATATTTGGATTTTCGAAAGGCATTCGATAAAGTGCCACTCAAAAGATTGTTACGCAAGATTAGGGCTCTTGGGATTGGGGGTAATATATTGGCATGGATAGAGGATTGGTTAACGGACAGAAAACAGAGAGTAGGGATAATCAGGTCATTTTCAGGTTGGCAGGCTGTAACTAGTGGGGTACCGCAAGTATCAGTGCTTGGGCCTCAGCTATTTACAATCTATATTAATGACTTGGATGAAGGGACCGAGTGTAATGTATCCAAGTTTGCTGACGATACAAGGCTAGGTGGGAAAGTAAGCTGTGAGGAGGACACAAAGTCTGCAAAGGGATATAGACAGGTTAAGTGAGTGGATGAGAAGGTGGCAGATGGAGTATACTCTGGGGAAATGTGAGGTTATTCACTTTGGTAGGAAAAACAGAATTTTTTTTAAAGGTGAGAAACGTTGATATTCAGAGGGATTTGGGTGTCCTTATAGAATCACAGAAAGTTAACATGCAGGTACAGCAAGCAATTAGGAAGGGAAATGGTACATTGGCCTTTATTACAACAGTAACTACACTTCAAAAATACTTCATTGGCTGTAAAACGCTTTGCGACATCCTGAGGTCGTGAAAAGCACTTTATAAATGCAAGTCTTTCTTTCTTTTTATTGAAGGGGGTTGGAGTATAAGAGTATGGAGGTCTTGCTGCAATTATATAGGGCTCTGGTGAGACCACACCTGGAGTACTGTGTACAGTTTTGGTCTCCTTACCTAAGGAAGGATATACTTGCCTTAGAGGCGGCGCAACAAAGGTTCACTAGATTGATTCCTGGGATGAGAGGGTTGTCCTATGAGGAGAGAGTGAGTAGAATGGGCCTATATTCTCTCGAATTTAGAAGAATAAGATTATCCCATTGAAACATATAAAATTCTTAGAGGACTTGACAGGGTAGATGCTGAGAGGCTGTTTCCCCTGGCTGGAGAGTCTAGAACTAGGGGTCATAGTCTCAGGATAAGGGGTCGGCCATTTAGGTCCGAAATGAGGAAACAATTCTTCACTCAGAGGGTTGTGAATCTTTGGAATTCCCTACCCCAGAGGGCTGTGGATGCTGAGTCGTTGAGTATATTCAAGACTGAGATCGTTAGATTTTTGGACTTTAAGGGAATCAAGGGCTATGGGGATTGGGAGGGTAAAGTGGAGTTGAGGTAGAAGATCAACCATGATCTTACTGAATGGCAGAACAGGCTCGAGGGGTCGTATGGCCTACTCCTGCTCCTTTTTAAAGAAATTAAAGTGGAGCTAAATCGTCAGATATCATCCCATTCAATGTACTTGCAGGGGGCTTAGCTAAAAACAAACATTTGGGTGCCTCGGATTCCCGTACCAAAGAAGAAGCGTACCAGTCAGAGTGGTAGCTTTGATGTCATGGTGACCCAATCCTCCCCCACCCAACCTCACACTTAATATTTTCTCTTTATCTCTCCCTCTCTGACACCAGAATGCCTGTGTGTGAACTCAAGCCCCCTGTAACAGATTCACAAGGCCAGTTAGCATGGGAATGGCTAGCTTGAAAGTGGGCTTCTGTAGAGTTGCATTTTTATTGTTTTTCATGAAACGAGAAGCATAGAGAAGTGATAGATCTTACTGTGAAAACTGTATTCTGCCCATTCACGTATATAAACTAAACCAGCTTATTGGTTTGCAATCATGCCTCATCTGGCTAGAGTGATTTTCATTCTGCCTTCTGTAAAGACAGAAATACACACATGGCAGCATGTACAGTGTAGCTAGAATTCACAGCAAAAGTCCGATCTTACAATCCCGGGGTGTTGCCATTGTTTTACTAGATATTGGACAGCAGCGCAGGGGATGCAAGATTCACTTATGAAAGCAACAAGGGATGTTGAACCTGAGATAATAGCTACTGCAAAACCTGAAAATTTGTAACACCCTCCAATACCAGTTAATGAATGAAAAGTATGTTCTATCATGCTGTAGTTCTTTAGATAATTATATATTCAAGTTATAATAAATGTATATTTTATGTTCATTTTGTTTCATTTACTGAAGCAGTGTTGGGTTTTTTTGCATCAGAAGAATTTTTAGAAAATTTATTCAAGTTTAACTGTTTGTAAAAATATTAAATGATAAAGCATTAATCTTGAAATAATATATTTTTTTTAGTTAACTATTTGTGATCACTGTGGAATAAAAATTAGTTGGAGTATTTTAAAACACTATCGCTAAATAGTTGTATCTGTCTTTCAATCCCAAATAAGTTATTTTCTTCTTCAAAAAACTGTTGACTCTAGGGGAATGGATTTCCCTCTGCTATTCTTCCCGAAAAGGGAGCAAAATTGGGTGATAGGCCTCCCGACCGAACTGGAATTTCCCTCCTAGGAGCGCTGCTGGCCCATCGCTTGTCCACCGCATGCAAATACCAGTTGGGCCGTGTCATGGTCGTGTCACGGTCTCCTCTCTCTCCATCTCACCGCAATGCCTTCCCTGCTGAAGGCCTTAAGCTCGGCCAATGCATTCGCTGGATCATTTCTTAGAGTCCTGTGGCCCCATTATATCTTCTTTGGGCCTCTTCTGGTGGGACAACAGCGATCCCATTGCACTGGCGGGCTCCAATGTGCTGGCAGAAATCCTGCTGAGACAACCATGAATAGATTATGACCCCTCAACCCAGGAAACTGGGCCAGTCATGGAAGGGTTGGGAGGTGGGCAGAAGTCCCACCCTGACTCCATAGGGGCAAGTTCAGGAAAATCCAGCTTAAGGTATTTGAAAAGAAAATGCGAGGGATGGATTTTCATTCTATTAAATATTTTCTTTTGTTTCTTTATAGACACCAGGCATCCAAAGCACTCTGTTAGCCAGGCTAGAAATCTCCATGTGGTTTGGAACAGCTAAGAAAGTTAGAAACTGTCTAATTACTGTCTAATTAGCTTGCCGGCTGGATAGGGGACTGTAGGTGAAAGTGTGTTAGACAATGGGACCACAACTAGATACAAACTACCAACCAATCTAATTAGTGAAATAAATAGGTATGTGTGACCAATAGAAATGAATGAACAGCTGGGCATGGTTGCAAAACAATATTCTCACTGAGGTATTTATACAGCGCCATAAAAGCCATGAACTAAACTGAAGCAGTTTCGAGTTACCATCTGAGCCCAAGGTGAGATTTCAGTCTTGAAGTCACTCACACGCATTCATTAATTTTATTATATTACTGTAGTGATCATGAGGTGGTTTTACTCTGTTTCGAGTTTTGTTTTTTGCCAGTAGTTGATGTTGTGCCAAGTGTTGATGGCCAGTCTGTTCCATGTAGTTGATGCAACAGGACACCTAAACTGAAGGATTAATGATTCTGCAATAATCAGGTGAGAATTGACAGTTGGTAAATAATTTCATCAGTATATATATTGCTGTGATGGGAGATCCCTTCTTCACTGGTCTTAGCAAAAACTAGAGATAAATAAAAAGTGGTAAAATTTTACCTTTTATTCAAGACTTTTTTTTTTCAATTAACAATAGATGTTTCAGCCCCATCGTTTTTATTACTCATTCGACATTTGCCACTTAGGAAACAAAATGAAGTTTCGTTCATAGAACCTGCCAACAATGCTGTACCAATAGATGTCAGCAGAGACAAATACCCAATGAATGTTTATTATAAACTGGTTAGCATCTTTGCCAAAATAACAAACAGCAGTTAATCATGTGAACATATGTTTTATTACTAATATCGCAACATCGGAGATTTAAACTTAATTGAGTTTCAAGTGGATCTGAGTATGAGTTTTCCCCAACAGTTTATAGAAATAAACAATGAAAAATTCAGAAAATCATCTTCGTGATTATTGTCTCGATATTAGGGGGGAGGCGGGTTGGCAGCGGGGGGTCGACTGGGCACGTGGGTAACGCGCCCAGTGAATTCGGGGTGCTCCGCACGCGATCGCAGCCTGATTGAAGCCACTTACCTTGGCTTCTGGGTTTCGCGCTGGAAAGCTGCACAGCGGGCGGACTGCGCACCCGCATCATAGGCTGTCAGCTGGAGGAGCCCTATTTAAAGGGGCAGTCCTTCACTGACTGATGCTGCAGAAAGGAGCCAAAATTAAGCCTGGAGCAGCCCAGGGGGAAGGCTGCTCACAGGTTTAATGATGCCTCACTCCAGGTCCTACTGGATGAGGTGAGGAGGAGGGGGAGGACAGAGATCATTTCCCCGGTGGACGGGAGGAAGCGGCCTGCCTCTGCCACCACGAAGGCCTGGCTCGAGGTGGCAGAGGAGGTCACCTGCACCACCAACATATCACGCACCTGCATACAGAGCAGGAGGCGCTTCAATGACCTAAGTAGGTCAGCCAAAGTGAATAAACTTACTCATTCCCCTACACTCCGTCTGCCACATCACCGCCCCCACCCCACATCTCCTTCTGCACAGCCAACACTACTCTATCACATCACTCCTCACACCCACTCAAAGCTCATCCTCATCTTACCTGCACTTACTCACCTCGCCAGTACTCATCCCACCACTACCACTCAACCCAATCCTCATACAATCTCATGGCTCTATCTCATACTCACCCTCTGATGCATCTCTTTCACAGTCAGCCTCACCTGACCTGCCACTACCTGTGCTGCAGCCACAGGGAATGCATCACATATGTGCAGTAGGAAGTGTAAGGCAAACGTGTCATGAGCATGAAGGGGATGCACAAGGGTGTTTGAGGGTTTGTCATGGTTTTTACTTATTTTTAATTTCTGATCAACTCACATTACATATTATATTAGCACCACTACTGCCACGTCTTTGCGAATCTTGTCTGGTTTGTGCAATAATGCCCTTTCCTGAGGATCACCATGAAGACCCACAGCTGATGCCACCCATTGTGTCACTGCAGAGTGGGTGTAGGTGTATTTGCAGGGCTCTTTTGTGCAGACGACTGAGAGACGTCGGCGATGTCCCCGGTGGCACACTGGAAGGATGTGGAGGAGAAGTTGTTGAGGGCAGTGGTGAGTTTGACAGCGACAGGTAAGAAGATGGTGCTCGGGCCAGCCGGGAGCAGCTCGGCATGAAAGAGGCTGCAGATGTCCACGACTACATGTCGAGTGACTCTGAGCCTCCGTGTGCACTGCTGCTCAGAGAGGTCCAGGAAGCTGAGCCTCGGTCTGTGGACCCTGTGGCGAGGGTAGTGCCTCCTGCGACGCATCTCTCTCTGCGGTTGCCCTCCCTCCTGCTGTGCAGGTGGATGTGTCACAGCACTGTGTAGTGCAGCTCCACGTGTCAGAGGTGGACGGCGTGGCCGGCGAGGCTGGTGATGCTGTTCGCCCTCCGAGGAGGTCACGACTGCAGCTATGGCGGCCCGCGTCCGGAAGATGTACATCTGAGGGGGTCCGCAAGGTAGGTAAATGTGTCTGGACCCCGGGGTAAGTGTGCAAGTTGGTGAATTTTATTGTTAGGAGGAGGGTGGTGGAGGCCAAACTTTGTCCAAAGTGACAGAGTGGCCTCCTGCAATGAGTGAGGGTCTCCCCCCATCATCTGTCAAATGGACTTTTGCAGCTGCCACAGGCTGATGGCTGCAACACGTCCATTTCAACTGGGAGTGTTTCCCCCAGTACGGGAAACACGCTCAGATTGGATGAAAATCCCACCCCTCCTAAAATATCCTACAAATCAGGTCTCCTAACGACCTGAACTATCACATTAATTTCCTTAAGTGGGATCCCACCGGCTTTAATTGCTGGTGGGAGTCCCACATGCGGGGGCTGCGCGCGCATCATTGGGGAACCCGGAAGTGGGCGGGTCGGAGCCCCCACCCGCCACGAACCCTCCGGCTCCGATGTCCAAAAATCGAGCCCTCTTTATCAAAAGAGATAACGGTAGCTTGTGAGCTATATCTCCTTCCAGTCATCAGTATCTGTCGAGGTAAAGTGAATTCTCACCTATTTATAGCTTTCTTATCGTGTGGCCATAAATCTGTCTGAGTGATTATGATTCTCGGAGTTCTATAATTGGTTCTGTGTGAAAGTCTATTGATATGTCTGTGCTATTCACAGGCCAATCATATAACGTCCAAGCTTCACATGTATTAAGGAGCTTGCCTCATTCTGCTTTTCTGTGAAATATAAAACGATTGATTTTCTTTAAATCACCATCCATAATCATAAAGAAAGCAGCACTGACTAATATAATGTAGACAATCTACTTTGCAAGTTCACCGACTCCCTAGCTGCCATTTTCCTCCAAAAACCAGGACTAAGGGTTTCAGAAAAGGTTTGTAGTCTAATATACAAATGTGAAGTACACTGCATCACATATAGAATAATACTTGTGTGTGTTAAAAGTAACTGGCTTGGAACTGCCCAAACTCATCTCACATAGGACCATTACAGGCAGCAGGCCGAAGACAAAATTCTAGGCTACATTCAACCAGCGGGACAGTTGGAGCAATACACCGGGCTTGGCGGGGGAAAAATCAGCCTGGGTTCCTGCTTCTGATTGCTATCCAGTGGACTCCCTATCAAGAACTGTGCATGTGTGTATGTCAAATGAGAACAGGGTTGGTCTTGTCTGTTGATAGACTGCCAACACCCACCTCGGTCGGGCAAGGTAGTGGTTGGCACTTATGAGACTTTAGGGCCAATTCTCCGACTAGCAGCACTCTGCAGCCTTCCGTCTTCACTGGACAATCTCCAGCAGTGTGTTTACTGATTAATTAGCCCCTCAAAGAGCTCCGTGATTTACTCCCACTCCACGACTGTCTCTGAACCTGAACACTGGTTCACCGATGCTCCAAGCTGACTCCACGCCATCTACAATTCAACTTCATCGCACCACAGGACCTCAGACTTAAACTTTAGATTCTCTTGTCTCCTCCACGTCCTCATAGAGTCATAGAGTTATACAGCACGGATAGAGGCCCTTCGGCCCATCGTGTCCGCGCCGGCCATCAAGCCCTGTCTGCTCTAATCCCATATTCCAGCATTTGGTCCGTAGCCTTGTATGCTGTGGCATTTCAAGTGCTCATCCAAATGCTTCTTGAATGTTGTGAGGGTTCCTGCCTCCACAACCCTTTCAGGCAGTGAGTTCCAGACTCCAACCAACCTCTGGGTGAAAAAGTTCTTTCTCAAATCCCCTCTAAACCTCCCGCCTTTTACCTTGAATCTATGTCCCCTTGTTATAGAACCCTCAACGAAGGGAAAAAGCTCCTTAGTATCCTCTGTTTAAGACAAGGACATATCTATCCTAATCTTTGCCATGCCGATATAATTCACTCTGTGGCCATTTTTGCTGCTGCTCCAGAACCGAGCCTATCACTTCGAACTCCCTTATTATCTCGGCCTCTCTTGAGCTCTTCTATCTTCTCCCCTTCCGTTCCTGTCACCCAGTCATGCCTGCTTTTATTTCTCAGCTCTCAGGTACTTTTCCCTCCTAATCTCTACCCCAACTCATCATCAATCCTGGGCCTTCCTACTCTCCTGCCACCATCCCAGGCTTGACTCCCCCTTGGATAAACCCACAGCTATCCTCTGTGCATCTCACGTCATTCTCTGAGGGGCCCCCTGAGGCACCCGTAGCCATCTCTTCAGCAACCCCAACTGCCTCATCCTCCTTTCTCGCTGACCCCTTCCTGCGCAGTACATCTGCTGGGGGCTAATCTCACCAATCCCTTTCCTACCCTACCCTACCCATCACTACCCCCTCGGATTCTGCCAGCGGATGAACAATCACTGCCGCTCTCCACATTTCACTTCAGAATGTCCACTCGCTCATGAACAAGGCCCTTGCCATCCATGACCTCTTTTGTGAACGATTGAGTTGACATCCTGGATCTGATGGAAACTTTGCTGATGGGCAGCAACACGTTGCCGATCGCTGAAGTCTCCCCGCCTGGCTATACTTTCCACTACCTGCCGCGCCCAAACCGCTCCGGTGATGGCGTGGCCTTTATCACCAAATCTCACCTTAGTCTCTCAGTTGCTACTCTGGCATTTTCTCCTCCTTCGAGCCTCTCACCTTGTTCCACTCCTCTCGCATCACCTTTAAATTCCTCATTCTCAACAGCCCGCCCAAGCCCCACTCCAAACTCGTGACTGAGTTATCGGCCTAGAAATTGGGCCGTGTTACGCCCGTTGTTTCGGCGCTACACGGCCTCTCCGACATCCAAGATGGCGTCTTGGCTGCGCACGCATGTTTCCAGTGTGACGTGCGCCAGACGCCATCTTGGTATAGGAGTTAGCGCAGGCACAGATAACGAACGCAGGAATCATATAAAGTAGGGAGAAAATGGCTTCAATCAGTGTGCAACGCTGATTTAAAGTGATAGACACCATTTTGGCACTTAACACAACTCAATGCACAGTCTTAACCCCGACCATCTGAACGTGTCTTAGAGTGCCTGGAGGACCCCCCACCAGTGCTATTTAAAGGGACCATGCAGGATTTACAGGTTCGTGGCTGGATTATTGCCTCTGGCTGCCGAGACATTTGTAACTGTTTTTGGAAGTCTCCTATAGTTGAATACCAGGACTAGGGGACATCCCTAACATTTAGAGCCGGGACGTGCAGGAGTGAAGTTAGGAAATGCTTCTACACACAAAGGGTGGGAGACCTTTGGAACTCTCTTCTGCAGACGGCAGTTGATGCTAGCTCAATTATGAATGTTAAATCTGAGATTGATCGATTTCTGTGAACCAAGGGTATTAATGGATATGGGGCTAAGGCGGGTATATGGAGTTAGGTCACAGGTCCAGCATGATCCCATTGAATGGTGGAACAGGCTTGAGGGGCTAAATGCCACTGCCACTTGCTGCCTCTTGATATGCGCCACCTTCTCCTGCAAGAAAGCGGGACATGTGATGTGCCTGTCATGGTTGAATAGCTGCCAGTGTGCGTGGCCTGTGAGTTGTGGGTGGGCGGCTTGAAACATTGGTAATGTGTAAGGGTGAGAGGAAGCATCTGATTGGAAGAGTTGAGTACTGATGGAAAGAGTTTGTTGGTATGTGGGTGATGGGGGGTGTAGTGCGTGGTGCAGTTGGTAGGAGATGCCACTTGACAGTTGACCTCACTCACCTTGACCTCTCATGTCAAAGCATTGAACTCGTTCCTGCACTGCATCCATGTTCATGATGCTGTGCACCTGGCATTGACTTCGTCCTCCGCTGCCTCCCACTGTCTTTTGAGTATATGTCTGGAGGGCCTCTTGCCCCCCCCACCCACCCCCTGTGGATATAGGATGTCCCTCCTTCTGTCCACCTCTTGCACCAAGGTCTCTAGTGCATCAGCAGAGAACCTTGGTGCACGTTCTCTTGCAAACCCAGTACAAACTCAGATGGGCAGATTGGTGAGGTTTGGCATGCAGGTTGGAGGATGTGGGATTTAATAGTGCGCAACCTTTATTCAATGTTTTAACATAACTCATCAGTGTGTAAACATAGGGATGGGACCTGCATCTGTGTTTTACGTGTGCGATGTCTGATCTCCGTTCAGATTCTGTGCAGACAGTGGACTGTTATTTTCAGCAAATAACAGGTACCAGCTACCTTTAAGAGATTTCTAAGAAACATCCTCCCTTTAAGAGATTGAGCTCCCCTGGTGGTAGAAAGTGTGAATTGCATTGATTCCATGTGCAAGGCCTGGAATAGAACGCCGATTGCAGGTAAGTCCTGGGGTGGGTCGAAACTTGTGTCCTGCCTGCGCAGGGGCCATTGGGGGCGGGGTACTAGCGCATCACGCTACCTACGCCCAATAACGGCCCCTATTGAATTTTTTCCCCCATCCTCCCTACTTTCCTCCAGCCTCTGCAGTGAGCAACCCCTCATCCTGAGTGATTTCAATCTCCATCACAACTCAACTTACCTTCTCTCCTCCTGTCCACCCTAAATCTCTCTTTCCATATAAACTCTCCAAACCCCAGTTCCTTATGCGTTTACCCTTGGAAAAAACTTTCCCCCAGGCCACTTACAATTGCCCTTTCAAGCTTCCAACTGCCCAGCCTCTGGCTCGCCAGTCCCCTCTGTGCCTAACGGAGGAGAGGTGTTGGAGGAGGATGGTGTGGTCGACCGTGCAGACAGGTCGGGAAAGACGAGGAGGGATAGTTTACCACGGTCACTGTCACATCGGATATCATTTGTGACTTTGATTTGGGCCGTTTCAGTGCTCTGGCAGGAATTCAAACATGGAGTTGCGGGAAAGATGGGCGTGGATTTGGCGGCCGACAACACATTCAAGGACCTTGGAGAGGAAAGGGAGGTTGGAGGTGGGGATGGTAGGTTGCAAGGAAAGAGCAGTCGAGGGTGTATTTTTAAGGAGGGATGTGATGATGGCAGTTTTGAAAGTCAGGGGGGACAGTACTTGAAAAGAAGGAAACATTTACAATGTCAGCATGAGAGCTATGGCTGAAGTTTAGTAGGATTGGGGACAAGGGAGCAAGAGGTGGGTCTCATGGACAAGATGGGCTCGGAGAGGGCATAGGAACAGAGGAACAGGAGTAGGCCATTCAGCCCCTCGTGCCTGCTCCGCCATTTGATAAGATCATGGCTGATCTGTGATCTAACTCCATATACCTGCCTTTGGCCCATATCCCTTAATACCTTTGGTTGCCAAAAAGCTATCTATCTCAATTGAGCTAGTATCAATTGCCATTTGCGGAAGAGAGTTCCAAACTTCTACAACCCTTTGTGTGTAGAAATGTTTTCTAATCTCACTCCTGAAAGGTCTGGCTCTAATTTTTAGACTGTGCCCCCTACTCCTAGAATCCCCAACCAGCGGAAATAGTTTCTCTCTATCCACCCTATCTGTTCCCCTTAATATCTTATAAACGTCGATCAGATCACCCCTTAACCTTCGAAACTCTAGAGAATACAACCTCAATTTGTGTAATCTCTCCTCGTAACTTAACCCTTGAAGTCCGGGTATCATTCTAGTAAACCTACGCTGCACTGCCTCCAAGGCCAATATGTCCTTCCGAAGGTGCGGTGCCCAGAACTGCTCACAGTACTCCAGGTGCGGTCTAACCAGGGTTTTGTATAGCTGCAGCACAACTTCTGCCCCCTTGTACTCCAGTCCTCTAGATATAAAGGCCAGCATTCCATTAGCCTTCTTGATTATTTTCTGCACCTGTTCATGACACTTCAATGATTTATGTACCTGAACCCCTACGTCCCTTTGGACATCCACTGTTTTTAACTTTTCACCATTTAGAAAGTACCCTGTTCTATCCTTTTTTGATCCAAAGTGGATGACCTCACATTTGTTTACATTGAATTCCATTTGCCACAGTTTTGCCCATTCACCTAATCTATCAATATCGCTTTGTAATTTTAGGTTTTCATCTACACTGCTTACAATGCCACCAATCTTTGTGTCATCGGCAAACTTAGATATGAGACTTTCTATGCCTTCATCTAAGTCGTTAATAAATATTGTGAATAATTGAGGCCCCAAGACAGATCTCTGCGGGACTCCACTAATCACATCCTGCCAATGTGAGTACCTTCCCATTATCCCTACTCTCTGTCGCCTTTCGCTCAGCCAACTTCCTAACCAAGTCCGTACTTTTCCCTCGATTCCATGGGCTTCTATCTTAGCTAACAGTCTCTTAAGTGGGACCTTGTCAAATGCCTTCTGGAAGTCCATATGAATAACATCCATTGACATTCCCCTGACCACTACTTTAGTCAACTCTTCAAAAAATTCAATCAGGTTTTTCAGGCATGACCTACCTTTCACAAATCCATGCTGGCTCTCTCTGATTAACGGAAAATTCTCGAGGTGTTCAGTCACCCTATCCTTAATTATAGACTCCAGCATTTTCCCCACAACAGATGTTAGGCTAACTGGTCTATAATTCCCCTATTTCCCCCTCTCTCCTTTCTTAAAAAGCGGAGTGACATGTGCAATTTTCCAATCCAGAGGGACAGTTCCTGAATCTAGAGAACTTTGAAAGATTATAGTTAGGGCATCTGCAATGTGCTCACTTACTTCCTTTAAAACCCTGGGATGGAAACCATCTGGTCCTGGGGATTTGTCACTCTTTAGTGCTATTATTTTCTTCATTACTGTTGCTTTACTGTGTTAATTTTATCGAGTCCCTGTCCCCGATTCAATATTAGTTTTCTTGGGATTTCCGGCATGCTATCCTCTTTTTCTACTCTAAATACTGACGCAAAGTAATTGTTCAACATGACCGCCATTTCCCCATTGTCAATGACAATATCCCCACTTTCAGTTTTTAAGGGGCCAACACTGCTCCTGACCACCCTCTTTTTCCTAATGTAACTATAAAAGTTCTTTGTATTGGTTTTGATATCCCTTGCAAGTTTCTTTTCATACTCTCTTTTTGTAGCTCTTACTATCTATTTTGTGACCCTTTGTTGAACTTTGTATCTTTCCCATTCGCCAGGATCTGTGCCATTTTTTGCCTTTTTGTATGCCCTTTCCTTATGTCTTATACTGTCCCTTACCTCTTTAGTTGTCCATGGCTGTTTTTTTTGGCAAGTAGAGTGGAGATAGGAGATAGGAGAGAAATCAGAGAAAGACACAGATTCAGAGCTGAGACACAAAGGCATCAAAAGAGGATACGCAGATTGACAGTTGCAGAAGTATCTAGTTTGTAAGTTGCAAAGGCTAGACAGCTGGTCACTTGAAAGTGACTTGGGGCGAGTATTTTCCAGGGCAGATGCAGAAAGAAGTGGGGGGTTGGAGTGGGATCAAGGATGTGGATGGTGAGGGATACAAAGAATTGGTCGGAGATGGCCTTGGCTGTGATTGAGACCATGATCGCTCTCCATAGTCGTCTGCAGTTCAGTTAGACAGCCAGGAGGTTACTGCTACTCCACTGCTACCTCCATCTTCTGTTCCTCACTCATACTCTCTAACTCTATGCACTCCCTCCTGAAACTTACTATCTAAATCCCCCGGAGTGGATATAACTGTGCTGGTGCTTGTTGGAATGAGTGACACAAGGTACTGTGAGGAACTAGAATGTTGCCCTTGCAGTCTCCTACTCATGGGCACCTATACAAAAAGAACAAGAGTGTGTGTTAAGTTCTGGCAGGAAGCCATCTCTTCAAACAGAGCTGACATGGCAAGGTATTGTGTGTTATGCTCCTGCAGTACAGTGCATCCCTGTGCATCAGTGCTATAAACCAAATGGTATAATTCTAAAGGGGTACAGGAACAGAGAGACCTGGGGGTATATGTGCACAAATCTTTGAAGGCAGCAGGACAGGTTGAGAAAGTGGTTAAAAAAGCATTCGGGATCCTGGATTTTATAAATAGAGGCATAGAGTACAAAAGCAAGGAAGTTATGTTGAACCTTTATAAAACACTGGTTTGGCCACAACTGGAGTATTGCGTCCAATTTTGGCCACTGCACTTTAGGAAGGATGTGAAGGCCTTAGAGAGGGTACAAAAAAGATTTACTAGAATGGTTCCGGGGTGAGGGACTTCGGTTGCGTGGATAGACTGGAGAGGCTGGGGTTGTTCTCCTTGGAACAGAAGAGGTTAAGAGGAGATTTGGTGAAAGTGTTCAAGATCATGAAGGGTTTGGATGGATTGGATGGAGAGAGGCTGTTTCCATTGGCGGAGGGGTTGAGAGCCAAAGGACACGGATTTGGGGTGATTGGCGGGGGAGCCAAGGACGACGTGGGGGCGGGGGACTTTTTTGAGCAGCGAGTGGTTGTGGTCTGGGGTATGTAGGAGGTGAAGGAATAATCAGTAAAGGATGGTACTCGCCCTGAGTTAGGGGGGAGGGGGCTTCTGCCCTCCCCCACTCCTGCTATGGCTTCCACCTTCAGAGTATGGATGCACTCTCCTCATAGCGAGGACAAGCGATAATTGGGAGAAGTCCCTCCAGTCCACTCTTGTTCTTGCCTGTTAGGTGTGGGGATAGAAATTCGACCTCGTTGCGGCCATTCCAGGGTATAAAAAGGAAGCAATGAGACCCAATTTCAGGGACCAATATCCTGCGCCCAAAGGACGCCTGAAAAACACCTGACCCGAATTTGGGTTTTTCAGGCATTTTTCAGGCGTTACGGGATTAGGTCTTTTAATTATATAAATGAGGGTCCTAACACCTGTTTCAGGTCTCCTCACAGACATTAGGAAGCAATGAGCAGGGTAGGAATGGGCCTGCCTCACTCAGGATTCTTCAGTGGTCCCCACGGCCGCCAACTACAGGCGAGTTTACTTTTAATTAAAAATGTAAAATAGTGCTCCCCCCATCTCTACAGTCCTAGCAATCGTGCCCCCCTTCCCCCCGCCTCACCCACTCCCGATGCCCACTCCAACCCCCCTCTTGGAACTTACCTGAGGGCCAATGCCAGCGAGGCAGGAGGCCCACAATTCAGTCATGGAGAAGAGTGAGCTGCCTGTGGAGGCATTAAGGGCACCGGCAGCTCACCTGGAATATCCAGATGACGCTCGAGGCCCAAACTAATTTCTACCTCAGGGAGGGCATTGAAACAGGTAAGAGTCCATTCCAAAGTTTCTTATCATTTTATACCTACAGGTTCCGGCAAATAACCTGTTGGCACATGTTATACCTACTAACCCTCCTGCTACACGAGGAAACCTAAAATAAAACTTCTTCTGGGTCAGGATCTGGCTCCCGACGGGTTTGCCTGATGGGGGAGATGACACTGCCCCCGTCCCCCAATCCCCGCCCGGCTCAGGCCTCAGCTTGAAATTGGAGATCGGGTCCTGATGACATCATTGGAACACATCTGCATATTTAAAACAGGACCCCGCTTCCTTCCTACGGGTGTCCTGCTCAAAAGAGCAGGTTAATATCGGGACAGGGCGGGAAGGCAGCGGGATCAGAGTGGGGTAAGTGACTCGCATTATTTTAACTGCCCCACGGCCCGGTTTCCACCAGGCGGGGCGGGGCGGGAGAGTTAAAATCGGGGCCAATGCAAGTGGGACCACTTTGAAAGGATATCTCTGTTTTCGAATTTTAGCCACGTTTATGTTGCTGTGATTGTAAATGTGGCTCTGAATTCCTAGTATTAAGTGCAGTAACTTTACTTTTTTCTTACACAGAAACCAGTTTGAAGGGTTATTACTTGTAATACTGGTCGTTAAGCCAAATTGTTATTTTGATTAATTTAAGGCATGCTGGATGACCATTTGTCGGTTCAGATGTGGACCTAGAAATTTGATGGCACCGTGCATGTTCTTTTTGGGTATTAAACGGCACCCAAGCCTCCATATGGTGGGCAGGAAATGTGCTTTCATTATGAACCGGAGACACGCCACCCACCATATTGGTGTAGGCACAGAAAAAGGCATCCAGTGCCCATGCACGATGCAAGCTTTAGGCCCTTTGTATATGCAAAAAGAGGGGTCTAATATCAGTCCGTGGCCCCCCTGTGCAAAATTGGGTTGCCCTGAACACAACCGACTGCGTTCACAAAAACCAGTCTACATGCAGCCTAAAGGGACCGCTGCAGGCTGCCATCAAAAAGGTGAGTTTATAAGAAATACTTATCGGAATGTGGAGCCAGGAGGTGTAGGAGTGTTCCTCCCAACCAAAGATTAAAACCGTGGCCAGCTGGCAGTCACGACCGCTCGACCTCCACCAACCCCCCCCAATCACCCCCTCCCCTTCCCACTCACTCGCCGCCTCGACCCCCGTCCTGATGTCCCGATCGACCCCCAGTGATTGCCCTCCCTTTCCTGGTCATCCCCCCTCTCGACTCCCTTTCCTTCCCCTTTAAGCACCTACCTGAGGGCCTCTGCCGGCGATGCAGTGGCCCGAAATTGTAAGCCTCTTCACCAGTGAGCTGCCTGAAGCTCGCTGGCCTCATTCAGATGAGGCCCAAGGCCCAATATTGGGTGTGCCTCAGGCCTCCCCAGTAAATCCATGTTATTTTTATTCTGTTTAAATAAAGTTTGTTAGATAATAATCCTTTGTATTAACTTGATGATTCCCTTTATGAAAAAGGTTTATGACTTTCTGGTGGAAAAGATTTTTTAAAATTATCATCAACACATGCCACTCACTCATACATACACTGTTATACAGATAAATATGTATACTTACATATAGGTATATGCACCCATTTAGGTAAAGCAGGGGGACAATTTCTCCTCCATTGGCCTTGGAAGGAGTGCAGCACAGATTCACCAGAGTTACCCGGGCTCCAAGGGTTAGATTATGAGGAGAGATTACATAAACTAGCCTTGTATTCTTTGGAATATAGAAGGTTAAGGAGTGATTTGATTGAGTTTTTTAGGATTTTAAAAGGAATTGATAAGTTAGATAGGGAGAAACTTTTTCCCCTGGTGGGGGAGTCTAGGACAAGGGGAAAAAACCTTAAAATCAGAGTCAGGCCATTCAGGAGAGAAGTTAGGAAACACTTCTTCACACAAAGGGTGGTAGAAGTGTGGAACTCTCTCCCACAAAAAGCAGTCGATGCTAGTTCAATTAATAATCCTAAATCTGAGATTGATAGATTTTCACTAGCCAAAGGTATTTAGGGATATGGAGCCAAGGCGGGTGGATCGAGTTAAGATACAGATCAGCCATAATCTCATTGAATGTTGGAACAGGCTCGAGGGGCTGAATGGCCTACTCCTGTTCCTATGTTCCCATTGTTAGTATTGGAGGTGAAAAGTATCCCCAGTCTAGAGATAATTGCTATTGCCTCACTCTAAGGTGAGATGGGCTCATTGTCAGAACTTGCCTGTTTACATTTGTTACAGGTAAATCATTGAGTTCAAATCAGTCTCTTCCAATTCACCAAGGTCCAGGGAGCCACCCCATCAGCCATCATGACCCCATGGAGCACGGGAAATGTAAAATCTGGTGAATTAACTACAATAACCATGGACCAGTGGGTTGCCAACTAACGGCAATAAACCTGGCCCCTACTGAGTGAGGCAGAAGCAATCATTGCAGAGATGATATTCTTTGCCTCCACTGCGGCACTGCACAGGTTATTGCTGGAACTTGCAGGCCTGCTTGTCTCATTTGCAACCAGTTAAGTTCTTGGATAAAAATTTCCCATGCTGCAGAGAAACACAACGGCTGATGAAATGGCTAACTGGAACACGCCAAATTTGAATCCATTCTGGCTCCAAGCTCAGACAATTGGTCTGCCAGTCAAATAGTTCCAGCAACAAGCCCACTTTGTTTTACAAGCCACTGTGCAGTGCAGCACAGTTTCTCTATTCTGTTCTGGTTGGCACCATCCCCTGGACCTCATTCAGCTTTATCACCCACCTCGATGGGGATCTTCTTTCTGGGAAGGGAGGCCAGGTCCTGGCATTGGAGGTTGGTGCTACATTGAGGTTTTATTTGGGAATGGAAGTAGATCCCAACATTCCTTGCTTCTCCGATGCTTTGATCCAGTTGGCACCTATGCACACAGGCACGGTCTAAGTTGCCGATTAGCAAATGGCTGCAGACTGAGTGGGGTACATTGGCTGCAGTCGCTATTCGATGTGAGTGCCAGAAGGGTAGCTTGGAATTTGGAACAAGTACGTTGAGGTGGATAGCAGAAATCGCTAAAGTGGATGGTAAATTCTCTACCATTCAGATGAGATGGGAGAAAGTGAACCTGCTGGAGTTTAATTATGTTTTCCAGGTGTTTAATGAAACTTGTTCACCCACCTGGAAAGAGACCTTGTTATTTGATGATGTTTTGGTTGAAAGCAGCGGAGAAGAGTTCCAGAAAGAGCCAACAGTTCTCTATATTGAGTTCTTCGATCAAGACAGATTTGTAAGTCCAGGGTATATATTATGTGGAGAAGTACAAATCTGCTGCAATAAATGAAATTAATTCTAGAGTGCGCAAGACAATAAATGGCTTCTCTGCACCTATTAATGCCTTGAGTTTTCAGAGTTTCTAAATTTATCAATAATATATAACACATGGAATTTTTTTTTAGAAGTAACTGAAAACTCAGACCTCTTGTGATTATTCACATGTGCTTGATTCTAGATCAAAAGCAAAATACTGCGAATGCTGGAAATCTGAAATAAAAACAGAAAATGCTGGAAATACTCAGCAAGTGAGGCAGCATCGTTTCAGGTCGATGACCCTTTGAGTTCTGACGAAGGGTCATCGACCTGAAACTCTAACTCTCTTTCTTTTTCCACAGATGCTGTCTGACTTGCTGAGTATTTCCAGCATTTTCTGTTTTTAGTGCTGGATTGTAGAACTCTCTTAGGTCTTTTTAAAATACCAAGCAAGTACCAGCCATTTATTCCACCTACACATACCAAACACATTTGGTAATCAGGCAACGGTTTCATTGATATTTTAACTCTGGGGTCCAGCAAACTACAAAGCAAACATTTAAAGGGACAGTGTCATGGCATTGAGGTGTTTTGAGGCAGTTTCATTGTCTTGAACGGCCAAGAACAGCCTGCCCCGGAAATCAGCTTAAAATTTACCCTGTTAGACATCTGACAGAGTTTACATTGTGCCTTACATGAGCGTTATCTTTTGATTCTAATTAATGTTTGCACGAATTAGTGTATAAAAATTTAGCCGTCGATGCAGTCGGTCCCATGAAAGTACATAGCTTGTTTATTGCATCCTTTTGCTGACAGCAGCACTGTCTATTTATATAGCTCTTTATATAATATTTCTATATGAAAAATATATAAACCATGAAAAATTGTCACTTCACCGAACGTGAGAAAAAAATGGACACGGAGCCAAAGAAGGGTAATCAAAAGTTTGGTCAAAGGAAAAGAGGGTGGTGGAGACATGGAGGGGTTTATGGAGGGAAATCCAAAGAACAGGGCCTAAGTGGCTGAATGCACTGCCACCAACAATAGGGGGTAGGGAGGAGGGATGCACAACAGGCTGGAGTCAGACGAATGGAGAGATTGAGGGTTGTAGGGCTAGAGGAGGTTACAGAGATGGGGAGGAGCGAGCCCATGGAGGGCTTCAGAAAGAAGGATGAGAATTTTAAATTTAAGGCATTGGGGGACTGGGAGCCAATGTGGGTCAGCGAAGATTTGGTGTGATGAGTCAGTGGAACTTCATGCGGAATATGATACGGGCTGCAGAGTTTTGAATGAGCTGAAGTTTGAGGAGGTGGCCAGGAGAGCACTGGAATGATGAGGCCTCAACGTGACAAAGACTCCCAATGAGGGTTTCAGCGGCAGATGGGCTGAGGTAATGGTGGAAGCGGACGATGTCATGGAGGTGGAAGTAGGCGGTTTTTGCGAGAGGATGTGGGGTCAATTTGACAATCCGAACAAGCCAGTTCATCTGGAGGAGAGGCATCTTTAAGTTATTTCTAAGCTATTGTGGCCCAATTGACACTTAGCCAATTAAAATACAACGACATATCTGATGATTATAGATTTCATGGTGAATGTTGATTGAGGTTGCATGTTACACGATGCAAAATTGTTAGTGCATGGTGATTGTGATGTGCAGCTAATTCGACATTGACCACCTGTGTCGATCATTTTATAATGACTGTCTGTCTCCAGTGCTGATTTCCATGTGAAAGAGTTAGGAGAGGTGATCAAACATTTGATCGAAAAGATGGGTTTAGAGAAGGTTCTTAAAGCTTGAGAGGGGATTAGGGAGGGAAATTCCAGAAAGTAGGGCATAGGAGGGTAAATGCTCTGCCATGAATAGTGGGTTGAAGGAAGGGAGGAATACACAAAAGGCCAAAGTGTGTGGGAGGAGTTGTAATGCTGGAGGAGATCATCGATGTGGTGGAGTGGGGTGAGGCCAAGGAGAAATGGAATACTTTAAGCTAATTAAAGTATATAGCTGTTCATTGGTGTCTTAAATGAGTTCTCTGTCCTTCATTCCAATATATGTCCCACTGCTGTATTTAACCATAGAACAGTAACTGTGCTTCAATAGTGAATTAATTGGATGTGAAACATTTAGTGGCATCCTGAAAGATGTGACGGGCTTTATGTCCCACAGTTTAATAATTAGCTACAATAGACACACTCCCAGGATTTACTATAGTCCAAAGTGTGCGAAAAAGTACCAGAAAAGAAATTAAATGTGTGTTTCAATTTCGAAGATCTAGCTGTCAAATAGCTTCGGTTGTTTATTGTAACGATCTGCTTTTGCAGGGACACCCTGAATTCCTTGGTCATTGTTTGGCATTCCAGCTGTCATTCTGGAAAAGGATGAAGACAGACAGCCAGCACTGAAGATCTTTGATATCTGGAGAGGCTCCAAACCTGCTGGGCAGCAGCTGGCAACCTTTGAACTTATTGGGCTTGATTTTAGCCTGGAAAAAAGGGTGGGTTGGGGGCAGGGGGGCAGTAACAATTGCAAAAATCTAAAACCCGCCTCCAACCCACCCACTGACGAGGGGCAGGTGATCAACATGCTCTCAAGAGGCGGGTCGCGCATTAAAAGCTTTTAAGGAGGCTGCGGGCCTCCATTTCCAAAGCTTTTTTGGTTTTAGCCCCTGAGGGCCGGGATTCCTGGGCCTTCTCCTTCACGCCACATGAGAGGAGGCGAGAAGGCCCAAAACTGCAGGTAAGTGACTTTGTAGCACAGCTTGTGGGCCTGGAGGAGCAGGAGTGCTTCCTCCTGCCCCAACAAGCTTACCTGCAGCGACCACCACCACCCCATGATCTCCGACCCCTTCCCCACGATCTCCGATCCTCCCACGATCTCCGATACCCGATATCATCTCCGACAGCCCCCTCCCCCAACGATAATTGAGCCCCCGCGATGACTGACCCTCCCCTGATGACTGACCACCCCCCCCCCCGGTGACCTCCAACCCCCCCCCCCCCCCACCCCAGGCCAATGACTTCCCTGACCCCCGTGCCCCCCCCCCCCCCCCACCCTCCCGGTGACTCCTGACCCCCCTCCCACAATCTAACACTTACCTGATCACGCCCTCTTCCTGGCTCTTCTCCCGTCCGACTGAGAGTCAGCCTGTCAATCAGGCCGGCCTGTCGGGCGGGAAACCGGCAAAAAAAGAAAAAAATGAAGTCCTCACGTCTAAATCGTAAAGACATCCAGAAAACCCGCACTTCCGGGTTTCCCGTCAGGAATTCCACCCCCCTCCCCCCCACCCCCGGGCTAAAATCATGCCCATTGAGTTGGACTATTCCACATTTGGTGAGGTGAAATACACAAGTATTTATTTTGCAAAGACAGAATATAATTATTAAAGGCAACAAATTAAAGGAGAATGCAAGGCTTTGGGAGTACTTTCTAGTCAGAGTACTGGCCCCCAACTCATCTATGTCTTCAAGAAATTACATACAATGCTATTATCTACTATCTGGGAAATATCTTCATTTTTGTAGATTATTTGCAAGAACCTGGAGGTTTCCATTTCCTTGTTTCAGCCACAAACGTTACAAAGGCAACCCTGAGTGTGTGAAGGAGTGCTTCTATTGACCTCTGTGAAAGACAACAGTTTGGGCCAATGCAAAGCCAGCCAAAGCATGGAGAAAAATCACTATTGGTTGGGTACCGATGCACACATAGCAGGTAGTGTTTTTTTGCATCGTGGGACTGACCCAAAGTGATAGCCCTGTTGTAATCAATAGAACCAATTTGGCATGCACAAAAACCATCGCTGTAATCTGAGGAGGAAGGGGAAAGTCCAAAATGCCTGAAAAAACACAGTAAAATGATGGTAATAAGTGGTGTTGTATGTATATTTTAACACAGAAGTGAGGGAGTACTTTAAACTCAAATTAACCACTCCCCCAGGCTTTCTGACTCCTTGAGGACTCCGGGGGTCGGGGGGTGGGGGGAGGGCGATTTTCACCTGTCAGCCGCCCATTTCCCGCCCTGAAAAATGGGCGGCCAGCATTTGAAAATGGAGGGGCGGGCGGGCACCATGGCTGCCCCATTAACGCCCAAGGCCCACCTGATGCAATTTGCAGGTGGCCCTGTAAACCGGCGGGCAGCACGCCTCTCTGTTTCTGATGGGAGGCTTCTTAAATGTGCAAATTGGGCTCCCATGTCAGTTGTAGGAAGGGTTTGGATCCTCTCCAGATGTCAACCAGCTGCAGCGCGGTGTCCGCAGCTCGCCAGAGGCATTCAAACAAAAATGGTTCAGGCCTCCCAGCGCCGGCTTCGGCCGGTCGGCATGGCTGCTCCTCCGACTTTGCCTCCATCTCGGGTGGAGGTCGAGTATCGTCCGCAGGTCTTTATACTCGATGTTGCTGGAAAATTACATTCTATGTAATCGAGCGAAGCCAGCCATCTTCCAAAAATAATTAAGAACACAGCACAGGAGGAGGCCGTTCAGCCCATTGTGCCTGTTCCGACTCTTTGAAAGAGCTATCCAATTAGTCCCATTCCCCCATGTTCTTGGGGAATATGTTTTTTTATAAAAATTATTGTAAAAGTGAAAGAAACCTATTTCAAAAATATGATGAGTTGGAACATGTCTCCGATTAATTAGTTAAATGAAGAATTTGAGCAAGTTGAGTGATTTTATTAATTTCCTCCTTAATTATGTTATGCTGTTTCCTGTTTTTAGCAAATAAACATTGAAAGGAATTCCATAAAAATACATCAGAAAAAGGGAGCACATGTACAGGGGCTGAATTTCTCCCCGGGTCTCCTGCTCACCAACTGTAACTTCAGCAGAAGAGCTGCAGATTCCCCAAAACTACAATTGTTCACATCCTTTATCCGGGGTTCCTGTGGGCTCTTCTGAAAAAGATACAGCGCGAAATCGGGACAACTCCCCGTGGAAATTCATCTTTTCTGAACTTAACATGTCTTTATTTGCAACAGCCAGTATCACAATTATTGGTTACTGTAATATTTTTTGCCAAAGTTTCCATGAGAGCAGTATTTCAATATTCTGACACTTGCAGTGGAACCTCCAGTGCCACACCACTGAAATGGCCTTTATCAAAGTCACAAATGACATCCTATGTGACTGGGACTGTAGTAAATTATCCCTCCTCATCATTCTCGATCTGTCTGCAGCCTTGGACACAGTTGAACATAAGAACATAAGAAATAGCAGCAGGAGGAGGCCACACGGCCCCACGAGCCTGCTCTGTCATTCAATCAGATCGTGGCTGATCTTCGACCTAAACTCCACTTTCCTGCCCGATCCCCATATCCCATGATTCCTTTAAAGTCCAAAAATCTATCTATCTCAGCCTTGAATGTATTCAACGACTCAGCATCCACAGCCCTCTGGGGTAGAGAATTCAAAAAATTCACAAAACCCTCTGAGTGAAGAAATTCCTCCTCATCTCAGTCTTAAATGGCCGACCCCTTATCCTGAGACTTTGCCCCCTAGTTCTAGACTCTCCAGCCAGGGGAAAAAGCCTCTCAGCATCTACCCTGTCAAACCCTCTCAGAATCTTATATGTTTCAATGAGATCACCTCTCATTCTTCTAAACTCTGAGAGCATAGGCCCATTCTACTCAACCTCTTCTCATAGTACAATGCTCTCAACCCAGGAATTAATCTAGTGAACCTTCGTTGCACCGCCTCTAAGGCAAGTATATCCTCCCTTAGATAAGGAGACCAAAACTGTACTCCAGATGTGGTCTCACCAAAGCCCTGTACAATTGTAGCAAGACTTCCTTACTCTTGTACTCCAACCCCCTTGCAATAAAGGCCAACATGCCATTTGCCTTCTTAATTGCTTGCTGTACCTGCATGCTAACATTTTGCGTTTCTTGTACGAGGACACCCAAATCTCTCTTAACACCAACATTTAATAGTTTCTCACCATTTAAAAAATATTCTGTTTTTCTATTCTTCCCACCAAAGTGAATAACCTCACATTTCCCCACATTATACTCCATCTGCCACCTTCTTGCCCACTCACTTAACCTGTCTATATCCCTTTGCAGACTCTTTGTGTCCTCCTCACAGCTTACTTTCCCACCTAGCTTTGTATCGTCAGCAAACTTGGATGCATTTCACTTGGTCCCTTCATCCAAGTCATTAATATAGATTGTAAATAGCTGAGGCCCAAGCACTGATACTTGCTGCACTCCACTAGTTATAGCCTGCCAACCTGAAAATGACCTGTTTATTCTTACTCTGATTTCTGTCCGTTAACCAATCCTCTATCCATGCTAATATGTTACCCCCAACCCCATCTTGCGTAACAACTTTTTATGTGGCACTTTATCGAATGCCTTTTGAAAATTCAAATATACTACATCCACTGACCACACAATCCACCTCCAATGCCTCTCCTTCATTGTCCAGCTGGGTGGGACTGCGCTCACCTGGTTTCATTCCTAATGATCCAGTCATAGCCAGAGAATCTCCTGCAGTGGTTTCTCTTCCTGCTCCCGCACCGTTACCCCTGGAGTCCCCCAAGGATCGACCCTTGGCCCCCTCCTATTTCTCATCTGCACGCTGCCCCTCGGCAACATCATCCGAAAACACGATGTCAGGTTCCACATGTACACTGATGACTCCCAGCTCTACATCACCATCACCTCTCTTGACCCCTTCACTGCCTCTGATTTGCCACGCTGCTTGTCTGACATCCAGTATTGGATGAGTAGAAATTATCTCCAATGAAATATTGGGAAGACCGAAGCCATTGTCTTCGCAACCTTAGGATTCTGTTTGACTGTGAGCTGAGCTTCCAATCCGATATCCTCTTCATCACCAAGACCGCCTACTTCCACCTCCTTAACGTCACCCATTTCTGCCCCTGCCTCAGCTCATCTGCGGCTTAAACCTTCATCCATGCCTTTATTATCTCTAAACTTGACTATTCCAAAGCTCTCCTGGCCGGCCTCTCACCTTGCCCCCTCCATAAACTTCAGCTCATTGGCTCCCTGTCCGGCAACGCCTCAATTTTAAAATTCTCATCCTTGTTTTCAAATCACTCCATGGCCTCACCCCTCCCTATCTCTGTAACCCCCTCCAGCCCTACAAACCTTCTGAGATTTCTGCATTCCTCCAATTCTGGCCTCTTGCGTAGCCCCGATTTTCTTCGCTCCACCATTGGCGGCCGTGCCTTCAGTTGCCTGGGCCCTAAGGTCTGTAATCCCCTCCCTAAACATCTCCTCCTCTCTCCCCTCCTTTAAGACGCTCCTTAAAGCCTACTTCTTTGACCAAGCTTTTGGTCACCTGTCCTATTGTCTCCTTACGTGGCTCGGTATTAAATTTTGTTAATTGTTCCTGTGAAGCGCCTTGGGACGTTTTACTACACTAAAGACACTATAATAAATGCAAGTTGTTGTTGTTGTTTCCCAGTATGATAGAGTGGAGCTGAAATGGTGGAAATGCAAATTGGTAGATAATCCCACATTTCGGTGCTAAAGAACAGCAATGCCTCAGCATGGGAATGGATAGCAAAAGGATTATCATGTAGTTTTATTCACCAAGAGAAGATGAAATTACAAAAGAAACTGTCCAAGGAGACAATGTCTTGTGCAAGGCTTTGTCCTGCAAAAATTCTGACGAATAATGGAATACAGATGGTGGTTGCCATGGCATTTTCATTACAAGGCGGCACATTTTCAATTCTGTGATTTGCACAGCGCTGGGTATTCATTCTGGTGATATAAAAAGAGGATGAATATTAACATGGTTTCCTTTTTTAATCTCCCTTTTTTAGTTACTTTTCCCTTTATTTTATGTCCCCATTATTCCACACACCAGGGAAGCGGGCCAGTGAACAGGTCCTAATTTGGCAACAATGTTCTCTACCCATAGGTACACAAGAGATGCTGCAGTGACCTGCCCTCCAATTTTTCCTCCTTCCTTCTCCTTCCCTAATCTCAGTTTGAAAGTAGTATGGGTTCCCTACATTTCTGGTAAACCTCCTTCAGCTGAAAAGTAAGGGCCTTTGTTTGACCACAAGATATAATAATATTGACACTGTTCACACTTTGTCCTCACAGCCACA
The DNA here is from genome assembly GCF_035084215.1 of Heptranchias perlo. Lineage (NCBI taxonomy): Eukaryota > Metazoa > Chordata > Chondrichthyes > Hexanchiformes > Hexanchidae > Heptranchias > Heptranchias perlo. Next base: position 135,262,642 of record NC_090327.1, on the reverse strand, counting down.
TATTCCTGCTGATGTTGTGCCTCGGGAGATGTGTTTGAATGAGGATTACCGCTTCACTGTTCCAGATGGAATATGTCCAGTACTGAAAATCCATAAAGTAGAGATGACTTTACAATGTCGAGAATGCATGTCAGATCTCACCTATTTTACCTATTTTATGTTCAACTGAATTTCACACACACAGATTTCAGAATTTCATGGTGAACTTCTGATCACGGAAAGAACCATTGAAGGGACACTGTCCTCATAAAAAATGTTTGGCAAATATTTTGTTTTCCATTTGGGGGAGAAGAAAAGCCAGAATATCTGTGGGTGCCCATTGTAATGTGATGCACTGATGTACTTTAACACAATTATGCTTGAATACAAACAGTAAAGGATTTTCCAAATAACAATACCCCCCCTACCTCACCAAAGGTGCCAGTCTGTCTCCTGCACCTTACACAAGTGCCCATTCTTCATTTGTAAACCTAGACAGTAAAGACACTGGCGACAGTAAAGACACTGGCTTCCTTTGGCCACTCCGACTGAACCTTCCTATACTCCAGAGTTTGAAACAGTGACTCTTAAAGCAGTGAGTCTATAACATCTGCCTCTGGACTATCATTGCTATAAGCTGGGAGCCAGGCAGGGAGGCAACTCTGACATTTTTCTTTATTCTTCTCTGTGAAGTAATTTTTTTTTTAAAACCTTTAATTTTAATTTTAAAGTTTGCTAATGTTTCATTGGTAAATCAGCCAATAACAACCTTAGAAATTATACTTCAATCTAAGAAGTTCACTCATCGACCAGCGAAGATGCAGCTCGAACTCGAAGGTAAGGATACTGTTGCGATTTTAACCCCATTCTTATCGGGTGTGTGGTGGGGTGAGGGCAGTAGGGGGGGTGGGATTGGAGCGGGTTATGATTGGGGCTTAAGTCTCTGTCGCGTGTGATCTGATCACGGTGCCTTCTGCATCAGAGCTTCTGAAATGTTCTGCTTTTTCCTCAGATGGGGATTCCCTTCCATATTGTCTGTCCCATTTTCTGTGCTTCTGCTCTTGCCCCTCCTCTTCCTCTTCCTCCTCCTCTTAGAATCATAACCAGATCCTTCTCGTCCTCTCTTTGCACACCACCAACTTGTACATTTGCCAGATCACCTTCCGCTATTTTTGCCACCTCCAATGTGATCCCACCACCAAATACATCTCCTTCTCTTCTTCCCTCTTCACTTTCCATAGGGATCAATCCCCCCGTGACACTCTGATTCACCCTTCCACTGCCCAAACTTCCAGTTACTATCCCTTAGCACCTTCCCGTGCAACCGCAGCAGATATAACACCTCCTCCTACACTACTGTTCAGGTCCCAAAGGTAGGAGGCAACAATTTATGTGTACTTCCTCCGATCTAGTATACTGTGTCCGTTGCTCACAGTCTCCTCCACACTGGGGAGACCAAATGCCGTGCTTCTGTCTGGAACTGTGATCCTAAGTTTGCCACTTTAATTCCTCCTCCCATTCCCACTCTGGCCACTCCGAGTTTGACCTTCTAAACTGTTCCAAGGAAGCTCAACCCAACTCCAGGAATAGCAGCTTATCTTTCTCTTGGGCATTCCGCAGTCCTCTGGCCTGAACATTGACTTTAGTAACTTCCGACCTTCGCTATATCCTCTGTATTTCACACAGCAGCGGATGCTGGTGATGTACGGTGCGTCAATCAGTATCCAGCGGGAGGAAACTTGAGCTGACCTTTGGGGTAGAGACCCTCCCAATGCCGGTGGGGGAGACAACACCCTTGGCCTCGACTTGCTTTATTCTCTTTACCAGACTGCCAGACCCGCTGTCCTTTGCCAGTATTTTCTGATTTAATTTTAGACCGGGTCTGCAGGCTTTCTTTTTTCATATTCGTTCACGGGATGTGGGCGTCGCTGGCGAGGCCGGCATTTATTGCCCATTCCTAATTGCCCTTGAGAAGGTGGTGGTGAGCCGCCTTCTTGAACCGCTGCAGTCCGTGTGGTGACGGTTCTCCCACAGTGCTGTTAGGAAGGGAGTTCCAGGATTTTGACCCAGCGACAATGAAGGAACGGCGATATATTTGTAAGTCGGGATGGTGTGTGACTTGGAGGGGAACATGAGGTGGTGTTGTTCCAATGCGCCTGCTGCCCTTGTCCTTCTAGGTGGCAGGTGCTGTCGAAGAAGCCTTGTCAAGTTGCTGCAGTGCATCTTGTAGATGGTACACACTGCAGCCATGGTGCACCGGTGGTGAAGGGAGTGAATGTTTAAGGCAGTGGATGGGGTGCCAATCAAGCGGGCTGCTTTGTCCTGGATGGTGTCGAGCTTCTTGAGTGTTGTTGGAGCTGCACTCATCCAGGCAAGTGGAGAGTATTCCATCACACTCCTGACTTGTGCCTTGTAGATGGTGGAAAGGCTTTGGGGAGTCAGGAGGTGAGTCACTCGCTGCAGAATACCCAGCCTCTGACCTGCTCTTGTAGCCACAGTATTTATATGGCTGGTCCAGTTATGGTCAATGGTGACCCGCAGGACGTTGATGTTTGGGGGATTTACCTATGGTAATGCCATTGAATGTTAAGGGGAGGTGGTTAGACTCTCTCTTGTTGGAGATGGTCATTGCCTGGCACTTGTCTGGCACGAATGTTATTTGCCACATATCAGCCCAAGCCTGGATGTTGTCCAGGTCTTGCTGCATGCGGGCTTGGACTGCGTCGTTATCTGAGGGGTTGCGAATGGAACTGAACACTGTGCAATCATCAGCGAACATCCCCACTTCTGACCTTATGATGGAGGGAAGGTCACTGATGAAGCAGCTGAAGATGGTTGGGCTGAGGACACTGCCCTGAGGAACTCCTGCAGCAATGTCCTGGGGCTGAGATGATTGGCCTCCAACAACCACTACCATCTTCCTTTGTGCTAGGTATGACTCCAACCACTGGAGAGTTTTCCCCCTGATTCCCATTGACTTCAATTTTACTAGGGCTCCTTGGTGCCACACTCAGTCAAATGCTGCCTTGATGTCAAGGGCAGTCACTCTCACCTCACCTCTGGAATTCAGCTCTTTTGTCTATGTTTGGACCAAGGCTGTAATGAGGTCTGGAGCCGAGTGGTCCTGGCGGAACCCAAACTGAGCATCGGTGAGCAGGTTATCAGTGAGTAAGTGCCGCTTGATAGCACTGTCGATGACACCTTCCATCACTTTGCTGATGATTGAGAGTAGGCTGATGGGACGGTAATTGGCCGGATTGGATTTGTCCTGCATTTTGTGGACAGGACATACCTGGGCAATTTTCCACTTTGTCGGGCAGATGCCGGTGTGGCATGGCTGGAACAGCTTGGCTAGAGACGCAGCTAGTTCTGGAGCACAAGTCTTCAGCAATACAGCTGGGATGTTGTCGGGGCCCAAAGCCTTTGCTGTATCCAGTGCACTCAGTCGTTTCTTGATATCACGTGGAGTGAATTGAATTGGCTGAAGACTGGCTTCTGTGATGGTGGGGATATCGGGAGGAGGCAGCCGAGATGGTTCATCCACTCGGCACTTCTGGCTGAAGATGGTTGCAAACGCTTCAGCCTTGTCTTTTGCACTCACGTGCTGGACTCTACCATCATTGAGGTTGGGGATGTTCACGGAGCCTCTTCCTCCCATTAGTTGTTTAATTGTCCACCACCATTCACTACTGGATGTGGCAGGACTGCAGAGCTTTGATCTGATCCTTTGGTTGTGGAATCGCTTAGCTCTGTCTATAGCATGTTGCTTCCACTGTTTAGCGTGCATGTAGTCTTGAGTTGTAGCTTCACCAGGTTGGCACCTCATTTTTAGGTACGCCTGGTGCTGCTCCTGGCATGCTCTTCTACACTCCTCATTGAACCAGGGTTGATCCCCTGGCTTGTTGGTAATGGTAGAGTGAGGAATATGCCGGGCCATGAGGTTACAGGTTGTGCTGGAATATAATTCTGCTGCTGCTGATGGCCCACAACGCCTCATGGATGCCCAGTTTTGAGCTGCTAGATCTGTTCTGAATCTATCCCATTTAGCACGGTGATAGTGTCACACAACATGATGGACAGTGTCCTCAGTGCGACGACAGGACTTCGTCTCCACAAGGACTGTGCGGTGGTCACTCCTACCAATACTGTCATGGACAGATGCATTTGCGACAGGTAGATTGGTGAGGACGAGGTCAAGTAAGTTTTTCCCTCGTGTTGGTTCGCTCACCACCTGCCGCAGGCCCAGTCTAGCAGCTATGTCCTTCAGCACTCGGCCAGCTCGGTCAGTAATGGTGCTACCGAGCCACTCTTGGTGATGGACATTGAAGTCCGTCACCCAGAGTACATTCTGTGCCCTTGCTACCCTCAGTGCTTCCTCCAAGTGGTGCTCAACATGGAGGAGGACTGATTCATCAGCTGAGGGAGGACGGTAGGTGGTAATCAGCAGGAGGTTTCCTTGCCCATGTTTGACCTGATGCCAGGAGATTTCATGGTGTCTGGAGTCAATGTTGAGGACTCCCAGTACCACTCCCTCCTGACTGTTTACCACTGTACTGCCACCTCTGGTGGGTCTGTCCTGCCGGTGGGATAGGACATACCCAGGGATGGTGATGGAATAGTCTGGGACGTTGGGTGAAAGATATGATTCTGTGAGTATGGCTATGTCAGGCTGTTGCTTGATTAGTCTGTGGGACAGCTCTCCCAATTTTGGCACAAGTCCCCAGATGTTAGTGAGGAGGACTTTGCAGGGTCGACTGGGCTTGGTTTGTCTTTGTTGTGTCCAGTGCCTAGTGGTCGGATACCCCACCTGGCTTTATTCTTATTATGACTTTTTGTAGCGAGATTGTACAACTGAGTGGCTTGCTAGACCATTTCAGAGGGTGATTAAGAATCAACCACATTGCTGTGGGTCTGGAGTCACGTATAGGCCAGACCGGGTAAGGACGGCAGGTTTCCTTCCCTAAAGAACATTAGTGAACCAGATGGGTTTTTACAACAATCCGGTAGTTTCATGGTCACCATTACTGATACTAGTGTTTTATTTCAGATTTTATTTAATTAACTAAATTTAAATTCCCCAGTTGCCATGGCAGGATTTGAACTCATATCTTCGGATTCGTCTGGGCCTCTGGATTACTCAACCAGTAACATAACCACTATGCTATGGTACCCAAGTTTTTCTGTGTTTTTAATTTCACCCATCTTCTTGCCTTTTCCTTGGTGTGCCTCCCATTGCCATAGCTACTCAGACATTCACACTTTAATTTCTTCCATACTTCTTTCCATTACCATGAAGATGATCTCAGTCATCTCATTCCATTCCACCAATACTTCCTCTCGTATCTTTCCCCCCCTCTCCCTCCCCTTTGTTCCGATTCTCTGAAGAAGGACCCAGCCTGGAATGTGAACTTGTCTCTTTCCTTCAAAATTTGCTGACCAACCTACTGTGTGTTTCCAGCATTTCCTGTTTTTCTTTCAGATTTACAGCTTCTCCAATTTTTTTTTCATTGACTTCAGAGTATCACTAATTCCCAAACAACATCTGCTCACATGCAGAAGCTGTGGTGAAAGTTAAAAAAAATATAAATACCCTTAACCCCTATGGTGGAAACCGCTGGAGAAGATCTAGGTGAATTAAGTAAAATTGCACTTTGATGTACAGAATTATTCATCACTTGCTTTGAATATTTAACTTGCAGGCCTTATTCTGGGGACTCTGGAACCTGAACAAAATCAGGTTCTTATCGACAGATCAACTACAGGTAAAACTGGAATGTGTGTCATTGTCAGTTGCAAGCAAAAGCCTAATTTTCAAAAAATGGTGAATTCTTTTAAAGTGGTAAGTAATCTGTTACACCTGCTTTATTACTCCTAATGTCACTGGTCTGCAGTTAATTTATAGTATAATCATATATAAAATAATGACAAAAAACAATTATTTAGCAGGGCTGCTTTGTATTCCTGTGTGGAACTTAAGAATAGAAGTAGGCCATTCGGCCCCTCGAGCCTGTCCCGCCATTCAATTAGATCATGGCTGATCTGTATCTCAACTCCATTTCCCCGCCTTGTTTCCATAACTCTTAATACCCTTACCTAACAAAAATCTACCATTCTCAGTTTAAAAAATTTCCCCCAGCCTCAACAGCTTTTTGGGGGAGAGAATTCCAGATTTCCACTACCCTTTGTGTGAAGAAGTGCTTCCTGACATCACCCCTGAATGGCCTAGCTCTAATTTTAAGGTTATGCCCCCTTGTTCTAAACTCCCCACCTGAGGAAATAATTTCTCTCTATCTACCCTATCAAATCCTTTAATCATCTTAAACACCTCAATTAGATCACCTTAATCTTCTATACTCAAGGGATTACAAGACTAGTCTACGCAACCTGGTCCTCATAATTTAACCCTTTTAGCCCCAGTATCATTCTGGTGAATCTGTGCTGCACCCCCTCCAAGGCCAATATATCCTTCCTGAGGTACGGTGCCCAGAATTGAACACAAAGTCCAGATGGAGTCTAATCAGAGTTTTATACAACTGTAACATAACTTCCACCCCTTTGTATTCCAGCCCCCTTGAGATAAAGGCCAACATTCTATTAGCCTTTTTAATTATTTTTTTGTACCTGTCCATTAGCTCTTAGTGTTTTCTGTACTTGGACCTCTAAATCTCTCTGCTCCTCCTCAGTTCTTGGGTTCTCACCATTTAGAAAGTACTTTGATCTATCTTTCTTAGGTCCAAAGTGGATGACCTCACACTTCCCCACATTCAACTCCATTAGTCACATGGACAGTCACATTAGTCTTGTGACACCACTAGTCACCCCCTGCCAATTTGAGTACATATCTATTATCCCTACTCTCTGTCTCCTTCTTCTTTTCCAATTTCCTACCCATCTCAATAGGTTGCCTCCAATTCCATTCACTCTCATTTTTCCTAATAGTCTCTTGTGTGGAACCTTATTGAATGCCTTCTGGAAGTCCATATAAATAACATCCATCAATACTCCCTTATCTACCACGTTAGTTACCTCAAAAAATTCAACTAGACATGACTTACCCTTCACAAATCCATGCTGGCTCTCTCTGATATTTGTACAAGTGCTCAGTTGCTCTGTCCCTAATGACAGATTCTAGTAACATTCCTCACAGCAGACGTTAGATCTATAATTTCCAAGTTTATCTCTTCCATCCTTTTTAAATAATGGAGTAACTTCGGCATTTTCCTAATCCAAGGGGACAATTCCTGAATCGAGAGAGTTTTGGAAGATCATGACTAAAGCATCAACAATTTCCGCATCTATTTCTTTTAATACCCTGGGGTGGAAACCATCAGTTCCTGGAGATTTGTCTATCTTTAATCTCAATAGTTTCTCCATCACCATTTTTTAACTTATATTGAGCCTAGTTAGTTCTTCCCCTTTATTTATTTGTAGTTTTCCTTGTATCTCTGGTACTTTATCCTTTTCCTCTATTTTTCTTTCTATGTTTCTATAAAAGGCATCAAGGGGTATGGGGAAGAGAGCGGGAATATGTTATCGAGATAGAGGATCAGCCATGATCATATTGAATGGCGGAGCAGGCTCAAAGTGGCCTTCATTACCCTTTGTAACCTTTTTCTCTTAATATACCTGTAAAAATATTTAGTGTTATCCTTGATATCCCTCGCAATTTTTTTCTCCTATTTTGTTTTTTTGCAATTCTTACTATTTTCTTTGTATCCCTTTGCTGTTGTTTATATCTCTCCCAGTATGCAGGATCTCCATAATTCTTGACCAAGGTTGTTTAATTACACAAGTAGACTTCTTGTCTTTTAGGGGTATGTCCAGGTGTGCGTGCTTTCTGATTTTTAGATCCAGCTCTTGAATACTGGTTCCTGCTTCAACCATGGATATTAAACCTGAACAAATTGGACAGTCACTGAAAGTGATGGGTTACAGCTTGCAAAGCGATATTCATTATACAACAGCCAGAGATAATGCTTGCATTATGCCATAGGAATTGGTTCCTCATTAGTAACAACCAAGTGTTGCAGTGAATTTGATTCTTACTTATACAGTAAATGGTGGTGCACCGAACACTTCCGAAGCCATGACCTATAAATTGGATCTTGCCTGAATCGGGACACGATCCCAGTTCTGTGCGCGCCGCACAGGCCTAAGGAGGCCGGTGGCAGGGCCAACAGAAATTGGTCCGCTGGCTTCATTTCGGGACTGGCAAGATGCAGGCCCCAGTCGCGGCTCCAGAGGAAGCTTGCCAGTCCCGAGAGGCACCAAGATCGACAAGCTCAGATGACAGCCAATGTCATGGGGGGAGGAGGCAATCGGGAGGGGGTCAAGCAGCGCCCAATAGTGGCACGCAAATTTAATTCCTGCTCCTCCCGGCTCCACAATAAAATTATTAAAGAAAATTAAAACTTACCTTAAGGACCGTTGGATTGGCTGCAATCCAAGACATGCGTAATCCAATTTTGTAAAGGGGGCCTCAGATAGGCGTTAGGCCCCCTATTTGCATATGCAAAAGGCCTCGCTCCTGTTTCAGGGTCACGCCGTGGACGACTGTGGAGGAGCCTTTACCAATATGGTGGGCAGCGCACTTCCTGCACGCAATGAACACATACACACCGCCCGCCATATTGGACCCTAAGGCTGACGGTTTGCACCTGTAAAATTGGCACTGCAGAATCCAATTTCCAGCCTGTCCTCCAAATCCTTGTATCTTTTTCTGGCATACTAGGTACAAAAAGTAATCAGAAAAAGCACAACTACAGCTAGCACAAAGAAAGGTCAGTGTGACCAATACTTGGAAGCAGATCTGTTTATGCCATCTAAATTGAGATCAGGACAGCACTCAGGAAATTATGTCTACAATACCATAGATAGGGCTACGACATTGTAGATAGGGCTATGGCACACTAGGTAGGGCTACGACATTGTAGATAGGGCGACAGCATTCTAGGTAGGGCTACATCATTGTAGGTAGGGTACCATCGCTGTAAATAGGGCTAGGGCACTGTAGATAGGGCTACGTCACTGTAGAGAGGACTATGTCGCTGTCGATAGAACTACGTCAATGTAGTTAGGGCTACGTTAATGTAGATGGGGCTCCGTTATTGTAGATAGGGCTACATTACTGTAGATAGGGCTCCATCACTAGATAGGGCTACATCCTGTAGCTAGGGCAATGTCACTGTATATAGGACTCCATCACAGTAGATAGGTTGTTCACTGTTGATAGGGCACGATCACTATAGATAGGTCCACATCACTGTTAATTGGGCTACGTCACTCTAGATGGGGCTACGTCACTGTAAATAGGGCTACATCACTGTAGATAGGACTACGTCACTGTAGATAGGGCTACATCACTGTAGATAGGACTACGTCACTGTAGATAGGGCACCGTCACTGTAGATAAGGCTACATCACTTTAGATAGGGCACCGTCACTGTAGATAGGGCACCGTCACTGTAGATAGGGCTACATCACTTTAGATAGGGCACCGTCACTGTAGATAGGGCTACATCACTTTAGATAGGGCACCGTCACTGTAGATAGGGCTACATCACTTTAGATAGGGCACCGTCACTGTAGATAGGGCACCGTCACTGTAGATAAGGCTACATCACTTTAGATAGGGCACCGTCACTGTAGATAGGGCACCGTCACTGTAGATAGGGCACCGTCACTGTAGATAGGGCTACATCACTTTAGATAGGGCACCGTCACTGTAGATAGGGCTACATCACTTTAGATAGGGCTACATCACTTTAGATAGGGCACCGTCACTGTAGATAAGGCTACATCACTTTAGATAGGGCACCGTCACTGTAGATAGGGCACCGTCACTGTAGATAGGGCACCGTCACTGTAGATAGGGCTACATCACTTTAGATAGGGCACCGTCACTGTAGATAGGGCTACATCACTGTAGATAGGGCTACATCACTTTAGATAGGGCTACATCACTGTAGATAGGGCACCGTCACTGTAGATAGGGCTACATCACTGTAGATAGGGCTACATCACTTTAGATAGGGCTACATCACTTTAGATAGGGCACCGTCACTGTAGATAGGGCTACATCACTGTAGATAGGGCTACATCACTTTAGATAGGGCACCGTCACTGTAGATAGGGCACCGTCACTGTAGATAGGGCTACATCACTTTAGATAGGGCACCGTCACTGTAGATAGGGCACCGTCACTGTAGATAGGGCACCGTCACTGTAGATAAGGCTACATCACTTTAGATAGGGCACCGTCACTGTAGATAGGGCACCGTCACTGTAGATAGGGCACCGTCACTGTAGATAGGGCACCGTCACTGTAGATAAGGCTACATCACTTTAGATAGGGCACCGTCACTGTAGATAGGGCACCGTCACTGTAGATAGGGCTACATCACTTTAGATAGGGCACCGTCACTGTAGATAGGGCTACATCACTTTAGATAGGGCTACATCACTTTAGATAGGGCACCGTCACTGTAGATAAGGCACCGTCACTGTAGATAGGACTACATCACTTTAGATAGGGCTACATCACTTTAGATAGGGCTACATCACTTTAGATAGGGCAGCGTCACTGTAGATAGGGCACCGTCACTGTAGATAGGACTACATCACTTTAGATAGGGCTACATCACTTTAGATAGGGCTACATCACTTTAGATAGGGCACCGTCACTGTAGATAGGGCTACATCACTGTAGATAGGGCTACATCACTTTAGATAGGGCACCGTCACTGTAGATAGGGCACCGTCACTGTAGATAGGGCACCGTCACTGTAGATAGGGCACCGTCACTGTAGATAGGGCACCGTCACTGTAGATAAGGCTACATCACTTTAGATAGGGCACCGTCACTGTAGATAGGGCACCGTCACTGTAGATAGGGCTACATCACTTTAGATAGGGCACCGTCACTGTAGATAGGGCTACGTCACTGTAGATAGGGCTACATCACTTTAGATAGGGCACCGTCACTGTAGATAGGGCACCGTCACTGTAGATAGGGCACCGTCACTGTAGATAAGGCTACATCACTTTAGATAGGGCACCGTCACTGTAGATAGGGCACCGTCACTGTAGATAGGGCTACATCACTTTAGATAGGGCACCGTCACTGTAGATAGGGCTACATCACTTTAGATAGGGCTACATCACTTTAGATAGGGCACCGTCACTGTAGATAAGGCACCGTCACTGTAGATAGGACTACATCACTTTAGATAGGGCTACATCACTTTAGATAGGGCTACATCACTTTAGATAGGGCACCGTCACTGTAGATAGGGCACCGTCACTGTAGATAGGGCACCGTCACTGTAGATAGGGCTACATCACTTTAGATAGGGCACCGTCACTGTAGATAGGGCACCGTCACTGTAGATAGGGCTACATCACTTTAGATAGGGCACCGTCACTGTAGATAGGGCACCGTCACTGTAGATAGGACTACATCACTTTAGATAGGGCTACATCACTTTAGATAGGGCTACATCACTTTAGATAGGGCACCGTCACTGTAGATAGGGCTACATCACTGTAGATAGGGCTACATCACTTTAGATAGGGCACCGTCACTGTAGATAGGGCACCGTCACTGTAGATAGGGCACCGTCACTGTAGATAGGGCACCGTCACTGTAGATAGGGCACCGTCACTGTAGATAAGGCTACATCACTTTAGATAGGGCACCGTCACTGTAGATAGGGCACCGTCACTGTAGATAGGGCTACATCACTTTAGATAGGGCACCGTCACTGTAGATAGGGCTACGTCACTGTAGATAGGGCTACATCACTTTAGATAGGGCACCGTCACTGTAGATAGGGCACCGTCACTGTAGATAGGGCACCGTCACTGTAGATAAGGCTACATCACTTTAGATAGGGCACCGTCACTGTAGATAGGGCACCGTCACTGTAGATAGGGCTACATCACTTTAGATAGGGCACCGTCACTGTAGATAGGGCTACATCACTTTAGATAGGGCTACATCACTTTAGATAGGGCACCGTCACTGTAGATAAGGCACCGTCACTGTAGATAGGACTACATCACTTTAGATAGGGCTACATCACTTTAGATAGGGCTACATCACTTTAGATAGGGCACCGTCACTGTAGATAGGGCACCGTCACTGTAGATAGGACTACATCACTTTAGATAGGGCTACATCACTTTAGATAGGGCTACATCACTTTAGATAGGGCACCGTCACTGTAGATAGGGCTACATCACTGTAGATAGGGCTACATCACTTTAGATAGGGCACCGTCACTGTAGATAGGGCACCGTCACTGTAGATAGGGCACCGTCACTGTAGATAGGGCACCGTCACTGTAGATAGGGCACCGTCACTGTAGATAAGGCTACATCACTTTAGATAGGGCACCGTCACTGTAGATAGGGCACCGTCACTGTAGATAGGGCTACATCACTTTAGATAGGGCACCGTCACTGTAGATAGGGCACCGTCACTGTAGATAGGGCACCGTCACTGTAGATAAGGCTACATCACTTTAGATAGGGCACCGTCACTGTAGATAGGGCACCGTCACTGTAGATAGGGCTACATCACTTTAGATAGGGCACCGTCACTGTAGATAGGGCTACATCACTTTAGATAGGGCACCGTCACTGTAGATAGGGCTACGTCACTGTAGATAGGGCTACATCACTTTAGATAGGGCACCGTCACTGTAGATAGGGCACCGTCACTGTAGATAGGGCACCGTCACTGTAGATAAGGCTACATCACTTTAGATAGGGCACCGTCACTGTAGATAGGGCACCGTCACTGTAGATAGGGCTACATCACTGTAGATAGGGCACCGTCACTGTAGATAGGGCACCGTCACTGTAGATAGGGCTACATCACTTTAGATAGGGCTACATCACTTTAGATAGGGCTACATCACTTTAGATAGGGCTACGTCACTGTCGACAGAGCTACGTCACTGTAGATAGTGCTATATTAGTGTAGATAGAGCTCCATCACTATAGGTCGGGCTCCATCACTAAAGCTGATTTTCCTACCCATGTTCTCTTCAAGCGCATTTCCTACTGGCCATGTGGAATTGGAATTCACTCGTATTCTTTATACTTATACAAATTACATCTTCCTGAAAATCAATAGCAGCCTTTCATTTTCTATCATTTCGTACTTAACAGAAAAACTTTAATTTTTCATTAATTGTTTCTCATTGCCCAGCCTAGCTACAGTCACACTGATGCATAGGTCAATGTGCAAATTTGTAGTGGTGACTCCTTTCAAGCCTCATATATCAGGTGATGGTCAGTCACTCCACTAATGGTAACTTGTTTGGTGTTTTTGGTGCAGGACATTCCCGAAGATCCTGATCTACATCCACCTCTGAGTATTCTAGTTGTTGAGCAGCGATTGTTTGGTGGCGTCACTCTTAATGGCACGTGCACAGTTGTACCTCTGGATAGATTTAACCATTGCTTTTAAAAGACCCAAAAGAAAAGTAAGGGTAAATCAGCCTCCCCATGGGTACCACAATGTGAGTATCAAATAGTTTGTGGGACCCCCCCCCAATGCTGTTTGGTGAAGCCAACTTAAGAACAATTGCTGATAGAATATGTTTTTTTTAGTTTAATCATTTGTCACAACATTTTACAATTAAGCACATTAGCACTGTTTTCCACCAACCCTTCTGTACTAGATTTTTTTTTACACTTGCATGGACAAATAGTGCATTAAAATAACATACTGTATTGGGCACCCTTCAATTTGATCGGCAACTGCATGGAATTGTATATGCTTCAAGTCATGATACCTGAACAGTAAGGCCCTGAAATGCCAGCAGTCCACTCTGCTGATGGGGTGGGCAGGGTCTTTAGAATAACTGGGGCAGGTGCTTTGTGTTTCCACTCGTGCTTCAACAGCCTGCAGTCATTCCAGGCCCTTCTGGGCCAAAGAAAATATCGGGGTGAAAAGTTTTCACTCCCAGTGGAGTGTTTGTCCCCTCAGGGGAATGGAATCAATTCCTTCCTATTGGAGCCTTTTAAAGTCCTCAATGGGATTCATGTCAGACCTCTGCTGAGCCTGAGTATAATAGGCAGAATTCCCAGGGAAGCCCTGAAACTCACCCAGACATGTTCCCTTCATCGGCCCATGGCCCCCGCCAGAATTCAAAGGGCCAGAGCAAGTGGGGCAGAATCTCAGCATAACCAGGTTCCGCCCACAATTCCTGGCCCACTGCGGGCCTGTTGTGGGTACTCCTGGGCTACCCCAGGAAATCTGCCTAACACGCCACCTGATAGGGCCAGTGGATCCCACACCTACTGAGAGCATATGTGGGTTCCGTATTGAGCCTTTACAAAGGTTCCGACTATCTTAAAGACCAAAGGTAATAGATCTCAGAGGGGATTTATTACCTCAGAATGTAGGCCGCGGGTGTCCTGTGGGGGTTTGTTAAAAAAAAAAAGCTATTCCTCTCTTCACCCCAACTGTTAAAATGACCCTGCCTCCACCATCTGGGACAGGATGTGGAGATGCCGGTGATGGACTGGGGTGGACAAATGTAAGGAGTCTTACAACACCAGGTTATAGTCCAACAGCTTTATTTGAAATCACAAGCTTTCGGAGGAAAGTTCTGAAAGCTTGTGATTTCAAATAAAGCTGTTGGACTATAACCTGGTGTTGTAAGGCTCCTTACATCTGGGACAGGGTCAACAGCCTTGAAAAGTCAGTGGACAGAAGTTATGTATCATTTGATTCCTTCATGTCCCTCCAGGTGACTATCTCACCTACTGCCGGGCTGCACAACTTCAATAAAAACAAAACAGCCTCTCGTCTAGCAGCACCCTTAGATATCTTGCAACCTGAAATCAGTAGGATTAAATGTAAACCTGCTCTTATTGTGTAATTTATGCACTGTAGCAGCAGCTGGAAATAGTTCTGGTGAAAGAAAAGAATCATTGGCTCCGCTGGACAGAATCAAAGAAAGCATTGACATGACAGGATCATTGCAAATTTTGGCCGATTCTTTCAACTTAAGTTGGAATTATTTATTCAAAAAAGGTATTTCAGTTTCAGATGTTTCTGAGTGTTTGACAAATATTTCTTCATATAAGAACATAGGAACAGGAGTAGGCCATTCAGCCCCTCGTGCCTGCTCCGCCATTTGATAAGATCATGGCTGATCTGTGATCTAACTCCATATACCCGCCTTTGGCCCATATCCCATAGGAACATATAGGCCTATACTCTCTGGAGTTTAGAAGAATGAGAGGTGATCTCATCGAAACATATAAAGTTCTTAGAGGGCTTGACTGGGTAGATGTTGAGAGGTTGTTTCCCCTGGCTGGAGAGTCTAGAACTAGGGGACAAAGTCTCAGGATAAGGGGTCGGCCATTTAGCACCGAGATGAGGAAAAATCTCTTCACTCAGAGGGTTGTGAATCTTTCGAATTCTCTACCCCAGAGAGCTGTTGGTGCTCAGTCATTGAGTATATTCAAGGCTGAGATAGATTTTTGGACTCTAGGGGAATCAAGGGATATGGGCATAGGTGGGAAAGTGGAGTTTGGGCCTGCCCTCTTTCTGCTTCAGCATGGGTCATGCAGCGTGTACATTGCCGAAATCATGTCAAAATGCGTTATGTCACTTGGATGTGATGTCATTTTGAAAACGATGACTTCTGGTTGCACACCACTGCAACAAGTGAATGGTTTGAAATCAGACTGCATGATACCAGGCATGAACACACTAACACGCTCCTGTGAAGTTCCTTGGTCTGCAATTTTAACGAATGCGTTAACCTGTTGACTTTAAACAAGTTAACACCTTTGTTAAAGTAATAGGCAAAAGAATTGTATGCAAAAATGTTAACATGTTAATACCACGCAGACCACTTTCTTATACAGACTTTTAATAACACTGTGTTTCTTCTATTGTCAGAAGCAAGAACGTGACTGGAAAGTTTCCCTTAAGACAGACAGCAGCAGTTGATTTAACATTGGTTTCACTGGCAGTGGATCCATTTTTGGAATGGTATTTTTGACTCAAATTTTAGAAGCAAAATGTCTCGAAGATTTTATGAACTGTTGTGAATCTTTCTTGGGGCTACCACCAGCGAGCGGCCCATGGCTTTGAGTGGAATTTCCATTTTGGGGGGGGGGGTTGTTTCCTCATCATCTGCCATTTACACCATTTCTCCGGGGTTTCTGCGGATTTCATGCCATATACCCGATGATTGGTAGAACCTCAGCAGAAATTAATGGCATTTGTCCATTGTCCATAACAGTTTATTGTTTAAAAGTTTTCAAAGTGTAAATGCATTTTCACACCGTTGGTGTGCTGATACCATGGTACCAATAGGCAAGTCTCAGGTTTCCAATAATCTAAAGCATGTTTCAACAACCCTTGGTCAGGCATGGGAAGCTTTGTGTGAAACTGGAATTTGGGCAAAATCTTGTAGCTGCCTTCCACTTTAATTCATTTACCCAAGTCCTGTTTCATGAGCTCAGCCTAGAACGAATAAAGCTCATCCAATGAAGACATGTGACTGCAAAGGACAGTTAAATTTGATAGCCAAACTAATGAGCTCCCTAGTTGGGAGATTATTAGATTATTAGCTGATGGGTCTATTCTAAATTTTAAACTGCTTTTGGCTGCATGTGAATAGTATCCTTAATATTGATCAGGAAATTGTAGTGTAGTATTAATACCACAAAACAATCTTTACTGGTGGAATTACTCTCCTCTGATTGATGGCAACATCATTCAATATCTAATAATGTTGTCAAGAATCTCTGCACTTAATCTTGGGTGACTTATTATCTAAATGTAATAATTTAAATTGAAGTTAATCACTCTGCGTTATTTGATAATC
This sequence comes from Heptranchias perlo, assembly GCF_035084215.1. Classification (NCBI taxonomy): domain Eukaryota; kingdom Metazoa; phylum Chordata; class Chondrichthyes; order Hexanchiformes; family Hexanchidae; genus Heptranchias; species Heptranchias perlo. The sequence continues at coordinate 135,245,801 of NC_090327.1, read as the reverse complement.
AAACAAAATTAAACAGAATATACTGAACAGGAAAGAACTGGATGATCCGACAGAAAAGACTGATGAGTGAATTTGACTGGTGGACCAAGTATTATTTTTCTCAAGAACGAGTAAATATTTTAATGTTCCTGCATATAAATTATTACTTCAGCAAGGAAAGTGTAACATAATCTGGCTCCAAAATACAACATAGTTAAATGATAAGATTTGTGTTTATTCTTGCCCCTAACTGAAGGCTATACTTTGCACTATATTACCAAATCACACTTTGGTCTCTCCCCCTACTCCTCTGATACCTTATCTGCCTTCATGCACTTCACCTTGTCCCCCCCTCCCTCATCTCTCCTTGAAAATCCTCATTATCTACCGCCCACCCCCAACTGAGATATCCTCCCTCCTTTCATCCTTCAGCCACTGCACTGAGCGACTCCTCATCCTCGGTAATATCAATCTTCATCTCAGTTCCTCTTGCACTCTCTCCTCTGAATTCACCGACCTCCTGTCCTCCTTAACTGTCTCCCTCAATAGAAACTTTTATGCCCTTATTCACAGCCACCTCAAGAACTTGCCATCTCTTGTGGCCTCTCTACTCCCACGGTTTCGACTACAGAGAAGGCCATCTCCAACCACTTCCTTGGATTCCTCACCACCCACATCCCTTTACCCCCCCTCCAACCCCACTTCTTTCTGCGTTCATCCCTTAATGAAACTCTCCCCCAATTCACTTACAACTGTAGTTTCTAAACCCAACTGGCTAGCCTTAAGCACTACATTCGCCACAAAATTCTGCAGCCATCGACAGACACATGCTCTTGTTACACTCGGATTTTCGCCTGTACTGGCATGAAATTGGTGTAAAAATCCTAATCTGGAGCAGCAGAATCACACTCCAGTTTGGCTGCCCCACCTCTAGAGAGATCATCTAAATCCACTCTCAGGAGGCGGGTCAGTCAGTGAAATCTTTTAAGGAGGCCGTGTGCCTCCATTTTAAGAGCATTTTTATTTTTTACTCCTGGGGACTGGGATTCCCAGGCCTTCTGATTCTCGCCAGGCAAGAGGAGGCGAGAAGGCCCTGATCAGCAGGTAAGTGCCTTTATTGCACTGTTTGTGGGCCTGGAGGAGCAGGAGTGTTTCCTCCAGGTCCAACAAGCCAACCTGCCGCGATCCCACACATGCGATTAGACGACCTGCCACCAACCCCTCCACCGCAATCTCCGACCGCCCCCCCCACCGCGATCTCCGACCACCCCCCCCACCGCGATCTCCGACCACCCCCCCCACCGCGATCTCCGACCACCCCCCCCACCGCGATCTCCGACCACCCCCCCACGGCGATGACCGCCCCCCTCCACCGCGATCTCCGACCGCCCCCCCCACCGCGATCTCCGACCGCCCCCCCACCGCGATCTCCGACCGCCCCCCCGCCGCGATCTCCGACCGCCCCCCCCCCGCCGCGATCTCCGACCGCCCCCCCACCCCGATCTCTGACCCCCCCCACCCCGATCTCCGACCCCCCACCCCGATCTCTGACCCCCCCCACCCCGATCTCCGACCCCCCACCGCGATCTCCGACCCCCCCCACCCCGATCTCCGACCACACCCCCTCCGCGATCTCCGACCCCCCCCCACCCCCCACAATGTGCGGCCCCAAGCCTCTGAGGTTAGACTTACCTGCTGGCACCTGCTCCCTGGTGTTCTCCCAGCCTGTCAATCCAGCTGGCTGTCGTGCAGGAAACCTACAGGAAAAAATTTGAAAGACGTCTCATATCAAAATTGTAAGGACATCCGGGAAATCTTTACTTCCGGGTTTCCCGACTGGAAATCCACCTCCCCCAGCCACCCCCCTCCCCCACCCGCTCTCTTCATGGCCCCAAGTAAATATCAGGACCATTGTGTCTCGAAAGAAAGAACTACGCGGACACCTAAGCCTCGAAGATGGCGTCCGAGATATGCGCGCACACTTCGCAGGACGCCATCTTGGTAAAGGCGTTTGCGCACGTGCTGATAACAAACACCGGCAGCATGTAAAGTAGGGAGATTATGACGTAAATCAACGTGCAACGCTGATTTAAAGGGACCGCTGCTATTTTGGAACTCCACGCTCCCGCCAATGCACTGTCTCAACCTCGCACAGCTGAACAGCATGGAGGGAACCCCCCCACCAGCGCTATTTAAAGGGATCATGCAGGAGTTACAGGTTCATTGCTGGATTATTTGTTCTGGCTGCTGGTGCATTTGTACCTGTTTTTGGAGGTTTCCTATACTTGGATAAAGTTTCAATGCCCTACAGGGAGTGGGCTGACGAGCTGACAGGTAACAGCGAGGGCACTGGCAGAGTGGCAGGGGTGGGAGCAGGAATACTGTCATCCCGAGAGAGGACGGCAGGTTCATGTTCCATGGAGCCACTGCCACTTGCTGCCTCCTGTTATGTCGCACCTTCTCCTGCAAGAAAGCGGGACGTGTGTCAGTGAGCGTCCTGCAAGATGCGTGGGTGATGTGGCTGCCATGGTTGAATAGCTGCCAGTGTGTGTGAGGCCTGTGAGCTGTGGCTGTGCAGCTTGCCAGTGTGAGGGTGAGATGCAGCATGTGATTTGAAGGGTTGAATACTGATTGAAAGAGTTTGTTGGTAGGTGGGAGATGGGGGAGGTGTAGTGCGTGGAGCAGTGGGTGAGACTAGTGGTGCAGTTGGTAGGAGACGCCACTTGACAGTTGACCTCACTTACCTTGACCAGTCGTGTCAAAGCATTGAACTTCTTCCTGCACTGCCTCCATGTTCGTGGTGCTATGCGCCTGGCATTGACCTCGTCCCCTGCTGCCTCCCACTGCCTCTTGATCATATGTCTGGAGGGTTTCTTGCCCCCCTGTGGATATAGGATGCCCCTCCGTCTGTCCCCCTCTTCCACCAAGGCCTCAAGTGCATCATCCGAGAATCTCTCGCCGACGCAGCCATTTGTCACTATATTCTTGTAGAGATTTATTTCCCAATAGACTTCCAGCACTTTCCTGCAGCCACAGTGCACCTCCCCTTTAAGTGGCGCAGGCTGCCTTTAAGCAGTACTAGCCACTCCCGATATCGGGGCCCTCGCTGATGCGTGCAGCCAATCAACAGCGCAGGTAGCGTTGGCTGCACGCAGCAATCATTTAAACCATCAGGCAGCACGAACGTTAGGTGCTGCCTGCATCCCAACCAATGGACGCGGGTTAATCGCACATCGCGATCCATGTTTCCGTTTTCGAGAGTGAACCAATTTAAACCCCGTAACCTTCTAGGTAATAGCACAAAATTGGAAGAGCCAGTGCCAACATCAACACAGGTTCATACAAGTAAGGAGTCCATGCATTATACAAACCACTACAAAATGAGCACAGCAGTAAGACAAGAGTTGAAAATTACATCAAATGACCATATAGATGCTGTGAGCTATTATAGTCGATGTATATTTAGTTACTTATCATACATGTAAGTAAGGAAAATATCAGTACTGCCATTTTAAGCTGATGTTGTGCTTCTTTACTTGTTTGATGATCAGGAACAGACTGAAGGCGATGAAAACAATTCAACAGGTAAGTCTTGAATTTTTTTTTGCATTCCCTCAATGAGGTGGTTTTGTGATCTGGATCTCTTGCCACGAGAGCTACGCAATTAATAAATTTAACATTTTTAACAGTTACATATATTAAAGTAGATTATATTTTTTGAACACTGTCTTGTCTCCAGCCTGCTATCTGAGAGAGTAAGGATATCCACCTGATAAAATCACATGCTGAGTTCCTGGTCTTGGTCATGTTGTCATGCTGCACAGATACTAAACACTTAGAGGGAAAGTCACCTCAGATCATCCGACTCAACTCCTGATCACCAGAAGAAGCAGAGACCGGCAAACAAATGATCTGCTTGCCTTGTCAACCGGAGAGTGGTGTGTGGAACAAAAGGAGATGGGGAAGACAAATTACACAATGGGGCTTGCTGACATCCTGTTGGCACTGAGCATTAGAGCACTAACACCCAGAGCCATACAGTGGGAAGATATAGTTTCCACTCCTCTCGGCTGGTTCCCAATCTGAGCTGTGCAAGGTTGAAACTGCAGTGGAGATGGGAAAATTAAATGGCGATATCCAACCTAGATAGTACCTTGCGTCTCCTGGTGGCAGGGAAAGAAAGGCTTTGGTTGATGTTTGGGAGAGGCCTCCCAGTTGCCATCTTGGCAGAGGAGGGATGATGACCTCAAGTTAAAAATAAATGAGATCAATTACAACTAAAGAGAGGGGTTCAGGAAATAATATATCAACTTTCTTTTTATAGAATCATAGACTGATGAGCATAGAAGGAGTCCATTCGGCCCATTGTGCTTGTGCTGGCTCTTTGAAAGAGCTATCCAATTAGTCCCACTCCCCTGCTCTTTCCCCATTGCCCTGAAAATTTTTCTCCTTCAAGTATTTATCCAATTCCCTTTTGAAGTATTTATTGAATCTGCTTCCATCGCCCTTTCAGGCAGTGCATTCCAGATCATAACAACTGACTGCGTAAAAAAAATTCTCCTCATTTCACCTCAATATAGCAAATGTAGATAATATAACAAAGTGCTATGAGAGATTTCTTTTTTATTCGTTCATGGGATGTGGGCATCGTTGGCGAGGCCAGCATTTATTGCCCATCCCTAATTGCCCTTGAGAAGGTGGTGGTGAGCCGCCTTCTTGAACCGCTGCAGTCCGTATGGTGAAGGTTCTCCCACAGTGCTGTTAGGAAGGGAGTTCCAGGATTTTGACCCAGTGACGATGAAGGAACGGCGATATATTTCTAAGTCGGAATGGTGTGTGACTTGAAGGGGAACATGCAGGTGGTGTTGTTCCCATGTACCTGCTGCTCTTATCCTTCTAGGTGGTAGAGGTCGCGGGTTTGGGAGGTGCTGTCAAAGAAGCCTTGGCGAGTTGCTGCAGTGCATCCTGTGGATGGTACACACTGCAGCCACGATACGCCAGTGGTGGAGGGAGTGAATGTTTAGGGTGGTGGATGGGGTGCCAATCAAGCGGGCTGCTTTGTCCTGGATGGTGTCGGGCTTCTTGAGTGTTGTTGGAGCTGCACTCATCCAGGCAAGTGGAGAGTATTCCATCACACTCCTGACTTGTGCCTTGTAGATGGTGGAAAGGCTTTGGGGAGTCAGGAGGTGAGTCACTCGCCGCAGAATACCCAGCCTCTGAACTGCTCTTGTAGCTGATATGTATAGTATAGTATACTAAATAAAATGTAATACTCCTTTACTGCTGGAAGGTGCTTTTATGTTGGAAGCTGGAAATTTCTGTATGATCCACAGTGTTTGTTATTATGTACGTTCAACAGGGGAACTGGAGATACAGCGAGGAACAACCAAGCATCACCGCAGAGGGAAGAGAGAAGCCTAATGTATCATTTAAGGAGCTTCTGAATGAATTTGTTAATTTAATGACCCTTTGTATCAGCTGAAATTTCTGACCACCAGTGCACGGTGGGGAGGGGCCTTTTGCTTCACTCTGTGAACTGTGCCTTCTGCCAGCTGATGGTGGAGTGGCATTTACGACAGCTGTCCACTGATGTAGGGTGGTGTGAAACCTTCAACAAGTGTGTGCTTTTTAGCTAGGCCTGAAAAATGTTTGGATAACCCACAAAAAGGCCCAGTTTTCTGTAATTGCACTTCCAGCAGGGAACCTCACTTACCAGGAACACATATTGGGAATTCGGGCGATGTCTTCCCATGATTTTAAATTATGGCAGGAACGCACCTGAATTCCCAATATGCCTTCCCAGTGGCTGAAGGGAGTGTGATTTCATACAACCAGCCCTATAACAATTAACATGGGCCTGATATTGTGATTCGAGTGCACACTACCATCCTGCTCACAACTTTGCTGATTCCACCAGATAATGCAAGGCCAGTCTATTTGCATAATTAACTGGCGTTCTGGGCCCTTGTCTCATGTGATGGAAGCACCAGGTCCTCATTGCTGGGCACCAACAGCGAGTGAAGGACGGCTGGCTGTTCATTTTGTGCTTGGCACTTTTCCAGTGTGGCCGGGGGTAGGGGCACTGGGCAGCTAGTTGGGGAGCAAAGGACGGGTGGCCATGGGTGCATGGTGGACACGAGACAAGGGGGCATGTTGCCAGGGTGAGTAAATGACAGGGGTGCACAATTTTTAAAAATAAATTATGATGGTTTCCTCGGCTGCTCAGATGCTCCAGCTGCATTGTGGAGCGACTGCCTCATTTAAATAAAACCTGGGCACCTAATGAGCCTAGCACACAACTTGTACACAGGCTCCAGACCCCTTTGCACTCAAACTACTCTCACTGGGACATCTTAAGTATCTTGGGCATTGTGCAAACCTCAGGCTTTGTGCCTGATTAACCACATCTCTCCCCGCTGTCTCCCTTCCCCCCCCCCCCGCACCCCCCGCCCGGACTTCTGGCAATTTGTCCACCAGCCAGTCCCGTTTCCGGTCTCCCCTAAGTGATGGCTGGCTTCCTGAGCCTTGTAAACAGTTGAGGAGTTAGGACACAGCATGTTGAAGAATCTGCTTGCAAAGTGAAAACCAAGTTGTGTAGACTGACCTCAGCCACAAAAGATGGAGTGAGCGAGAAGTATTGCTGATAGACTCTCCTTTCTGACTACATGTAACATTTTGAGGTTAGTTAATTAGTTTCTGCACAGTGGCACATGAGGCAACCCATTTTTTCCACTGCTGACTGTGCAGAGCAAGATATTTGAGTCCGATCTGAGTATCATCTTATCTTCCATCCAGCAGATCATGGCTCTCCACAATTGATGCTTATATGGGTGTGAGTCTGTAACAGACTCGTCTTGTCCCTGGGTTGTTTAGAACCATAGAACTATAGAAAAGATACAGCACAGGAGGGGCCATTCGGCCCATCGTGTCCGCGCCAGCTCGAAGAACAACCAGGTGCCCATTCTAATCCCACCTTCCAGCACCCGGTCCGTAGCTCTGCAGCTTACAGCACTTTAGGTGCAGGTCCAGGTACTTTCCATTACAAAAGGCATTTTTACGTGACCCTGACTCACATTCCCCCACCAGGAGGACCAGTGGACTGCCTGTAGTCTGGCTCCTACCTGTCTTACCTTGGGTGGCCCTACCCCAGGTGTTCCACTCCCACCAGCTCAGCTCTCAGGGTCACAGGAGCACACAGACCTTCCCACCATGTCAAGGAGCAGTCCCTAAGGAAGGAACGTTCTGTGACAAACCATTGCCATTTGGCAGCCTATGATTGGAGAGGTCACTGGAGAGCTCGTTAGTTGCAGGTTTTAGTTTTCTCTGTCTAGTAAAATCCAGAGTCACGGGACAGAAATTCGTTTTAAGCTGCTTGCAGCTGAATGCTTCAATGAGGCATTGATTTCAACACCTCTGCAAAATTCCTCCAGGGTAAATCCTACTTTACCTGTAATGAGCGCTATGCTGCTTTCATTCCATTTATTACTCTTCATTTCAAATTAGCCATTGCTTGTTTGCCAAAGAAAATGGGATATCAGCGCTGTGATATATTACCTTTCTGGCTCTTAATGCCTATTTCAAATGGGCAAGTGCTGTGCTAGGTGAGAACAGGGTGGGAAAAACAGGTAAATTGTGGCTGCCTCATTGTACCTCAGTTTGAATAGTATTCGCCTGCCTGACAGAAAGCAACCAGGTGAGGAATATTGCACATGTTCTAAAGTGGGGGGAAGCAGCTGACAGATTCTGTAACTCTGAGGTGCCTGCTTTTTACTCACCCAATTCCCAATGAAGGAATGTGTATCCTCCTATCTTGACAACTGTTTGAAACTTATGCTTCCCATAGAGGACAACCCTTGTTCATTTCACCTGGGCCATCGGGGGGAAGGGGAGGGTTGAGTTGACCGGGAAAGCCGCCTATTCCCAAACTGCTCGAGTACACCTCCAGGCATGTCAATCAAGGAGATAAAGAATAATGCTGGCTGGACCACCCTACCCTCCCAACTCGTAGGACAACTACTTGGGAGTGCATGTCCACCCCAGATCAATTTGGTATGGTTGTGTTCCTCTTCCCCAGCACTCCAAATCTCAGCTCTTTGTACACAGTTACAGCTCTGTCCCAACTAATGAGCACTATGGATGTGAAGGGGAGAAAGAAAATCAAAAGAAATGGAATTACTTTCATGGAACCGGTGATTAAAATCTATTAATATTATATAGAGAGAATTTGGGTGATATTTTTAACAGACTGTATTCACTGGTTCATTTGTCAATATCTATGGCATTTCCCAGTTTTGTTTTAAAAAGAGGTAATCATCATCTCTAGGGTGAAACATTTAAAGCTGCCAGACGCCAGGGTTAGACCCTGCTCATTTTCGACCCATAACCAACTGTGCCTAGCAACACTTGCTTAACTGTTAATAATCAGTGCTCACCATCTACTCCTTGAAGGAGAGGCTCGAACATTTAAAATACAGAACATAGCTGGCATAATCAGTAATTCCTAGTGACAGCTTTGCCAGTTGCCACCCACATGAGGGTCCTTATATAACTAAAGCAGTTTATTGGCAGGATTAGTTTAATCTTTATGAAGGGGAAACAGCCTAGAGTACAATACAATATGGAATTAAAGAACACACTTTAGTTCTTCAAAGCTAGACTGCCAGGTGCATGGGAGAAAGTGTTGAGTTGAAACTGGAATGTCAGAATAACTCAGATGTAAACACAGTGGGGTGCAAAACACAGCAGAAAACCTATACTTAGTGCATCTTTGGAGAGCAAGTTATGATTTATTTTACAACATGAGGCTAAAAGATCACTTTGACAATAGATAACCTATGGTGACCTACCCATCATCCTTGGTGCCCTGGGGAGAAGCTACAGCTGATTACAGGCCTCTGTGGTGTTAGTAGATTCCCTCTTGAGACTAAGTAAAAACACAAACATGAAGGCAAACTTTTTTTGTCAATAAAACTAGCAACAAATTGCTTCTATTTTTCTTTTTATCTTTTACCTTGCCGGGTTCTTCAGCCGTTTTCAACCTCACCCGACCCTTCCTCGCCTCCCTGTAAATAACGGAGCCAATGTTTGTCCCCATATGCAGCAACTTACCTTTAAGTGAATGAATCCATTCAAATTTGACCCACTGGCCAGATTTTGCACAATAATGTGAATGGTTTTCTTTAAGCATACAGCGATGCGTCCATAAACCAATTATGACTGTTGCTAATATGAATTTGCTAGAAACAGTGTAACTATTGTAAATATCCCCGTTCAAACACTTCAATCAGTTATGGTATCATCTTGCCTCTGTTGGTAGCACTATATTGCTCAATCTGGTGTGGCTGTACACCACTTGTCCCTCTAAGAAGTTGGACGCAGACCGCTCGGGGGTCTCGTAACTATTTAGCTTCTGAGTCAAAAGATTGTGCATTCACACTCCAAGACTTGAGCATATAATCTAGGCTGACCATCAATGCAGAACTGAGGGAGTGCTGCATTGTTGGCAGTGCTATCTTTCGGATGAGACGTTAAACTAAGGCACCATCTGCCTGTTCAGATTTTCAGATTCCAAGACGCTATTCAAAGAAAAACATAGCATGTTCCTGGTGTTCCAGCCAACGTTCCACTGTCAAAAACAGATTGTGAGGTTGTTCATCTCATTTTCTATTTGTGGCAACATGCCATGCACAAATTGTCTGTTGCATTTAACCACATATCGACAGTGACTGCACTTCAAAAGTAATTTGTTGGCTGTGAAACATTTTGGGACATCTTGAGGAAATGAAAAGCACAATATAAAGGCAAGGTCTTTCTTTCCAATCTTACTATTTATTCTAAATGGAAACAGTGGGGTAGATCTTGACTTAGTGCGAGAGTGTAAAACGGGTGATAGTGAGTTGGCAGCCCATTTTACATCCGACTCCATTGTTATTTCCCACTAACTTTGTCAAGATCTACCCCAGTGTGTTCTATAATATGTATGTTTTTGTACTACATGATACTGTGTTGCACTTAAGTGTACAACCCTGAGAAGTGCATGAAATATTGAACTTAGCAACAATGCATTGCATTTTCCAAAGTGCACTACTGACATCTAGAGACAGAAAATTCTCACTGCACCACATTTTGTGGCAATGAAAAACGCTGGCTTTTTGAAGACTGGTGCAAACCTCATTAAACCTTCAAAAATTATTCAAATTAATCCCACACTCAAGTTTATTGTTGGTTGTTTATTGTTGTATATCTTGCTTTATTTGCATTTGATTTGACCCATTAATTTTTGTTGCTGTTTGGGCTTGATTTTTTTTTGCATTGTACGGCTTCTAATTCCAACTGCTCCCAGCTGTTATTTCACTTGCAGCATCCAAAGTGGGCAGAATGGAAATTGCCTTGGGATTCAAAATCATTCCTAGTTCTGGAGAAGGGAGAGTAGTTCTTGAGGGGACAAGAAAGGCAAATGCCACTGCACCTCATGTATTATATTCACACATGTCTTTACCCCAGAATCCACACTTGTTGCCCAGACAGTCCTTCCTGAGCATGTCAGAGGTGACCTGTCTTCAGCACAAAGAGGCTTCAGTACAGCTATCCATACTCTGGAAGCTGACAGGACACAACAGCTCTTCCTCTGGGCATGAAGGTCACTACTGCATTAAACATTTTTTTTTGCATTGGCATTGCTTAGTATTGGTTTCTCTAGGCTTGCTGTCCTTTACTTGGAAACTTGAGCCCAGCATAGTTCATTGTAACTTAGTGTGGAGGCAGAGGGAAATCTTGCCTTACGGACCAAACATTATGTTCTTATGTTCTTATATTCATTTTGCAATCTTTCTCCAGTTTATGGATCATTTCTCTCAACATTCTTCACGGTGACAAGGCTACTTGGTGCATACCCTGTAGTTCTGGAGCAGAGCAGAGAATGTTGAGAATGTCCACTCTCACAGTGGAGGTAAATGCTTTATAATTTTAAAGTAATTGTGTTCATGTTAGTTGCTTTGATTTTCTTTGCTTCATTCTGACAATAGTGTTTAGAGTGGTATTGTGCAACAGACTGACCTTTAGCATCACAGTGCTGACCCCAAGGCATTCCTTCGACTGCATTCTAAAAAAATAATCTTGCGTTGAATACTAATTATACAAAAAATGTATTATTTTCCACATCACTTGACATTCAAAGTATAACTGCACTTTCATTGTAATGGTTTATTTACCATGCCTACTAAAGCTCTCATAACTTACTGGGACTAAGGAAGATGTAACACATGAGATAAGGCAACTTCCACACCAGATAAATTACAAAGCACGAGGTGTGGAAATTAATTGTCATAAGCATTGTCCTTCACGAATGTCCCTGGCCCTATGCCCGGATGAGTTGGTGATGTATGATGCTTTGGAACTATTCTCACTCTATGTAGCAGAGGCTGATTAATGACTGTAACTCACTAGGTGCAAGTGCAAGGTCAGGAAGACCTGGGAACAAGAGTGTAGTTAGTAAATTCACCAAATACATGAACCTGAGTTTCGGAAATATATCAATTATTGAGCAAGAATAAATTGCTCCTTAAGTTATAGGAAAAAGAGAATTACATTTCACCACTATTGACTTTGTAATATACTAAAACTATAATACTCCCCTCTGTCAGGCAGTAAAATTGAAATCAATATTATTTTGGTCCACTCATTGAGACCATAGATAGACAGAAAATCAACCTCTACTATTATACATATGTCACATCCGCCAACAAAAAAAAAATCAAATATCGTAAACCACACATACTTCTGTAAAATGTACAAAATTACAGCCTCTAGAATATAGGGTGGATTTTACAAACACTCTCCTGGCATGGAGCTTCACTGCATGAGGGGTATGTCAGGAATTTGATCAGGAATGTCAGTGGGCCCCACAGGATCTTCAGTCCATTATAATTAATGGCCAGGAAATCCTGTAGAAATCCCTGCCCAAATTCCCAAACAAAGCTCCGGAATCACAAATTCAACAATAACAATAACAACAACTTGCACTTATATGGTGCCTGTAATGTAGAAAAAGATCCCAAGACGCTCCCCAGAGGCGTAATTAGACAAAAATTAATACCGAGCCACAGAAAGCGATATTAGGAGAGGGTGACCAAAAGATTGGTCAAAGAGGCGGGTTTTAGAGGGGGCCTTAAAGGAGGAGAAGGAGCTGGAGAGGCTTAGGGGTGTTCGAGAAGAGCCTGAGGCCTAATGGCTGAAGGAATGGTCACCAATGATGGGGCAAAGGGAGGAGGAATTCACAAGAGGCCAGAGTTGAAGGAATGGAGAGTTTATAAAATTTGTCTTTATATTTCAGGGGAGTAAAAGGATTGTGATGACTGAGAAATGGCTCAAACTTTGACCTCATGGGTGACCTACCCCTTGAGATGGTAAAGCTATGTAACACACTCCAGGCGTATATTTGGCTCGAAGACATATCATCACCCCAAAGAACAAATTAAACAAAGTTCTTCCATGATGGTGTTTTGAACAAGTATAACAGCTAGCTTCATAGCCAAAAGGTCAAAGCCTCTTGCATGATTTCATAATGTATTTATCTAAAATCAATCACAACTTCTGTGCTTCTTCAGTGTGTGAAGAAAGGAGGATGGAAGGTGTCCTGAAAAACATTTTATCCCTAAAGTGTAATGTTTTCTGAGTCCTTTCGGCATGGTGAAATTCCTGGCTTTGCTATCTTTACCAAAAAAGTAGATGCGAGTATAAAGTGGTAGAACATTTCAAAAATGCATCTACTTTTTCACTAAAATGAGCAACGACAGGAATTTCATTCCTGTTTAAACATTTGAAAATCTGACTGCATTGCAATTGTCATTGGACTCCTCTAAATGTGCAATGAGCAGCTTTAGATGAGTAAAGATGCAAGTATAAAAGGCTTAATGATCACTGGGCTGCAGGTTGGAGCTCCAAGCCTGCCTCACTTGGATTTGTCACACAGTGACTGGGATATCAAATTAATATTGTCTGTTCTGCCCTGCGCCAAATGGTAAATACTGGTACCAGACATTGAGCTGGTAAACTGAAATAAATAAATGAACATGAGGTTTTAGAAGTATGAAGGATTCACCAATTTCCTTGATGAGTAGGTAATATGACACTTTTTAAAACCTGTTTATTTTGGTTTCTCTAATTCACTGCTATAAGATGCTCTGAATTTGCAGTGCATGTACATCTGGTCAGTTGCAAGGGCCCATCCTATCACTGCTCAGCAGCTTTCAAGGCAAATGCAGAGATGCCCAAATCCCGCCCAATCTTGGGCACTATTTTACATAATCCTACAACAGTATTGACACTGTATCACTTGTAATAGCCAGAGCTATGTATATATAGTAATGCGTTTTAGCTTCTGACTGTCCAATTCTGAAAAACAAAATACAGAAATAAAAGAATGATTTTACCTTTAGGGTTCCTTTTGCCTGTATTCAGATTCCAAGAGTGAAGATAGTGATTAACACAAGATCATGAAGAGAATTCCTTCCAATGCTGCAGTACAGGTGCTGGTCAGAGTTTATGTGATACAGGTGAGAACACATCGTTAAATTCGGCACAGTCAGTGCTAAAGGAAGGTAGACGATTTTTTTATTCGTAAATTATAGTCTGATATGTAGTTTAAATTTGCAAAATCTTTTGGACTTCTTAAAATGATTCCCCATATGGGTAATGCCTGAAAATAAACTGCTATTGGTTGCTTAATTTTTAATTCAAAGCTGATGCATCATGAAATAGTTTCACAATTCCTTTTGAATTTTCCAGAACTGGGCTAACTCTTTTCTGATGTTAAATTTAAAAACAGAAAAGGCTGGAAACTTTCGACAGACCAGGCAGCAACTGTGAAGGGAGAAGGGTAGGGTTAACAGTTCAGGTCAATGATCTTTCGTCAGGGGTGCTGACGGAAGGTCATCGACCTAAAACATTAATCCTACTTTCCAGCGTTTTCTGTTTTTATTTCAGAGTCCCAGCACCTGTGGTGAGAGGGAGGTACAAAGGGTCTGCCAAAAGGTCACCTTTCAGATTTTTAGCACCTGTAGTATTTTGCTTTTTCTTTTGTGATTTGTCTCTTTTAAGGCTACCCACCTGGCAACTGCAGACTCGAAAGGAAAAGCCAGTTCATATCTGACAGTTACTTTAGGCAGCAGTGTGATCGCTATGAAGGAGCATTACATTCCCAAAGCTAAATCCTGTCTTTGGAGAGTGAGTGCTGTTGTTTCCTGACAATAGATTGGAGGGGGTGGAAATCTTTTTGGCCCACGTCCATGTCCATTTGCTGATAAGATCCATCAGTCCTCAGCTAATGCACAATGAATGCCTCCTACCATTACATGGTACTCCATCAAGGGAAGCCACTGCATTAGTTGACCAGTAATGTGACATTGGCTTTGGCATCAAGGGTCGTGAGATCTCAGGTGAAGGAAAGATGAGTAGAAATAAACAGGAAGAGGCAGGTTTAAAAATGCTAGTGCTATGGTAAGCAATACTCAACAGTTAGACATTGCGTACAATGGCAGTTTCATTCTTTACATGATCTTAACTCGATGCACTATTTCCTGAAAATAGCCACACCATGAACCATTTCTAAGCTAAGAGAAGTCACGAATGGCACTCTCTGTGACTGTGGCCATAATACATTACTCTCCCTCATCCTCGTCAAATTCCCCATAGCCTTTGACACAATCATCCTCCAACTCCTCTCATCCATTATCCACCATGGTGGCTTTACCCTCATTTGGTTCCACTCTTACCCATCAAATCATAGCCAGAGCATCTCCAGCAATTGCTTCTCTTCCCACCCCGCACCATCAGTTCAGGAGCCACACAAGGATCTCTATTTGACCCTCTCCTCTTCCTCATCTACACGCTAACTCTTGGTGACATCATCCGAAGATAAGGCGTCAGCTAACACAAGAACATAAGAAATAGGAGCAGGAGTAGGCCACCCGGCCCCTCGAGCCTGCTCCGCCATTCAATAAGATCATGGCTGATCTTCGACCTCAACTCCACTTTCCCGTCCTGCCCCCATATCCCTTGATTCCCTTATTGTCCAAAAATCTATCGATCGCAGTTTTGACTATACTCAATGACTGAGCATCCACAGCCCTCTGGGGTAGAGAACTCCAAAGATTCGCAGCCCTCTGAGTGAAGAAATAGTTTCCCATCTCGGTCCTAAATGGCCGATCCCTTATCTTGATGCTATGCCCCCGAGTTCTAGACTCTCCAGCCAGGGGAAACTGTCTCTCAGCATCTACACTGTCAAGCCCTCTAGGAATTTTATACATTTCAATGAGATCCCCTCTCATTCTTCTAAGCTCCAAAGAATATAAGCCAATTCTACTCAATCTCTCCTCATAGGACAACCATCTTGTCCCAGAAATCAATCTAGTGAACCTTTGTTGCACCCTCTCTAAGGCAAGTATATCCTTCCTCAGGTAAGGAGACATCAGGCTATAAATTCGGCCGCATAGCGCCCATTTTATAGGCACTACGGTCCTAAGGTCCCAAAATGGGGTCTGGAATGCTTCTAGCGTGATGTTCGCTGGACGCCATCTTGGAAAAGGCGTTTGAGCAAGCGCAGATAACGAACGCCAGTACCGTGTAAAGTAAGGAGAATACGTGGTAGATCAGTGTGCAAAGCTGATTTAAAGGGACAGATACGATTTTGGAACTCAACGCTCCAGCTAACACACCGTCTTAACCATGCACAGCTGAACAGGTCGTAGATGGCCTGGAGGACCACCCCCACCATTGCTATTTAAAGGGACCATGCAGGTTGGTGGCTGAATTATTTCTTCTGCTGCTGATGCATTTGTACCTATGTTTGGAGGTCTCCTGCACTTGAATACAAGAACTAGGGGACATAGCCTAAAAATTAGAGCCAGGACTTGCAGGAGCGAAGTTAGGAAACGCTTCTACACGCAAAGGATGGGAATGCTCTTCTGCAAATGACAGTTGATGTTAGCTCAATTGTTAAATTTTAAATCTGAGATTGATAGATTTCTGTTACCCAAATTAAGGAATAGGGGGCTAAGACAGGTATATGGAGTTAGGTCACAGATCAAGCATCATCTCATTGAATGGGGAACAGGCTCAAGGGGCTAACTGGCCTATCTTCCTACGTTTCTATAATAAAGTTTCAATACTCTACAGGGAGTGGGCTGGCTAGCTGACAGGCAACAGCAAGTGCACTGGCAGAGTGGCAGGGGTGGGACAGGATTACTGTCATCCTGAAAGAGGACAGCAGGTTCATGTTCCATGGAGCCACTGCCACTTGCTGCCTCCTGTTATGCGCCACCTTCTCCTGCAAGAAAGCTGGACGTGTGTCGGTAAGTGTCCTGCAAGATGTTTGGGTGATGTGCCCTGCAGATATTGGTTGCTCCTCCTTCTGTCCACCTCTTGCTCCAAGGTCTCTCGTGCATCAGCAGAGAATCTTGTTGCACGCTCTCTCGCAGGCCTGGCACAAACTCAGATCGGCAAATTGGTGAGTTCCGGCATGCAGATTGGAGGATGTGGGATTTAGTAGTGCGCAACCTTTATTCAATGTTTTGACATAACTCAATAATTTGTAAACATAGGGACGGACCCTGCATCTGTGTTTTACGTGTGCGATGTCTGATCTCCATTCAGACTCTGTGCGGACCTGTATCTTATATTTTGCAAATAAGAGATGCAGGCTGCCTACAAGAGGTGCAGGCTGCCTACAAGAGGTGCAGGCTGCCTACAAGAGGTGCAGGCTGCCTACAAGAGGTGCAGGCTGCCTACAAGAGGTGCAGGCTGCCTTTAAGAGGTGTGAGCAAATCACGCAATATCTGGGCCCCCCCCCCCTTGTTGGTGAGAAGCCATTCAATAGTTCAGCTAGGCCTGGCTGCTCGCAGGAATCAGGTAAATCACCAGGCAGCATGAATCTCACGTGCTGCCTGCATCTCAACGACTCAGCACGGGTTAATCGCACCTGTATTCAGGGGTTATCGAATTTAATCCCACAAAACTGTACACAGTACTCCAGGTGTGGTCCCACTGGAGCCCTATATAATTGCAGCAAGACCTCCTTACTCTTATACTCCAATCCACTTGCAATAAAGGCTAACATACCATTTGCCTTCCTAATTGCTGGCTGTACCTGCATGTTAACTTTCTGTGATATGTGTACCAGGACATCCAAATCCCTCTGAACATCAACATTTCTTAGTCTCTCACCTTTTAAAAAATATTCTGCTCTTCTATTCTTCCTACCAAAGTGAATAACCTCACATTTCCCCACATTATACTCCATCTGCCACCTTCTTGCCCACTCACTTAATCTGTCGATATCCCTTTGCAGACTCTTTGCGTCCTCCTCAAAGCTTACTTTCCCACCTAGAATCATAGAATCATAGAAAGGTCACAGCATAGAAGGAGGCCATTTGGCCCATCGAGCCGGCGCCGGGTCTATGCAAGAGCAATGCAGCTAGTCCCACTCCCCCGCCCTATCCCCATAGCCCTGAAAATTTTTTCCTTTCAAGTACTTATCCAGTTCCCTTTTGAAGGCCATGATTGAATCTGCCTCCACCTCCCCCTCGGGCAGTGCATTCCAGATCCTAACCACTCGCTGTGTAAAAATGTTTTTCCTCATATCACCTTTGGTTCTTTTGCCAATCACCTTAAATATGTGTCCTCTGGTTCTTGACCCTTCCATCAATGGGAACAGTTTCTCTCTATTTACTCTGTCTAGACCCTTCATGATTTTGAATGCCTCTATCAAATCTCCTCACAACTGTCCCTGTTCCAAGGAGAACAACCCTAGCTTCTCCAGTCTATCCATGTAACTAAAGTCCCTCATCCCTGGAATCATTCTAGTAAATCTCTTCTGCACCCTTTCTAAGGCCTTCACATCTTTCCTAAAGTGCAGTGCCCAGAACTGGACACAATACTCCAGTTGTGGCCGAACCAGTGTTTTATAAAGGTTTATCATGACTTCCATACTTTTGCACTCTATGTCTCTATTTATAAAGCCCAGGATCCTGTACGCTTTTTTAACCGCTTTCTCAACCTGCCCTGCCACCTTCAACGATTTGTGCACATATACCCCCAGATCTCTCTGTTCCTGTACCACTTCTAGAGTTGTGCCCTCTAGTTTATATTGCCTCGCCTCATTCTACCAAAATGTATCACTTCGCATTTTTCTACGTTAAATTTCAACTGCTATGTGTCTGCCCATGCCACTAGCCTGTCTATATCCTCTTGAAGTCTACCACTATCCTCCTCACTGTTTACTACCCTTCCAAGTTATGTGTCATCTGCAAATTTTGAAATTGTGCCCTGTACACCCAAGCCCAAGTCATTAATATATATCAAGAAAAGCAGTGGTCCCAGCACCGACCCCTGGGGAACACCACTGTATACCTCCCTCCAATCCGAAAAACAACCGTTCACCACTACTCTCTGTTTCCTGTCCCTTAGCCAATTCTGTATCCATGTTGCTACTGCCCCCTTTATTCCATGAGCCGCAATCTTGATGATAAGCCTACCGTGCAGCACTTTATCAAATGCCTTTTGATAGTCCATATACAGCACATCACCTGCATTGCCCTCATCAACCCTCTCTGTTCCCTCATCAAAAAACTATATCAAGTTAGTTAAACACGATTTGACTTTAACAAATCTGTGCTGGCTTTTCCTAATCAATCCACACTTGTCCAAGTAACTGTTAATTCTGTCCCAGATTATCGTTTCTAAAAGTTTCCCCACAACTGAGGTTAAACTGACTGGCCTGTAGTTGCTGGGTTTATCCTTACACCCTTTTTTGAACAAGGGTGTAACATTTGCAATTCTCCAGTCCTCTGGCACCACCCCCGTATCTACAGATGTTTGGATGATTATGGCCAGTACCTCCACAATTTCCACCCTTACTTCCCTCAACAACCTAGGATGCATCCCATCCGGACCGGATGATTTATCCACTTTAAGTACAGCTAGTACCTCAAGTACCTCTTCTTCATTAATTTTTAACCCATCCAGTATCTCAACTATATCTTCCTTTACTGAGATTCTGGCAGCATCTTCCTAGCTTTGTATTGTCAGCAAACTTGGATACATTACACTCGGTCCCTTCATCTAAGTCATTAATATAGATTGTAAATAGCTGAGGCCCAAGCACCGATCCCTATGGCACTCCAACAGTTACAACTTGCCAACCTGAAAATGACCTGTTTATTCCTACTCTCTGTTTTCTGTCCGTTAACCAATCCTCAATCCATGCTAATATATTACCCCCAATCCCATGAGCCCTAATCTTGTGTAACAACCTCTAATATACAAACGTTGACGATGCCCAGCTCTACCTCCCTACCACCACCTCTCTTGACCTCTCCACTACCTCTGTACAATCAGGCTGCTTGTCTGATATCCAGTCCTGGATAAGATTTAATTTCCTATCCATCATAAAGGCTGCCTACATCCACCTCCATAATATCAACTGTCCCCACCCCTACCTCAGCCCATTTCCACATTTAAAAATGAAAGTGCCACTGTAAGCAATATTTTAACTTGGAAGTATAGACATGGCAATTCAAGCTTGTGACAATGACAATGCATCTAGGTTTATTGCAGTTTATTTTTGTTGTTTGTTATTTTTATTGTTGAATATTGCTTACCATGACACTGACGTTTTTTAAACTGCCTCTTCCTGTTTATTTCTACATATCTTTCTTTCGCCTGGGCTCTCATGACTACTGATGGCAAAACCCTCATTCCTTTGTCACTTCCAGACTTGATTACTGCAATGCTCTTCTAGCCAGCCTCCCATCCTCCACCCTCCAGAAATTTCAGCTCATCCAAAACTCTGCTTCTCATATCCTACCCTGCACCAAATCCCGTTCACCCATCACCCCTGTCCTCATTGACCTACAAAGGCTCCTGGTCCCTCAATGCCTCAAATTTAAAATGGTTCAAATCCCTCCGTGGCCTCACCTCTCCCTACGTCTGTAACCTCCTCCAGTTTTTTGATGAGGTAAGAGAAAGGGTTGAAGAGGGCAATGTGGTTGATGTTGTGTATATGGACTTCCAAACGTGTTTGATGAAGTGCCACATAATAGGCTTGTTAATGAATTTGAAGCCCATGGAATAAAAGGGGCATTGGCAACATGGATACGAAATCGGCTAAGTAATAAGAAACAGAGTAGTGTGAATGGTTGTTTTGTTTTTCGGACTGGAGGAAGGTATACAGTGGTGTTCCCCAGGGGTCGGTGCTGGGACCACTGCTTTTCTTGATATATATTAATGACTTGGACTTGGGTGTACAGGACACAATTTCAAAATTTGCAGATGACACAAAACTTGGAAGGATAGTAAACAGTGAGGAGGATAGTAATGGACTTCAAGAGGACATAGACAGGCTGGTGGAATGAGCGGACACATGGCAGATAAAATTTAAAGCTGTGAAGTGTGATATGATACATTTTGGTAGAAAGAGCAAGGAGAAGCAATATAAACTAAAGGGTACAATTCTAAAGGAGGTGCAGGAACAGAGCGACCTGTGGGTATATGTACACAGGTCGTTGAAGGTGGCAGGGCAGGTTGAGAAAGCGATTAAGAAAGCATACGGGATCCTGGGCTTTATAAATAGAGGCATAGGGCTCGATTTTCGCAACACCGAGCGGGTGCGTTCGTGGTGGGGGGGCTGCGAAAATCGGGGATTCCCGGGGGCGGGTCTGGAGCCCGGCTCCAACCCGCCCACTTCCGGGTTCCCCAGTGACGCGCTGACATGCGCGCGCAGCCCCCGCATGCGGGACTCCTGCCGGCAATTAAAGCCAGCGGGGTGCCACTTAAAGTAATCATTAAGGTATTTCAGGCCGTTTAGAGACCTGATTAACATATCATTTTAGGAGGGGTGGGATTTTGCAAAAACTGGGACTGTTTCCCGTACTGGGGGAAACACTCCCAATTCAAACGGACGTGTTGCAGCCATCAGCCTGTGGCAGCTGCAAAGGTCCATTTGACAGGTGGCGGGGGGAGACCCTCAAAAACCATGACAAACCCTCAAACACCCTTGTGCATCCCCTTCATGCTCAAGATACGTTTGCCTTACGCTTCCTACTGCACATATGTGATGCATGCCCTGTGGCTGCAGCACAGGTAGTGGCAGGTTGAGTGAGGCTGACCGTGAAAGAGATGCATGAGAGGGTGAGTATGAGATAGAGCCATGAGATTGTATGAGGATTGGGTTGAGTGGTAGAGGCGGGATGAGTACTGGTGAGGTGAATAAGTGCAGGTAAGATGAGGATGAGCTTTGAGTGGGTGTGAGGGGTGATGTGACAGAGTAGTGTTGGCAGTGCAGAAGGAGATGTGGGGTGGGGGCGGTGATGTGGCAGACGGAGTGTAGGGGAATGAGTAAGTGTACTCACTTTGCCTGATCTATTTAGGTCATTGCAGCGCCTCCTGCACTGTATGCAGGTGGGCGATATGTTGGTGGTGCAGGTGACCTCCTCCGCCACCTCGAGCCAGGCCTTCCTGGTGGCAGAGGCAGGCCGCTTCCTCCCGCCCGCCGGGGGGAAGATCTCTGTTCTCCCCCTCCTCCTCACTCCATCCAATAATACCTGGAGTGAGGCATCATTAAACCTGTGAGCAGCCTTCCCCCTGGGCTGCTCCATGCTGTAATCTTTCCTATTTCCTGCAGCATCAGTCAGTGGAGGACTGCCCCTTTAAATAGGGCTCCTCCAGATGATAGCCTATGCTGCGCATGCGCAGTCCGCCCGCTGCGCAGCTTTCCAGCGCGAAACACGAAAGCACAGGTAAGTGGCTCCAATTAGCCTGGGATTCCGTGCGGAGCACACTGATTTCACCGGGCGCGTTACCCATGCGCCCAGTCGACCCCCCCGCTGCAAACCCGCCGCCCTCTGAATATCGGGCCCATAGAGTACAAAAGCGAGGAGGTTATGATGAACCTTTATAAAACACTGGTTTGGCCACAATTGGAGTATAGTGTCCAATTTTGGGCACTGCACTTGAGGAAGGATGTGAAGGGCTTAGAGAGGGTGTAGAAAAGATTTTCTAGAATGGTTCCAAGGATGAGGGACTTCAGTTATGTGGATAGACTGGAGAAGCTGGGGTTGTTCTCCTTAGAGCAGAGAAGGTTGAGAGGAGATTTGATGGAGGTATTCAAAATAATGAAGGGTCTCGACAAAGTAAATGAAGAAAAACTGTTCCCATTAGCAGAGGGGTCGCGAACCAGAGGACACAGGTTTAAGGTGATTGGCGAAAGAATCAAAGGCGACATGAGGAAAAACCTTTTTGCGCAGCGAATGGTTAGGATCTGGAATGCACTGCCTGAAAGGCTGGTGGAAGCAGGGTCAATTGTGGCTTTCAAAAAGGAATTAAACTGGTACCTGAAGGAGAGAAATTTGCAGGGCTATGGGGAAAGAGTGGGGAGTGGGACTAGCTGGATTGCTGTTACAGAGAGCCGGCGTAGGCTCGATGGGCCGAATGGCCTCCTTCTTTGCCGTAACCATTCTATGATTCTATGATATTAGATTCAATATAATAATTCAAAAGGGAAGGGAGAACCGTCCAAGATAAAGGTACTTGACTGCAAAAGAAGCAAATTTCAATTAAATAAAAAGGGAACCAATTCAGATAAATTGTAAAGAAAAATTGAAAATAAGAAGATGGGGAACTTTCAAACAGGAGATGATTTGGGTCCAAACTAGACTTGTTCTCACAGGAAGTAAAGGTGACACAATAAAAGCTGGAATGCCTTGGATTAGTAGAAAGAATTAAAATAAGTCTTAAAAAGAGCCACATGACATATCTAGGGCTAATAATACAAAAAGATTAAGCAGAGTATAGCAAAAATAGGGGGGAGCACA
The DNA here is from genome assembly GCF_035084215.1 of Heptranchias perlo. NCBI lineage: Eukaryota > Metazoa > Chordata > Chondrichthyes > Hexanchiformes > Hexanchidae > Heptranchias > Heptranchias perlo. Next base: position 135,222,957 of record NC_090327.1, on the reverse strand, counting down.
AAAGAGTCTAAGAGAGTCCGTGAACATAACGGGAAATAGTAAAAGGATTTTATTGGCACAAAAAACTAAAAGAATAATGAAAAAAATGGGTAAGGCTGATGAGAGACGTAAGAGGAAATCTCATGGATGATGAAGAGTGGAGATGCTAAATGAGTGCTTTGCCTTGGTTTATATAAAAGAGTGTCACAGTGGGAATGAAAGAGTACAAGAGGATGAAGTGTTGCTGCATAACTATAGATAAAGAAGTACCACTGAAAAGGATGGCGGAACTCAAATCGGAAAAGGCACCAGCCTCTGATTGAATGCTGAGGGAAGTCAGAGAGGAAATAGCAGAGGCTCAAACATCCTTGGATCTGGAAGTAGTCCCGGAGGACTGGATGTTTATTAATGTAACACCTCTGTTCAAAAAAGGAGAAAGTGATATGTGGGGTAACCAATTAGCTTAACATCAGTTGTGGGTTACCTCCGAGAGGTCATAATACAACAACAACTTGCCTTTATGTAGCACCTTTAACATGGAAAAATGTCCCAAGGCGCTTCACAGAGGCACAGATCAGACAAAAATGTAAGTTGTTGTACATTACCTTCATTCCATGTTTCATGATAGATGCCTAGGCGTCTATCAATCACCTAGGTGATTACGATCGGCAGGGGTACAAAATAGGGTGTGTGAATGAGGAGACTTAGCTGAAGAAGATGGTGTAATGATCAGCGTGCATAATATATCTTAGCTGTTTTCAACAGAACCTTTATTCACTACACTGCTATTCAAAGTCTGCTTTGTACATTTCTGCACAGATTCTTTAAGATGTCTACAGATTTCCCATTGGATACTGAGCTTACAGTTTTAGTTATAGACCATGATAAGCTCATCAGCAACGACTTGATGGAGAGACCAAGATTGACCTGGAAAATCGGTATTACACCAAACACTATGCAACATGTGGCCTGCAGCAGCTGTACGTCATGTTAGTATGTGGACTGTTTCTGTCGGGTTTAGTATTCTTTGTCTTACTTATTAGGGTTATGATAGTGATTCAAATCCATAAAGAATATTTCACTGTTACTGATATCACCCATATTACTGTGGAAAATAACTTTACCTTCCAATAATACGATGCATCTACTTATTAAGAACATACAAAAAGTTGGAATTAGAAAAAGCCATTTAGCTCATCAAACCTGTGCTTTCCTTAGTCCGTGCATGACTATCTCACATGGATTGTCCCACCCATCCACCCAAGCCCTCGTCGCTCTCTTCCAATCTCACATATGAATTCTACAGAGCTGCTAATATCTCTATAACTCCCAATCCCTTTTCTCAATAGATATTGGTGCAGTTCCTTTTAAATAAATTAACTGACCTAGGATGGACTACATTTCCTGGTAGTCTGTTTTTCTGCCCGTGTCTCTGTGTTTATTTTTTATCTCTCTCTGTCCACAGCCCAAAAGGAACAGAGGAACAGGAGTAGGTCATTTTAGGGATGGGCAATAAATGCTGGCCTCGCCAGCGACGCCCACATCCCGTGAACGAATAAAAAAAAAGACCCTCAAGTCTGTTCTGCCTTTCAATGAGATCATTACTGATCTGTGACTCCATATACCCGCCTTAGCCCCATATCCCTTAATACCTTTGGTTAACAAAAATCTATCAATCTCAGATTTAAAATTAACAATTGAGCTAGCATCAACTGCTGTTTGCAGAAGAGAGTTCCAAACTTCTACCACCCTTTGTGTGTAGAAGTGTTTCCTAACTTCACTCCTGAAAGTCCTGGCTCTAATTTTTAGGCTATGTCCCCTAGACCAAGACTCCCCAACCAGCGGAAATAGTTTCTCTCTATCTACCCTATCAGCTCCCCTTAATATCTTGAAAACTTCCCAACACAGTGGGTGTGAGGTATTTATTAATTGCCGAGACAGGCAAATGAATTGTTTATTATTTACAGTCTATAGGGAAACAACATCACTTGTGTACTTGAAGTACCGTAACCTACAGGGTTACGGACCAAGTGCTGGAAAGTGGGATTAAGCTGGACAGCTCTTTTGAGGCCGGCATGGACACGATGGGCCAAATGGCCTCCTTCTGTGCCATAACTTTCTATGATTCTATGAACATCAAAGCTTAGGTCATTTGCATTTTAACCGCCTATTATCTCAGTGTCTTGTTTTTAACTTGTGTGAATACACTTTTGATTTAAAAGCTCTTTTTCTGAACCCTTTCTGTGGAAAAATAGTCAAAAAATACTAAATATTATGCAGGAGGAATTTTGAAAAGCTTGATTCTGTCAGTCTCACCCACTGTAAATTACCTCCTCGTTGCTGACTAGATAAATCCATTGATAACAGTCATGGAGAAATTCACACTTAAAGAAGGACATGTGAGAGTGGGAAGTCTCCACAAGATAAAAAAAAACAATGACAAAATTAGGAGAGAAGGAACAAATATCACAATAATGATGCCAATGTGTGCAGAGAAACACAATTCCCGTGAGTGGCAATCTCTGACAGTTACCTCCTTTGGTTCTTTTTTCTCTGGGAGCTATTTTTATTACATTCTAAATATGCAAAATTCCTTTGTCAAGTAGGCTTCAATCTATAGTTAGACGGCAGTCTTGTTTATTATGTAAATGAAGGGCAAACTTTGTAATGACTCAAATGTTTTTGCATATTTTAATATTAATTAAATCTGATTTAGCAGAAAATTTGGACTCAAGAAGGTTTATTTTTGTATTAGGGTCTGATGTTGCAAACTTTCAATAATTTCTTTCGATATATATGAGGGTATTTAAATGACCCAGTCCCTGGGATTTGAGATGGGGGGGGGTCAATGGCAGGCTGAACCGGAGGCTTGATGTGCTGCCTCGCTGTACTCCTGACCCCTCGAGAGAATGTGGAGAATTTCCAGGCTATATTCCAAAACATTCTTTATATGTTCCTTTCTGTGTGGGTGTTTTCAAGATGTGGAGATGCTGGTGATGGACTGGGGTTGACAATTGTAAACAATTTTACAACACCAAGTTATAGTCCAGCAATTTTATTTGAAATTCACAAGCTTTCGGAGGCTTCCTCCTTCCTCAGGTGAATGTGGGAAAGTGTAATCTTTCCTTAGCGGAAAGGTCCAAACAATGACTAGAAAAGGCATCGAGGCTGCTCCAAGTAGACAGCTTGCAAACAAAACTAAGAGAAATCAGTTTAACGTGGGCATATACAAGGGGGCTAGGACAAGTGAAATAAGCTTTTATTCTGCGTAATGGTCACATTCACCTGAGGAAGGAGGAAGCCTCCGAAAGCTGGTGTTTTCAAGATTATTTAATGTTTCATCTTGTGGTCTATCCCAATCTAGATAATGTAAATTCCATTAAAAACAGAAAATGCTGGAGAGGCTCAGCAGGTCAGGCAGCATCTGTGGAGAAAGAGACAGAGTTAACGTTTCAGGTCGAAGACCTTTCGTCAAAATGTAAATTCCATTGTCTGCATCAATCGTTGATTTTCCACACCTTATTGTAAGTGGGATTGTTTATGGGGATACTATAAACTGCCATTACTGAGTCTAAGCTGCTGCGTGCAACACATGCCATTTTCCTACAGCTCAGGATACAATGGGCATTATTTTAAATGGGTGGCAGGATGGCAGTGGGGGGGGGGAGAATGGACGCGCAGGTAACCCGAATATTAAAAGCTCACCATTCCCCACGCGATCGCGACTTAATTGGTGGCCATTGACCTTGTTTCCGGGTTTGGGGTCTGAAAGTTGCTCAGCAGGCGGACTGAGCACCCGCATCACCTGCTGTCAGCTGGAGCATCTGGATTTAAAGGGCCATTGCTCCAATGGCTTTCGCTGAAGCAAGGAGCAAGCAGAGACAACGGAGCAGCAGAGGGGCAAGGCTGCTCCAAGATTCAGCGACGCCTCACTTGAGGTGCTGCTGGCCGGGGTGAGGAGGAGGAGGGATCTGTTTTACCCGGCCGAGAGGAGGAAGTGCCCTGCCTCTGCCACCAATGAGGCCCGGCTCGAGGTGGCAGAGGAGGTCAGCAGCAGCAGCAACATCTCCCGCACCTGGGTCCAGTGCAGGAAACATTTCAATGACCTAACTGGGTCAGCAAAAGTGAGTACACTTACTGATTCTCCTATATTCCATGTCACACATCACCCCACCATCCCCCAACTCATTCTGCACTGCCAAGACTACTCCATCACATCACTCCTCAAACCCACTTAAGGCTCATCCTCAACTTACCTGCACTTCCTGAGCACTTCCTCACCTCCCCATTACTCACCCCACCACTACCACTCAACCCAATCCTCATCCAATGTGATGTCTCTGTCTCATACTCACCCTCTGATGCACCTCTTTCACGGTCAGCCTCACCCAAAGCAATGCATTCATCGGTTGGCCACTTCACCATCACTCACTCACATGTCTGTTCTTTCTCCCCTTCTAGGAGAAGAGAGCACAAAATGCCCGCATGAGGGCAAGGACTGGAGGGGGGCCACAACAAAAGGTGGTCCTTACAGACGAGGAGTAGGAGGCACTGGAGCTCAGCCGCACCCTCGAGTGCCTGTCCGTCGGGGATGCCGAGACTGGCACCCGACAAACGTCCGGTAACAGAACTTTAACATTCATCACACACAATATGAATTGATGTTAACAATGATTGGCATGTTGAACACCTCAGTATGCTCATCGCAACATGACACATCTGTGATGATGCTTAATATTGCTTTCTGTTCTCTTACAGGGCCTTCAACAACTGCAGTGACGACAGAGGGCGATTCCTCAGAGGAGCTCCCGGCCTCTGAGGGGGCACCGTCACATATTAGCAAGCCATCCATTCACACCCCGGTGGGTCCTAGTACACAGTTAGTTGGGTTGGCACCTCGTGAGTCACCTCACACAAGTGAGCACGAGCAGACCCTGCTGGCAGGGGCAGTTGTGGAGAGTCCGCATCGGTGGGAGCACTCCTCTCCTCTCCAGGCTCTGCTCAGCTGGACGCAGATGCTGAAACCTGGGGGCCATCCTTTAAAAGGAGAATGATCGAGGGGCAGCAGCACATTTGCGAGGTGCTGGAACAGGTGCCATGCGCACTCTCCACAATAACGCAGAGGATGGAGGAGTCCAACTCCTGCATTAGTGGAATGATGGCACAGGTACGGGAGGGAACCTCTGAGATAGTATCGCAGGTAAGTATGAAAATGTCTGAGATAGTGTTGCAGGTAACTATATAAATGTCTGAGATAGTGTCGTAGATAAGTGCGGGAGTGTCTGCGATGGAGGGAAGGCTGGCCTCCATTGAACTTCAAGCACGGCTCACAAATGAATCCATTCAGGCCCTGACAACAGCCGTTCAGACTTAGGGTGAACAATATTCTGCTGCCTTAAACAGGCAATCAGAAACTTTACAAGTGGGCTTCCAAGGCATCACACATGTCCTCCAAACTGTTGTCCAGCAGGGTGGTAGGAGTGATGTGGGCCTGGCCCAGGGGAGGGATGATGGCGAAAGGGGACATGGAAGTTGGGATGCCACTCAAAGTGTTTCCACGTCTCACCCATTGCCCCCTCTTAACCAGTACCCGCTATGCTGCCTCCTCTCTAGGTGGCTGAGTCAGCCCCTGCACAGGTGCAGGTGGAGCAGTCTTTGGAGGGGCCCTCACAGGCTCCAAAACCGAGAGGGCGTAGGCCCAAAGCATCTAATCGGTCAGGGCATGAACATGAGCAACCTGCCACTACCTCTGCTGCAGCCACAGGGGATGCACCACGTAGAAGCGGTAGGAAGAGAAAGGCTAAGGTTTTGTGAGGTCGAAGGGTATGCACAAGGGTGTATGACAGACTGTCATGTTTTTCATTTATATTTGGTTTTTGGTAAAGTCACATTAAATGTTATCATTCTCACCACTACTGCCATGTCTTGCCCATTCTTGACTGCCTTTTGTGATAGCGCCCCTTCATGGTGCTTCATCATGAACGGCGACACTTGATGTCACCCAGTGGGTGACTTTACAGTGGGTGCATGTGTAGTTGCAGGACTGTTTTGTATGTGTGTGTGGTGGAGGGGATGGTGTTGGCGCTGCTCTTTCCAAGTGGTCTGAGGACTGGACTATTCTCACTTTGTGATTTCCTTATCAGAAGTGTTCACATACCAGTGACTCCCTGGCCTCACGAGCTGCCAGATGAGTCGCTGCTCTGCCGATGGGTTCCTCCTCCTCCTCCTCCTCCTGCTCAATGTTCATGGCAGATGAGGGTGGTGGATGAGGGCATGGGGCCTCATCAACCAGTAACCCTCTCTGTTGCACCATGTTGTGCAGGACACAACACACTACTACAATGTGACCCAATCTCTCTGGTGCATATTGAAGTGCTGGCCCAGAACGATCGAGGCACCGAAATTGCATCTTCAGCTATCCTATCGCATGTTGCGGGTACGGTCGCATAGTGGTTATGTTACTGGATTAGTAATCTAGATACCTTGGATTAATAATCCGGAGTCATGAGTTCAAATCCCGCCATGGCAGCTGGAGAATTTAAATTCAATTAATTAAATAAAATCTGGAATTAAAAAAAATTAGTATCAGTAATGGTGGCCATGAAACTACTGGATTGTCGTAAAAACCCATTCCTTTAAGGAAGGAAACCTACCACCCTTACCCGGTCTGGCCTATATGTGACTCCAGTCCCACAGAAATGTGGTTGATTCTTAATCGCCCTCTGAAATGGCCTAGCAAGCCACTCAGTTTTACAATCTCGCTACAAAAAGTCACAATAAGAATAAAACCAGACGGACCACCTGGCATTGGACACGACAAAGGCAAACCAAGCCCAGTCGACCCTGCAAAGTCCTCCTCACTAACATCTGGGGACTTGCGCCAAGATTGGGAGAGCTGTCCCACAGACTAGTCAAGCAACAGCCTGACATAGCCATACTCACAGAATCATATCTTTCACCCAACGTCCCAGACTCTTCCATCACCATCCCTGGGTATGTCCTGTCCCACCGGCAGGACAGACCCACCAGAGGTGGAGGTAGAGTGATATACAGACAGGTGGAAGTGGCTCTGGGAGTCCTCAACATTGACTCCGGACCCCATGAAATCCCATGGCATTAGGTCAAACATGGGCAAGGAAACCTCCTGCTGATTACCACCTACCGCCCTCCCTCAGCTGATGAATCAGTCCTCCTCCTGGAGGAAGCACTGAGGGTAGCAAGGGCACAGAATGTACTCTGGGTGGGGGACTTCAATGTCCATGCATCTGTCCATGACAGTATTGGTAGGAGTGACCACCGCACAGTCCTCGTGGAGACGAAGTCCCGTCTTCACGCTGAGGACACCATCCAACGTGTTGTGTGGCACTACCACCGTGCTAAATGGGATAGATTCAGAACAGATCTAACAGCTCAAAACTGGGCATCCATGAGGCACTGTGGGCCATCAGCAGCAGCAGAATTGTTTTCCAGCACAATCTGTAACCTCATGGCCCGGCATATTCCTCACTCTACCATTACCAACAAACCAGGGGATCAATCAGGGGGAACAACTCCACCTGCACGTTCCCCTCCAAGTCACACACCATCCCGACTTGGAAATATATCGCCGTTCCTTCATCGTCGCTGGGTCAAAATCCTGGAACTCCCTTCCTAACAGCACTGTGGGAGAACCTTCACCACACGGACTGCAGTGGTTCAAGAAGGCGGCTCACCACCACCTTCTCAAGAGCAGTTTGGGATGGGCAATAAATGCTGGCCTCACCAGCAACGCCCATGAACGATTAAAAAAAATAATGTTCAATTACAGACCTGGTGGCGATGTGGCTGTCGTTGTATAGACGCTGTTGCTCGCTGATGGGGCTCCTCAGAGGGGTCATGAGACACATGTGCAGGGGGTATCCCTTGTCCCCTTAAGGATGCTCGGTGCTTGGAAGAGGCCCGGGATGTTGGATTCCCTCAGAATGAAGGAATCGTGGCAGCTGCCAGGCTATGTGGCGCACACGTGAAGGAATCTTTTGCGGCGGTCACAAATGAGCTGAGTGTTGATGGAATGATAGCCCTTCCTGTTGATGAACAGTCCTGGCTCGTGTGGAGGTGTTCGTATTGCTATATGGGTGCAATCGATTGCACCCTGCACCCGTGGGAAGACAGACACAGAGTGGAATCCCACTGCCCTCTCCGTCTGGCTGAGGTCGTCCACAAGGAAGTTGACGTATTGCGAGGCCCTGCGAAACAAGCCGTCGGTGACCTGCCTTATGCACTTGTGTGCAGACGGCTGAGACACCCAGGCGATGTCCCCGGCGGCACCCTGGAATGATCCGGAGGTGAAGAAGTTGAGGGCAGTGGTCACTTCAACTGTGACAGGTAATGAGATGCCGCCAGGCCCAGCCGGGAGCAGCTCGGCATGAAGGAGGCTGCAGATGTCTGCGACCACCTGGCAACTCACTCTCGGTCTCCATATGCACTGCTCCTCAGAGAGGTCCAGGAAGCTGAGCCTCGGTCTGTAGACCCTGTGGCGAGGGTCATGCCTCTTGCGACGGTGCTCCCTCTGTTGTTGCCCTCTGTGGTCTTGTGCAGGTCCCTGTGGCGCAGCACTGTGTTGAGGAGATCCACGTGGCGGAGGTGGACGCCGTGTCTGGCGAGGACGATAATGTTCCTCATCCTCGGATGTAGTGGTGAATGAATGCAGCCATCATGACCCACATCCTGATGGTGTCAGTTGGTCTGAAAAGTTGGTAAGTATCTGTAAACTGAACAATTCTGAGTGGAAACCAACAATTTTCAGTCTAAACACAAAGATCTCCCATCCAAAAATTTGTCTGAGAGAACTGAGTGCCCTGCTGCAATAATTGACCATTTATCCCATCTGTCAAACTGGCATTTAAATGGCCAAATGGCTGCGGCCTGAAACACGACTCGTTCCCCATGGCGTGTTTCACACAGCTCGGGAAACACGCTGAGGCAGTGTTGAAATCACTTGCCTTCATTCTTAATTGGATTTATGGACATTTCAAGTACTTTAAGTACTTGATTTTACTGCTTTAAATATCGGCAATTAAAGCCGGCGGGACTTCCGGGTTTGGGAACGGCGTGCGTACCCAGATGACTCTGAGTCGTGCGGGTTGCAGCCGGGATTCCTGCCCGCTCCAAAAAATCCCGATTTTCTTTGCCCCCCCTCCACAACGCTTTCAGTTTAAAATCATGCCCAATATGTGGTGAGATGCACAAAAACCAAGACAGATATTATCAAAATTATGCAAAGAACCGAATTTGTCCGACTCTATGTACATGGATAAGATCCTCAGTGGCAACACCACAGTCTTCAAAACACCTGCCAACATATTACAATACGGTAATCATCATCTGCCAGTTTCCTCTCAGATCCCTGTTCTGAATTGGTATAGGATAGAGTGGTTGCCCCATCACTATTGAGTGATTCCCCACAGAGGGGGAAGGATTGCTCAGGCTGCTATGTGCAGCAACATTGTAAATGCGTTAAAAAATAGTGTTTCGAGCGTCACCACACACAGCAACCAGAACAATTCTTCCTCCAGAGTGAGCTCACAGTCTCCATCAACTCATGTGCAGGAGAGGTGAGGTACTTCACTGAGGGTAAAGAGTGTGTGTGAGTCCATGCCACCATCACCTGGTGTGCTGGTCAGGACCAGGGTAAGACAGAAGCCTGGGAATTCGCCCATTTCTGTATCAGAGATTGGTATAAGGAGAGGGACCTATATGTGGAGCGAATAGCTGACACAGTGCAGGGAAGTTGCAGATACTTTGCATCAAAAGAATATTCTTGTAGTGATTTCTACCATTATTTGTAAGGTAATAAAATCGAACATTTTCACAATCAACTTTCATAGACCATTTCAAGCAGATGCTCGTACAATCGGTATCATTGATTTTACAATGTGTATTGCTGCGAGCGGGACAAACAAGAAGCTGATCCTACGACAACCAGTCTGTTTAAAATGATCTCATTACAATAAGCATCTATTAGTGATTAAATCATGAGTGCCAGGATTCTATACAATTATGTGATGATGGTTATAAATTCATTTTATCCACAGATAATAATCTAAAACAATTACTGAAATATGGGACCATGCTTAGTGCTTTTAGACGACTGATACCAACAGGTTCTTTCCTGATGGCTAATGAAGCTTATCCCTGGGAACAGGCCCAGTGTTTGTTTTTTGTTTTAAACTACTGTATCTGCCAATTTCTTCAGTTTTTGGTCCAAGAGACGGCTCTCTCTCTGAGGTGTATATGACACTGCCATGTGATCCATTCATCAATCCACTGATTCTTCCTCCTGAATGGATGGATTCACATACCATGGTGATACAGGGTTTGAACTTCACTCAGTTCCTCATCCTCCTCACCGTGCACTGAGTGTGAAGGAGAAAATTCACCAAATCATGCCCCACACATGCACACACACATACACACACGCATGCACACGCGCACACAAGCACACACATGTGCGCACATACGCCCATGCGCTCACACGCACATGCACACACACGCGCACACACATGCACGCGCACACACAGGCACAAACATACGCACACGTACACACGCGCACACGCGCACATGCGTGCACTCACAAGCACATATGCACATGCACACACACGCGCATGCACACATGCACACACACGCATGCGCACACATGCACACACACGTGCGCACATACACACACGCACACACACACGCATGCGCACACACGCACAAACATACACACACATACAGACACGCACACACGCACGCACTCACAAGCACATATGCACATGCACACATGCGCATACACACACGTGCACACGCACACACATATGCACACGCACATACACACACGCACACACACAGACATGCGCGCGCACACACGCACACAGGCACACATGAATTTAAGTGGAAAATTTTGAAACGCTTTATTCATGAAACATTTTGAACTTTGAAACAATTTTTTACAAAGTCATCTACCCCTCAAAAAATTCTAATAGCATTAACCTTTACAATTCTACCTTGCATTTTATGAAAGTAAAATCTAGGCCTGTTAGCTGATTTCTCCCATTACTGTGGGAACTATGGGTTGTTAATCCATCAACAATAACCTCCGCTTGATTGTAGCTCGAGTGGTTATAAAATAGCAAGTTGAATAGACTGATTTACAACAGAGTTGCACTGCAGTTGTCTTCAACATTACATTCAACAGGATTATAGTTATAATATTACTGTCTATAGATTACATTAATGACAAGCAATCAATACAACGTGATCTGTCAGTTCTTCAGGTCGATCAGACCTCCGCAGTGTGCCTTTGGCCATGGACTTCCGACCATCCCATCGTGCGAGCTCTCCTGCACAATTTCTTTCCTATTTTCTCAAGGGCATGCATAACCCTGACCTTGACTTCTCCACATACTGTTGAGCATAAACCATCCGGCACACTCGCCATGGTTTATTCTCCCGGGGGCCTGAGGTGTGGCTACCTCACTCAGTGAATTAAAACAAATAGGCTGACTTACAACAGAGTGGCTCTACAGCTGTCTTCAACATTACATTCAACAGTATTATGGTTATAATACAACTGTCTACGGGTTACATTAAATGACGAGCAATCAATACCACCTGATGGACTTCCGACTGTCCCCTCTCGAGAGCTCTAACTTTTGGGAGGGAGCAAGACCTATCTTTATACTATCCGGCTGCGTTGTTCTTTACGTGAGCACCACTGGTCTTATCTCCTGTTCGTAAACCATCCTGCTGTGCTGACTCTCCAAAAACCATCAAGGATTGTTTAATGTCTCAGTGTTTACATAGCTTTTAACCGCTATCAGGTCTCAGTATGTTTATACTAGATTAGAACACCTTATCTCGTGAATCTTACTGTTTTTCACTATTCTAATGCCTCAGCACTCTTTCAATAACCTCTTGGGTTTCTCGAAGTTATTTAACTCTGAGATGCGGACCCTTGCCCTCCTATATTCTATGCTTGTTTTAAACCATATTCTTGGGGATGATGGGGCGGACGTATGAGGAGAGGTTGAGTAGATTGGGACTCTACTCATTGGAGTTCAGAAGAATGAGAGGCGATCTTATTGAAACATATAAGATTGTGAGGGGGCTTGATCGGGTGGATGCAGTAAGGATGTTCCCAAGGATGGGTGAAACTAGAACTAGGGGGCATAATCTTAGAATAAGGTGCTGCTCTTTCAAAACTGAGATGAGGAGAAACTTCTTCACTCAGAGGGTGGTGGGTCTGTGGAATTTGCTGCCCCAGGAAGCTGTGGAAGCTACATCATTAAATAAATTTAAAACAGAAATCGACAGTTTCCTAGAAGTAAAGGGAATTAGGGGTTACGGGGAGCGGGCAGGAAATTGGACATGAATTTAGATTTGAGGTTAGGATCAGATCAGCCATGATCTTATTGAATGGCGGAGCAGGCTCGAGGGGCCGATTGGCCTACTCCTGCTCCTTGTTCTTATGTTCTTATGTTATACACAGATAAAACCAAATCTGTTACTGAAAAGTAATGGAGGGAAAAAATCAAGACCGCTATGTACATACACATAACTTATTTTTATATTAAAAGAAATAATTTCCTTTTGTGCCTTGAAAGGGTGAAGTGCACATGTGGGAGGATATGTTTCCAAAGGATTTGTCTCCTCCACCTCCTGTCGATGTGTCACCACAGAAAGCCATAAGGTATTTTATTTTTCTATAAATAGATATGTTACAAGAAGAAAGCATTCAATCACTTGAACTCATGCTGGAATTAGCTCTGTGTTAAAAGACCGAGAAAGGTGAATAGATTTTCTGACTATACAATTTTTTTTAAACGGGAAAGAACAACCTTGGGCCGTGACCTCACTGCGTGTCGTAATACTGTGATAAGAAAGAGCAGCCATCCTTTACGTGAGGCTCTCACTTGCAGCACAGTCAGTGTTATAGGATCAATATCCTGATTGTTGTGCATCAGACCTTTTACGGGTGTTGTTAACGCATTTAGCACAGGTTGCCTTCTTGTCTGCGTCCTCCTTTGCCCTGTCCAGATTTTATGTGATGTGGAGATGCCGGTGATGGACTGGGGTGGACAGATGTAAGGAATCGCACAACACCAGGTTATAGTCCAACAGCTTTATTTGAAATCACAAGCTTTCGGAGCTTTGCTCCTTCGTCAACCTGACGAAGGACCAAAGCTCCGAAAGCTTGTGATTTCAAATAAAGCTGTTGGACTATAACCTGGTGTTGTGCAACTCCTTACAGATTTTATGTGATCCAGTAATGAAGCATTGACTTTATCAATGAGATGTTACTGAAGCAGGTCCTGACAGAGACTAAGTGCTGTCTGAAATTTTAGCTGCAGTAAGCCAATTAAATAATTGACTACTTAAATATCTCTGGGGTTTTTTTTGTAATGAACGTGCTTTTTCATGTATAGTAAAGTAAATGGGAAAAAAAGAGGTGTAGTATGTCGGGAAGATAGAAAACTACATTTTATTTGTTTTGCTAGTCTGTGAACCAGCGTACAATAAAGTGATTTAATCTAGCAACAAAATGCACAGTTCTGTGCTTCCAAATTAATATTAATATTTTTAGCTAAGGTTCCTGCATGCTGACTTGCTTAGATAGAAAACTGCAGCGATTCTGGTGGACTCCCACCATCAGCAGGCGTCTGATGCAATGGCTGCAAACTCGACCAGCATCTGGTTACGGTGGGCCCAGCCTTAAGTCCAAGTTTCTGGGGTGGCCTTATGGGAGCGAAGCATCCGCCCTCCTCTACAAGGCCATCAGGGTAATGGAGGCAGGGATGGGCGTAGGGTCTCCTAAGTCGTGAGTTCCCATAACTGGCCGTCATTCGCGACCCAGCGGGACTGGGGCTTGGACCCCTGAACCCACCAAATTCCTGCTCCTTCTGGTTCTTCCCCCTGACTTAGCAAACCAGGAGGCACGATCCCGGCATAACTGCTGGGATCATTGCCTCTTAGGACTCTTCAGACCAACATCTATAGACATACAATTTGCTCCCCCTGCCAAAAATAACAAAATGGAGGCAACTAACACTAAGGTCTATAATTTTTTAAAAAATTCTTTAAAATAAGTTTTGTAAATTTAAGTATCACAACAGAGCTACATCCATGGTTGGTGGTACAGGTGCTGTTTGAGTCTCTCCAAGAAACAGCTCTAGTAACTGCCATACTATTGCTCCCATCCTCTCATATAGCAGCCTGCAGAATGGACCTAATAGCTCACAATGTGGCAGAAATTGGACCTCCTTACACCCATCCAAAATGTGTATTATGTTGAAGGAATTCGACTTGATGTGAAGGCTTCAGTCCCCACTGCTGACACATCCACAAGAAAACCTTAATCGCTGCATTCCTGACTGACCTGGGAATCAGCTTTAAGTTCTTTGAAGCACTTACTGTGCATTTACTAAGATAGTAAAATCGTAGCTTTAAAGAACTTATAACTGGTTCCCGGGGGTCACGGATACGAACGCAACACCCTGGGGTGGCATTCTTCCACTAAACCCAACACTTAGAACCCCCCCTCCCAGTGCTCCCACAGCTAGCAATTCACCATCCTAGTATTCCGACATCCTAGATCCTCCCTTCTTTAATTCCAAGACCCAAGGACCATTCCTCTCCAATATGCAAAACCCCAAAAACCCTCTGCTCCTCTCACGCCCCTGACTTCCTCTGCTCCCACACTCCGAGACTAACCTCCCAACACAATATGGAAGGGACATTTCACATTTATGCTAGGTAAGGGTCGTGTTAGCTGCATACGAAATTTTAAAAGATCCTTATTGTAGATGCATTTTAACTGCCTGACATTTTCATTACTGATAATTAAGTTGAAGTCTCAGGAACTGAATGCATCAACACTTCAGTAATTTTGACAAAAAATAATAATGTCTCCATTTTTTTTACAAAAATAGAAATTTCAGCCCCAATATATTCCGTTAATTGCTTAATTTTTCACATTCGTACCTAGTTCTTTCAGAGCTGTGACTGCTAAACTAACACTTCCATGACCATTTCCACATGAGAACATAGGGAATTTATGGACTATATTATCAGCTTCATTAAAAAAGATCACACCGAGGGAATTAATCCCTTGAATTAGTTGCTGGAAGGAGCTAAAGATTTGATTCATAGCTTTTAGACAAACGTAGAATGGATTCTCACTGTAGTCATCATTACCCAACGATCAAATTATTTATAACAAGTTGTCAATTGCTTCATTCTGCCCTTAAGATGTGCTTTCTAAAATTAGCTGTTTGCTTTTGATCTGAAGTCTAACAATTTTGTTCATGTAATGCATTTTTAACATAATTTTCTTTGTTTTCTCTAGTTATGAGCCCAGAGTAATCATCTGGAATACAGAGGATGTTATCTTGGATGATGAAAATCCAATCACAGGACAAAAATCCAGTGATATTTATGTCAAAGGGTAAAAAAAATTTAAATACCATGCACTAACAAACAATGTGCTCATATGGTCTTCTGAACCATATATTGCAGTGGTATGCAGAAATTCAGCTTGTAATATTACATTATTTAACATCAGGTGCTTTTCCTTCCTGCAGTGAATTTAAATACAGTAATATTACAATTTTCAATTCTGCTTTATAACTTTCTACATAATTCTGGCTCACTTATGGGCATGCAGGGTACAAGCAGGCAATGATTCACTGCACTCCGGATGCACAGTATAAAGGATAATTAGTGGTATGTATGTTGCCTTTTCTCATCTGCTGCCCGTATCCTAACTCGCACCAAGTCCCGATCACCCATCACCCCTGTGCTCCCTGACCTGCATTGGCTCCTGGTCCGGCAAGTCCTCTGTTTTAAAATTCTCATCCTTGTTTTCAAATCCCTCCATGGCCTCGCCCCTCCCTATCTCTGTAACCTCCTCCAGCCCTACAACCCTCCGAGATCTCTGCGCTCCTCCAATTCTGGCCTCTTGCGCATCACCGATTTTAATCGCTCCACCAATGGCGGCCGTGCCTTCAGCTGCCTAGGCCCTAAGCTCTGGAATTCCCTCCCTAAACCTCTCCACTTCTCTACCTCTCTCTCCTCCTTTAAGACGCTCCTTAAAACCTACCTGTTTGACCAAGCTTTTGGTCACCTGTCCTAATATCTCCTTATGTGGCTCGGTGTCAAATTTTGTTTGATAATCGCTCCTGTGAAGCCCCTTGGGATATTTTACTAGGTTAAAGGTGCTATATAAATGCAAGTTGTTGTTGTTGTTATGGTGAAACAATGCAGTGCTACAAGTTATAATTTTACATAATAAAGAACTAGAACTTTTACACTTCATGCTTTTCCCGAATACCTCTTTTCGTGCTCATGGCCAGACTGCTGTTTCCATAAGTATTCCAAGTCCCTTACGAACTGAAATTTGCATCTTTCTTTCACCGTTATATATTCCCCTGCATTGGTCCCCTAATCAAATGTATTACTTACTGGAGAAAACACAGATTGCCCACTATTCTTCACCTGGGAGGATAGAAAATAACACACCACCAGACCAATGCATACAGGCTAAAGTACATGTTCAGATTTATTTACAGATAAAAGCTTACATTAAAATTAAAAGGCATAGCAAGATACTAATGCAGTACAATAAAGAAACCTATATAGTGTATGGCCAGGCCTCTCTTAAAAAAAATACAGTTTGAATTCTTTGCAGTTTTTCTCAGCAAATTCCAAGCAGCAGCACCTCTGATGGCATTTTTATATCAGATAGTCTCACAAAATTGCTCCTCTTCGTAAACGGTAGGCAAAATGGATGAATGATGATCTCAAGACCCCTATTTAGGTTATCAGTGTGTCCTTTCTTTGATATAAAAGCAAGCGCTTTGACAATTTCTTTTAAAAATACAGACATAGCAAACAATGTATTACTGGATCAACAAATGAGTCCCCTCTGGGTGGTGTTCACACTTGGCCAGTTGTACAGATTGTCAACGCACAATACAGGAGGACATTATATTTTTTATCTGCCCCTTCACTCCAAGAAGGTGCAAGCAATGGATTTCACCACTAGTATTACTTGACATTCAATTTGCAGTGTCTTCAGCTGTGTGGCTGATCACGGAATTAGCGTATAAAATACCCCTACTGTCAAAGAATGTATAATGGGATTAATTCTGGATCAAAGCTTACTGAGGGCTGGAAACAGACACAGCACCTCTGAGCAGCCATTACAGTCTCCCAAGAAAGTACCTGGCCTCCATCTTCAGGTTACCACAATTATAAAATGTGATATATATATATATGTGTGTGTGTATATATAATTTGTGTATGTATGTATGGTATTTGTGAGTCACATTTCTAGTTTATACCTGTTGCTACATTCCATAACACCCCTAATTTTCAGCTTGGGCCAGGTGATAGCACTCTGCCTCTGAAGGTGGCGGATTTGATCCCCACTCCAGGGGGCCGATTTTCGGATGGCGAAGAGGGGCGGGGGGGCTCCTAAAATCGTAGAAATCCGGAGCGGGATCGGAGCCCGGCTCCAACCCGCTGACTTCCGGGTTCCCCAGTGACGCGTTCGGGTGCGCGCGCGTCTCCCGAATGTGGGACTCCCACCGGCAATTAAAGCCGGCGGGATGATCATTTACATACTTGTCCACTTAGTTAAAGTACTTGAGAGACCTCATTTAGTGGACATTTTGGCAGGGGTGCGATTTTGAAGGATCCTCAGTGTGTTTCCCGTGCTGTGGGTAACACTCCCAGTTGGAGCAGACGTGTTTCAGCCAGCAGCCAGTGGGAGAATCAAATGATTATTTTTCAGGTGGGGAGAAAACCTCATTTATTGCAGCAGGGCACTCTGTCACTTCAGACAAAGTTTGGCTGCAACATCTTTATGGTTCCACTCAAGATTCTTACTTTCCACCCTAAACTCTGCAGTGCAAACATATTTAACTACTTTGCGGACCTCCTCAAACTCACACCGTCAGGACTGGGGGCGCCATGGCTGCATTCACCACTTCATCCGAGGATGAGCAACATCACCAGCCTCGCCAGGCATGGCGTCCACCTCCGCCTTGTGGAGTTCCACAACACAGTGCTGCGCCACAGGCACCCGCACAAGAGCACAGAGGGCAACAACAGAGAGAGCGATGTCGCAGGAGGCACTACCCTCGCAACAGGGTCTGCAGACCGAGGCTCAGCTTCCTGGAACTCTCTGAGGAGCAGTGCATACGGAGGCTCAGAGTCAGTCGCCAGGTAGTCGCCGACATCTGCAGCCTCCTTCATGCCGAGCTGCTCCTGGCTGGGCCGAGCACCATCTTCTTACCTGTCGCTGTCAAAGTCAACACTGCCCTCAACTTCTTCACCTCCGAATCATTCCAGGGTGCCACTGGGGACATCGCTGGGGTCTCTCAGTCGTCTGCACACAAGTGCATAAGGCAGGTCAACGACAGCTTGTTTTGCAGGACCTCGCACTGCGTCAACTTCCCCATGGACGACCTCAGCCAGATGGAGAGGGCGGTTGGATTCCATGATGTGGCTGGCTTCCCACGGGTGCAGGGTGTAATCGATTGCACCCATATAGCAATACGAGCACCTCCACACGAGCAAGGACTGTTCATCAACAGGAAGGGCTATCACTCCATCAACACTCAGCTGATCTGTGACCACCGCCAGAGATTCCTTCACGTGTGCGCCAGATACCCTGGCAGCTGCCACGATTCCTTCATCCTCTGGGAATCCAACATCCCGCCCCTCTTCCACGTACCAAACACCTGCAAGTGCTGGCTCCTTGGGGACAAGGGATACCCTCCGCACACGTGGCTCATGACACCTCTGAAGAACCCCATCACCGAGCAACAGTGTCGATATAACGACAGCCACATCGCTACCAGGTCTACAACTGAGCATGCTATAGGGCTGCTCAAGATGCACTTCAGGTGCCTTGATCGTTCTGGGGGAGCGCTTCAATATGCAACAGACAGAGTGGGACGCATTATAGTCGTCTGTTGTGCCCTGCACAACATGGCACAACGGAGAGGGGTGCCGCTTGAGGAGGCCCCATCCACATCTGCCACCCACATTGAGGAGGAGGAGGTAGAGGAGGAGGAGGAGGAGGAGGAGGAGGAGGAGCAACCCATGGGCAGAACAGCGGCTCACCTGGCTGCTGGTGAGGCCAGGGAGTCACTGATATGTGAACGGTTCTCCTAACATCAGACAGTGTGAAGAGTCCAGTCCTCACCACCTGGTAAGAGCACCGCCCCCACCAGGCCGCCCACCCCCAACCCTCCCTGTACAAAACAGTCCTGTAACTACAAATACACCCACTGTAGAGTGACCCAATGGGTGGCATCAAGTGTGGGCGTTCATGGTGAACCTCATGAAAGGGGCTTATTACAGAAGGCAGTCAAGAATGGCCAAGACGTGGCAGTAGTGGTGACAATATTAATATTTAATGTGTGTTTAACAAAAAGCAAATATAAATAAAAAAAATGACCTTCTGCATCCCCTTCGTGCTCACAAAACCTTCGCCTTTCTCTTCCGACTACCTCTACTTGGTGCATCCCCTGTGGCTGCAGCAGAGGTAGTGGCAGGTTGCTCCTGTTCATGCCCTGACCGATTAGATGCTTTGGATCTATGCCCTCTGGATTTTGGTGCCCGTGAGGGCCCCTCCAAAGACTGCTCCACCTGCACCTGTGCAGGGGCAGACTCAGCCACCTGGAGAGGAGGCAGCATTGCGGGTCCTGGTTGACAGGGGGTCAACGAGTGAGATGTGGGGATGCTTTGAGTGGCGTCCCCACTTCCATGTCCCCTTTCGCCATCATCCCTCCCCTGAGCCAGGCCCACACCACTCCCACCACTCTGCTGGATGACAGTTTGGAGGACATGTGTGAAGCCTTGTAAGGCCAGTGCTAGAGTATCTCCCTGCCTGTTTAAGGCAGCAGAATGTTGTTCACCCTGAGTCCGAATGGCCTTTGTCAGGGCCTGAATGGACTCATTTGTGAGCTGTGCTTGAAGCTCGATGGAGGCCAGCCTTCTCTCCATCGCAGACATTCCCGCACTTACCCGCGACACTATCTCAGAGCTGCCCTCACGTCCCCGTGACAGTATCTCAGAGATTCCCTCCTGTACCTGTGACAGTATCTCAGAGATTCCCTCCTGTACCTGTGCCACCATTCCACTCATGCAGGAGTTGGACTCTTCCATCCTCTGCGCGATTGTGGAGAGTGTGCGTGGCACCTGTTCCAGTACCTCGCAAATGTGCTGCTGCCCCTCGATCATTCTCCTTTTAAAGGATGGCCCCCAGGGTTCAGCATCTGTGTCCAGCTGAACAGAGCCTGGAGAGGAGAGGAGTACTCCCACCGACACGGACTCTCCACAGCCGCCCCTGCCATCAGTGTCTGCTCGTGCTCACATGAGTGTATTAACTCACCATGTGTGACCCCAACTAACTGCGGACAGGAACCCACCGAGGTGTCTGTATCTGCGCTGGTGGATGGCTCGCTCAGATGTGATGGTGCCCCCTCAGAGGCCAGCAGGTCCTCTGAGGAATCGCCCTCCGGCGTCACGGCGGTCGCTGAAGGCCCTGTAAGAGAACAGAAGGCAATATTAAGCATGATGACAGATGTTGAGGTGCTGAAGATGGCAAAGCATGTTAACATCAATTTATATTGTGTGTGCTGAATGTTAAAGTTCTGTCACCAGCCGCTTGTCGGGTGGCAGTCTCGGCGTCCCCGATGGACAGGCACTCGAGCGTGCGGCTCAGCTCCAGCGCCTCCTGCTCCGTGTCTGTGAGGACGACTATCTGTTGCAGCCCCCTCCGGTCCTCACCCTCTCCCGTGCATTCTGGGCTCTCTTCTCCTTTCAGGGGAGAAAGTAGAGAGGCGTGAGTGAGTGATGGTGACTTGGCCAACCGAAGAATGCATTGGTTGGGGTGAGGCTGACCATGAAAGAGATGCATTAGAGGGTGAGTATGAGACAGAGCCATGACATTGTATGAGGATTGGGTTGAGTGGTAGTGGTGGGGTGAGTAATGGGGAGGTGAGGAAGTGGTGAGGAAGTGCAGGTAAATTGAGAATGAGCTTTGAGTGGGTGTGAGAAGTGATGTGATAGAGTAGTGTTGGCAGTGCAGAATGAGTTGGGGGATGGGGGCGGTGATGTGGAAGACGGAGTGTAGGAGAATGAGTAAGTGTACTCACTTTGACTGACCTAGTTAGGTCATTGAAGCGCTTCCTGCACTGGATCCAGGTGCGGGAGATGTTGATGCTGCTGGTGACCTCCTCTGCCACCTCGAGCCGGGCCTTCTTAGTGGCAGAGGCAGGCCACTTCCTTCTGTCCGCCGGGTAAAAGACACCCCTCCTCCTCCTCACCCCATCCAGTAGCACCTGGAGTGAGTCATCACTAAATCTAGGAGCAGCCTTTCCCCTGTGCTGCTCCATAGTTCTATTTGGGTGTTTGCTCCAGGAGCAGCCATTGGAGGACTGTCCCTTTAAATAAAGCTCCTCCAGCTGACAGCCTGTGATGCAGGTGCGCAGTCCGCCCGCTGCGCAGCTTTCGGACGCCAAACCCGGAAGCCACGTCAAGTGGCTCCAATTTACCCACAATCGCGTGGGGAACAGACGGATTTTATTGGGTTACCCACGCGCCCAATCGCCCCTCCCCCGCTGCCATCCCGCCTCCCCACTAATATCGGGGCCCAGGTCTTGAGCATATAATCTCAGCTGTCATTTTATTGTAGCACTGAGGGAATGCTGCATTGTCAGAAAGGCTGCCTTTTGGATCAGATGTAAAACTGAGACCGCAGATGGCAGACTGGCTGGTGGATCAGTTTGTGAAGGAGGAATGAGTGAAAAGAATAGAGAGAAATGAAAGAGAAAGGAAACATAAGAGAAGCTAAGAATACGTGGAGCACAAAGTGATAAATATTAAAACCTTGGCTCATGCGTCTGTGCATTGTTTACTTTAGGGAATCGTAGCATACCTCAGAGTTTAGGAATTCATTACTCTGATTTTCCTACTCTGATTTCAGTTAGATCAAGAATGTGGAGAAAAGCAAACAAGAGACTGACATCCACTTCAGTTCATTTGCCGCGGAACGAAACTTCATTGAGTCATAAAAAGTTACGGCATGGAAGGAGGCCGTTCGGCCCATCGTGTTCATGCTGGCCGGAAAAGAGCCATCCAGCTTAATCCCACTTTCCAGCACTTGGTCCGTAGCCCTGTAGGTTACGGCACTTCAAGTGCACATCCAAGTACTTTTTAAATGAGTTGAGGGTTTCTGCCTCTACCACCCTTTCAGGCAGTGAGTTCCAGACCCCCACCACCCTCTGGGTGACAAAAATTCTCATCAGCTCCCAGTTAATCTTTCTACCAATCACTTTAAATCTATGCCCCCTGGTTATTGACCTCTCTGCTAAGGGAAATAGGTCCTCCCTATCCACTCTATCCACGGGTACGGTAGCATAGTGGTTAGGTTAATGGAATAGTAATCCAGAGGCCCGGACTAATAATCCAGAGTCATGAGTTTAAATCCCAACACGGTTGATTAATTAAATAAAATCTGGAATTAAAAAAAACTAGTATTAGTAATAGTGGCCATGAAACTATCGGATTGTCGTAAAATCCCATCTGGTTCACTAATATTCTTTCGGGAAGGAAACCTGCCGTCCTTACCCGGTCTGGCCTCCAGACCCACAGCAATGAGGTTGATTCTTCATCGCCCTATGAAATGGCCTAGCAAGCCACTCAGTTGTACAATCTTGTGACAGGAAGTCATAACAAGAATAAAACCGGACGGACCACTAGGCATCAGACTGGACAAAGATAAACCAAGCCCAATCGACCCTACAAAGTCCTCACCAACATCTAGGGAATTGTACCAAAATTGGTGACAGCTGTCCCACAGACTAGTTAAACAACAGCCATCACCATCCGTGCAATGGGCAGGACAGACCCACCAGAGGTGGCGGTACAGTGATAAACAGTCAGGAGGGAGTGGCCCTGGGAGTCCTCAACATTGACTCCGGACCCCATGAAATCTCATGGCATCAGGTCAAACATGGGCAAGGAAACCTTCTGCTGATTACCACCTACCGCCCTCCCTCAGGTGATGAATCAGTCCTCCTCCATGTTGGGAAGCACTGAGGGTAGCAAGAGCACAGAATGTACTCTGGGTGGGGGACTTCAATGCCCATCACCAAGAGTGGCTCGGTAGCATCACTACTGACCGAGCTGGCCGAGTCCTGAAGAACAAAACTGCCAGATTGGGCCTGCAGCAAGTGGTGAGTGAACCAACACGACGGAAAAATCTACTTGACCTCATCCTCACCAATCTGACTGTTGCAGGTGCATCTGTCCATGACAGTATTGGTAGGAGTGACCACCACACAGTCCTTGTGGAGAGGAAGTCCTGTCTTCACACTGAGGACACCATCCAACGTGTTGTGTGGCACTATGACCATGCTAAAAAATAGGACCTCAAAGGTAGTAATCTCAGGATTGCTGCCAGTGCCACGTGCTAGTCAGAGTAGAAATAGGAGGATATTTCAAATGAATACGTGGCTAGAGGAATGGTGCAAGGGGGAGGGATTCAAATTCCTGGGACACTGGAAACGGTTCTGGGGGAGGTGGGACCAGTACAAACCGGACGGTCTGCACCTGGGCAGGGCCGGGACCGCTGTCCTAGGAGGAGTGTTTGCTAGTGCTGTTGGGGAGGGTTTAAACTAAAGTGGCAGGGGGTTGGGAACCTGAGCAGGGAGAGAGAGGAAAGCGTAACAGGAAGGGACAGAAGGTATGGAGTAATAGGTAAAGTGTTAAAAAAGGAAAAAGCAGGAACTAAGCGTCACAAAACAGATTTGAAAGTTCTTTATCTGAATGCACGTAGCATTCGTAACAAAATGGACGAGTTAACGGCACAAATAACTACGTATGGGTATGATCTTGTGGCCATTACAGAAACATGGCTGCAGGGTGACAACGACTGGGAATTAAATATGCCAGGGTATTTAACAATCAGGAAGGACAGGCAGGAAGGAAGGGGAGGTGGGGTGGCTATGTTAATAAAGGAAGGAATCACTGTAATACAGAGAAATGATATTGGGACAAAGCATCAAGATAATGAAACAGTTTGGGTGGAGATAAGGAATAATAAGGGGAAAAAAACATTAGTGGGCGTAGTATATAGGCCTCCTAATAGTTGCAACTCTGCTGGAAGAAGTATTAATCAGGAAATATTCGGGGCATGTAATAAGGGAACAGCTATAATTATGGGGGATTTTAATTATCATATTAACTGGACAAATCAAATTGGGCAGAGCAGCCTTGAGGACGAGTTCATTGAGTGCATCAGGGATGGATTTCTTGAGCAGTATGTAACTGATCCTACAAGGGGGCAGGCAACCTTGGACCTGGTCCTGTGTAATGAGTCAGGATTAATTAATAATGTCCTAGTTAAGGATCCCCTTGGAACGAGCGACCACAACATGGTTGAATTCCATATCCAATTAGAGGGTGAGAAGGTTGATTCTCAAACAAGCGTACTGAGCTTGAATAAAGGAGACTATGATGGTATGAGAGCGGAATTGGTTAAAGTGGACTGGGAAAATAGATTAAAGGGTAAGACGGTACATGAGCAGTGGTGTTCATTTAGGGAGTTATTTTACAACTTTCAAAATAAATATATTCCACTGAGGAAAAAAGGGTGTAAAAGAAATGACAGCCATCCGTGGCTAAGTAAAGAAATCAAGGATAGTATCCGACTAAAAACAAGGACATATAAGGTAGCCAAACTTAGTGGGAGGATAGAAGATTGGGACGTCTTCAAAAGACAGCAAAAAGTAACTAAAGGATTGATTAAGAAAGGGAAGTTAGATTATGAAAAGAAATTAGCAAAAAATATAAAAACAGATAGCAAGAGTTTCTATAGTTATATAAAAAGAAAAAGGGTGGCTAAGGCAAACGTCGGTCCCTTAGAGGATGAGACCGGGAAATTAATGGTGGGAAACATGGAGATGGCAAAAATGCTGAACAAATATTTTGTTTCAGTCTTTACAGTAGAGGACACTAAGAATATCCCAACACTGGACAAACAGGGGACTCTACGGGGGGAGGAGCTAAATACGATTAAAATCACTCAGGAGATGGTACTCAGTAAAATAATGGGACTCAAAGCGGATAAATCCCCTGGACCTGATGGCTTCCATCCTAGGGTCTTGAGGGAAGTGGCAGTAGGGATTGTGGATGCTTTGGTGATCGTTTTCCAAAATTCCCTGGACTGAGGAGAGGTCCCGGCAGATTGGAAAACTGCTAATGTAACACCGTTATTTAAAAAGGGTAGTAGGCAGAAGGCTGGAAATTATAGACCAGTTAGCTTAACATCTGTGGTGGGTAAAATTTTGGAGTCTATTATTAAGGAGACAGTAACGGAACATTTAGATAAGCATAATTTAATAGGACAAAGTCAGCATGGCTTTATGAAGGGGAAGTCATGTCTGACAAATTTGCTTGAGTTCTTTGAGGATATAATGTACAGGGTGGATAAAGGGGAACCAGTGGACATAGTGTATTTAGACTTCCAGAAGGCATTCGACAAGGTGCCACATAAAAGATTATTACTTAAGATAAAAAATCACGGGATTGGGGGTAACATTCTGGCATGGGTGGAGGATTGGTTATCGAACAGGAAGCAGAGAGTTGGGATAAATGGTTCATTTTCGGACTGGCAACCAGTAACCAGTGTGTTCCACAGGGGTCGGTGCTGGGTCCCCAACTCTTTACAATCTATATTAACGATTTGGAGGAGGGGACCGAGTGCAACATATCAAAATTTGCAGATGATACAAAGATGGGAGGGAAATTAGAGAGTGAGGAGGACATAAAAAACCTGCAGGGGGATATAGACAAGCTGGGTGAGTGGGCGGAGATTTGGCAGATGCAATATAATATTGGAAAATGTGAGGTTATGCACTTTGGCAGGAAAAATCAGAGAGCAAGTTATTTTCTTAATGGCGAGAGACTGGAAAGTACTGCAGTACAAAGGGATCTGGGGGTCCTAGTGCAAGAAAATCAAAAAGTTGGTATGCAGGTGCAGCAGGTGATCAAGAAAGCCAACGGAATGTTGGCTTTTATTGCTAGGGGGATAGAATATAAAAACAGGGAGGTATTGCTGCAGTTATATAAGGTATTGGTGAGACCGCACCTGGAATACTGCATACAGTTTTGGTCTCCATACTTAAGAAAAGACATACTTGCTCTCGAGGCAGTACAAAGAAGGTTCACTCGGTTAATCCCAGGGATGAGGGGGCGGACATATGAGGAGAGGTTGAGTAGATTGGGACTCTACTCATTGGAGTTCAGAAGAATGAGAGGCGATCTTATTGAAACATATAAGATTGTGAAGGGGCTTGATCGGGTGGATTCAGTAAGGATGTTCCCAAAGATGGGTGAAACTAGAACTAGGGGGCATAATCTTAGAATAAGGGGCTGCTCTTTCAAAACTGAGATGAGGAGAAACTTCTTCACTCAGAGGGTAGTAGGTCTGTGGAATTTGCTGCCCCAGGAAGCTGTGGAAGCTACATCATTAGATAAATTTAAAACAGAAATAGACAGTTTTCTAGAAGTAAAGGGAATTAGGGGTTATGGGGAGCGGGCAGGAAATTGGACATGAAGCTGAGTTCGGATCGGTCAATGCCCTGTGGGTGGCGCAGAGGGCCCAGGGGCTGTGTGGCCGGGTCCTGCTCCTACTTCTTGTGTTCTTTAGATTTGTGGTTGGGATCAGATCAGTCATGATCTTATTGAATGGCGGAGCAGGCTCGAGGGGCCGATTGGCCTACTCCTGCTCCAATTTCTTATGTTCTTATGTTCTTATGTAAATGGAATAGATTCAGAACCGATCAAGCAGCTCAAAACTGGGCATCCATGAGGCGCTGTGGGCCATCAGCAGCAGCAGAATTGTATTCCAGCACAATCTGTAACCTCATGGCCCGGCATATTCCTCACTCTACCATTACCAACAAGCCAGGGGATCAACCCTGGTTCAGTGAGGAGTGTAGAAGAGCATGCCAGGATCAGCACCAGGCGTACCTAAAAATGAGGTGCCAACCTGGTGAAGCTACAACTCAGGACTACATGCATGCTAAACAGCGGAAGCAACATGCTATCGACAGAGCTAAGCGATTCCACAACCAACGGATCAGATCAAAGCTTTGCAGTCCTGCCACATCCGGTCGTCAATGGTGGTGGACAATTAAACAACTAACGGGAGGAGGAGGCTCTGTAAACATCCCCATCCTCAATGGTGGTGGAGTCCAGCACGTGAGTGCAAAAGACAAGGCTGAAGTATTTGTAACCATCTTCAGCCAGAAGTGCCGAGTGGATGATCCATCTCGGCCTCCTCCCGATATCCCCACCATCACGGAAGCCAGTCTTCAGCCAATTCGATTCACTCCATGTGATATCAAGAAACGGCTGAGTGCACTGGATACAGCAAAGGCTATGGGCCCGTACAACATCCCAGCTGCAGTGCTGAAGTCTTGTGCTCCAGAACTAGCCGCACCTCTAGCCAAGCTGTTCCAGTACAGCTACAACACTGGCATCTACCCGACAATGTGGAAAATTGCCCAGGTATGTCCTGTCCACAAAAAGCAGGACAAATCCAATCCGGCCAATTGCCACCCAATCAGTCTACTCTCAATCATCAGCAAAGTGATGGAAGGTGTCGTCGACAGTGCTATCAAGCGGCACTTACTCACCAATAACCTGCTCACCGATGCCAGGACCACTCGGCTCCAGACCTCATTACAGCCTTGGTCCAAACATGGACAAAAGAGTTGAATTCCAGAGGTGAGGTGAGAGTGACTGCCCTTGACATCAAGGCAGCATTTGACCGAGTGTGGCACCAAGGAGCCCTAGTAAAATTGAAGTCAATGGGAATCAGGGGGAAAGCTCTCCAGTGGCTGGAGTCATACCTAGCACAAAGGAAGATGGTCGTGGTTGTTGGAGGCCAATCATCTCAGCCCCAGGGCATTGCTGCAGGAGTTTCTCAGGGCAGTGTCCTAGGCCCAACCATCTTCAGCTGCTTCATCAATGGCCTTCCCTCCATCATAAGGTCAGAAATGGGGATGTTCGCTGATGATTGCACAGTGTTCAGTTCCATTCGCAACCCCCCAGATAATGAAGCAGTCCGTGCCCACATGGAGCAAGACCTGGACAACATCCAGGCTTGGGCCGATAAGTGGCAAGTAACATTCGTGCCAGACAAGTGCCAGGCAATGACCATCTCCAACAGGAGAGAGTCTAACCACCTCCCCTTGACATTCAATGGCATTACCATCGCCGAATCCCCCACCATCAACATCCTGGGGGTCACCATTGACCAGAAACTTAAGTGGACCAGCCATATAAATACTGTGGCTACAAGAGCAGGTGAGAGGCTGGGTATTCTGCAATGAGTGACTCACCTCCTGACTCCCCAAAGCCTTTCCACCATCAACAAAGCACAAATCAGGAGTGTGATGGAATACTCTCCACTCGCCTGGATGAGTGCAGCTCCAACAACACTCAAGAAGCTCGACACCATCCAGGACAAAGCAGCCCGCTTGTTTGGCACCCCATCCACCACCCTAAACATTCACTCCCTTCACCACCGGCGCACCGTGGCAGCAGTGTGTACCATCCACAGGATGCAAGCGCAACCCATATGGCCTC
Organism: Heptranchias perlo; assembly: GCF_035084215.1. NCBI lineage: Eukaryota > Metazoa > Chordata > Chondrichthyes > Hexanchiformes > Hexanchidae > Heptranchias > Heptranchias perlo. Next base: position 135,194,286 of record NC_090327.1, on the reverse strand, counting down.
ATTTGATGATCCGTCTAACATATCATCCCTCCTCACAGCTTTAACTGGCGGTTCATCTCCTGCTTTGATTTCCTGCCTTCTGAGAAACTTATTGTGTACAGGAAGAAAGATTCTATTTTCTCCATGGAGGAAACAGAGTGCTGGTTCCCTCCAGCGCTCATACTTCAGGCTTGGGACCATGACTTAATCTCTGCAAATGATTTCTTAGGTTAAGCATAGAAACACTACACAAATGATTCGTTATTACAGAGCTACTGGGCATATAGAGCAGATATAGAAGTGGAGTGTTTATTTCACAAATTAATAAAACATGGTGATTACAGGCATAATTATTTGTTTTGTACTTGCTCTTTTCTTTAACTGCTGCATACACCATCCGTGATCAAGGATTGCAGTGCATCTCCCTTTACCTAGGAGAGGTGCAAAAACAGCACAGCTTGACACCAGTTGCTGTCTTTCTGACCCTGTGGAGAAGCACCATCTCAGTTTGCTGCCTCCCTCTGACCGCATGGCCAAGTTCAGGGGCTCGACTGGTACCGAGAAAGATACTGGGGTTTTTTTTTTAGAGTGAGCAGTTGTTAGGTTTTACTGGCTTCACAAACAAGCCGAGATGTCTGCCCCAGCTATTTTCCACAACTTGTGGCATTAAAAATAAAGTGCTACCTGGTTGCTTAGTTAATATGTTGTCCCTGACGACAACAGCAGCTTTTTTTCAAAAATAGGCTGCCATCACTCCTTCTAAGCTGTGCTGGTCTCGGTTAGGGTTGTCAGGTTGTTTGAAGCTGTAACAGCATCATTAACTACCAGAAAACAACCTCAAATCATATATAAATGATCAGATTGAAGGTAATCAGTTAACAAGATATTTTGCTGATGATTGCTAACTTTTTACTAAATTTGCACTCGATGTAATGGGCTTTTTAATAATAAAAATGGCTCATTGGATAAGGAACAGTTGTATGTGAAAAAAACAACATTTACTTGATTTATTGCCTGCCCCTATTTTAGATTTCAATGCCCGTGTGAATATTAATGAATCGTATTTTATTAAATTCTGAATGAATCATGTTAATTTTTTTGTCCACGTTCAATTGAATTAGTTCTAACCAAAATGGCTCCTGAGGTAAAGAAGCCTGGGCTTTGTATGCTTAACACGGTGTTGGAAAAGGACCATCAAACCACCTCCACCTTTAAAAAGAACCAAGACCGAGGATGGTGGCCACTTGCAAAGACCCGAGAAGCTGGAGATGAGCAAAAATTAAAGGAAAAGAAAAAAAGGAGACAACTCAGCTATCATCCAAATTGGGAACACTAATCACAATCACACAGTAAGATATCAGCTTTGTAACTTGATACCTAATTTTACGTTTGCCTACATAACAACAGTCACTATGCTCCAAAACTAATTCAGTGTGTGAAATGCTTTGGGACATTTCAACATGATAAGGTGATATATAAATGCTATTAGTATTTTAGTAAATGTAGTAATAAATATGTCACATCAGTGGATCAACTACCACTTGCTACAGGTAAATGAGTCGCATTTATTTTCATTAACCCTTTCGGGACAGCAATAGCATTTTGGCAGCGAAACTTAAATTATTGTTGACTATTGCAGATGCAGAAATGCCTTTCCCAAAATCTAATTTAAAATATTCAGTATGAGACAGTTATCATACATTATGGAGTATTCATACATATAAAATTACAAAGTAACATCATTAGGTAAAAAATTAGATTCCCTTCCCGGTTATAAGGTATTATCTTTATTAAATAAACATTCTGCAAACAAGTGATGGGCAGAAATGATATTCTTGACAGGGAATGAGCAGAATGGAGTGTGCCCAAGCAAGAGAGTAGAAAGGCTTGTGTATATAATGGGAGAGTTGAAGAACTGGACTTTTTCAACAGCATTGTCCAAGTATATATATATGTAAAATTCTGCTACTGCAGCAATTAGTCTCAGGCTGATAAATAGGGCTCGATTTTTGGACGTCCGAGCGGGTGGGATCGTGGCGGGGGGGGGCTTCGAAAATCGGGGATTCCCGGGGCGGGTCCGGAGCCCGGCTCCAACCCGCCCACTTCCGGGTTCCCCAGTGACGCACTTAGATGTGCGCACGGCTCCCGCATGCGGGACTCCCGCCTGCAATTAAAGCCGGTGGGATCCCACTTAAGGCAATTAATTTGTTAGTTCAGGTCGTTAGCAGACCTGATTTGTCGGATATTTTAGGAGGGGTGGGGTTTTCATCACAACTGAGCGTGTTTCCCGTACTGGAGGAAACACTCCTAGTTGAAATGAACGTGTTGTAGCCACCAGCCTGTGGGAGCTCCAAAGGTCCATTTGACAGGTGGGGGTGGGAGACCCTCACCCATTGCAGGAGGCCACTCTGTCACTTTGGACAAAGTTTGGCCTCCACCACCCTCCTCCTGACAAGAAAATTTACAAACTTGCAACCTCAACCCCGGTGTGCAGACACATTTACCTACCTTGCGGACCCCCTCAAACATACATCTTCCGGATGGGGGCCGCAGTAGCTGCAGTCATGACCTCCTCGGAGGACGAACAGCATCACCAGCCTCACCAGCCTCGCCATCCACCTCTGACACGTGGAACTCCACAACACAATGCTGTGACACATCCACCTGCACAGCAGGAGGGAGGGCAACCACACAGAGAGATGCGTCGCAGAAGGCACTACCCTCGCCACAGGGTCTACGGGCCGAGGATCAGCTTCCTGGACCTCTCTGACAAGCAGTGCACACGGAGGCTCAGAGTCACTCGACATGTAGTCGTGGACATCTGCAGCCTCCTTCATGCCGAGCTGCTCCCGGCTGGCCCGAGCATCATCTTCTTACCTGTCGCTCTCAAAGTCACCACTGCCCTCAACAACTTCTCCTCCGCATCCTTCCAGGGTGCAACCGGGGACATCGCCGACGTCTCTCAGCCGTCTGCACAAAAGAGCCCTGCAAATACACCTGCACCCACTCTGCAGTGACACAATGGGTGGCATCAGGTGTGGGTCTTCATGGTGATCCTCAGGAAAGGGCATTATTGCACAAACCAGACAAGATTTGCAAAGACGTGGCAGTAGTGGTGACAATATAATATGTGATGTGAGTTGATCAGAAATTAAAAATAAGTAAAAACCATGACAAACCCTCAAACACCCTTGTGCATCCCCTTCATGCTCACGACACGTTTGCCTTACGCTTCCTACTGCACATATGTGATGCATTCCCTGTGGCTGCAGCACAGGTAGTGGCAGGTTGAGTGAGGCTGACCGTGAGAGAGATGCATGACAGGGTGAGTATGAGACAGAGCCATGAGATTGTATGAGGATTGGGTTGAGTGGTAGTGGCGGGATGAGTACTGGCGAGGTGAGTAAGTGCAGGTAAGATGAGGATGAGGTTTGAGTGGGTGTGAGGGGTGATGTGATAGAGTAGTGTTGGCAGTGCAGAAGGAGATGTGGGGTGGGGGCGGTGATGTGGCAGATGGAATGTAGGGGAATGAGTAAGTTTATTCACTTTGGCTGACCTACTTAGGTCATTGAAGCGCCTCCTGCTCTGTATGCAGGTGCGTGGTATGTTGGTGGTGCTGGTGACCTCCTCTGCCACCTCGAGCCAGGCCTTCATGGTGGCAGAGGCAAGTCACTTCCTCCCGTCCGCCGGGGGGGAAGAACTCTGTCCTCCCCCTCCTCCTCACCCCATCCAGTAGGACCTGGAGTGAGGCATCATCAAACCTGGGAGCAGCCTTCCCCCTGGGCTGCTCCATGCTGTAATTTTGGCTCCTTTCTGCAGCATCAGTCAGTGGAGGACTGCCCCTTTAAATAGGACTCCTCCAGCTGACAGCCTATGATGCGGGTGCGCAGTCCGCCCGCTGCGCAGCTTTCCAGCGCGAAACACGGAAGCCAAGGTAAGTGCCTTCAATCAGGCTGCGATCGCGTGCGGAGCACCCCGAATTCACTGGGCGCGTTACCCACGTGCCCAGTCGACCCCCCCGCTGCCAACCCGCCTCCCCCCTAATATCGAGCCCCTAGGGTGGGGGAGGGGGGTTGGGAGATGATCCTGCTCCCACAAAAATAAAAGAAGCTTCTGCCATTTTCTGAGTGGCCTCCAGCGGACAATTTAAAGGCCACTCAACAGCAGTGTAAATGGGCAGAGTGTTGGTGGCATAACTCTGCCCATTTATAGCTCAAAATTGCAATTGAGACCTATGTACATCACAGTTCCCTGATTTGCCTATTGCAAGTGGCCTCCTGCCTGAAACAGGTGGGCGCTCTGGCCCTCCATCTCAGAACCCTCTCAAAGGTGGCGGTGGCTGCAGTTTTTTATGACTCCATCCCCCCAATGTGGAATGGGGTCTGTGGCTCCTGACATGGGCAGATGGGAGAGAATCTGCCCTGCTGCACTTGTGCCATTGCAGTGAAACCCCAGGATTGTCACGACTAGCATCTGTGATCTTCCATATTGAGAGAAGACACCTTCTATTTTAACACCAGCTGTTAAAATCTGTATGAACTAAAGATAAAAATCTTCTTATTTACACTGACGTTGTTGTGATGTAAAGGCATTACGTGGTGATTAGCCAAAAATTGGAACACACCTGAACTTGACCTTTTCTTTCAGGCTGAGCTCATTGGTTTAGATCTGGACTGAGGTCGTGGCTCAAAGTTCCAAAACACAGCCAATAAAAATCAAAAAACAGAACACCAAATCATGTATCTAGTATAGAGGACATCGAGTATATGTGATCTGCACTTTCAACTATTTCAAATATGTTGTTGGGTGTGGCTTTAAACATAAACGGTGAATTTTTAAATAGTTAAACAAATGGATAACCAAAGAGTTAAATTGATTGTTTATCTGAAGGGTTTCATTTCCCCTCTGTTTCTGTTCGCCCATGAGCTTGTATTTTTAGTCCGTCTAATTAACTGTAAGCTGCAGCAGGCATCCTGTGTAGGCAGACGAACAGTCCCTGTTTTTTAAGATGGTGCAAATTCAATTATCAATGATTAATAAGATTTTTCTCCTTCCCATTCCCTTTCCTCTTTCTATTTTAGCGGCAGGGTGGCATAACACCGTAGTGATAACACCATAAAAAATAATTTGGCCTCACTTTCTCGTTCTCTCACGTTAAGCACACTGTTAAAAATAACTCCAACAAGAGAGAGTCTAACCACCTCCCCTTGACATTCAATGGCATTACCATCACCGAATCCCCCACCATCAACATCCTGGGAGTCACCATTGACCAGAAACCAGCCACATAAATACTGTGGCTACAAGAGCAGGTCAGAGGCTGGGTATTCTGCGGCGAGTGACTCACCTCCTGACTCCCCAAAGCCTTTCCACCATCTACAAGGCACAAGTCAGGAGTGTGATGGAATACTCTCCACTTGCCTGGATGAGTGCAGCTCCAAAAACACTCAAGAAGCTCGACACCATCCAGGACAAAGCAGCCCGCTTGAATGACACCCCATCCACCACCCTAAATATTCACTCCCTTCACCACCGGCGCACTGTGGCTGCAATGTATACCATCCACAGGATGCACTGCAGCAACTCGCCAAGGCTTCTTCGACAGCACCTCCCAAACCTGCGACCTCTATCACCTAGAAGGACAAGAGCAGCAGGCACATGGGAACAACACCACCTGCACGTTCCCCTCCAAGTCACACACCATCCTGAATTGGAAATATATCACCGTTCCTTCATCATCGCTGGGTCAAAATCCTGGAACTTCCTACCTAACAGCACTGTGGGAGAACCTTCACCACACGGACTGCAGCGGTTCAAGAAGGCGGCTCACCACCGCCTTCTCGAGGGCAATTAGGGATGGGCAATAAATGCTGGCCTTGCCAGTGATGTCATTCCATGAACGAATAAAAAAAACTCTCAGTCAGGTCTAGCTTTTGCAGGTCAGCTGTCAAGATCTTTACTGACTCGTGCATATTATGGGCCACAATAGACAGTCAATACTTTAACACAAAATCAAAAGCAAAGTACTGTGGATTGTGGAAATCTGGAATAAAAAGTCAATACTTTACTGTGACTGAAATCTGAAATAAAAAGTCAATACTTTAATGTGACTATTTACTTTCTGGCTGTCATGGAAATGTATCAATTTGAAGTGAAATTGTCAAATGTGAACTTAATACACCACAAGCAATGCAGCAGAATTGTGCACAAATATTGATAAGTATTGATAAGCGAGGCCCAAAATTCAAAATAATTCAATCAAACCAAACTGGGACTGACCCTGAATAATCTCTGCTTCGGTCCCTCTGCCGCAGGCTGACAACGCACATCAGGAAATTGTGTTAATTTTAATGGACTTAAAATCATGACCTGGAGGTGCACAATTTCCCAATATGTGCTGCCTACGTGTGCTGGGAGCACCGAAGTGAAAGATCTGCTGTTTTTGTTGCTCATTTACCGTTATTAGATCGTGAACATGAGAAAAGCACGGTGGAGACAAATCTACAGGCCCAATGACAAAATCCAGTAAACGTAATGGAAGAAATGATGCAGAATAGAAAATAGTATGAATTATATAATATGCTAGCATAGGGGTCCAGCCAACTACCAGTGGGGAGCCTCAGCAGCAGTCTGGCCATAGTCTTATAGTCTTACGTTCAATCTGCACTTGCATTTAGTAAGGCTTCCTGCCGACCGGGAAGCTTGTAAAATTACTCCTATACAATAGGAGTAATTACAGTGATCTGATTTATTGAATGACCCTTTTCTACTATACTGTAACCAGTCCATCTGAAAATGTGAATGCAATGTGTAATTCCTGCATAAATTTTGCTTTTGAAATGGCTTCCCCAAACCTGCTCCCGATTTCCACTCTGCAGACTGCCAAAAGCTGGAGGCACTTGAAGCCGTTAATTCCTTTGATATGAAGAAAGTTAAATTTGGCAGACCTTTGCAGGTTTCTTCTGGTAACAAAGGGTCCAAGTAGGGGACTGGCTCGTTCAGTAACTTAACGTGTTATTCATTTCTGGGATCTCAGCTCAATTGCAACCCTCACTGATAAGAAGACAACTTGGGGCATAAATTCAACATCGTTGCGCCCGTTTTATGGGTGAAAAATGTGCAGAACGATAACCAATTTAACAGGACAGAGGCTGGCGCCCGATCTGCACGGACATTCTGGCCGCTGCTAATTTGGACAGGGGATTTTTTTTTAGGCAGCCCTGGCGGCCACCTGAAATGACCACAGTGACTGAGCATTTGGACAAATATGAACTGATCAGAGAGAGCCAGCGTGGATTTGTAAAGGGTGAGTCATCTCTAACGGACCTAGGTGAATTTTTTGAGGAGGAAACTAACGTGGTAGATGAGGGACTGTCTATGGATGTTATTTACACAACATAACCACTGAACTACCATAATCCTCGGTAGCCTGCGTACACATTGAAAAATGGTTAATTTGGCTTTGATTTGACAATGACGTCCGGAGAGGCTGCAAGGATGGATTGTCACACTGGTTCAGTAAGAAGTGATCTTCTAAAGTGGTGCTTAAGGAATATTGATGTGGCAGAGTAAACAGAGTATCAGTCCACATTGGACTTGTGCTTTCCAACTGGAGTGTACTTGGTGCCAACTCTTAGTGCTGTTCCCTGGCACTGACACCCTTCACCTTAAGTAACATCAAATATATTCCCTCCATCCCCCAAACAAAAAAAAAACAACTTTTAAAGAGGGAACCAGAGGTACGGTGTTAGTACAGGCAGATGAAAAGGCCAGTTCTAAAAACTTAGTTGTCATGAAGGCTACAGGAATGTCATCCTGCAGTTCTGTCTGTGAGTTAGAAAGGTAACATTGCTGCAGGTCAGACTGCTGAATTTGTTATTTTCTTTCTAATGCGTTTGTTTTCTCCTCCTGGTCTGTACAGATGAGACCCGTTCACCATCCGAGCTTTTGCCTGGTTCTCATTTCAATCGAATACTAAATGATATAAAAGTCACCACCTACAGACCAGCCTCAAAGGGAGGCACTAATGGGATTGTCACGTCCAATTCATCTTCCACCTTCACTGTCCCATCTATGAAAAGTATTGTATTGTGTAGAATACTTTTACCGTCAGCCGTGGTGATAAACTAGAAGCCGTCCGTGTATAAGCTGCAAGAAAAGTATCAAAAGTGTCCAACTGAGAACTTGAAGGAATTCAGTGAATCGATGTCCTTGCACGAGCCGGCAGCCTGTTCCTGAGGGCCACTATTCACTGGGAAAAGAACCACCTCCTCACATCTAACCTCGATCTGACCTTGTGCAACGTAAAATTGTGACCCGGATCCTCCCTAACCTATTTAACTGGAACAAAATGTCAACTCAAACACAATCTATTTCCTTCATCATCTTATAAACCTCGATCAGATCACCCCTAAGTCAACACTTCTCTAAAGTGTGGAGTTCCAGCTCTTTTAGCCTATCTTGCTAACTAAGATGCTTTAAACTAGGAATTAATTAGTGGCCCTCCTCTGAACCCTTTCCAAAGCCTCAATATCACCCACCATGTGAGGAGACCAAAACTGGACATTGTATTCCAACAGAGGCCTGACCAAGGTCATGTACAAGGGCAGAATAGTTTGCTTTGTCTTATAGTCAATTGTCCTATAAATGGACCCCAACACCATATTCGCTCCAGCTATCGTTTCATGGTATTGCTCATGGTCCTTTAGAGGCCTATGCACTAGAACGCCCAGATCTCTTTCTTTCTCCACCTTCTTTAATGCTTTTCCCTGAAGGTTGTATGTATGTTCAACATTCGCCCTGGCCACATGCGTAACACTGCACTTTTCCAAATTAAACATCATTTGCCAGTCACGAGCCCAATCCCCCAACACATCAAGATTCGCCTGAAGCAGTCGAGCATCGTCTATAGTCCCGACATTCACTCAGATCTTAGTATGATCTGCAAAATTTTCAGATCTTGCCCCCAACACCGACACCTAGATCATTAACAAAAGTAGTAAAGAGAAACGGTCCCAACACCAATCCCAGCGGGACACCACTGGTGACCAGTCTCCAAATAGACCCAAATCCACCTGGAACTACTATAACTACTGTTGGGAAGGACAATGAGTGGAAGCAGGTCAGGAAAGGCAAGTTACCTTGAGCAACTCACATGTATTCCTCGAAACCAAGGTACAAACACATTACACTTTATTTCTAGAACCATCTATAATTTTTATGGTAATAATCGCCAGTACACACGCATTCCAGAGCAGCGCTGGTGGAAACGCAGGAGCTGGTTACCTTCCAGCTCCCTCACCCACAGGAACTGCAGACAGGGAGAAACTAAAATAAGAGAGCGATGGAAAGAAACAAGCATTGAAACTTTAAGTTATCACTTCAAAATGGAATAGATTTGAATTATGGTCATTTGTTTAATTCTGTAAGTGCTATTTCTGACCAAAAAAAGATTTTTGAGGGAATACATTACATAAAATTACATACATATTACAATACAGAAATAGGCCATTCAGCCCAACCTGTCCAGATGGAGTTTATCCTCCACAAGAGCAGTTGTCCTAATTTCATGTACCTGCCATGCTCCTATATCCCGCTCTCCTCCTTTGCTTCAACCACCTACCTAACCTATTCTCTGCTTCAATCACTAACACATTGTGCCAAGGAACAAGCCCTAAAGTAGCAATTTCAATATGGAGGAAGCAAAGTCCTTTCAAATGATGGTTTGCTGCAGAAAATGCTTTTATATTGAAATTACCTATATGAGGAATGCAATGTTAGTAAATGATTTAAGCTTTATGCATTATAGTAATGCATAAACTGCTTACAGTCTGCTTGCTATTTAATGGAGGGTACTGTCAAACGCAGTTCCCCTGATTAAAAAGCAAGCAGTAGAATCATACAGCAAAGAAGGTGGCCATTCAGCCCATCGTGTCTGTGCTGGCTCTTTGAAAGAGCTATCCAATTAGTCCCACTCCCCTGCTCTTTCCCCATCGCCCTGCAATTTTTTCCTTGCACAGCTACAAAATGTATATATATTTGTATATTTAAAGAGTAAATCTCTTTGTACAGTTCATGAAGTTTAAATAAATGAAATAGTGCTTGTGTATCATATTCAACATTAATTGAATAATTTGCATTTTCCACCACACAAATTTAGTCGGTCTGTTTCGGATTTTCTTGACCACTAGAGCACAAGAAAACAAGATGCAGCAATTGTAATGCACTGTGGCTTCTCTCCTTCTTCATTTTCTGTACTTCACCAATATCAGCACAGTAATTATTTTCTAAACAGTGTCACTTTTTCTCACCATCCAAACTAGCCAGTGATTCTCACAATGCGAAGGTTGCCACCTTGCAACTAGAAACTAAGGAACGCTTCAATCATGCCAACATTCATCATCAGTTCAGCTGGCCACCAGCAATCCAATGATCCCACTATCACCAAGCATACAGTGTTGGCATACTGTAAGGGATTTCGTTTTTCTATGCCATTCCATTGCAGTGGATCATCTCAAATAGATATGCACAGAGCTCCACAGGGAGTGACTGTCATGGGAAAAAGTAAATAGAGAGGAGAAAAGCAGGGGGGAAAGAGTGGAGGGGGAAAGAGTAGAGGGGGAAACAGTAGAGGGGAAGGAGTGGAGGGGAAAGAGTAGAGGGGGAAACAGTAGAGGGGGAAACAGTAGAGGGGAAAGAGTAGAGGGGGAAACAGTAGGGGGAAAGAGTGGAGGGGAAAGAGTAGAGGGGGAAACAGTAGGGGGGAAAGAGTGGAGGGGAAAGAGTAGAGGGGGAAACAGTAGAGGGGAAAGAGTGGAGGGGAAAGAGTAGAGGGGGAAACAGTAGGGGGGAAAGAGTGGAGGGGAAAGAGTAGAGGGGAAAGAGTAGAGGGGGAAACAGTAGAGGGGGAAACAGTAGAGGGGAAAGAGTAGAGGGGGAAACAGTAGGGGGAAAGAGTGGAGGGGAAAGAGTAGAGGGGGAAACAGTAGAGGGGGAAACAGTAGAGGGGAAAGAGTAGAGGGGGAAACAGTAGGGGGAAAGAGTGGAGGGGAAAGAGTAGAGGGGGAAACAGTAGGGGGAAAGAGTGGAGGGGAAAGAGTAGAGGGGGAAACAGTAGGGGGAAAGAGTGGAGGGGAAAGAGTAGAGGGGGAAACAGTAGGGGGGAAAGAATAAAGGGGAAAGTTAATTGCTAAGAGTTTTTAGTTAAGTGTAAATGCATACCATTCCCTAAAGATTAAGGGGGAAAGGTTGAGGGGAACAAGTAGAGGAAAAAAGGGCAAATTGCTAGGGATTTTAATTAAGTCTATTTCTTGTACACAGAGAATACCTGAGGACCCCTAACATAACCCAGCATGTGGGGTCTGCCTTATGACAGTTGTGACATGAGTTGTTTCTTTTGACTGAACCATCAGTTCCCAGAATGGAATTCCATCCATCGTCTCTTCAAGACTGATAATTCAGTCATTCAAGTTTAAATTATCCAATAGTCTGTAAATAAAACAGCAAAGTGCACGTACGATTAGAGACTGCATCATGCAGTCCTGCACATTTTCTGAAGGTACTATATTGTAAATTTGGTGCTGGTGGTTGAAGAGTGAGGGAGTATAGAAAGATTAATAACAACCTTATCAGTGACAATTGTTTTGGGCATATTGGTTAAGAAAGACAAGGTATCGGGCCCGAATGAATTTCAAGCAGTAGTTAACAAAATCAGTCACAGTCTTTAAAGAATCATTAGAAATGGAAATAGTGCCTGATGATTGGAAAGTAGCTAACACGATGCTATTTTTAAAAAAGGGGCAGAGGAAAATCCCAAGAACCAGTAAAAGCTGTGAGACTACCAATGATTAGACTTGGGGCATCTTTCTATGTATTTACTGCCAGTAAGATGCAATCACCCATATTATATCAAAAATATATAGAAAATCAATTCACATGCTGGGTGCAAATTTCCTGTGTGGATTATGTGTAACAAAATTATAAATCTATTCTTAATAAACCAGTTGATGATGGCACACAGAGGAAATCTTCCCCCACGAGAACTATTGGGGGCAGAGAGCAGATAGTTCCAATTTATTTTTACTGATAATAATTGATTCAACATGGAATTATCTATAAAATATCTCTACTGTTCCATTCTTTTCCCAAGCAAAATTGACCTTGAATCAGTGGGTTTGCTTGGTTGGTTCATGACAAGCTAATTCCCAGGCCAGACATTAGTTCACTGAACCTCCTACAGTCCTGTACTGTATTATCTCTCGATATTCCCTTGTTCGACCAACAGGGATGTTTCAAAATGAGCTCCTAAATCGAGATATGAGCAGAAGGGTCAGTAACCAGAGGACACAGATTTAAGGTGATTGGTAAAAGGCAGTGGGAGTCAGCGGGGGACGAAGTCAATGCCAGGCTCACAGCATCATGAACATGGATGCAGTGCAGGAAGAAGTTCAATGCTTTGACATGAGTGGTCAAGGTGAGTGAGGTCAACTGTCAAGTGGTGTCTCCTACCAACTGCACCACGCACTGCACCCCCATCACCCACATACCAACAAACTCACTCCATCAGTACTCAACTCTTCCAATCAGATGCTTCCTCTCACCCTCGCACATTACCAATGTTTCAAGCTGCCCACCCACAACTCACAGGCCACACACACTGGCAGCTATTCAACCATGACAGGCACATCACCCGGACACATGTCCCGCTTTCTTGCAGGAGAAGGTGTCGCATATCAAGTGGCAGTAGCATGTGGCTCCTCGAGCCTGTTCCACCAATCAATGAGATCATAGTGGACCTGTGACCTAACTCCATATACCTGCCTTAGTCCCACACAGAAATCTATCAATCTCAGATTTAACTTTCACAAGTGAGCTAGCATCAACTGCCGTCTGCGAAGAGCATTCCAAACATCTCCCACCCTTTGCGTGTAGAAGTGTTTCCTAACTTCACTCCCGCACGTCCTGGCTCTAAAGGACAAAGCAGCCCGCTTGATTGGCACCCCATCCACCACCCTAAACATTCACTCCCTTCACCACCGGCGCACTATGGCTGCAGTGTGTACCATCCACAGGATGCACTGCAGCAACTCGCCAAGGCTTCTTCGACAGTACCTCCCAAACCCGCGACCTCTACCACCTAGAAGGACAAGGGCAGCAGGCACATGGGAACACCACCACCTGCACGTTCCCCTCCAAGTCACACACCATCCCGACTTGGAAATATATCGCCGTTCCTTCATCGTCGCTGAGTCAAAATCCTGGAACTCCCTTCCTAACAGCACTGTGGGAGAACCTTCACCACACGGACTGCAGCGGTTCAAGAAGGCGGCTCACCACCACCTTCTCAAGGGCAATTAGGGATGAGCAATAAATGCCGGCCTCGCCAGCGACGCCCACATCCCATGAACGAATAAAAAAAAAAAAAAAAAATGTTAGGCTATGTCCCCGCGTCCTAGTATTCAAGTCAAGGAGACATCCAAAAATAGTTACAAATGTCTCGGCAGCCAGAAACAATAATCCAGCCACTAACCTGTAAATCCTGCATGGCCCCTTTAAATAATGCTGGTGGGGGTTCTCCAGTCACTCGAAGACACGTTCAGATGGTCGGGGTTAAGGCTGTGCGTTGAGTTGAGTGTTAAGTCCCAAAATGGTGTCTATCACTTTAAATCAGCGTTGCACTCTGATTGAAGCCATTTTCTCCCGACTTTACATGATTCCAGCGTTCGTTATCTGCGCCTGCGCTAACTCCTGTACCAAGATGGCGTCTGATGCACGTCACGCAGGAAACGTGTGTACAGATCTAAGAGACCATCTTGGATGTTGAAGAGGCCGTGCAGCACCAAAACAACGGGCGCCACACGGCCCAATTTCTAGCCCGCCGAGTTTCAGCTTTGGGCGCAATTGGAAAATTCCGCCCAAATTTGAGCTGGTTAGGTTACAGTTCAAGTTTCCGATAAAACTCATTTGCATAATCACAAACTTAAAATCTTCCGTGAACCAACGCAATCAGGCAGCGTAACAAAATGTAATTGTTTATTTTTTTTTCTTTCCATTAAAAAATGTTCCTTGATGTATTGAAGAGTGATAACCTGGTGCAGTTTTATTAATGTCGATGAAAATGGGTTTATCACAAAAAAATGAGCATTTTTACTAAGTGTCCAGTCCTCCACCTGTGAGTAACCGGATTTAAAATCACTGAACCATCTACGAGTTTCATTGATGTAAATTTATCAGTTTCTTAACAAATTAAATATTTTTTGATATGTTAAAAACTTTTAAAAGGTGCCTACTAGTGCCTGAGAAACTGAGCTCAATGTGAAGAACCTTCCAGAACCAGCACAATCGACCTGGGGGGGGGGGGTGTGGCCAGATTTGTGGGCGGGGTCTATTCCAGGCAAATTGCATCTTAAACCAGAGTAAAAGATCGCTGGAAACACAAAGATAACTCACTTACGTTTAAAATTCCCCAATCTTTTGCGCTGGTTCGACCGACTGCGCTGGAATCTGGGCTCAAAACTAGCGGACCCCCAAAGTGTGCACCAAGCATCACGAGCTTGGTAAAAAGAAATATCAAAAAAATATATTTTTCAGAGAATCTGAGATCACAGTTTGTTTTCAAACTGCTGGGCTCCAGGTCACATGTTTGACATTTTACATTGTATGGATCTATTCATCTAAAAATAGAAACATTTTCTGCCCATTCTGTGATACCATAATGGGGAAAACATTTTTTTTTTAAAAGCCTTCAGGGGGTCCGCAGTGCTGATTTTAGGCAGGGCCACTTAAACTCTTTTCTTTCTTTGATAACGTGCCCAGCATATTAACAGGCGACCTTACCCGGCCTGACCGACATGTGACTCCAGACGAACAGCAATGTGGTTGATTCTCAATCGCCCTCTGAAATGGCCTAGCAAGCCACTCAGTTGTAAAATCTCACTACAGAAAGTCACAATAAGAACAAAACCGGACGGACCGCCCAGCATCAGACCACGAGGCACCAGTCTACCCTGCAAAGTCCTCCTCACTAACATCTGGAGACTTGTGCAAAATTGGAAGAACTGTCCCACAGACGAGTCAAGTAACAGCCTGACATAGCCATACTCACAGAATCATACCTTTCAGCCAACGTCCCAGATTCTACCATCACCATCCCTGGGTATGTCCTGTCCCACCAGCAGGACAGACCTACCAGAGGTGGCGGTACAGTGATATGCAGTCAGGAGGGAGTGGCCCTGGGAGTCCTCAACATTGACTGTGGACCTCATGAAATCTCATGGTATCAGGTCAAACATGGGCAAGGAAACCTCCTGCTGATTACCACCTACCGTCCTCCCTCAACTGATGAATCAGTCCTCCTCCATGTTGAGCACCACTTGGAGGAAGCACTGAGGGTAGCAAGAGCACAGAATGTACTCTGGGTGGGGAACTTCAATGTCCATCACCAAGAGTGGCTCAGTAGCACCACTACTGACCGAGCTGGCCAAGTCCTGAAGGACATAGCTGCTAGACTGGGCCTGCGGCAGGTAGTGAGCGAACCAACAGTAGAGAAAAACCTACTTGACCTCGTCCTCACCAATCTACCTGTCGCAGATGCATCTGTCCATGACAGTATTGGTAGAAGTGACCACCACACAGTCCTCGTGGAGATGAAATCCCGTCTTCACACTGAGGACACCATCCAACGTGTTGTGTGGCACTACCACCATGCTAGATGGGATAGATTCAGAACAGATCTAGCAGCTCAAAACTGGGCATCCATGAGGCGCTGTGGGCCATCAGCAGCAGCAGAATTGTATTCCAGCACAATCTGTAACCTCATGGCCCGGCATATTCCTCACTCTACCATTACCAACAAGCCAGGGGATCAACCCTGGTTCAATGAGGAGTGTGGAAGAGCATGCCAGGAGCAGCACCAGGCATACCTAAAAATGAGGTGCCAACCTGGTGAAGCTACAACTCAGGACTACATGCATGCTAAACAGCGGAACAACACGCTGTAGACAGAGCTAAGCGATTCCACAACCAACGGATCAGATCAAAGCTCTGTAGTCCTGCCACATCCAGTCGTGAATGGTGGTGGACAATTAAACAACTAATGAGAGGAGGAGGCTCTGTAAACATCCCCATCCTCAATGATAGCGGAGTCCAGCACGTGAGTGCAAAAGACAAGGCTGAAGTGTTTGCAACTATCTTCAGCTAGAAGTGCCAAGTGGATGATCCATGTCGGCCTCCTCCCGATATCCTCACCATCACGGAAGCCAGTCTTCAGCCAATTCGATTCACTCCACGTGATATCAAGAAATGGCTAAGTGCACTGGATACAGCAAAGACTATGGGTCCTGACAACATCCCAGCTGTAGTGCTGAAGACTTGTGCTCCAAAACTAGCCAAACTATTCCAGTACAGCTACAACACCGACAATGTGGAAAATTGCCCAGGTATGTCCTGTCCACAAAAAGCAGATCAAATTCAATCCGGCCAATTACCGCCCCATCAGTCTACTCTCAATCATTAGCAAAGTGATGGAAGGTGTCGTTGACAGTGCTATCAAGCGGCACTTACTCACCAATAACCTGCTCACCGATGCTCAGTTTGGGTTCCGCCAGGACCACTCAGCTCCAGACCTCATTACAGCCTTGATCCAAACATGGACAAAAGAGCTGAATTCCAGAGGTGAAGTGAGAGTGACTGCCCTTGACATCAGGGCAGCATTTGACCAAGTGTGGCACCAAGGAGCCCTAGTAAAATTGAAGTCAATGGGAATCAGGGGGAAAATTCTCCAGTGGCTGGAGTCATATCTAGCGCAAAGGAAGATGGTAGTGGTTGTTGGAGGCCAATCATCTCAGGACGTTGCTGCAGGAGTTCTTCAGGACAGTGTCCTAGGCCCAACCATCTTCAGCTGCTTCATCAATGACCTTCCCTCCATCATAAAGTCAGAAATGGGGATGTTGGCTGATGATTGCTCAATGTTCAGTTCCATTCGCAACCCCTCAGATAATGAAGCAGTCCATGCCCGCATACAGCAAGCCAACATCCAGGCTTGGGCTGATAAGTGGCAAGTAACATTCGCATCAGACAAATGCCAGGCAATGACCATCTCCAAACAAGAGAGAGTCTAACCACCTCCCCTTGACATTCAATGGCATTACCATCACCAAATCCCACACCATCAACATCCTGGGGTTCACCATTGACCAGAAACTTAACTGGACCAGCCATATAAATACTGTGGCTACAAGAACAGGTCAGAGGCTGGGTATACTGCAGCGAGTGACTCACCTCCTGACTCCCCAAAGCCTTTCCACCATCTTCAAGGCACAAGTCAGGAGTGTGATGCAATACTCTCCACTTGCCTGGATGAGTGCAGCTCCAAAAACACTCAAGTAGCTCAACACCATCCAGCCTGCTTGATTGGCATCCCATCCACCACCCTAAATATTCACTCCCTTCACCACCGGCGCACTGTGGCTGCAGTGTGTACCATCCACATGATGCACTGCAGCAACTCGCCAAGGCTTCTTCGACAGCACCTCCCAAACCCACGACCTCTACCACCTAGAAGGACAAGGGCAGCAGGCGCATGGGAACAACACCACCTGCACATTCCCCTCCAAGTCACACACCATCCCGACTTGGAAATATATCACCGTTCCTTCATCGTCGCTGGGTCAAAATCCTGGAACTCCCGACCTAACTGCACTGTGGGAGAACCTTCACCACACGGACTGCAGCGGTTCAAGAAGGCGGCTCACCACCACCTTCTCAAGGCCAATTAGGGATGGGAAATAAATGCCGGCCTTGCCAGCGACGCCCACATCCCATGAACGAATAAAAAAACGTCACAAAATTTCACAGGTTGAATAAAATATAATTAATGTATCTGAAGGTTTTGTGTGAAGGAGTTACATAACTGTCAGTAATATTACTGGTGTCATGTTTTGTACTGTGATGATAGGTGGAGTCAGTAATGTCACTCCATTGACCAAAGCTGTCTATGGGCAGTTGATTGCAGTTTTCATCAAGATGTCAAATAAACTATACTTTATCATTTTGATGTCTTGTGTTTTGTAGAGTTAGGTTGAAGCAGAGTTTGAAATGCTGACATTAGAAGAAGCAGAGAATAATAACCTGGCCCGTCTACGACGGAAGGAGCTGAATCCTCTTGACAAACCAAAGTGAGTATATTTATTGAAAAGGCGGTAAAATGAAATGTTCTACACTCCATGGGGTCTGAAATACTACACGGAGCTGAAAAATTGATACGGTGCACAAGTTGGAACAATGGGCACAACTTTAATATGCCAGCGGGAAGAGTCTGGGTGGGGGGAGGTAATTTGCGGGCGCCAAACCCGGAAGGGAAGTAGGCGGGTTGCGATTGCATGCCACACATCCAAGCGGTGGTGGGGAGGGAGAAAGAGAGAGAAAGAGACCTCATCAACAGTTGGGATAGAGATGGGGTGTGTGGGGGAAGCAAAGATTAGAGTGGAGACGTCGGACATCGGGATCAGAGTGGAGACGTCGGACATCGGGTTCAGAGTGGAGACATCGGACATCGGGATCAGATTGCGGGGGGAGGTCCAGGCAACATCGTTTTTAAGGCTCGTTCATTTTTTTTACAATGGGAAATGTAATCGGAAGCCATGGGAAAGCTGCCCAGGTAACATTAAAATCTTTCTAACTATCCAATACACAAAAAATAAATTTTGATTTTGATTGCCTCCCCTTCCCCAACCCACCCATTTCTCCCATTTAAAATCATGCCCAATAAGTCATTTGCTAATGGGAATTTTGCTGAACACATAATGAAAATGATTCAACTCCAGTTCTAGCATTAGGTTACATTGTATCAGATTTATTTTAATTTGTATTTAGTATTTAGAGCATTGAACATTTTAATGAGTAAGCTTATTAATGAAAAACAATAACATAATGATTTGCTTGCTGAAGAAAAGCTCATGTAACCTTGCTGGGATTAGTAATCATTAACTTAGTAACCATGACTGTATTAGTGCATTTCTAATATCTAAAGTTAATGGATTGCTGTACCACTCACTCTCCAACCTCTGCAGAGATCAGTGGAGGGCAGCAGACCATACACACAATGCCAATACATATCTAACATAAGCACTGTTTATGAATCAGCCTGTGATGGGGACATTCATCCTTGAAGTAATAGACTTGTGAAGTGTTCAGTGATAACATGCTTAATCAAATGTAACTTTCAAAGTGTCTCAAATTTGGAAGTCACTTATAGGATTTTCTAAAGACCTTTACGAGCCAACTGTTGTGTTCCCCTCCTGCAGCCCTGAGTTTGATTCCCAGATGGATATCCCATTTGTACTGCAAAACTACTTCCAACAGAAATGACTCAACAATACGATCTTAATTCCGTGGGTTTTAAATTTGCCCTATTTACACTAATTAGGACACTGGCAGCAACATTAGAACAATTTGCACATGCACATGATGTGTGCATGTTTAGTTACTCAAAATTTACAAACACAACTTTACCATTCTGCCAGTAGATCTTCCCTACAACAAAAGGCGGTACATGCAGTCACCAATGTGAAAATCATATTAATGACCTGTACAGGCAGATTGAGAGCTCAGTCCACCTGTGACAGGAACAAAATGGCCTGATGGCAGTGGTCAAGGTGGTGACTAACCATGTTGGTAATTAGAGGCATTTACAGCATCTTATTTATATTACAGCATTAGCTCTGGAGTTTCAATTATAGGGCAGATATATGGCTATTTTTTGATATTACAGCATTGGAAAATGTTTAGCATAACTATTGCCAACCCAGTGTTGGTTTGGTGATCAGCATTGTTGACCCCATCTCAATGAGGTAGTCTCAAACCACTTTGAGACGACCTCACATCGTTCACCTGACGAAGGAGGAAGCCTCCGAAAGCTTGTGAATTTAAAATAAAATTGCTGGACTATAACTTGGTGTTGTAAAATTGTTTACAATTGTCAAACCACTTTGGAACTGAACCAGCTGCAGCACAACTGGAAGCTGTGTGAAGTGAACTTTTTAAATGATATATAATTAAAAGCAAAATGTCTTTACATTCCTAATGTCAGAAAAGAGCTAACAAGACAGTCAGCTTCCCCCTGACATTAAAAATATCATCAGCCAGTGAGCAGAGATCTGTACATGAGTTTAAACATATGTGCGAAGAGCTCTGCTTTTTCCAATTTGAGAATGGTGCAAGCAGCATCAACATCAACAACAATTTGCATTTATATAGCGCCTTTAATGTAGTAAAACATCCCAAGGTGCTTCACAGGAGCATCATCAAACAAAATTTGACACCGAACACATAAGGAGATATTAAGACAGGTGACCAAAAGCTTGGTCAAAAAGGTAGGTTTTAAGGAGCATCTTAAAGGAGGAGAGAGAGGTAGAGAGGGGGAGAGGTTTAGGGAGAGAATTCCAGAGCTTTGGGCCTAGGCAGCTGAAGGCACGGCCGCCAATGGTGGAGTGATTAAAATCGGTGATGTGCAAGAGGCAAGAATTGGAGGAGCACAGAGATCTCGGAGGGTTGTAGGGCTGGAGGAGGTCAGAGATAGGGAGGGGTGAGGCCATGGAGGGATTTGAAAACAAGGATGAGAATTTTAAAATCGAGGCGTTCCCGGACCGGGAGCCAATGTAGGTCAGGGAGCACAGGGGTGATGGGAGAACGGGACTTGACGTGAGTTAGGATATGTGCTGCAGAGTTTTGGATGAACTCAAGTCTGTGGAGAGTGGAAGACAGGAGGCCAGCATGGAGAGCTTTGGAATAGTCGGGTCTAGAGGTAACAAAGGCATGGATGAGGGTTTCAGCAGCAGATGAGCTGAGGCACAGGTGGAGACGGGCAATGTTGCAGAGGTGGAAGTAGGCGGTCTTGGTGATGGAGCGGGTATGCAGTCGGAAGCTCATCTCAGGGTCAAATAGGACGCCAAGGTGAGTCATTGTTCTCGAAACCACACCAATGTAGAAGTGCTCATGCAGTATAACTGCAGCATAAACCAAACACTAAGCCTTCATTTGTATATTTTTTAATTCATTTTTCCATTTGAATTTTTTCCCCACCAATGTTAAATCCTATTAAGTTACTTGGTTTTGTTCCCAGTTGAAGGTACCTTCCCTCTGCGGTCTGGTTTTGACCCACAGTCTTGTTCACAATGATGACCTCCGCAGTGTGTTTGTCACACCCATAAGATCAGAGAGCAGGTGCATCTCTCCTAAACAATGGAAAACAATCCTAGATGTGATCCCAAATTATGAAAAGTTATATATAAAAAGTGATTATTTGAAAATAAAATGTTTTTATTCTCAGCCTGATGGCGTGTATGAGTGTCTTAAAACCTAATATATATCTATAATATTAGTAAATTCTCGGTCATTTCCCTCTTTGTTTTTCATTTCATGTGTGACTCACTACTTAAGAGTTAATAATGAAAATTAGACATTTATCCCTCTTTTTTGTCTTTCATGATCTGTGATAGTTATGAATGATTAACAAGTTCCTGAACTCATGGGCATGAATTATTTTAGTTTCTCCATGACAATTATATATGACTTTGGTCTAGACAGTGATGCCATTATTAGCATTTCAGAAATATAAAAGATGTGTCTCTTACAGAGAACCAGGCTGAATACAGAAAGTTCAGAGGAGATCTAAAAAAGGGAATAAGAGGGGCAAAGCGAAAGTGTGAGAATAGATTAGCGGCTAACATAGAAGGGAACACAAAAGTCTTTTATAAACATACAAATAGTAAAAGGGTAGTCAAAGGAAGCGTGGGACAGATTAGGGACAAAAAAGGAGATCTTCTTGTGGAGGCAGAGGGCATGGCAGAGGTAATAAATGTGTACTTTATCGATCTTCATTTGAGAATTTACAGGGCAATGGGGAAAGAGCAGGGGAATGGGACTAATTGGATAGCTCTTTTGAAGAGCTGGCACAGGCGGAATGGGCCGAATGGCGTCCCCCTGTGCTGTACCTACTATGATACGATGATACTATATGTGCTTTCATTATGCGATAATCAAACTCAACATGGCTACTGATCTTTATTCAGACTGTCAGTCCAGTACTTTTTAAATAAGAATACCCAGAATAAATACGTATAAAATAGATCCAACCAGATGGTTTATACTAAAATGAGCTGGCAGGATCTCTTAGGCTGTGACACCAGTAAAGTCGAAGTCAAAGATCCAATTCCAGAGGTCAGCCCGGATGGCCCGGAAACATAGATACAGTTTCCCCTCTCTGCCTCCCACCTCCACTTGCTGGATCCCCAGCTTCTCCTCCCCCAAACTTCACCATTATCAAAAAGACCCACCTGAGCGGCGATAGGAATCAGATGTAAACACCAGTAATCTACATTGATCAGTGCAGATCACAGATACTGACCGCCCCCCCCCAAACCATCGCCTAGCAACCCATACCAGGGAGCACAGACACATCTTGCAGTATACTACTAGGCAATGTGGACTCAACACAGACTGTCAAACCTAAAACAGAGAAACGTCTCTCCTCCTTCCACAGTACTATGTGGGAAATCAGAAATCAGCACAAGCCTATTAGGGATTAGATTCTCTCCTGCCTCCACTCCACCAGACTACCAATGATTTTATATCTAGTCAGCTATAGTCAGAAATAGCAGACATTCCCCTGTCCCCTACCCTGGCAGTGGGATACAAAGAGTAGCTGGACTGCTCTGCGCATGAATGCTGCAACCACAAGGCGGAGGATTTAGCGTTATCATAATACGTGTCCTAAAGTCAAACTTCTTTGTAAATCCTCAAACCTGAGCATTGAATTAAGTGTCAACACACCAGGGCCACTGTGACAGGACTCCAAAGTATGGAAAACCTCATGATAAACAAACAGCTTCTCATTCAGAATTGTCTCCATTATGGGGGTGAGCTGCAGTTACAATCATTTTAAAGAGCCATAAATATAATATTGAAGGAAATGTTTAAGTAGTTTTGTTGATATCGTTCTCCATTACAAATGTGGTGCAGGCAATAACTGAGCTAATACTGTGCAGCATGCATGCTCTACTCCGGCATAGTTGAGGAAATGGGTCTGTTTGGTTCACATAAATGCTCTGAAAGGATGTAAACTGAAAATGTGATACAAGCCAATTTAGTCTCAATTAGCACCCTCCAGTATCACACTGATGACGTTCCCTTAGGATCAGTACTCATTCTAATTCTGTGAAAAACCTTGGTGTACACTTTCTGCATTTCCCGAATCAAGTTAAAAAGCTGATCAGGAAGAAACAACATTTAAAAGAATAATAAAAGCTCATTAGAACTCACTTAGTGCAGCCATCGGTTCGGTTAATTACACACGGTGCCAATTTTGCTTTAACATAAAAGGTGCTGGGGACATTGCTAGCAAAGCAAAACAAAAAGTCATGCTGTGCCAAACATTTAATCGAAACCCCAGAAGAACCTCATAAACTGATTGTCTACACATTGCAGAGTATAGAAACTTCTACGTACCAAATTGAAAAATTAGAATCACTGTGGACAGGCCAGAGTTTGCAGTAGCAGGAGTGAATGCATTCTTTTCCATTAGGAAGCAGTTCTGTATGTTTTGTTTTCTGGTGCTTCTTATTAGTCAGTCCATAAATTACATAACCTCACAACTTTCTAAGTGGTCTACTTTCTAAATGGTAAAAAGTTAAAAACAGTGGATGTCCAAAGGGACTGAGGGGTTCAGGTACATAGATCATTGAAGTGTCATGAACAGGTGCAGAAAATAATCAATAAGGCTAATGGAATGCTGGCCTTTATATCGAGAGGACTGGAGTACAAGGGGGCAGAAGTTGTGCTGCAGCTATACAAAACCCTGGTTAGACCGCACCTGGAGTACTGTGAGCAGTTCTGGGCACCGCACCTTCGGAAGGACATAATGGCCTTGGAGGGAGTGCAGGGTAGGTTTACTAGAATGATACCCGGACTTCAAGGGTTAAGTTACGAGGAGAGATTACACAAATTGGGGTTGTATTCTCTGGAGTTTCGAAGGTTAAGGGGTGATCTGATCGAAGTTTATAAGATATTAAGGGGAACGGATAGGGTGGATAGAGAGAAACTATTTCCGCTGGTTGGGGATTCTAGGAGTAGGGGGCACAGTCTAAAAATTAGAGCCAGACCTTTCAGGAGCGAGATTAGAAAACATTTCTACACACAAAGGGTTGTAGAAGTTTGGAACTCTCTTCCGCAAACGGCAATTGGTACGAGCTCAATTGTAAATTTAAATGTGAGATAGATAGTTTTTTGGCAACCAAAGGTATTAAGGGATATGGGCCAAAGGCAGGTATATGGAGTTAGATCACAGATCAGCCATGATCTTATCAAATGGCGGAGCAGGCACGAGGGGCTGAATGGCCTACTCCTGTTCCTCTGTTCCTATGTTCCTAACTAACAAAGATGAACATTAAATTCACAACATGTAGGCCGTATCACTTTCATTTGTGGGCTATTGTGGCCCTTCTCTACCATACCATGAGTTGTGTTTACGAGCTGCTTCGGAATATCTTGTGCAAACATCTTCAATCAATAGAAGAGATGTGGCGAGAGTGATTGTTATAAAAGCAATTTATGAAGGCCTGCCTCAGAAATGTAATGAGCATATAATCAATTATCAAATTACACAACTGGTTGTTCACAATGCAGGGCCATAAACTATATCCAACATTTATAGTTGTTGCTGTAATCCTTGTATGATTGAATTATTTTCTGCAATAGAGTTGAAGCATTCAAAAAAGAAATTGTATCAGTGATCAAACCCATATGGACCCATTTCCATTCTGTTTTGATACATGGCCTGATCACTCGAATCCATGTTGAGTCAGGGATTAGAGGAGAGCAATAAAACAGGAAGGAAATGTCAGGAGTCTGCATGGATTCTGAACACTGATCTAAACTATGAAATGAGGTGGATGGGTTGAAATGGCCTCTTGTTTTACTACCTTTTCTATGTTCTTGTGTCCAACTGGGGGATATTGTGGCCTGGTTTATTTGTTCTGATAGTGGGTAATATTGTGGCCTGGTTTATTTGGTCTGATAGTGGGGAATATTGTGGCCTGGTTTATTTGTTCTGATAGTGGGTAATATTGTGGCCTGGTTTATTTGTTCTGATAGTGGGTAATATTGTGGCCTGGTTTATTTGTTCTGATAGTGGGTAATACTGTGGCCTGGTTTATTTGTTCTGATAGTGGGTAATATTGTGGCCTGGTTTATTTGGTCTGATAGTGGGGAATATTGTGGCCTGGTTTATTTGTTCTGATAGTGGGTAATATTGTGGCCTGGTTTATTTGGTCTGATAGTGGGGAATATTGTGGCCTGGTTTATTTGTTCTGATAGTGGGTAATATTGTGGCCTGGTTTATTTGGTCTGATAGTGGGGAATATTGTGTCCTGGTTTATTTGTTCTGATAGTGGGTAATATTGTGGCCTGGTTTATTTGTTCTGATAGTGGGTAATATTGTGGCCTGGTTTATTTGGTCTGATAGTGGGGAATATTGTGGCCTGGTTTATTTGTTCTGATAGTGGGTAATATTGTGGTCTGGTTTATTTGTTCTGATAGTGGGTAATATTGTGGCCTGGTTTATTTGGTCTGATAGTGGGGAATATTGTGGCCTGGTTTATTTGGTCTGATAGTGGGTAATATTGTGGTCTGGTTTATTTGTTCTGACAGTGGGGAATATTGTGGCCTGGTTTATTTGTTCTGATAGTGGGTAATATTGTGGCCTGGTTTATTTGTTCTGATAGTGGGTAATATTGTGGCCTGGTTTATTTGTTCTGATAGTGGGTAATACTGTGGCCTGGTTTATTTGTTCTGATAGTGGGGAATATTGTGGCCTGGTTTATTTGGTCTGATAGTGGGGAATATTGTGGCCTGGTTTATTTGTTCTGATAATGGGTAATATTGTGGCCTGGTTTATTTGGTCTGATAGTGGGGAATATTGTGGCCTGGTTTATTTGGTCTGATAGTGGGGAATATTGTGGCCTGGTTTATTTGTTCTGATAGTGGGTAATACTGTGGCCTGGTTTATTTGTTCTGATAGTGGGGAATATTGTGGCCTGGTTTATTTGTTCTGATAGTGGGTAATATTGTGGCCTGGTTTATTTGTTCTGATAGTGGGTAATATTGTGGCCTGGTTTATTTGGTCTGATAGTGGGGAATATTGTGGCCTGGTTTATTTGTTCTGATAGTGGGTAATATTGTGGCCTGGTTTATTTGTTCTGATAGTGGGTAATATTGTGGCCTGGTTTATTTGTTCTGATAGTGGGTAATACTGTGGCCTGGTTTATTTGTTCTGATAGTGGGGAATATTGTGGCCTGGTTTATTTGTTCTGATAGTGGGTAATATTGTGGCCTGGTTTATTTGGTCTGATAGTGGGGAATATTGTGGCCTGGTTTATTTGTTCTGATAGTGGGTAATATTGTGGCCTGGTTTATTTGGTCTGATAGTGGGTAATACTGTGGCCTGGTTTATTTGTTCTGATAGTGGGTAATATTGTGGCCTGGTTTATTTGTTCTGATAGTGGGGAATATTGTGGCCTGGTTTATTTGTTCTGATAGTGGGGAATATTGTGGCCTGGTTTATTTGTTCTGATAGTGGGTAATATTGTGGCCTGGTTTATTTGGTCTGATAGTGGGGAATATTGTGGCCTGGTTTATTTGTTCTGATAGTGGGGAATATTGTGGCCTGGTTTATTTGGTCTGATAGTGGGGAATATTGTGGCCTGGTTTATTTGTTCTGATAGTGGGTAATATTGTGGTCTGGTTTATTTGTTCTGATAGTGGGGAATATTGTGGCCTGGTTTATTTGTTCTGATAGTGGGTAATACTGTGGCCTGGTTTATTTGGTCTGATAGTGGGTAATATTGTGGCCTGGTTTATTTGTTCTGATAGTGGGTAATATTGTGGCCTGGTTTATTTGGTCTGATAGTGGGTAATATTGTGGCCTGGTTTATTTGTTCTGATAGTGGGTAATATTGTGGCCTGGTTTATTTGTTCTGATAGTGGGTAATATTGTGGCCTGGTTTATTTGTTCTGATAGTGGGTAATATTGTGGCCTGGTTTATTTGTTCTGATAGTGGGTAATATTGTGGTCTGGTTTATTTGTTCTGATAGTGGGTAATATTGTGGCCTGGTTTATTTGTTCTGATAGTGGGTAATATTGTGGCCTGGTTTATTTGTTCTGATAGTGGGGAATATTGTGGCCTGGTTTATTTGGTCTGATAGTGGGTAATATTGTGGCCTGGTTTATTTGTTCTGATAGTGGGTAATATTGTGGCCTGGTTTATTTGTTCTGATAGTGGGTAATATTGTGGCCTGGTTTATTTGGTCTGATAGTGGGTAATATTGTGGCCTGGTTTATTTGTTCTGATAGTGGGTAATACTGTGGCCTGGTTTATTTGGTCTGATAGTGGGGAATACTGTGGTCTGGTTTATTTGTTCTGATAGTGGGGAATATTGTGGCCTGGTTTATTTGGTCTGATAGTGGGTAATATTGTGGCCTGGTTTATTTGTTCTGATAGTGGGGAATATTGTGGCCTGGTTTATTTGGTCTGATAGTGGGGAATATTGTGGCCTGGTTTATTTGGTCTGATAGTGGGGAATATTGTGGCCTGGTTTATTTGTTCTGATAGTGGGTAATATTGTGGCCTGGTTTATTTGTTCTGATAGTGGGGAATATTGTGGCCTGGTTTATTTGTTCTGATAGTGGGTAATATTGTGGCCTGGTTTATTTGTTCTGATAGTGGGTAATACTGTGGCCTGGTTTATTTGTTCTGATAGTGGGGAATATTGTGGCCTGGTTTATTTGTTCTGATAGTGGGTAATATTGTGGCCTGGTGTATTTGGTCTGATAGTGGGGAATATTGTGGCCTGGTTTATTTGTTCTGATAGTGGGTAATATTGTGGCCTGGTTTATTTGGTCTGATAGTGGGGAATATTGTGGCCTGGTTTATTTGTTCTGATAGTGGGTAATATTGTGGCCTGGTGTATTTGGTCTGATAGTGGGGAATATTGTGGCCTGGTGTATTTGGTCTGATAGTGGGGAATATTGTGGCCTGGTTTATTTGTTCTGATAGTGGGTAATATTGTGGCCTGGTTTATTTGTTCTGATAGTGGGGAATATTGTGGCCTGGTGTATTTGGTCTGATAGTGGGGAATATTGTGGCCTGGTTTATTTGTTCTGATAGTGGGTAATACTGTGGCCTGGTTTATTTGTTCTGATAGTGGGGAATATTGTGGCCTGGTTTATTTGTTCTGATAGTGGGTAATATTGTGGCCTGGTTTATTTGTTCTGATAGTGGTTAATATTGTGGCCTGGTTTATTTGTTCTGATAGTGGGGAATATTGTGGCCTGGTTTATTTGTTCTGATAGTGGGGAATATTGTGGCCTGGTTTATTTGTTCTGATAGTGGGTAATATTGTGGTCTGGTTTATTTGGTCTGATAGTGGGTAATATTGTGGCCTGGTGTATTTGGTCTGATAGTGGGGAATATTGTGGCCTGGTTTATTTGTTCTGATAGTGGGTAATATTGTGGCCTGGTTTATTTGGTCTGATAGTGGGTAATATTGTGGCCTGGTGTATTTGGTCTGATAGTGGGGAATATTGTGGCCTGGTTTATTTGGTCTGATAGTGGGTAATATTGTGGCCTGGTGTATTTGGTCTGATAGTGGGTAATATTGTGGCCTGGTGTATTTGGTCTGATAGTGGGGAATATTGTGGCCTGGTTTATTTGGTTTGATAGTGGGTAATATTGTGGCCTGGTTTATTTGTTCTGATAGTGGGTAATATTGTGGCCTGGTTTATTTGTTCTGATAGTGGGTAATATTGTGGCCTGGTTTATTTGTTCTGATAGTGGGTAATATTGTGGTCTGGTTTATTTGTTCTGATAGTGGGTAATATTGTGGCCTGGTTTATTTGTTCTGATAGTGGGTAATATTGTGGTCTGGTTTATTTGTTCTGATAGTGGGTAATATTGTGGCCTGGTTTATTTGTTCTGATAGTGGGTAATACTGTGGCCTGGTTTATTTGTTCTGATAGTGGGTAATATTGTGGCCTGGTTTATTTGTTCTGATAGTGGGTAATATTGTGGCCTGGTTTATTTGGTCTGATAGTGGGTAATATTGTGGCCTGGTTTATTTGTTCTGATAGTGGGTAATATTGTGGCCTGGTTTATTTGTTCTGATAGTGGGTAATATTGTGGCCTGGTTTATTTGTTCTGATAGTGGGTAATATTGTGGCCTGGTTTATTTGTTCTGATAGTGGGGAATATTGTGGTCTGGTTTATTTGTTCTGATAGTGGGTAATATTGTGGCCTGGTTTATTTGTTCTGATAGTGGGGAATATTGTGGTCTGGTTTATTTGTTCTGATAGTGGGTAATATTGTGGCCTGGTTTATTTGGTCTGATAGTGGGGGATATTGTGGCCTGGTTTATTTGGTCTGATAGTGGGTAATATTGTGGTCTGGTTTATTTGTTCTGATAGTGGGTAATATTGTGGTCTGGTTTATTTGTTCTGATAGTGGGGAATATTGTGGTCTGGTTTATTTGGTCTGATAGTGGGTAATATTGTGGCCTGGTTTATTTGTTCTGATAGTGGGTAATATTGTGGCCTGGTTTATTTGTTCTGATAGTGGGGAATATTGTGGTCTGGTTTATTTGTTCTGATAGTGGGTAATATTGTGGCCTGGTTTATTTGTTCTGATCGTGGGTAATATTGTGGCCTGGTTTATTTGGTCTGATAGTGGGTAATATTGTGGCCTGGTTTATTTGGTCTGATAGTGGGGAATATTGTGGTCTGGTTTATTTGTTCTGATAGTGGGTAATATTGTGGCCTGGTTTATTTGTTCTGATAGTGAGGAATATTGTGGCCTGGTTTATTTGTTCTGATAGTGAGGAATATTGTGGCCTGGTTTATTTGTTCTGATAGTGGGTAATACTGTGGCCTGGTTTATTTGGTCTGATAGTGGGTAATATTGTGGCCTGGTTTATTTGTTCTGATAGTGGGTAATATTGTGGCCTGGTTTATTTGTTCTGATAGTGGGTAATATTGTGGCCTGATTTATTTGGTCTGATAGTGGGTAATATTGTGGCCTGGTTTATTTGTTCTGATAGTGGGGAATATTGTGGCCTGGTTTATTTGTTCTGATAGTGGGTAATATTGTGGCCTGGTTTATTTGGTCTGATAGTGGGTAATATTGTGGCCTGGTTTATTTGTTCTGATAGTGGGGAATATTGTGGCCTGGTTTATTTGTGCTGATAGTGGGTAATACTGTGGCCTGGTTTATTTGTTCTGATAGTGGGTAATACTGTGGCCTGGTTTATTTGTTCTGATAGTGGGTAATACTGTGGCCTGGTTTATTTGTTCTGATAGTGGGGAATATTGTGGCCTGGTTTATTTGTTCTGATAGTGGGTAATATTGTGGCCTGGTTTATTTGTTCTGATAGTGGGGAATATTGTGGCCTGGTTTATTTGGTCTGATAGTGGGTAATATTGTGGCCTGGTTTATTTGGTCTGATAGTGGGTAATATTGTGGTCTGGTTTATTTGTTCTGATAGTGGGTAATATTGTGGCCTGGTTTATTTGTTCTGATAGTGGGTAATATTGTGGCCTGGTTTATTTGTTCTGATAGTGGGTAATATTGTGGCCTGGTTTATTTGTTCTGATAGTGGGGAATATTGTGGTCTGGTTTATTTGTTCTGATAGTGGGTAATATTGTGGCCTGGTTTATTTGTTCTGATAGTGGGGAATATTGTGGTCTGGTTTATTTGTTCTGATAGTGGGTAATATTGTGGCCTGGTTTATTTGGTCTGATAGTGGGGGATATTGTGGCCTGGTTTATTTGGTCTGATAGTGGGTAATATTGTGGTCTGGTTTATTTGTTCTGATAGTGGGGAATATTGTGGTCTGGTTTATTTGTTCTGATAGTGGGTAATATTGTGGCCTGGTTTATTTGTTCTGATAGTGGGGGATATTGTGGACTGGTTTATTTGTTCTGATAGTGGGGAATATTGTGGCCTGGTTTATTTGTTCTGATAGTGGGGAATATTGTGGTCTGGTTTATTTGGTCTGATAGTGGGTAATATTGTGGCCTGGTTTATTTGTTCTGATAGTGGGTAATATTGTGGCCTGGTTTATTTGTTCTGATAGTGGGGAATATTGTGGTCTGGTTTATTTGTTCTGATAGTGGGTAATATTGTGGCCTGGTTTATTTGTTCTGATCGTGGGTAATATTGTGGCCTGGTTTATTTGGTCTGATAGTGGGTAATATTGTGGCCTGGTTTATTTGGTCTGATAGTGGGGAATATTGTGGTCTGGTTTATTTGTTCTGATAGTGGGTAATATTGTGGCCTGGTTTATTTGTTCTGATAGTGAGGAATATTGTGGCCTGGTTTATTTGTTCTGATAGTGAGGAATATTGTGGCCTGGTTTATTTGTTCTGATAGTGGGTAATACTGTGGCCTGGTTTATTTGGTCTGATAGTGGGTAATACTGTGGCCTGGTTTATTTGTTCTGATAGTGGGGAATATTGTGGTCTGGTTTATTTGGTCTGATAGTGGGTAATATTGTGGCCTGGTTTATTTGTTCTGATAGTGGGTAATATTGTGGCCTGGTTTATTTGTTCTGATAGTGGGTAATATTGTGGCCTGGTTTATTTGTTCTGATAGTGGGTAATATTGTGGCCTGATTTATTTGGTCTGATAGTGGGTAATATTGTGGCCTGGTTTATTTGTTCTGATAGTGGGGAATATTGTGGCCTGGTTTATTTGTTCTGATAGTGGGTAATATTGTGGCCTGGTTTATTTGGTCTGATAGTGGGTAATATTGTGGCCTGGTTTATTTGTTCTGATAGTGGGGAATATTGTGGCCTGGTTTATTTGTTCTGATAGTGGGTAATATTGTGGCCTGGTTTATTTGTTCTGATAGTGGGTAATACTGTGGCCTGGTTTATTTGTTCTGATAGTGGGTAATACTGTGGCCTGGTTTATTTGTTCTGATAGTGGGTAATACTGTGGCCTGGTTTATTTGGTCTGATAGTGGGGAATATTGTGGCCTGGTTTATTTGTTCTGATAGTGGGTAATACTGTGGCCTGGTTTATTTGTTCTGATAGTGGGTAATACTGTGGCCTGGTTTATTTGTTCTGATAGTGGGTAATACTGTGGCCTGGTTTATTTGTTCTGATAGTGGGTAATATTGTGGCCTGGTTTATTTGTTCTGATAGTGGGGAATATTGTGGCCTGGTTTATTTGTTCTGATAGTGGGTAATATTGTGGCCTGGTTTATTTGTTCTGATAGTGGGGAATATTGTGGCCTGGTTTATTTGGTCTGATAGTGGGTAATATTGTGGCCTGGTTTATTTGGTCTGATAGTGGGTAATATTGTGGTCTGGTTTATTTGTTCTGATAGTGGGTAATATTGTGGCCTGGTTTATTTGGTCTGATAGTGGGTAATATTGTGGCCTGGTTTATTTGTTCTGATAGTGGGTAATACTGTGGCCTGGTTTATTTGGTCTGATAGTGGGGAATATTGTGGCCTGGTTTATTTGTTCTGATAGTGGGGAATATTGTGGCCTGGTTTATTTGGTCTGATAGTGGGTAATATTGTGGCCTGGTTTATTTGGTCTGATAGTGGGTAATATTGTGGTCTGGTTTATTTGTTCTGATAGTGGGTAATATTGTGGCCTGGTTTATTTGGTCTGATAGTGGGTAATATTGTGGCCTGGTTTATTTGTTCTGATAGTGGGGAATATTGTGGCCTGGTTTATTTGTTCTGATAGTGGGGAATATTGTGGCCTGGTTTATTTGTTCTGATAGTGGGTAATATTGTGGTCTGGTTTATTTGGTCTGATAGTGGGTAATATTGTGGTCTGGTTTATTTGGTCTGATAGTGGGGAATATTGTGGCCTGGTTTATTTGTTCTGATAGTGGGGAATATTGTGGCCTGGTTTATTTGGTCTGATAGTGGGTAATATTGTGGCCTGGTTTATTTGGTCTGATAGTGGGTAATATTGTGGCCTGGTTTATTTGTTCTGATAGTGGGTAATATTGTGGCCTGGTTTATTTGTTCTGATAGTGGGGAATATTGTGGCCTGGTTTATTTGTTCTGATAGTGGGGAATATTGTGGCCTGGTTTATTTGGTCTGATAGTGGGTAATACTGTGGCCTGGTTTATTTGGTCTGATAGTGGGTAATATTGTGGCCTGGTTTATTTGGTCTGATAGTGGGTAATATTGTGGCCTGGTTTATTTGTTCTGATAGTGGGTAATATTGTGGCCTGGTTTATTTGTTCTGATAGTGGGTAATATTGTGGCCTGGTTTATTTGGTCTGATAGTGGGGAATATTGTGGCCTGGTTTATTTGTTCTGATAGTGGGTAATATTGTGGCCTGGTTTATTTGTTCTGATAGTGGGTAATATTGTGGCCTGGTTTATTTGTTCTGATAGTGGGTAATATTGTGGCCTGGTTTATTTGGTCTGATAGTGGGGAATATTGTGGCCTGGTTTATTTGTTCTGATAGTGGGTAATATTGTGGCCTGGTTTATTTGGTCTGATAGTGGGTAATATTGTGGCCTGGTTTATTTGTTCTGATAGTGGGGAATATTGTGGCCTGGTTTATTTGGTCTGATAGTGGGGAATATTGTGGCCTGGTTTATTTGGTCTGATAGTGGGTAATATTGTGGCCTGGTTTATTTGGTCTGATAGTGGGTAATATTGTGGCCTGGTTTATTTGTTCTGATAGTGGGGAATATTGTGGCCTGGTTTATTTGGTCTGATAGTGGGGAATATTGTGGCCTGGTTTATTTGTTCTGATAGTGGGTAATATTGTGGCCTGGTTTATTTGGTCTGATAGTGGGTAATATTGTGGCCTGGTTTATTTGGTCTGATAGTGGGGAATATTGTGGCCTGGTTTATTTGGTCTGATAGTGGGGAATATTGTGGCCTGGTTTATTTGGTCTGATAGTGGGGAATATTGTGGCCTGGTTTATTTGTTCTGATAGTGGGTAATATTGTGGCCTGGTTTATTTGGTCTGATAGTGGGTAATATTGTGGCCTGGTTTATTTGGTCTGATAGTGGGTAATATTGTGGCCTGGTTTATTTGTTCTGATAGTGGGTAATATTGTGGCCTCGTTTATTTGTTCTGATAGTGGGGAATATTGTGGCCTGGTTTATTTGTTCTGATAGTGGGTAATATTGTGGTCTGGTTTATTTGTTCTGATAGTGGGTAATATTGTGGCCTGGTTTATTTGTTCTGATAGTGGGTAATATTGTGGCCTGGTTTATTTGGTCTGATAGTGGGTAATATTGTGGCCTGGTTTATTTGTTCTGATAGTGGGTAATATTGTGGCCTGGTTTATTTGTTCTGATAGTGGGTAATATTGTGGCCTGGTTTATTTGTTCTGATAGTGGGTAATACTGTGGCCTGGTTTATTTGTTCTGATAGTGGGTAATACTGTGGCCTGGTTTATTTGGTCTGATAGTGGGGAATATTGTGGCCTGGTTTATTTGTTCTGATAGTGGGTAATATTGTGGCCTGGTTTATTTGGTCTGATAGTGGGTAATATTGTGGCCTGGTTTATTTGTTCTGATAGTGGGTAATATTGTGGCCTGGTTTATTTGGTCTCATAGTGGGGAATATTGTGGCCTGGTTTATTTGTTCTGATAGTGGGTAATATTGTGGCCTGGTTTATTTGGTCTGATAGTGGGTAATATTGTGGCCTGGTTTATTTGTTCTGATAGTGGGGAATATTGTGGCCTGGTTTATTTGTTCTGATAGTGGGTAATATTGTGGCCTGGTTTATTTGGTCTGATAGTGGGGAATATTGTGGCCTGGTTTATTTGTTCTGATAGTGGGTAATATTGTGGCCTGGTTTATTTGGTCTGATAGTGGGTAATATTGTGGCCTGGTTTATTTGTTCTGATAGTGGGGAATATTGTGGCCTGGTTTATTTGTTCTGATAGTGGGTAATATTGTGGCCTGGTTTATTTGGTCTGATAGTGGGGAATATTGTGGCCTGGTTTATTTGTTCTGATAGTGGGTAATATTGTGGCCTGGTTTATTTGGTCTGATAGTGGGTAATATTGTGGCCTGGTTTATTTGTTCTGATAGTGGGGAATATTGTGGCCTGGTTTATTTGTTCTGATAGTGGGTAATATTGTGGCCTGGTTTATTTGGTCTGATAGTGGGGAATATTGTGGCCTGGTTTATTTGTTCTGATAGTGGGTAATATTGTGGCCTGGTTTATTTGGTCTGATAGTGGGTAATATTGTGGCCTGGTTTATTTGGTCTGATAGTGGGGAATATTGTGGCCTGGTTTATTTGGTCTGATAGTGGGGAATATTGTGGTCTGGTTTATTTGTTCTGATAGTGGGTAATATTGTGGCCTGGTTTATTTGTTCTGATAGTGGGGAATATTGTGGCCTGGTTTATTTGTTCTGATAGTGGGGAATATTGTGGCCTGGTTTATTTGGTCTGATAGTGGGTAATATTGTGGCCTGGTTTATTTGTTCTGATAGTGGGGAATATTGTGGCCTGGTTTATTTGGTCTGATAGTGGGGAATATTGTGGCCTGGTTTATTTGTTCTGATAGTGGGTAATATTGTGGCCTGGTTTATTTGTTCTGATAGTGGGGAATATTGTGGCCTGGTTTATTTGGTCTGATAGTGGGTAATATTGTGGCCTGGTTTATTTGGTCTGATAGTGGGTAATATTGTGGCCTGGTTTATTTGTTCTGATAGTGGGTAATATTGTGGCCTGGTTTATTTGGTCTGATAGTGGGTAATATTGTGGTCTGGTTTATTTGTTCTGATAGTGGGTAATATTGTGGCCTGGTTTATTTGGTCTGATAGTGGGTAATATTGTGGCCTGGTTTATTTGGTCTGATAGTGGGGAATATTGTGTCCTGGTTTATTTGTTCTGATAGTGGGTAATATTGTGGCCTGGTTTATTTGTTCTGATAGTGGGGAATATTGTGGCCTGGTTTATTTGTTCTGATAGTGGGGAATATTGTGGCCTGGTTTATTTGGTCTGATAGTGGGTAATATTGTGGTCTGGTTTATTTGTTCTGATAGTGGGGAATATTGTGGCCTGGTTTATTTGTTCTGATAGTGGGTAATATTGTGGCCTGGTTTATTTGTTCTGATAGTGGGGAATACTGTGGCCTGGTTTATTTGGTCTGATAGTGGGTAATATTGTGGTCTGGTTTATTTGTTCTGATAGTGGGTAATATTGTGGCCTGGTTTATTTGTTCTGATAGTGGGGAATACTGTGGCCTGGTTTATTTGTTCTGATAGTGGGTAATATTGTGGCCTGGTTTATTTGTTCTGAT
Source organism: Heptranchias perlo (assembly GCF_035084215.1). NCBI lineage: Eukaryota > Metazoa > Chordata > Chondrichthyes > Hexanchiformes > Hexanchidae > Heptranchias > Heptranchias perlo. The sequence goes on along the minus strand of NC_090327.1, from coordinate 135,157,952 downwards.
AGTGGGTAATATTGTGGCCTGGTTTATTTGTTCTGATAGTGGGTAATATTGTGGCCTGGTTTATTTGTTCTGATAGTGGGGAATACTGTGGCCTGGTTTATTTGTTCTGATAGTGGGTAATATTGTGGCCTGGTTTATTTGTTCTGATAGTGGGGAATATTGTGGTCTGGTTTATTTGTTCTGATAGTGGGGAATATTGTGGCCTGGTTTATTTGTTCTGATAGTGGGTAATATTGTGGCCTGGTTTATTTGTTCTGATAGTGTGTAATATTGTGTCCTGGTTTATTTGTTCTGATAGTGGGTAATATTGTGGTCTGGTTTATTTGTTCTGATAGTGGGGAATATTGTGGCCTGGTTTATTTGTTCTGATAGTGGGTAATATTGTGGCCTGGTTTATTTGTTCTGATAGTGTGTAATATTGTGGTCTGGTTTATTTGGTCTGATAGTGGGGAATACTGTGGTCTGGTTTATTTGTTCTGATAGTGGGTAATATTGTGGCCTGGTTTATTTGTTCTGATAGTGGGTAATATTGTGGCCTGGTTTATTTGTTCTGATAGTGGGGAATATTGTGGCCTGGTTTATTTGTTCTGATAGTGGGTAATACTGTGGCCTGGTTCATTTGTTCTGATAGTGGGGAATATTGTGGTCTGGTTTATTTGTTCTGATAGTGGGTAATACTGTGGCCTGGTTTATTTGGTCTGATAGTGGGTAATATTGTGGCCTGGTTTATTTGTTCTGATAGTGGGTAATATTGTGGCCTGGTTTATTTGTTCTGATAGTGGGGAATATTGTGGCCTGGTTTATTTGTTCTGATAGTGGGGAATATTGTGGTCTGGTTTATTTGGTCTGATAGTGGGTAATATTGTGGCCTGGTTTATTTGTTCTGATAGTGGGTAATACTGTGGCCTGGTTTATTTGGTCTGATAGTGGGTAATATTGTGGCCTGGTTTATTTGTTCTGATAGTGGGGAATATTGTGGTCTGGTTTATTTGGTCTGATAGTGGGGAATATTGTGGCCTGGTTTATTTGGTCTGATAGTGGGTAATATTGTGGCCTGGTTTATTTGTTCTGATAGTGGGTAATATTGTGGCCTGGTTTATTTGTTCTGATAGTGGGGAATATTGTGGCCTGGTTTATTTGGTCTGATAGTGGGTAATATTGTGGCCTGGTTTATTTGTTCTGATAGTGGGTAATATTGTGGTCTGGTTTATTTGTTCTGATAGTGGGTAATATTGTGGCCTGGTTTATTTGGTCTGATAGTGGGTAATATTGTGGCCTGGTTTATTTGTTCTGATAGTGGGTAATATTGTGGCCTGGTTTATTTGTTCTGATAGTGGGTAATATTGTGGCCTGGTTTATTTGTTCTGATAGTGGGGAATATTGTGGCCTGGTTTATTTGTTCTGATAGTGGGTAATATTGTGGCCTGGTTTATTTGTTCTGATAGTGGGGAATATTGTGGTCTGGTTTATTTGGTCTGATAGTGGGTAATATTGTGGCCTGGTTTATTTGTTCTGATAGTGGGGAATATTGTGGCCTGGTTTATTTGTTCTGATAGTGGGTAATATTGTGGTCTGGTTTATTTGGTCTGATCGTGGGGAATATTGTGGCCTGGTTTATTTGTTCTGATAGTGGGTAATACTGTGGCCTGGTTTATTTGGTCTGATAGTGGGTAATATTGTGGCCTGGTTTATTTGGTCTGATAGTGGGTAATATTGTGGCCTGGTTTATTTGTTCTGATAGTGGGTAATATTGTGGCCTGGTTTATTTGGTCTGATAGTGGGTAATATTGTGGCCTGTTTTATTTGGTCTGATAGTGGGGAATATTGTGGCCTGGTTTATTTGGTCTGATAGTGGGGAATATTGTGGCCTGGTTTATTTGTTCTGATAGTGGGGAATATTGTGGTCTGGTTTATTTGGTCTGATAGTGGGGAATATTGTGGTCTGGTTTATTTGGTCTGATAGTGGGTAATATTGTGGCCTGGTTTATTTGTTCTGATAGTGGGGAATATTGTGGTCTGGTTTATTTGGTCTGATAGTGGGTAATATTGTGGCCTGGTTTATTTGTTCTGATAGTGGGGAATATTGTGGCCTGGTTTATTTGTTCTGATAGTGGGGAATATTGTGGTCTGGTTTATTTGGTCTGATAGTGGGTAATATTGTGGCCTGGTTTATTTGTTCTGATAGTGGGGAATATTGTGGCCTGGTTTATTTGTTCTGATAGTGGGGAATATTGTGGTCTGGTTTATTTGGTCTGATAGTGGGTAATATTGTGGCCTGGTTTATTTGTTCTGATAGTGGGGAATATTGTGGCCTGGTTTATTTGTTCTGATAGTGGGTAATATTGTGGCCTGGTTTATTTGTTCTGATAGTGGGTAATATTGTGGTCTGGTTTATTTGGTCTGATAGTGGGTAATACTGTGGTCTGGTTTATTTGTTCTGATAGTGGGTAATATTGTGGCCTGGTTTATTTGTTCTGATAGTGGGTAATATTGTGGCCTGGTTTATTTGTTCTGATAGTGGGGAATATTGTGGCCTGGTTTATTTGTTCTGATAGTGGGTAATACTGTGGCCTGGTTCATTTGTTCTGATAGTGGGGAATATTGTGGCCTGGTTTATTTGTTCTGATAGTGGGGAATACTGTGGCCTGGTTTATTTGGTCTGATAGTGGGTAATACTGTGGCCTGGTTTATTTGGTCTGATAGTGGGTAATATTGTGGCCTGGTTTATTTGTTCTGATAGTGGGGAATATTGTGGTCTGGTTTATTTGGTCTGATAGTGGGTAATATTGTGGCCTGGTTTATTTGTTCTGATAGTGGGTAATACTGTGGCCTGGTTTATTTGGTCTGACAGTGGGTAATATTGTGGCCTGGTTTATTTGTTCTGATAGTGGGGAATATTGTGGTCTGGTTTATTTGGTCTGATAGTGGGTAATATTGTGGCCTGGTTTATTTGTTCTGATAGTGGGGAATATTGTGGCCTGGTTTATTTGTTCTGATAGTGGGTAATATTGTGGTCTGGTTTATTTGGTCTGATCGTGGGTAATATTGTGGCCTGGTTTATTTGTTCTGATAGTGGGTAATATTGTGGCCTGGTTTATTTGGTCTGATAGTGGGTAATACTGTGGCCTGGTTTATTTGGTCTGATAGTGGGTAATATTGTGGCCTGTTTTATTTGGTCTGATAGTGGGGAATATTGTGGCCTGGTTTATTTGGTCTGATAGTGGGGAATATTGTGGCCTGGTTTATTTGTTCTGATAGTGGGGAATATTGTGGTCTGGTTTATTTGGTCTGATAGTGGGTAATATTGTGGCCTGGTTTATTTGTTCTGATAGTGGGGAATATTGTGGCCTGGTTTATTTGTTCTGATAGTGGGTAATATTGTGGTCTGGTTTATTTGGTCTGATAGTGGGTAATATTGTGGCCTGGTTTATTTGTTCTGATAGTGGGTAATATTGTGGCCTGGTTTATTTGTTCTGATAGTGGGTAATATTGTGGCCTGGTTTATTTGGTCTGATAGTGGGTAATATTGTGGCCTGGTTTATTTGGTCTGATAGTGGGGAATATTGTGGCCTGGTTTATTTGTTCTGATAGTGGGGAATATTGTGGCCTGGTTTATTTGTTCTGATAGTGGGTAATACTGTGGTCTGGTTTATTTGTTCTGATAGTGGGTAATATTGTGGTCTGGTTTATTTGTTCTGATAGTGGGTAATATTGTGGCCTGGTTTATTTGTTCTGATAGTGGGTAATATTGTGGCCTGGTTTATTTGTTCTGATAGTGGGTAATATTGTGGTCTGGTTTATTTGTTCTGATAGTGGGGAATATTGTGGCCTGGTTTATTTGGTCTGATAGTGGGTAATACTGTGGCCTGGTTTATTTGTTCTGATAGTGGGTAATATTGTGGTCTGGTTTATTTGGTCTGATAGTGGGTAATATTGTGGCCTGGTTTATTTGGTCTGATAGTGGGGAATATTGTGGCCTGGTTTATTTGTTCTGATAGTGGGGAATATTGTGGCCTGGTTTATTTGGTCCGATAGTGGGTAATATTGTGGCCTGGTTTATTTGTTCTGATAGTGGGTAATATTGTGGCCTGGTTTATTTGTTCTGATAGTGGGGAATATTGTGGCCTGGTTTATTTGTTCTGATAGTGGGTAATATTGTGGCCTGGTTTATTTGGTCTGATCGTGGGTAATATTGTGGCCTGGTTTATTTGGTCTGATAGTGGGTAATATTGTGGCCTGGTTTATTTGTTCTGATAGTGGGTAATATTGTGGCCTGGTTTATTTGTTCTGATAGTGGGTAATATTGTGGCCTGGTTTATTTGGTCTGATAGTGGGTAATACTGTGGCCTGGTTTATTTGGTCTGATAGTGGGTAATATTGTGGCCTGGTTTATTTGTTCTGATAGTGGGTAATATTGTGGTCTGGTTTATTTGTTCTGATAGTGGGTAATATTGTGGCCTGGTTTATTTGTTCTGATAGTGGGGAATATTGTGGCCTGGTTTATTTGTTCTGATAGTGGGTAATATTGTGGCCTGGTTTATTTGTTCTGATAGTGGGTAATACTGTGGTCTGGTTTATTTGTTCTGATAGTGGGGAATATTGTGGCCTGGTTTATTTGTTCTGATAGTGGGGAATATTGTGGCCTGGTTTATTTGTTCTGATAGTGGGTAATATTGTGGCCTGGTTTATTTGTTCTGATAGTGGGTAATATTGTGGCCTGGTTTATTTGTTCTGATAGTGGGTAATATTGTGGCCTGGTTTATTTGTTCTGATAGTGGGTAATATTGTGGCCTGGTTTATTTGTTCTGACAGTGGGTAATATTGTGGCCTGGTTTATTTGTTCTGATAGTGGGGAATACTGTGGCCTGGTTTATTTGTTCTGATAGTGGGTAATATTGTGGCCTGGTTTATTTGTTCTGATAGTGGGTAATATTGTGGCCTGGTTTATTTGTTCTGATAGTGGGTAATATTGTGGCCTGGTTTATTTGTTCTGATAGTGGGTAATATTGTGGCCTGGTTTATTTGTTCTGATAGTGGGGAATATTGTGGCCTGGTTTATTTGGTCTGATAGTGGGTAATATTGTGGCCTGGTTTATTTGTTCTGATAGTGGGTAATACTGTGGCCTGGTTTATTTGTTCTGATAGTGGGTAATATTGTGGCCTGGTTTATTTGTTCTGATAGTGGGTAATACTGTGGCCTGGTTTATTTGTTCTGATAGTGGGTAATATTGTGGCCTGGTTTATTTGTTCTGATAGTGGGGAATATTGTGGCCTGGTTTATTTGTTCTGATAGTGGGGAATATTGTGGCCTGGTTTATTTGTTCTGATAGTGGGTAATATTGTGGCCTGGTTTATTTGGTCTGATAGTGGGGAATATTGTGGCCTGGTTTATTTGTTCTGATAGTGGGTAATATTGTGGCCTGGTTTATTTGTTCTGATAGTGGGTAATACTGTGGCCTGGTTTATTTGGTCTGATAGTGGGTAATATTGTGGTCTGGTTTATTTGTTCTGATAGTGGGTAATATTGTGGCCTGGTTTATTTGGTCTGATAGTGGGGAATATTGTGGCCTGGTTTATTTGGTCTGATAGTGGGGAATATTGTGGCCTGGTTTATTTGGTCTGATAGTGGGGAATATTGTGGCCTGGTTTATTTGGTCTGATAGTGGGGAATATTGTGGTCTGGTTTATTTGTTCTGATAGTGGGGAATATTGTGGCCTGGTTTATTTGTTCTGATAGTGGGTAATATTGTGGCCTGGTTTATTTGTTCTGATAGTGGGTAATACTGTGGCCTGGTTTATTTGTTCTGATAGTGGGTAATATTGTGGCCTGGTTTATTTGGTCTGATAGTGGGTAATATTGTGGCCTGGTTTATTTGGTCTGATAGTGGGGAATATTGTGGCCTGGTTTATTTGTTCTGATAGTGGGTAATATTGTGGCCTGGTTTATTTGGTCTGATAGTGGGGAATATTGTGGCCTGGTTTATTTGGTCTGATAGTGGGGAATATTGTGGCCTGGTTTATTTGGTCTGATAGTGGGGAATACTGTGGCCTGGTTTATTTGTTCTGATAGTGGGTAATATTGTGGCCTGGTTTATTTGTTCTGATAGTGGGTAATATTGTGGCCTGGTTTATTTGGTCTGATAGTGGGGAATATTGTGGCCTGGTTTATTTGGTCTGATAGTGGGGAATATTGTGGCCTGGTTTATTTGGTCTGATAGTGGGGAATACTGTGGCCTGGTTTATTTGTTCTGATAGTGGGTAATATTGTGGCCTGGTTTATTTGGTCTGATAGTGGGTAATATTGTGGCCTGGTTTATTTGTTCTGATAGTGGGGAATATTGTGGCCTGGTTTATTTGGTCTGATAGTGGGTAATATTGTGGCCTGGTTTATTTGGTCTGATAGTGGGGAATATTGTGGCCTGGTTTATTTGGTCTGATAGTGGGGAATATTGTGGCCTGGTTTATTGGGTCTGATAGTGGGGAATACTGTGGCCTGGTTTATTTGTTCTGATAGTGGGTAATATTGTGGCCTGGTTTATTTGTTCTGATAGTGGGGAATATTGTGGCCTGGTTTATTTGTTCTGATAGTGGGTAATATTGTGGCCTGGTTTATTTGTTCTGATAGTGGGTAATATTGTGGCCTGGTTTATTTGTTCTGATAGTGGGGAATATTGTGGCCTGGTTTATTTGGTCTGATAGTGGGGAATATTGTGGCCTGGTTTATTTGTTCTGATAGTGGGGAATATTGTGGCCTGGTTTATTTGTTCTGATAGTGGGTAATATTGTGGCCTGGTTTATTTGTTCTGATAGTGGGGAATATTGTGGCCTGGTTTATTTGTTCTGATAGTGGGTAATATTGTGGCCTGGTTTATTTGTTCTGATAGTGGGTAATATTGTGGTCTGGTTTATTTGTTCTGATAGTGGGGAATATTGTGGCCTGGTTTATTTGTTCTGATAGTGGGTAATATTGTGGCCTGGTTTATTTGTTCTGATAGTGGGTAATATTGTGGCCTGGTTTATTTGTTCTGATAGTGGGGAATATTGTGGCCTGGTTTATTTGTTCTGATAGTGGGTAATACTGTGGTCTGGTTTATTTGTTCTGATAGTGGGTAATATTGTGGCATGGTTTATTTGTTCTGATAGTGGGTAATATTGTGGCCTGGTTTATTTGTTCTGATAGTGGGGAATATTGTGGCCTGGTTTATTTGTTCTGATAGTGGGTAATATTGTGGCCTGGTTTATTTGTTCTGATAGTGGGTAATACTGTGGCCTGGTTTATTTGTTCTGATAGTGGGGAATACTGTGGCCTGGTTTATTTGTTCTGATAGTGGGTAATACTGTGGCCTGGTTTATTTGTTCTGATAGTGGGGAATACTGTGGCCTGGTTTATTTGTTCTGATAGTGGGTAATATTGTGGTCTGGTTTATTTGTTCTGATAGTGGGGAATATTGTGGCCTGGTTTATTTGTTCTGATAGTGGGTAATATTGTGGCCTGGTTTATTTGTTCTGATAGTGGGTAATATTGTGGCATGGTTTATTTGTTCTGATAGTGGGTAATACTGTGGCCTGGTTTATTTGTTCTGATAGTGGGGAATACTGTGGTCTGGTTTATTTGTTCTGATAATGGGTAATACTGTGGCCTGGTTTATTTGTTCTGATAGTGGGTAATATTGTGGCCTGGTTTATTTGTTCTGATAGTGGGTAATATTGTGGCCTGGTTTATTTGGTCTGATAGTGGGGAATATTGTGGCCTGCTTTATTTGTTCTGATAGTGGGGAATATTGTGGCCTGGTTTATTTGTTCTGATAGTGGGTAATATTGTGGTCTGGTTTATTTGGTCTGATAGTGGGGAATATTGTGGCCTGGTTTATTTGTTCTGATAGTGGGGAATATTGTGGCCTGGTTTATTTGTTCTGATAGTGGGTAATATTGTGGCCTGGTTTATTTGTTCTGATAGTGGGTAATATTGTGGCCTGGTTTATTTGTTCTGATAGTGGGTAATATTGTGGCCTGGTTTATTTGTTCTGATAGTGGGTAATATTGTGGCCTGGTTTATTTGTTCTGATAGTGGGTAATACTGTGGCCTGCTTTATTTGTTCTGATAGTGGGTAATATTGTGGCCTGGTTTATTTGGTCTCATAGTGGGGAATATTGTGGCATGGTTTATTTGTTCTGATAGTGGGTAATATTGTGGCCTGGTTTATTTGTTCTGATAGTGGGGAATATTGTGGCCTGGTTTATTTGTTCTGATAGTGGGGAATATTGTGGCCTGGTTTATTTGGTCTGATAGTGGGTAATATTGTGGTCTGGTTTATTTGTTCTGATAGTGGGGAATATTGTGGCCTGGTTTATTTGGTCTGATAGTGGGTAATATTGTGGCCTGGTTTATTTGGTCTGATAGTGGGTAATATTGTGGCCAGGTTGATTTGTTCTGATAGTGGGTAATATTGTGGCCTGGTTTATTTGTTCTGATAGTGGGTAATATTGTGGCCTGGTTTATTTGTTCTGATAGTGGGTAATATTGTGGCCTGGTTTATTTGTTCTGATAGTGGGGAATATTGTGGCCTGGTTTATTTGTTCTGATAGTGGGGAATATTGTGGCCTGGTTTATTTGTTCTGATAGTGGGTAATATTGTGGCCTGGTTTATTTGGTCTGATAGTGGGGAATACTGTGGTCTGGTTTATTTGGTCTGATAGTGGGTAATATTGTGGCCTGGTTTATTTGGTCTGATAGTGGGTAATATTGTGGCCTGGTTTATTTGTTCTGATAGTGGGGAATATTGTGGCCTGGTTTATTTGGTCTGATAGTGGGGAATATTGTGGCCTGGTGTATTTGTTCTGATAGTGGGGAATATTGTGGTCTGGTTTATTTGTTCTGATAGTGGGTAATCTTGTGGCCTGGTTTATTTGGTCTGATAGTGGGTAATATTGTGGCCTGGTTTATTTGTTCTGATAGTGGGTAATATTGTGGCCTGGTTTATTTGTTCTGATGGTGGGTAATATTGTGGCCTGGTTTATTTGTTCTGATAGTGGGTAATATTGTGGCCTGGTTTATTTGTTCTGATAGTGGGGAATATTGTGGCCTGGTTTATTTGTTCTGATAGTGGGGAATATTGTGGCCTGGTTTATTTGTTCTGATAGTGGGTAATATTGTGGCCTGGTTTATTTGTTCTGATAGTGGGTAATATTGTGGTCTGGTTTATTTGGTCTGATAGTGGGTAATACTGTGGCCTGGTTTATTTGTTCTGATAGTGGGTAATATTGTGGTCTGGTTTATTTGGTCTGATAGTGGGTAATACTGTGGCCTGGTTTATTTGGTCTGATAGTGGGTAATATTGTGGTCTGGTTTATTTGTTCTGATAGTGGGTAATATTGTGGCCTGGTTTATTTGGTCTGATAGTGGGTAATACTGTGGCCTGGTTTATTTGGTCTGATAGTGGGTAATACTGTGGCCTGGTTTATTTGGTCTGATAGTGGGTAATATTGTGGCCTGGTTTATTTGGTCTGATAGTGGGTAATATTGTGGCCTGGTTTATTTGGTCTGATAGTGGGTAATACTGTGGCCTGGTTTATTTGGTCTGATAGTGGGTAATATTGTGGCCTGGTTTATTTGTTCTGATAGTGGGTAATATTGTGGTCTGGTTTATTTGTTCTGATAGTGGGTAATATTGTGGTCTGGTTTATTTGTTCTGATAGTGGGTAATATTGTGGCCTGGTTTATTTGTTCTGATAGTGGGTAATATTGTGGCCTGGTTTATTTGTTCTGATAGTGGGTAATATTGTGGCCTGGTTTATTTGTTCTGATAGTGGGTAATATTGTGGCCTGGTTTATTTGTTCTGATAGTGGGGAATATTGTGGTCTGGTTTATTTGTTCTGATAGTGGGGAATATTGTGGCCTGGTTTATTTGTTCTGATAGTGGGTAATATTGTGGCCTGGTTTATTTGTTCTGATAGTGGGGAATATTGTGGCCTGGTTTATTTGTTCTGATAGTGGGTAATATTGTGGCCTGGTTTATTTGTTCTGATAGTGGGTAATACTGTGGCCTGGTTTATTTGTTCTGATAGTGGGTAATATTGTGGTCTGGTTTATTTGTTCTGATAGTGGGGAATATTGTGGCCTGGTTTATTTGTTCTGATAGTGGGGAATACTGTGGCCTGGTTTATTTGTTCTGATAGTGGGTAATATTGTGGCCTGGTTTATTTGTTCTGATAGTGGGGAATATTGTGGCCTGGTTTATTTGGTCTGATAGTGGGTAATATTGTGGCCTGGTTTAGTTGGTCTGATAGTGGGTAATATTGTGGCCTGGTTTATTTGTTCTGATAGTGGGTAATACTGTGGTCTGGTTTATTTGGTCTGATAGTGGGTAATATTGTGGCCTGGTTTATTTGTTCTGATAGTGGGTAATATTGTGGCCTGGTTTATTTGTTCTGATAGTGGGTAATACTGTGGCCTGGTTTATTTGTTCTGATAGTGGGTAATATTGTGGCCTGGTTTATTTGGTCTGATAGTGGGTAATATTGTGGCCTGGTTTATTTGTTCTGATCGTGGGGAATATTGTGGCCTGGTTTATTTGTTCTGATAGTGGGTAATATTGTGGTCTGGTTTATTTGTTCTGATAGTGGGTAATATTGTGGTCTGGTTTATTTGTTCTGATAGTGGGGAATATTGTGGCCTGGTTTATTTGTTCTGATAGTGGGTAATATTGTGGCCTGGTTTATTTGTTCTGATAGTGGGTAATACTGTGGCCTGGTTTATTTGTTCTGATAGTGGGTAATATTGTGGCCTGGTTTATTTGTTCTGATAGTGGGTAATATTGTGGCCTGGTTTATTTGTTCTGATAGTGGGTAATATTGTGGCCTGGTTTATTTGTTCTGATAGTGGGTAATATTGTGGCCTGGTTTATTTGTTCTGATAGTGGGTAATATTGTGGCCTGGTTTATTTGGTCTGATAGTGGGTAATATTGTGGCCTGGTTTATTTGGTCTGATAGTGGGTAATATTGTGGCCTGGTTTATTTGGTCTGATAGTGGGTAATATTGTGGCCTGGTTTATTTGGTCTGATAGTGGGGAATACTGTGGCCTGGTTTATTTGGTCTGATAGTGGGTAATATTGTGGCCTGGTTTATTTGTTCTGATAGTGGGGAATATTGTGGCCTGGTTTATTTGGTCTGATAGTGGGGAATACTGTGGCCTGGTTTATTTGGTCTGATAGTGGGTAATATTGTGGCCTGGTTTATTTGGTCTGATAGTGGGTAATATTGTGGCCTGGTTTATTTGGTCTGATAGTGGGTAATATTGTGGTCTGGTTTATTTGTTCTGATAGTGGGTAATATTGTGGCCTGGTTTATTTGTTCTGATAGTGGGTAATATTGTGGTCTGGTTTATTTGTTATGATAGTGGGGAATATTGTGGCCTGGTTTATTTGGTCTGATAGTGGGTAATATTGTGGCCTGGTTTATTTGGTCTGATAGTGGGGAATATTGTGGCCTGGTTTATTTGGTCTGATGGTGGGGAATATTGTGGCCTGGTTTATTTGTTCTGATAGTGGGTAATACTGTGGCCTGGTTTATTTGTTCTGATAGTGGGGAATATTGTGGTCTGGTTTATTTGTTCTGATAGTGGGTAATATTGTGGCCTGGTTTATTTGTTCTGATAGTGGGGAATATTGTGGCCTGGTTTATTTGGTCTGATAGTGGGGAATATTGTGGCCTGGTTTATTTGGTCTGATAGTGGGTAATATTGTGGCCTGGTTTATTTGTTCTGATAGTGGGGAATATTGTGGCCTGGTTTATTTGGTCTGATGGTGGGGAATATTGTGGCCTGGTTTATTTGTTCTGATAGTGGGGAATATTGTGGCCTGGTTTATTTGTTCTGATACTGGGTAATATTGTGGCCTGGTTTATTTGGTCTGATAGTGGGGAATATTGTGGTCTGGTTTATTTGGTCTGATAGTGGGGAATATTGTGGCCTGGTTTATTTGTTCTGATAGTGGGGAATATTGTGGTCTGGTTTATTTGGTCTGATAGTGGGGAATATTGTGGCCTGGTTTATTTGGTCTGATAGTGGGTAATATTGTGGCCTGGTTTATTTGTTCTGATCGTGGGGAATATTGTGGCCTGGTTTATTTGTTCTGATAGTGGGTAATATTGTGGTCTGGTTTATTTGTTCTGATAGTGGGTAATATTGTGGTCTGGTTTATTTGTTCTGATAGTGGGGAATATTGTGGCCTGGTTTATTTGTTCTGATAGTGGGTAATATTGTGGCCTGGTTTATTTGTTCTGATAGTGGGTAATACTGTGGCCTGGTTTATTTGTTCTGATAGTGGGTAATATTGTGGCCTGGTTTATTTGTTCTGATAGTGGGTAATATTGTGGCCTGGTTTATTTGTTCTGATAGTGGGTAATATTGTGGCCTGGTTTATTTGTTCTGATAGTGGGTAATATTGTGGCCTGGTTTATTTGTTCTGATAGTGGGTAATATTGTGGCCTGGTTTATTTGGTCTGATAGTGGGTAATATTGTGGCCTGGTTTATTTGGTCTGATAGTGGGTAATATTGTGGCCTGGTTTATTTGGTCTGATAGTGGGTAATATTGTGGCCTGGTTTATTTGGTCTGATAGTGGGGAATACTGTGGCCTGGTTTATTTGGTCTGATAGTGGGTAATATTGTGGCCTGGTTTATTTGTTCTGATAGTGGGGAATATTGTGGCCTGGTTTATTTGGTCTGATAGTGGGGAATACTGTGGCCTGGTTTATTTGGTCTGATAGTGGGGAATATTGTGGCCTGGTTTATTTGTTCTGATAGTGGGTAATATTGTGGCCTGGTTTATTTGGTCTGATAGTGGGTAATATTGTGGCCTGGTTTATTTGGTCTGATAGTGGGTAATATTGTGGCCTGGTTTATTTGGTCTGATAGTGGGTAATATTGTGGTCTGGTTTATTTGTTCTGATAGTGGGTAATATTGTGGCCTGGTTTATTTGTTCTGATAGTGGGTAATATTGTGGCCTGGTTTATTTGTTCTGATAGTGGGTAATATTGTGGCCTGGTTTATTTGGTCTGATAGTGGGTAATATTGTGGCCTGGTTTATTTGTTCTGATAGTGGGGAATATTGTGGCCTGGTTTATTTGGTCTGATAGTGGGTAATATTGTGGCCTGGTTTATTTGTTCTGATAGTGGGTAATATTGTGGCCTGGTTTATTTGTTCTGATAGTGGGGAATATTGTGGCCTGGTTTATTTGGTCTGTTAGTGGGTAATATTGTGGCCTGGTTTATTTGTTCTGATAGTGGGGAATATTGTGGCCTGGTTTATTTGGTCTGATAGTGGGTAATATTGTGGCCTGGTTTATTTGTTCTGATAGTGGGGAATATTGTGGCCTGGTTTATTTGTTCTGATAGTGGGGAATATTGTGGCCTGGTTTATTTGTTCTGATAGTGGGGAATATTGTGGCCTGGTTTATTTGTTCTGATAGTGGGTAATATTGTGGCCTGGTTTATTTGTTCTGATAGTGGGGAATATTGTGGCCTGGTTTATTTGGTCTGATAGTGGGGAATATTGTGGCCTGGTTTATTTGGTCTGATAGTGGGGAATATTGTGGCCTGGTTTATTTGTTCTGATAGTGGGTAATATTGTGGCCTGGTTTATTTGTTCTGATAGTGGGGAATATTGTGGCCTGGTTTATTTGTTCTGATAGTGGGTAATATTGTGGCCTGGTTTATTTGGTCTGATAGTGGGTAATATTGTGGCCTGGTTTATTTGGTCTGATAGTGGGGAATATTGTGGTCTGGTTTATTTGTTCTGATAGTGGGGAATATTGTGGCCTGGTTTATTTGGTCTGATAGTGGGTAATATTGTGGCCTGGTTTATTTGGTCTGATAGTGGGGAATATTGTGGCCTGGTTTATTTGGTCTGATAGTGGGTAATATTGTGGTCTGGTTTATTTGTTCTGATAGTGGGTAATATTGTGGCCTGGTTTATTTGTTCTGATAGTGGGGAATATTGTGGCCTGGTTTATTTGTTCTGATAGTGGGGAATATTGTGGTCTGGTTTATTTGTTCTGATAGTGGGTAATATTGTGGCCTGGTTTATTTGTTCTGATAGTGGGTAATATTGTGGCCTGGTTTATTTGGTCTGATAGTGGGGAATATTGTGGCCTGGTTTATTTGGTCTGATAGTGGGTAATATTGTGGCCTGGTTTATTTGGTCTGATAGTGGGTAATATTGTGGCCTGGTTTATTTGGTCTGATAGTGGGGAATACTGTGGCCTGGTTTATTTGGTCTGATAGTGGGTAATATTGTGGCCTGGTTTATTTGTTCTGATAGTGGGGAATATTGTGGCCTGGTTTATTTGGTCTGATAGTGGGGAATACTGTGGCCTGGTTTATTTGGTCTGATAGTGGGTAATATTGTGGCCTGGTTTATTTGGTCTGATAGTGGGTAATATTGTGGCCTGGTTTATTTGGTCTGATAGTGGGTAATATTGTGGTCGGGTTTATTTGTTCTGATAGTGGGTAATATTGTGGCCTGGTTTATTTGTTCTGATAGTGGGTAATATTGTGGTCTGGTTTATTTGTTATGATAGTGGGGAATATTGTGGCCTGGTTTATTTGGTCTGATAGTGGGTAATATTGTGGCCTGGTTTATTTGGTCTGATAGTGGGGAATATTGTGGCCTGGTTTATTTGGTCTGATGGTGGGGAATATTGTGGCCTGGTTTATTTGTTCTGATAGTGGGGAATATTGTGGCCTGGTTTATTTGGTCTGATAGTGGGGAATATTGTGGCCTGGTTTATTTGGTCTGATAGTGGGTAATATTGTGGCCTGGTTTATTTGTTCTGATAGTGGGGAATATTGTGGCCTGGTTTATTTGGTCTGATGGTGGGGAATATTGTGGCCTGGTTTATTTGTTCTGATAGTGGGGAATATTGTGGCCTGGTTTATTTGTTCTGATACTGGGTAATATTGTGGCCTGGTTTATTTGGTCTGATAGTGGGGAATATTGTGGTCTGGTTTATTTGGTCTGATAGTGGGGAATATTGTGGCCTGGTTTATTTGTTCTGATAGTGGGGAATATTGTGGTCTGGTTTATTTGGTCTGATAGTGGGGAATATTGTGGCCTGGTTTATTTGGTCTGATAGTGGGTAATATTGTGGCCTGGTTTATTTGTTCTGATCGTGGGGAATATTGTGGCCTGGTTTATTTGTTCTGATAGTGGGTAATATTGTGGTCTGGTTTATTTGTTCTGATAGTGGGTAATATTGTGGTCTGGTTTATTTGTTCTGATAGTGGGGAATATTGTGGCCTGGTTTATTTGTTCTGATAGTGGGTAATATTGTGGCCTGGTTTATTTGTTCTGATAGTGGGTAATACTGTGGCCTGGTTTATTTGTTCTGATAGTGGGTAATATTGTGGCCTGGTTTATTTGTTCTGATAGTGGGTAATATTGTGGCCTGGTTTATTTGTTCTGATAGTGGGTAATATTGTGGCCTGGTTTATTTGTTCTGATAGTGGGTAATATTGTGGCCTGGTTTATTTGTTCTGATAGTGGGTAATATTGTGGCCTGGTTTATTTGGTCTGATAGTGGGTAATATTGTGGCCTGGTTTATTTGGTCTGATAGTGGGTAATATTGTGGCCTGGTTTATTTGGTCTGATAGTGGGTAATATTGTGGCCTGGTTTATTTGGTCTGATAGTGGGGAATACTGTGGCCTGGTTTATTTGGTCTGATAGTGGGTAATATTGTGGCCTGGTTTATTTGTTCTGATAGTGGGGAATATTGTGGCCTGGTTTATTTGGTCTGATAGTGGGGAATACTGTGGCCTGGTTTATTTGGTCTGATAGTGGGTAATATTGTGGCCTGGTTTATTTGGTCTGATAGTGGGTAATATTGTGGCCTGGTTTATTTGGTCTGATAGTGGGTAATATTGTGGTCTGGTTTATTTGTTCTGATAGTGGGTAATATTGTGGCCTGGTTTATTTGTTCTGATAGTGGGTAATATTGTGGCCTGGTTTATTTGTTCTGATAGTGGGTAATATTGTGGCCTGGTTTATTTGGTCTGATAGTGGGTAATATTGTGGCCTGGTTTATTTGTTCTGATAGTGGGGAATATTGTGGCCTGGTTTATTTGGTCTGATAGTGGGTAATATTGTGGCCTGGTTTATTTGTTCTGATAGTGGGTAATATTGTGGCCTGGTTTATTTGTTCTGATAGTGGGGAATATTGTGGCCTGGTTTATTTGGTCTGTTAGTGGGTAATATTGTGGCCTGGTTTATTTGTTCTGATAGTGGGGAATATTGTGGCCTGGTTTATTTGGTCTGATAGTGGGTAATATTGTGGCCTGGTTTATTTGTTCTGATAGTGGGGAATATTGTGGCCTGGTTTATTTGTTCTGATAGTGGGGAATATTGTGGCCTGGTTTATTTGTTCTGATAGTGGGGAATATTGTGGCCTGGTTTATTTGTTCTGATAGTGGGTAATATTGTGGCCTGGTTTATTTGTTCTGATAGTGGGGAATATTGTGGCCTGGTTTATTTGTTCTGATAGTGGGGAATATTGTGGCCTGGTTTATTTGGTCTGATAGTGGGTAATATTGTGGCCTGGTTTATTTGGTCTGATAGTGGGGAATATTGTGGCCTGGTTTATTTGGTCTGATAGTGGGTAATATTGTGGTCTGGTTTATTTGTTCTGATAGTGGGTAATATTGTGGCCTGGTTTATTTGTTCTGATAGTGGGGAATATTGTGGCCTGGTTTATTTGTTCTGATAGTGGGGAATATTGTGGTCTGGTTTATTTGTTCTGATAGTGGGTAATATTGTGGCCTGGTTTATTTGTTCTGATAGTGGGGAATATTGTGGCCTGGTTTATTTGTTCTGATAGTGGGGAATATTGTGGCCTGGTTTATTTGGTCTGATAGTGGGTAATATTGTGGCCTGGTTTATTTGGTCTGATAGTGGGGAATATTGTGGCCTGGTTTATTTGGTCTGATAGTGGGTAATATTGTGGCCTGGTTTATTTGGTCTGATAGTGGGTAATATTGTGGCCTGGTTTATTTGTTCTGATAGTGGGTAATATTGTGGCCTGGTTTATTTGGTCTGATAGTGGGTAATATTGTGGCCTGGTTTATTTGTTCTGATAGTGGGTAATATTGTGGCCTGGTTTATTTGTTCTGATAGTGGGTAATATTGTGGTCTGGTTTATTTGTTCTGATAGTGGGTAATATTGTGGCCTGGTTTATTTGTTCTGATAGTGGGTAATATTGTGGCCTGGTTTATTTGTTCTGATAGTGGGTAATATTGTGGCCTGGTTTATTTGTTCTGATAGTGGGGAATATTGTGGCCTGGTTTATTTGGTCTGATAGTGGGTAATATTGTGGTCTGGTTTATTTGTTCTGATAGTGGGTAATATTGTGGCCTGGTTTATTTGTTCTGATAGTGGGTAATATTGTGGCCTGGTTTATTTGGTCTGATAGTGGGGAATATTGTGGTCTGGTTTATTTGGTCTGATAGTGGGTAATATTGTGGCCTGGTTTATTTGTTCTGATAGTGGGTAATATTGTGGCCTGGTTTATTTGGTCTGATAGTGGGTAATATTGTGGTCTGGTTTATTTGTTCTGATAGTGGGGAATATTGTGGCCTGGTTTATTTGGTCTGATAGTGGGTAATATTGTGGCCTGGTTTATTTGGTCTGATAGTGGGGAATATTGTGGTCTGGTTTATTTGTTCTGATAGTGGGGAATATTGTGGTCTGGTTTATTTGTTCTGATAGTGGGGAATATTGTGGCCTGGTTTATTTGTTCTGATAGTGGGGAATATTGTGGTCTGGTTTATTTGTTCTGATAGTGGGGAATATTGTGGTCTGGTTTATTTGGTCTGATAGTGGGGAATATTGTGGTCTGGTTTATTTGTTCTGATAGTGGGGAATATTGTGGTCTGGTTTATTTGTTCTGATAGTGGGGAATATTGTGGCCTGGTTTATTTGTTCTGATAGTGGGGAATATTGTGGCCTGGTTTATTTGTTCTGATAGTGGGTAATATTGTGGCCTGGTTTATTTGGTCTGATAGTGGGGAATATTGTGGTCTGGTTTATTTGTTCTGATAGTGGGGAATATTGTGGTCTGGTTTATTTGTTCTGATAGTGGGTAATACTGTGGCCTGGTTTATTTGTTCTGATAGTGGGGAATATTGTGGTCTGGTTTATTTGTTCTGATAGTGGGGAATATTGTGGCCTGGTTTATTTGTTCTGATAGTGGGGAATATTGTGGCCTGGTTTATTTGTTCTGATAGTGGGGAATATTGTGGCCTGGTTTATTTGGTCTGATAGTGGGTAATATTGTGGCCTGGTTTATTTGTTCTGATAGTGGGGAATATTGTGGCCTGGTTTATTTGTTCTGATAGTGGGGAATATTGTGGCCTGGTTTATTTGTTCTGATAGTGGGTAATACTGTGGCCTGGTTTATTTGTTCTGATAGTGGGTAATATTGTGGCCTGGTTTATTTGTTCTGATAGTGGGTAATATTGTGGCCTGGTTTATTTGTTCTGATAGTGGGGAATATTGTGGCCTGGTTTATTTGTTCTGATAGTGGGTAATATTGTGGCCTGGTTTATTTGGTCTGATAGTGGGTAATACTGTGGCCTGGTTTATTTGTTCTGATAGTGGGGAATATTGTGGCCTGGTTTATTTGTTCTGATAGTGGGTAATATTGTGGTCTGGTTTATTTGTTCTGATAGTGGGGAATATTGTGGCCTGGTTTATTTGTTCTGATAGTGGGTAATACTGTGGCCTGGTTTATTTGTTCTGATAGTGGGTAATATTGTGGCCTGGTTTATTTGTTCTGATAGTGGGTAATATTGTGGCCTGGTTTATTTGTTCTGATAGTGGGTAATATTGTGGCCTGGTTTATTTGTTCTGACAGTGGGGAATATTGTGGCCTGGTTTATTTGGTCTGATAGTGGGGAATACTGTGGCCTGGTTTATTTGTTCTGATAGTGGGGAATATTGTGGCCTGGTTTATTTGTTCTGATAGTGGGTAATATTGTGGCCTGGTTTATTTGTTCTGATAGTGGGTAATATTGTGGCCTGGTTTATTTGGTCTGATAGTGGGGAATACTGTGGCCTGGTTTATTTGTTCTGATAGTGGGGAATATTGTGGCCTGGTTTATTTGGTCTGATAGTGGGTAATATTGTGGTCTGGTTTATTTGGTCTGATAGTGGGTAATATTGTGGCCTGGTTTATTTGTTCTGACAGTGGGTAATAATGTGGTCTGGTTTATTTGTTCTGATAGTGGGTAATATTGTGGCCTGGTTTATTTGGTCTGATAGTGGGGAATACTGTGGCCTGGTTTATTTGGTCTGATAGTGGGTAATACTGTGGCCTGGTTTATTTGGTCTGATAGTGGGGAATATTGTGGTCTGGTTTATTTGTTCTGATAGTGGGTAATATTGTGGCCTGGTTTATTTGTTCTGATAGTGGGTAATATTGTGGCCTGGTTTATTTGGTCTGATAGTGGGGAATATTGTGGCCTGGTTTATTTGGTCTGATAGTGGGTAATATTGTGGTCTGGTTTATTTGGTCTGATAGTGGGTAATATTGTGGCCTGGTTTATTTGTTCTGATAGTGGGTAATACTGTGGCCTGGTTTATTTGGTCTGATAGTGGGTAATAATGTGGTCTGGTTTATTTGGTCTGATAGTGGGGAATATTGTGGTCTGGTTTATTTGTTCTGATAGTGGGTAATATTGTGGCCTGGTTTATTTGTTCTGATAGTGGGTAATATTGTGGCCTGGTTTATTTGTTCTGATAGTGGGTAATACTGTGGCCTGGTTTATTTGGTCTGATAGTGGGTAATATTGTGGCCTGGCTTATTTGTTCTGATAGTGGGTAATACTGTGGCCTGGTTTATTTGGTCTGATAGTGGGGAATATTGTGGCCTGGTTTATTTGTTCTGATAGTGGGTAATATTGTGGTCTGGTTTATTTGGTCTGATAGTGGGGAATATTGTGGCCTGGTTTATTTGGTCTGATAGTGGGTAATATTGTGGCCTGGTTTATTTGGTCTGATAGTGGGTAATACTGTGGCCTGGTTTATTTGTTCTGATAGTGGGGAATATTGTGGCCTGGTTTATTTGGTCTGATAGTGGGTAATATTGTGGCCTGGTTTATTTGTTCTGATAGTGGGTAATATTGTGGTCTGGTTTATTTGGTCTGATAGTGGGTAATACTGTGGCCTGGTTTATTTGTTCTGATAGTGGGGAATATTGTGGCCTGGTTTATTTGGTCTGATAGTGGGTAATATTGTGGCCTGGTTTATTTGTTCTGATAGTGGGTAATATTGTGGTCTGGTTTATTTGGTCTGATAGTGGGTAATACTGTGGCCTGGTTTATTTGGTCTGATAGTGGGTAATATTGTGGCCTGGTTTATTTGGTCTGATAGTGGGTAATATTGTGGCCTGGTTTATTTGTTCTGATAGTGGGGAATATTGTGGCCTGGTTTATTTGGTCTGATAGTGGGGAATATTGTGGCCTGGTTTATTTGTTCTGATAGTGGGTAATACTGTGGCCTGGTTTATTTGTTCTGATAGTGGGTAATATTGTGGCCTGGTTTATTTGTTCTGATAGTGGGTAATATTGTGGCCTGGTTTATTTGGTCTGATAGTGGGTAATATTGTGGTCTGGTTTATTTGTTCTGATAGTGGGTAATATTGTGGCCTGGTTTATTTGTTCTGATAGTGGGTAATATTGTGGCCTGGTTTATTTGGTCTGATAGTGGGGAATATTGTGGCCTGGTTTATTTGTTCTGATAGTGGGGAATATTGTGGCCTGGTTTATTTGTTCTGATAGTGGGTAATATTGTGGCCTGGTTTATTTGTTCTGATAGTGGGGAATATTGTGGCCTGGTTTATTTGTTCTGATAGTGGGTAATACTGTGGCCTGGTTTATTTGTTCTGATAGTGGGTAATATTGTGGCCTGGTTTATTTGTTCTGATAGTGGGTAATATTGTGGCCTGGTTTATTTGGTCTGATAGTGGGGAATATTGTGGCCTGGTTTATTTGGTCTGATAGTGGGTAATATTGTGGTCTGGTTTATTTGTTCTGATAGTGGGGAATATTGTGGCCTGGTTTATTTGTTCTGATAGTGGGGAATACTGTGGCCTGGTTTATTTGTTCTGATAGTGGGTAATACTGTGGCCTGGTTTATTTGTTCTGATAGTGGGTAATATTGTGGCCTGGTTTATTTGTTCTGATAGTGGGTAATATTTTGGCCTGGTTTATTTGTTCTGATAGTGGGGAATATTGTGGCCTGGTTTATTTGGTCTGATAGTGGGTAATATTGTGGCCTGGTTTATTTGTTCTGATAGTGGGTAATATTGTGGCCTGGTTTATTTGTTCTGATAGTGGGGAATATTGTGGCCTGGTTTATTTGGTCTGATAGTGGGGAATATTGTGGCCTGGTTTATTTGTTCTGATAGTGGGTAATATTGTGGCCTGGTTTATTTGTTCTGATAGTGGGTAATATTGTGGCCTGGTTTATTTGGTCTGATAGTGGGGAATATTGTGGCCTGGTTTATTTGGTCTGATAGTGGGGAATATTGTGGCCTGGTTTATTTGTTCTGATAGTGGGTAATATTGTGGCCTGGTTTATTTGTTCTGATAGTGGGTAATATTGTGGCCTGGTTTATTTGTTCTGATAGTGGGTAATATTGTGGCCTGGTTTATTTGTTCTGATAGTGGGTAATATTGTGGCCTGGTTTATTTGTTCTGATAGTGGGGAATATTGTGGCCTGGTTTATTTGTTCTGATAGTGGGGAATATTGTGGCCTGGTTTATTTGTTCTGATAGTGGGTAATACTGTGGCCTGGTTTATTTGTTCTGATAGTGGGGAATATTGTGGCCTGGTTTATTTGTTCTGATAGTGGGGAATACTGTGGCCTGGTTTATTTGGTCTGATAGTGGGTAATATTGTGGCCTGGTTTATTTGTTCTGATAGTGGGTAATATTGTGGCCTGGTTTATTTGTTCTGATAGTGGGGAATATTGTGGCCTGGTTTATTTGTTCTGATAGTGGGTAATACTGTGGCCTGGTTTATTTGGTCTGATAGTGGGTAATATTGTGGCCTGGTTTATTTGTTCTGATAGTGGGGAATATTGTGGCCTGGTTTATTTGGTCTGATAGTGGGGAATATTGTGGCCTGGTTTATTTGTTCTGATAGTGGGGAATATTGTGGCCTGGTTTATTTGGTCTGATAGTGGGTAATATTGTGGTCTGGTTTATTTGTTCTGATAGTGGGTAATATTGTGGCCTGGTTTATTTGTTCTGATAGTGGTTAATATTGTGGCCTGGTTTATTTGTTCTGATAGTGGTTAATATTGTGGCCTGGTTTATTTGGTCTGATAGTGGGGAATATTGTGGCCTGGTTTATTTGGTCTGATAGTTGGGAATATTGTGGCCTGGTTTATTTGTTCTGATAGTGGGTAATATTGTGGCCTGGTTTATTTGTTCTGATAGTGGGTAATATTGTGGCCTGGTTTATTTGTTCTGATAGTGGGGAATATTGTGGCCTGGTTTATTTGTTCTGATAGTGGGGAATATTGTGGCCTGGTTTATTTGGTCTGATAGTGGGTAATATTGTGGCCTGGTTTATTTGTTCTGATAGTGGGTAATATTGTGGTCTGGTTTATTTGGTCTGATAGTGGGTAATATTGTGGCCTGGTTTATTTGGTCTGATAGTGGGTAATACTGTGGCCTGGTTTATTTGTTCTGATAGTGGGGAATATTGTGGTCTCGTTTATTTGTTCTGATAGTGGGTAATACTGTGGCCTGGTTTATTTGTTCTGATAGTGGGTAATATTGTGGCCTGGTTTATTTGGTCTGATAGTGGGTAATATTGTGGCCTGGTTTATTTCGTCTGATAGTCGGTAATATTGTGGCCTGGTTTATTTGTTCTGATAGTGGGGAATATTGTGGCCTGGTTTATTTGTTCTGATAGTGGGTAATATTGTGGCCTGGTTTATTTGTTCTGATAGTGGGTAATATTGTGGCCTGGTTTATTTGTTCTGATAGTGGGGAATATTGTGGCCTGGTTTATTTGGTCTGATAGTGGGTAATATTGTGGTCTGGTTTATTTGTTCTGATAGTGGGGAATATTGTGGCCTGGTTTATTTGTTCTGATAGTGGGGAATATTGTGGCCTGGTTTATTTGTTCTGATAGTGGGGAATATTGTGGCCTGGTTTATTTGTTCTGATAGTGGGGAATATTGTGGCCTGGTTTATTTGTTCTGATAGTGGGTAATATTGTGGCCTGGTTTATTTGGTCTGATAGTGGGTAATATTGTGGCCTGGTTTATTTGGTCTGATAGTGGGTAATATTGTGGTCTGGTTTATTTGTTCTGATAGTGGGGAATATTGTGGCCTGGTTTATTTGTTCTGATAGTGGGTAATATTGTGGCCTGGTTTATTTGGTCTGATAGTGGGGAATATTGTGGCCTGGTTTATTTGTTCTGATAGTGGGGAATATTTTGGCCTGGTTTATTTGTTCTGATAGTGGGTAATATTGTGGCCTGGTTTATTTGTTCTGATAGTGGGGAATATTGTGGCCTGGTTTATTTGTTCTGATAGTGGGGAATATTGTGGCCTGGTTTATTTGTTCTGATAGTGGGGAATATTGTGGCCTGGTTTATTTGTTCTGATAGTGGGTAATATTGTGGCCTGTTTTATTTGGTCTGATAGTGGGTAATATTGTGGCCTGGTTTATTTGTTCTGATAGTGGGTAATATTGTGGCCTGGTTTATTTGTTCTGATAGTGGGTAATATTGTGGCCTGGTTTATTTGGTCTGATAGTGGGGAATATTGTGGCCTGGTTTATTTGTTCTGATAGTGGGTAATATTGTGGCCTGGTTTATTTGTTCTGATAGTGGGGAATATTGTGGCCTGGTTTATTTGGTCTGATAGTGGGTAATATTGTGGCCTGGTTTATTTGGTCTGATAGTGGGGAATATTGTGGCCTGGTTTATTTGGTCTGATAGTGGGGAATATTGTGGCCTGGTTTATTTGTTCTGATAGTGGGGAATATTGTGGCCTGGTTTGTTTGGTCTGATAGTGGGTAATACTGTGGCCTGGTTTATTTGGTCTGATAGTGGGTAATATTGTGGTCTGGTTTATTTGTTCTGATAGTGGGTAATATTGTGGCCTGGTTTATTTGTTCTGATAGTGGGGAATATTGTGGCCTGGTTTATTTGTTCTGATAGTGGGGAATATTGTGGCCTGGTTTATTTGGTCTGATAGTGGGGAATATTGTGGCCTGGTTTATTTGTTCTGATAGTGGGTAATACTGTGGCCTGGTTTATTTGGTCTGATAGTGGGTAATATTGTGGCCTGGTTTATTTGTTCTGATAGTGGGTAATATTGTGGCCTGGTTTATTTGTTCTGATAGTGGGTAATATTGTGGCCTGGTTTATTTGTTCTGATAGTGGGGAATATTGTGGCCTGGTTTATTTGTTCTGATAGTGGGTAATATTGTGGCCTGGTTTATTTGGTCTGATAGTGGGGAATATTGTGGTCTGGTTTATTTGTTCTGATAGTGGGTAATATTGTGGCCTGGTTTATTTGGTCTGATAGTGGGGAATATTGTGGTCTGGTTTATTTGGTCTGATAGTGGGTAATACTGTGGCCTGGTTTATTTGGTCTGATAGTGGGTAATATTGTGGCCTGGTTTATTTGGTCTGATAGTGGGGGATATTGTGGCCTGGTTTGTTTGGTCTGATAGTGGGTAATATTGTGGCCTGGTTTATTTGTTCTGATAGTGGGGAATATTGTGGTCTGGTTTATTTGGTCTGATAGTGGGTAATACTGTGGCCTGGTTTATTTGGTCTGATAGTGGGTAATATTGTGGCCTGGTTTATTTGTTCTGATAGTGGGGAATATTGTGGCCTGGTTTATTTGGTCTGATAGTGGGGAATATTGTGGCCTGGTTTATTTGTTCTGATAGTGGGTAATACTGTGGTCTGGTTTATTTGTTCTGATAGTGGGTAATATTGTGGCCTGGTTTATTTGTTCTGATAGTGGGTAATATTGTGGTCTGGTTTATTTGTTCTGATAGTGGGTAATACTGTGGCCTGGTTTATTTGTTCTGATAGTGGGTAATACTGTGGCCTGGTTTATTTGGTCTGATAGTGGGTAATATTGTGGCCTGGTTTATTTGTTCTGATAGTGGGGAATATTGTGGCCTGGTTTATTTGTTCTGATAGTGGGTAATACTGTGGCCTGGTTTATTTGTTCTGATAGTGGGTAATATTGTGGCCTGGTTTATTTGTTCTGATAGTGGGTAATACTGTGGCCTGGTTTATTTGTTCTGATAGTGGGTAATATTGTGGCCTGGTTTATTTGTTCTGATAGTGGGTAATACTGTGGCCTGGTTTATTTGGTCTGATAGTGGGTAATATTGTGGCCTGGTTTATTTGTTCTGATAGTGGGGAATATTGTGGCCTGGTTTATTTGTTCTGATAGTGGGGGATATTGTGGCCTGGTTTATTTGGTCTGATAGTGGGTAATATTGTGGCCTGGTTTATTTGGTCTGATAGTGGGGAATATTGTGGTCTGGTTTATTTGTTCTGATAGTGGGTAATATTGTGGCCTGGTTTATTTGGTCTGATAGTGGGGAATATTGTGGCCTGGTTTATTTGTTCTGATAGTGGGGAATATTGTGGCCTGGTTTATTTGGTCTGATAGTGGGTAATACTGTGGCCTGGTTTATTTGTTCTGATAGTGGGGAATATTGTGGCCTGGTTTATTTGTTCTGATAGTGGGTAATATTGTGGCCTGGTTTATTTGGTCTGATAGTGGGTAATATTGTGGCCTGGTTTATTTGGTCTGATAGTGGGGAATATTGTGGCCTGGTTTATTTGGTCTGATAGTGGGTAATACTGTGGCCTGGTTTATTTGGTCTGATAGTGGGGAATATTGTGGCCTGGTTTATTTGTTCTGATAGTGGGTAATATTGTGGCCTGGTTTATTTGGTCTGATAGTGAGGAATATTGTGGCCTGGTTTATTTGTTCTGATAGTGGGTAATATTGTGGCCTGGTTTATTTGTTCTGATAGTGGGTAATATTGTGGCCTGGTTTATTTGTTCTGATAGTGGGGAATATTGTGGCCTGGTTTATTTGGTCTGATAGTGGGTAATACTGTGGCCTGGTTTATTTGTTCTGATAGTGGGTAATATTGTGGCCTGGTTTATTTGTTCTGATAGTGGGGAATATTGTGGCCTGGTTTATTTGGTCTGATAGTGGGTAATATTGTGGTCTGGTTTATTTGGTCTGATAGTGGGTAATATTGTGGCCTGGTTTATTTGTTCTGATAGTGGGTAATATTGTGGCCTGGTTTATTTGGTCTGATAGTGGGGAATATTGTGGCCTGGTTTATTTGGTCTGATAGTGGGGAATATTGTGGCCTGGTTTATTTGTTCTGATAGTGGGGAATATTGTGGCCTGGTTTATTTGTTCTGATAGTGGGTAATATTGTGGCCTGGTTTATTTGTTCCGATAGTGGGTAATATTGTGGCCTGGTTTATTTGGTCTGATAGTGGGTAATATTGTGGCCTGGTTTATTTGGTCTGATAGTGGGTAATATTGTGGTCTGGTTTATTTGGTCTGATAGTGGGTAATATTGTGGCCTGGTTTATTTGTTCTGATAGTGGGTAATATTGTGGCCTGGTTTATTTGGTCTGATAGTGGGGAATATTGTGGCCGGGTTTATTTGGTCTGATAGTGGGGAATATTGTGGCCTGGTTTATTTGTTCTGATAGTGGGGAATATTGTGGCCTGGTTTATTTGTTCTGATAGTGGGGAATATTGTGGCCTGGTTTATTTGTTCTGATAGTGGGTAATATTGTGGCCTGGTTTATTTGGTCTGATAGTGGGTAATATTGTGGCCTGGTTTATTTGTTCTGATAGTGGGTAATATTGTGGCCTGGTTTATTTGTTCTGATAGTGGGTAATATTGTGGCCTGGTTTATTTGGTCTGATAGTGGGTAATATTGTGGCCTGGTTTATTTGGTCTGATAGTGGGTAATATTGTGGCCTGGTTTATTTGGTCTGATAGTGGGTAATATTGTGGCCTGGTTTATTTGTTCTGATAGTGGGTAATATTGTGGCCTGGTTTATTTGGTCTGATAGTGGGTAATATTGTGGCCTGGTTTATTTGGTCTGATAGTGGGGAATATTGTGGCCTGGTTTATTTGTTCTGATAGTGGGTAATATTGTGGCCTGGTTTATTTGGTCTGATAGTGGGTAATATTGTGGCCTGGTTTATTTGGTCTGATAGTGGGGAATATTGTGGCCTGGTTTATTTGTTCTGATAGTGGGGAATATTGTGGCCTGGTTTGTTTGGTCTGATAGTGGGTAATACTGTGGCCTGGTTTATTTGTTCTGATAGTGGGGAATATTGTGGCCTGGTTTATTTGGTCTGATAGTGGGGAATATTGTGGCCTGGTTTATTTGTTCTGATAGTGGGGAATATTGTGGCCTGGTTTGTTTGGTCTGATAGTGGGTAATACTGTGGCCTGGTTTATTTGTTCTGATAGTGGGGAATATTGTGGCCTGGTTTATTTGGTCTGATAGTGGGGAATATTGTGGCCTGGTTTATTTGTTCTGATAGTGGGGAATATTGTGGCCTGGTTTATTTGTTCTGATAGTGGGGAATATTGTGGTCTGGTTTATTTGTTCTGATAGTGGGTAATATTGTGGTCTGGTTTATTTGTTCTGATAGTGGGGAATATTGTGGCCTGGTTTATTTGTTCTGATAGTGGGTAATATTGTGGTCTGGTTTATTTGTTCTGATAGTGGGTAATACTGTGGCCTGGTTTATTTGGTCTGATAGTGGGTAATATTGTGGCCTGGTTTATTTGTTCTGATAGTGGGTAATATTGTGGCCTGGTTTATTTGTTCTGATAGTGGGTAATATTGTGGTCTGGTTTATTTGTTCTGATAGTGGGGAATATTGTGGCCTGGTTTATTTGTTCTGATAGTGGGTAATATTGTGGCCTGGTTTATTTGTTCTGATAGTGGGTAATATTGTGGTCTGGTTTATTTGTTCTGATAGTGGGGAATATTGTGGCCTGGTTTATTTGTTCTGATAGTGGGTAATATTGTGGCCTGGTTTATTTGTTCTGATAGTGGGTAATATTGTGGCCTGGTTTATTTGTTCTGATAGTGGGTAATATTGTGGCCTGGTTTATTTGTTCTGATAGTGGGTAATATTGTGGCCTGGTTTATTTGTTCTGATAGTGGGTAATATTGTGGCCTGGTTTATTTGTTCTGATAGTGGGTAATATTGTGGTCTGGTTTATTTGTTCTGATAGTGGGGAATATTGTGGCCTGGTTTATTTGTTCTGATAGTGGGTAATATTGTGGCCTGGTTTATTTGTTCTGATAGTGGGTAATATTGTGGTCTGGTTTATTTGTTCTGATAGTGGGTAATATTGTGGCCTGGTTTATTTGTTCTGATAGTGGGTAATATTGTGGTCTGGTTTATTTGTTCTGATAGTGGGGAATATTGTGGCCTGGTTTATTTGTTCTGATAGTGGGTAATATTGTGGCCTGGTTTATTTGTTCTGATAGTGGGGAATATTGTGGCCTGGTTTATTTGTTCTGATAGTGGGGAATATTGTGGCCTGGTTTGTTTGGTCTGATAGTGGGTAATACTGTGGCCTGGTTTATTTGTTCTGATAGTGGGGAATATTGTGGCCTGGTTTATTTGGTCTGATAGTGGGGAATATTGTGGCCTGGTTTATTTGTTCTGATAGTGGGTAATACTGTGGCCTGGTTTATTTGGTCTGATAGTGGGTAATATTGTGGCCTGGTTTATTTGTTCTGATAGTGGGTAATATTGTGGCCTGGTTTATTTGTTCTGATAGTGGGTAATATTGTGGTCTGGTTTATTTGTTCTGATAGTGGGGAATATTGTGGCCTGGTTTATTTGTTCTGATAGTGGGTAATATTGTGGCCTGGTTTATTTGGTCTGATAGTGGGTAATATTGTGGCCTGGTTTATTTGTTCTGATAGTGGGGAATATTGTGGCCTGGTTTATTTGTTCTGATAGTGGGTAATATTGTGGCCTGGTTTATTTGTTCTGATAGTGGGTAATATTGTGGCCTGGTTTATTTGTTCTGATAGTGGGTAATATTGTGGCCTGGTTTATTTGTTCTGATAGTGGGTAATATTGTGGCCTGGTTTATTTGTTCTGATAGTGGGTAATATTGTGGCCTGGTTTATTTGTTCTGATAGTGGGTAATATTGTGGTCTGGTTTATTTGTTCTGATAGTGGGGAATATTGTGGCCTGGTTTATTTGTTCTGATAGTGGGTAATATTGTGGCCTGGTTTATTTGTTCTGATAGTGGGTAATATTGTGGTCTGGTTTATTTGTTCTGATAGTGGGTAATATTGTGGCCTGGTTTATTTGTTCTGATAGTGGGTAATATTGTGGTCTGGTTTATTTGTTCTGATAGTGGGGAATATTGTGGCCTGGTTTATTTGTTCTGATAGTGGGTAATATTGTGGCCTGGTTTATTTGGTCTGATAGTGGGGAATATTGTGGCCTGGTTTATTTGTTCTGATAGTGGGTAATATTGTGGCCTGGTTTATTTGGTCTGATAGTGGGGGATATTGTGGCCTGGTTTGTTTGGTCTGATAGTGGGTAATACTGTGGCCTGGTTTATTTGTTCTGATAGTGGGTAATACTGTGGCCTGGTTTATTTGTTCTGATAGTGGGTAATATTGTGGCCTGGTTTATTTGGTCTGATAGTGGGTAATATTGTGGCCTGGTTTATTTGTTCTGATAGTGGGTAATATTGTGGCCTGGTTTATTTGTTCTGATAGTGGGTAATATTGTGGCCTGGTTTATTTGGTCTGATAGTGGGTAATATTGTGGCCTGGTTTATTTGTTCTGATAGTGGGTAATACTGTGGCCTGGTTTATTTGTTCTGATAGTGGGTAATATTGTGGCCTGGTTTATTTGTTCTGATAGTGGGTAATATTGTGGCCTGGTTTATTTGTTCTGATAGTGGGGAATATTGTGGCCTGGTTTATTTGTTCTGATAGTGGGTAATATTGTGGCCTGGTTTATTTGTTCTGATAGTGGGGAATATTGTGGCCTGGTTTATTTGGTCTGTTAGTGGGGAATATTGTGGCCTGGTTTATTTGTTCTGATAGTGGGGAATATTGTGGCCTGGTTTATTTGGTCTGTTAGTGGGGAATATTGTGGCCTGGTTTATTTGGTCTGTTAGTGGGGAATATTGTGGCCTGGTTTATTTGTTCTGATAGTGGGGAATATTGTGGCCTGGTTTATTTGTTCTGATAGTGGGTAATATTGTGGCCTGGTTTATTTGTTCTGATAGTGGGTAATATTGTGGTCTGGTTTATTTGTTCTGATAGTGGGTAATACTGTGGCCTGGTTTATTTGGTCTGATAGTGGGTAATATTGTGGCCTGGTTTATTTGGTCTGATAGTGGGTAATATTGTGGCCTGGTTTATTTGGTCTGATAGTGGGTAATACTGTGGCCTGGTTTATTTGTTCTGATAGTGGGTAATATTGTGGCCTGGTTTATTTGGTCTGATAGTGGGTAATATTGTGGCCTGGTTTATTTGTTCTGATAGTGGGGAATATTGTGGCCTGGTTTATTTGTTCTGATAGTGGGTAATATTGTGGCCTGGTTTATTTGTTCTGATAGTGGGTAATATTGTGGCCTGGTTTATTTGGTCTGATAGTGGGTAATATTGTGGTCTGGTTTATTTGTTCTGATAGTGGGTAATATTGTGGCCTGGTTTATTTGTTCTGATAGTGGGTAATATTGTGGCCTGGTTTATTTGTTCTGATAGTGGGTAATATTGTGGCCTGGTTTATTTGGTCTGATAGTGGGGAATATTGTGGCCTGGTTTATTTGTTCTGATAGTGGGTAATATTGTGGCCTGGTTTATTTGTTCTGATAGTGGGTAATATTGTGGCCTGGTTTATTTGGTCTGATAGTGGGTAATACTGTGGCCTGGTTTATTTGTTCTGATAGTGGGGAATATTGTGGCCTGGTTTATTTGTTCTGATAGTGGGTAATATTGTGGCCTGGTTTATTTGTTCTGATAGTGGGTAATATTGTGGCCTGGTTTATTTGTTCTGATAGTGGGTAATATTGTGGCCTGGTTTATTTGGTCTGATAGTGGGTAGTATTGTGGCCTGGTTTATTTGGTCTGATAGTGGGGAATATTGTGGCCTGGTTTATTTGGTCTGATAGTGGGTAACATTGTGGTCTGGTTTATTTGGTCTGATAGTGGGGAATATTGTGGCCTGGTTTATTTGGTCTGATAGTGGGGAATATTGTGGCCTGGTTTATTTGTTCTGATAGTGGGTAATATTGTGGCCTAGTTTATTTGTTCTGATAGTGGGTAATATTGTGGCCTGGTTTATTTGGTCTGATAGTGGGTAATGCTGTGGCCTGGTTTATTTGGTCTGATAGTGGGTAATACTGTGGCCTGGTTTATTTGGTCCGATAGTGGGTAATATTGTGGCCTGGTTTATTTGGTCTGATAGTGGGGAATATTGTGGCCTGGTTTATTTGGTCTGATAGTGGGTAATATTGTGGCCTGGTTTATTTGTTCTGATAGTGGGTAATATTGTGGCCTGGTTTATTTGGTCTGATAGTGGGTAATACTGTGGCCTGGTTTATTTGTTCTGATAGTGGGGAATATTGTGGCCTGGTTTATTTGTTCTGATAGTGGGTAATATTGTGGCCTGGTTTATTTGGTCTGATAGTGGGTAATATTGTGGCCTGGTTTATTTGTTCTGATAGTGGGGAATATTGTGGCCTGGTTTATTTGGTCTGATAGTGGGTAATATTGTGGCCTGGTTTATTTGTTCTGATAGTGGGTAATATTGTGGCCTGGTTTATTTGGTCTGATAGTGGGTAATATTGTGGCCTGGTTTATTTGGTCTGATAGTGGGTAATATTGTGGCCTGGTTTATTTGTTCTGATAGTGGGGAATATTGTGGTCTGGTTTATTTGGTCTGATAGTGGGGAATATTGTGGCCTGGTTTATTTGTTCTGATAGTGGGTAATATTGTGGCCTGGTTTATTTGTTCTGATAGTGGGTAATACTGTGGCCTGGTTTATTTGGTCTGATAGTGGGTAATATTGTGGCCTGGTTTATTTGTTCTGATAGTGGGTAATATTGTGGCCTGGTTTATTTGTTCTGATAGTGGGTAATACTGTGGCCTGGTTTATTTGGTCTGATAGTGGGTAATATTGTGGCCTGGTTTATTTGTTCTGATAGTGGGTAATATTGTGGCCTGGTTTATTTGTTCTGATAGTGGGGAATATTGTGGCCTGGTTTATTTGTTCTGATAGTGTGGAATATTGTGGCCTGGTTTATTTGTTCTGATAGTGGGTAATATTGTGGCCTGGTTTATTTGGTCTGATAGTGGGGAATATTGTGGCCTGGTTTATTTGTTCTGATAGTGGGTAATATTGTGGCCTGGTTTATTTGTTCTGATAGTGGGTAATATTGTGGCCTGGTTTATTTGGTCTGATAGTGGGGAATATTGTGGCCTGGTTTATTTGTTCTGATAGTGGGGAATATTGTGGCCTGGTTTATTTGGTCTGATAGTGGGTAATATTGTGGCCTGGTTTATTTGGTCTGATAGTGGGTAATATTGTGGCCTGGTTTATTTGGTCTGATAGTGGGTAATATTGTGGCCTGGTTTATTTGTTCTGATAGTGGGGAATATTGTGGCCTGGTTTATTTGTTCTGATAGTGGGTAATATTGTGGCCTGGTTTATTTGGTCTGATAGTGGGGAATATTGTGGCCTGGTTTATTTGGTCTGATAGTGGGGAATATTGTGGCCTGGTTTATTTGTTCTGATAGTGGGTAATATTGTGGCCTGGTTTATTTGGTCTGATAGTGGGGAATACTGTGGCCTGGTTTATTTGTTCTGATAGTGGGTAATATTGTGGCCTGGTTTATTTGTTCTGATAGTGGGTAATATTGTGGCCTGGTTTATTTGTTCTGATAGTGGGGAATATTGTGGTCTGGTTTATTTGTTCTGATAGTGGGGAATATTGTGGCCTGGTTTATTTGGTCTGATAGTGGGGAATATTGTGGCCTGGTTTATTTGTTCTGATAGTGGGGAATATTGTGGCCTGGTTTATTTGGTCTGATAGTGGGTAATATTGTGGCCTGGTTTATTTGGTCTGATAGTGGGGAATATTGTGGCCTGGTTTATTTGTTCTGATAGTGGGGAATATTGTGGCCTGGTTTATTTGTTCTGATAGTGGGTAATACTGTGGCCTGGTTTATTTGGTCTGATAGTGGGTAATATTGTGGCCTGGTTTATTTGTTCTGATAGTGGGTAATATTGTGGCCTGGTTTATTTGTTCTGATAGTGGGGAATATTGTGGCCTGGTTTATTTGTTCTGATAGTGGGGAATATTGTGGTCTGGTTTATTTGTTCTGATAGTGGGGAATATTGTGGCCTGGTTTATTTGTTCTGATAGTGGGTAATATTGTGGCCTGGTTTATTTGTTCTGATAGTGGGGAATATTGTGGCCTGGTTTATTTGGTCTGATAGTGGGGAATATTGTGGCCTGGTTTATTTGTTCTGATAGTGGGGAATATTGTGGCCTGGTTTATTTGTTCTGATAGTGGGGAATATTGTGGCCTGGTTTATTTGGTCTGATAGTGGGGAATATTGTGGCCTGGTTTATTTGTTCTGATAGTGGGGAATATTGTGGCCTGGTTTATTTGTTCTGATAGTGGGGAATATTGTGGCCTGGTTTATTTGTTCTGATAGTGGGGAATATTGTGGCCTGGTTTATTTGTTCTGATAGTGGGTAATATTGTGGCCTGGTTTATTTGTTCTGATAGTGGGGAATATTGTGGCCTGGTTTATTTGTTCTGATAGTGGGGAATATTGTGGCCTGGTTTATTTGTTCTGATAGTGGGTAATATTGTGGCCTGGTTTATTTGTTCTGATAGTGGGGAATATTGTGGCCTGGTTTATTTGTTCTGATAGTGGTTAATATTGTGGCCTGGTTTATTTGGTCTGATAGTGGGGAATATTGTGGCCTGGTTTATTTGTTCTGATAGTGGGGAATATTGTGGCCTTGTTTATTTGTTCTGATAGTGGGTAATATTGTGGCCTGGTTTATTTGTTCTGATAGTGGGGAATATTGTGGCCTGGTTTATTTGTTCTGATAGTGGTTAATATTGTGGCCTGGTTTATTTGGTCTGATAGTGGGGAATATTGTGGCCTGGTTTATTTGGTCTGATAGTGGGGAATATTGTGGCCTGGTTTATTTGTTCTGATAGTGGGTAATATTGTGGCCTGGTTTATTTGTTCTGATAGTGGGTAATATTGTGGCCTGGTTTATTTGTTCTGATAGTGGGTAATATTGTGGCCTGGTTTATTTGTTCTGATAGTGGGTAATATTGTGGCCTGGTTTATTTGTTCTGATAGTGGGGAATATTGTGGCCTGGTTTATTTGTTCTGATAGTGGGTAATATTGTGGCCTGGTTTATTTGTTCTGATAGTGGGGAATATTGTGGCCTGGTTTATTTGTTCTGATAGTGGGTAATACTGTGGCCTGGTTTATTTGGTCTGATAGTGGGTAATATTGTGGTCAAGTTTATTTGGTCTGATAGTGGGTAATATTGTGGTCTGGTTTATTTGTTCTGATAGTGGGTAATATTGTGGCCTGGTTTATTTGGTCTGATAGTGGGTAATATTGTGGTCTGGTTTATTTGTTCTGATAGTGGGTAATATTGTGGCCTGGTTTATTTGTTCTGATAGTGGGTAATATTGTGGCCTGGTTTATTTGGTCTGATAGTGGGGAATATTGTGGCCTGGTTTATTTGTTCTGATAGTGGGTAATATTGTGGCCTGGTTTATTTGTTCTGATAGTGGGTAATATTGTGGCCTGGTTTATTTGGTCTGATAGTGGGTAATATTGTGGCCTGGTTTATTTGTTCTGATAGTGGGTAATATTGTGGCCTGGTTTATTTGTTCTGATAGTGGGTAATACTGTGGCCTGGTTTATTTGTTCTGATAGTGGGGAATATTGTGGCCTGGTTTATTTGTTCTGATAGTGGGGAATATTGTGGCCTGGTTTATTTGTTCTGATAGTGGGTAATATTGTGGCCTGGTTTATTTGTTCTGATAGTGGGGAATATTGTGGTCTGGTTTATTTGTTCTGATAGTGGGTAATATTGTGGCCTGGTTTATTTGGTCTGATAGTGGGGAATATTGTGGCCTGGTTTATTTGTTCTGATAGTGGGGAATATTGTGGCCTGGTTTATTTGTTCTGATAGTGGGTAATATTGTGGTCTGGTTTATTTGTTCTGATAGTGGGGAATATTGTGGCCTGGTTTATTTGTTCTGATAGTGGGTAATATTGTGGTCTGGTTTATTTGTTCTGATAGTGGGTAATATTGTGGCCTGGTTTATTTGTTCTGATAGTGGGTAATATTGTGGTCTGGTTTAATTGTTCTGATAGTGGGGAATATAGTGGCCTGGTTTATTTGGTCTGATAGTGGGGAATATTGTGGCCTGGTTTATTTGGTCTGATAGTGGGTAATATTGTGGCCTGGTTTATTTGGTCTGATAGTGGGTAATATTGTGGTCTGGTTTATTTGGTCTGATAGTGGGTAATATTGTGGCCTGGTTTATTTGTTCTGATAGTGGGGAATATTGTGGCCTGGTTTATTTGTTCTGATAGTGGGTAATATTGTGGCCTGGTTTATTTGTTCTGATAGTGGGGAATATAGTGGCCTGGTTTATTTGTTCTGATAGTGGGTAATATTGTGGCCTGGTTTATTTGGTCTGATAGTGGGGAATATTGTGGCCTGGTTTATTTGTTCTGATAGTGGGGAATATTGTGGCATGGTTTATTTGGTCTGATAGTGGGTAATATTGTGGCCTGGTTTATTTGTTCTGATAGTGGGTAATATTGTGGCCTGGTTTATTTGTTCTGATAGTGGGTAATATTGTGGCCTGGTTTATTTGGTCTGATAGTGGGGAATATTGTGGCCTGGTTTATTTGGTCTGATAGTGGGTAATATTGTGGTCTGGTTTATTTGGTCTGATAGTGGGGAATATTGTGGCCTGGTTTATTTGTTCTGATAGTGGGTAATATTGTGGCCTGGTTTATTTGGTCTGATAGTGGGTAATATTGTGGCCTGGTTTATTTGTTCTGATAGTGGGTAATATTGTGGCCTGGTTTATTTGGTCTGATAGTGGGGAATATTGTGGCCTGGTTTATTTGGTCTGATAGTGGGTAATATTGTGGTCTGGTTTATTTGGTCTGATAGTGGGGAATATTGTGGCCTGGTTTATTTGTTCTGATAGTGGGTAATATTGTGGCCTGGTTTATTTGGTCTGATAGTGGGGAATATTGTGGCCTGGTTTATTTGGTCTGATAGTGGGTAATATTGTGGCCTGGTTTATTTGTTCTGATAGTGGGTAATATTGTGGCCTGGTTTATTTGGTCTGATAGTGGGTAATACTGTGGCCTGGTTTATTTGTTCTGATAGTGGGTAATATTGTGGCCTGGTTTATTTGGTCTGATAGTGGGGAATATTGTGGCCTGGTTTATTTGTTCTGATAGTGGGTAATATTGTGGCCTGGTTTATTTGGTCTGATAGTGGGGAATATTGTGGCCTGGTTTATTTGTTCTGATAGTGGGTAATATTGTGGCCTGGTTTATTTGGTCTGATAGTGGGGAATATTGTGGCCTGGTTTATTTGTTCTGATAGTGGGTAATATTGTGGCCTGGTTTATTTGGTCTGATAGTGGGTAATATTGTGGCCTGGTTTATTTGTTCTGATAGTGGGTAATACTGTGGCCTGGTTTATTTGTTCTGATAGTGGGGAATATTGTGGCCTGGTTTATTTGTTCTGATAGTGGGTAATATTGTGGCCTGGTTTATTTGTTCTGATAGTGGGTAATATTGTGGCCTGTTTTATTTGGTCTGATAGTGGGTAATATTGTGGCCTGGTTTATTTGTTCTGATCGTGGGGAATATTGTGGCCTGGTTTATTTGTTCTGATAGTGGGTAATATTGTGGCCTGGTTTATTTGTTCTGATAGTGGGTAATACTGTGGCCTGGTTTATTTGGTCTGATAGTGGGTAATATTGTGGCCTGGTTTATTTGTTCTGATAGTGGGTAATATTGTGGCCTGGTTTATTTGTTCTGATAGTGGGTAATATTGTGGCCTGGTTTATTTGGTCTGATAGTGGGGAATATTGTGGCCTGGTTTATTTGTTCTGATAGTGGGGAATATTGTGGCATGGTTTATTTGGTCTGATAGTGGGTAATATTGTGGCCTGGTTTATTTGTTCTGATAGTGGGTAATATTGTGGCCTGGTTTATTTGTTCTGATAGTGGGTAATACTGTGGCCTGGTTTATTTGGTCTGATAGTGGGTAATATTGTGGCCTGGTTTATTTGGTCTGATAGTGGGGAATATTGTGGCCTGGTTTATTTGTTCTGATAGTGGGTAATATTGTGGCCTGGTTTATTTGTTCTGATAGTGGGTAATATTGTGGCCTGGTTTATTTGGTCTGATAGTGGGTAATATTGTGGCCTGGTTTATTTGTTCTGATAGTGGGTAATATTGTGGCCTGGTTTATTTGTTCTGATAGTGGGGAATATTGTGGCCTGGTTTATTTGTTCTGATAGTGGGGAATATTGTGGCCTGGTTTATTTGGTCTGATAGTGGGTAATATTGTGGCCTGGTTTATTTGTTCTGATAGTGGGTAATATTGTGGCCTGGTTTATTTGGTCTGATAGTGGGTAATATTGTGGCCTGGTTTATTTGGTCTGATAGTGGGGAATATTGTGGCCTGGTTTATTTGTTCTGATAGTGGGGAATATTGTGGCCTGGTTTATTTGTTCTGATAGTGGGTAATATTGTGGCCTGGTTTATTTGTTCTGATAGTGGGTAATATTGTGGCCTGGTTTATTTGGTCTGATAGTGGGTAATATTGTGGCCTGGTTTATTTGGTCTGATAGTGGGGAATATTGTGGCCTGGTTTATTTGTTCTGATAGTGGGTAATATTGTGGCCTGGTTTATTTGGTCTGATAGTGGGTAATATTGTGGCCTGGTTTATTTGTTCTGATAGTGGGTAATATTGTGGCCTGGTTTATTTGTTCTGATAGTGGGGAATATTGTGGCCTGGTTTATTTGTTCTGATAGTGGGTAATATTGTGGCCTGGTTTATTTGTTCTGATAGTGGGGAATATTGTGGCCTGGTTTATTTGTTCTGATAGTGGGTAATATTGTGGCCTGGTTTATTTGTTCTGATAGTGGGGAATATTGTGGCCTGGTTTATTTGTTCTGATAGTGGGGAATATTGTGGCCTGGTTTATTTGTTCTGATAGTGGGTAATATTGTGGCCTGGTTTATTTGTTCTGATAGTGGGGAATATTGTGGCCTGGTTTATTTGGTCTGATAGTGGGTAATATTGTGGCCTGGTTTATTTGTTCTGATAGTGGGTAATACTGTGGCCTGGTTTATTTGTTCTGATAGTGGGTAATATTGTGGCCTGGTTTATTTGTTCTGATAGTGGGGAATATTGTGGCCTGGTTTATTTGTTCTGATAGTGGGTAATATTGTGGCCTGGTTTATTTGGTCTGATAGTGGGTAATATTGTGGCCTGGTTTATTTGGTCTGATAGTGGGGAATATTGTGGCCTGGTTTATTTGTTCTGATAGTGGGTAATATTGTGGCCTGGTTTATTTGGTCTGATAGTGGGGAATACTGTGGCCTGGTTTATTTGTTCTGATAGTGGGGAATATTGTGGCCTGGTTTATTTGTTCTGATAGTGGGTAATATTGTGGCCTGGTTTATTTGTTCTGATAGTGGGTAATATTGTGGCCTGGTTTATTTGGTCTGATAGTGGGTAATATTGTGGCCTGGTTTATTTGGTCTGATAGTGGGGAATATTGTGGCCTGGTTTATTTGTTCTGATAGTGGGTAATATTGTGGCCTGGTTTATTTGTTCTGATAGTGGGTAATATTGTGGCCTGGTTTATTTGTTCTGATAGTGGGTAATATTGTGGCCTGGTTTATTTGGTCTGATAGTGGGGAATACTGTGGTCTGGTTTATTTGGTCTGATAGTGGGTAATATTGTGGCCTGGTTTATTTGTTCTGATAGTGGGTAATATTGTGGCCTGGTTTATTTGGTCTGATAGTGGGGAATACTGTGGTCTGGTTTATTTGGTCTGATAGTGGGTAATATTGTGGCGTGGTTTATTTGGTCTGATAGTGGGTAATATTGTGGCGTGGTTTATTTGGTCTGATAGTGGGTAATATTGTGGCCTGGTTTATTTGGTCTGATAGTGGGTAATATTGTGGCCTGGTTTATTTGTTCTGATAGTGGGGAATATTGTGGCCTGGTTTATTTGTTCTGATAGTGGGGAATATTGTGGCCTGGTTTATTTGTTCTGATAGTGGGTAATATTGTGGCCTGGTTTATTTGTTCTGATAGTGGGTAATATTGTGGCCTGGTTTATTTGTTCTGATAGTGGGTAATATTGTGGTCTGGTTTATTTGTTCTGATAGTGGGTAATATTGTGGCCTGGTTTATTTGTTCTGATAGTGGGTAATATTGTGGCCTGGTTTATTTGTTCTGATAGTGGGGAATATTGTGGCCTGGTTTATTTGGTCTGATAGTGGGTAATATTGTGGCCTGGTTTATTTGGTCTGATAGTGGGGAATATTGTGGCCTGGTTTATTTGTTCTGATAGTGGGGAATATTGTGGCCTGGTTTATTTGGTCTGATAGTGGGGAATACTGTGGCCTGGTTTATTTGTTCTGATAGTGGGGAATATTGTGGCCTGGTTTATTTGGTCTGATAGTGGGGAATATTGTGGCCTGGTTTATTTGGTCTGATAGTGGGGAATATTGTGGCCTGGTTTATTTGGTCTGATAGTGGGTAATATTGTGGCCTGGTTTATTTGGTCTGATAGTGGGTAATATTGTGGCCTGGTTTATTTGGTCTGATAGTGGGTAATATTGTGGCCTGGTTTATTTGTTCTGATAGTGGGGAATATTGTGGCCTGGTTTATTTGTTCTGATAGTGGGTAATATTGTGGCCTGGTTTATTTGGTCTGATAGTGGGTAATATTGTGGCCTGGTTTATTTGTTCTGATAGTGGGTAATATTGTGGCCTGGTTTATTTGTTCTGATAGTGGGTAATATTGTGGCCTGGTTTATTTGGTCTGATAGTGGGGAATACTGTGGCCTGGTTTATTTGTTCTGATAGTGGGTAATATTGTGGCCTGGTTTATTTGTTCTGATAGTGGGGAATATTGTGGCCTGGTTTATTTGTTCTGATAGTGGGGAATATTGTGGCCTGGTTTATTTGTTCTGATAGTGGGGAATACTGTGGCCTGGTTTATTTGTTCTGATAGTGGGTAATATTGTGGCCTGGTTTATTTGTTCTGATAGTGGGTAATATTGTGGCCTGGTTTATTTGTTCTGATAGTGGGGAATACTGTGGCCTGGTTTATTTGGTCTGATAGTGGGGAATATTGTGGCCTGGTTTATTTGTTCTGATAGTGGGTAATATTGTGGCCTGGTTTATTTGTTCTGATAGTGGGGAATACTGTGGCCTGGTTTATTTGGTCTGATAGTGGGTAATAT
Source organism: Heptranchias perlo (assembly GCF_035084215.1). Classification (NCBI taxonomy): domain Eukaryota; kingdom Metazoa; phylum Chordata; class Chondrichthyes; order Hexanchiformes; family Hexanchidae; genus Heptranchias; species Heptranchias perlo. The sequence goes on along the minus strand of NC_090327.1, from coordinate 135,117,277 downwards.
TGTGGCCTGGTTTATTTGGTCTGATAGTGGGGAATATTGTGGCCTGGTTTATTTGTTCTGATAGTGGGTAATATTGTGGCCTGGTTTATTTGGTCTGATAGTGGGGAATATTGTGGCCTGGTTTATTTGTTCTGATAGTGGGTAATATTGTGGCCTGGTTTATTTGGTCTGATAGTGGGGAATATTGTGGCCTGGTTTATTTGTTCTGATAGTGGGTAATATTGTGGCCTGGTTTATTTGGTCTGATAGTGGGTAATATTGTGGCCTGGTTTATTTGGTCTGATAGTGGGGAATATTGTGGCCTGGTTTATTTGTTCTGATAGTGGGGAATACTGTGGCCTGGTTTATTTGGTCTGATAGTGGGTAATATTGTGGCCTGGTTTATTTGTTCTGATAGTGGGTAATATTGTGGCCTGGTTTATTTGTTCTGATAGTGGGTAATATTGTGGCCTGGTTTATTTGGTCTGATAGTGGGGAATATTGTGGCCTGGTTTATTTGTTCTGATAGTGGGGAATATTGTGGCCTGGTTTATTTGGTCTGATAGTGGGGAATATTGTGGCCTGGTTTATTTGGTCTGATAGTGGGGAATATTGTGGCCTGGTTTATTTGGTCTGATAGTGGGGAATATTGTGGCCTGGTTTATTTGTTCTGATAGTGGGGAATATTGTGGCCTGGTTTATTTGTTCTGATAGTGGGGAATATTGTGGCCTGGTTTATTTGGTCTGATAGTGGGGAATATTGTGGTCTGGTTTATTTGTTCTGATAGTGGGTAATATTGTGGCCTGGTTTATTTGGTCTGATAGTGGGTAATATTGTGGCCTGGTTTATTTGGTCTGATAGTGGGGAATATTGTGGCCTGGTTTATTTGTTCTGATAGTGGGGAATATTGTGGCCTGGTTTATTTGGTCTGATAGTGGGGAATATTGTGGCCTGGTTTATTTGGTCTGATAGTGGGGAATATTGTGGCCTGGTTTATTTGGTCTGATAGTGGGGAATATTGTGGTCTGGTTTATTTGTTCTGATAGTGGGTAATATTGTGGCCTGGTTTATTTGTTCTGATAGTGGGGAATATTGTGGCCTGGTTTATTTGTTCTGATAGTGGGGAATATTGTGGCCTGGTTTATTTGGTCTGATAGTGGGTAATATTGTGGCCTGGTTTATTTGGTCTGATAGTGGGTAATATTGTGGCCTGGTTTATTTGTTCTGATAGTGGGGAATATTGTGGCCTGGTTTATTTGTTCTGATAGTGGGTAATATTGTGGCCTGGTTTATTTGGTCTGATAGTGGGTAATATTGTGGCCTGGTTTATTTGTTCTGATAGTGGGTAATATTGTGGCCTGGTTTATTTGTTCTGATAGTGGGGAATACTGTGGCCTGGTTTATTTGTTCTGATAGTGGGGAATATTGTGGCCTGGTTTATTTGGTCTGATAGTGGGTAATATTGTGGCCTGGTTTATTTGGTCTGATAGTGGGTAATATTGTGGCCTGGTTTATTTGGTCTGATAGTGGGTAATATTGTGGCCTGGTATATTTGGTCTGATAGTGGGTAATATTGTGGCCTGGTTTATTTGTTCTGATAGTGGGTAATACTGTGGCCTGGTTTATTTGTTCTGATAGTGGGGAATATTGTGGCCTGGTTTATTTGGTCTGATAGTGGGTAATATTGTGGCCTGGTTTATTTGGTCTGATAGTGGGTAATATTGTGGCCTGGTATATTTGGTCTGATAGTGGGTAATATTGTGGCCTGGTTTATTTGTTCTGATAGTGGGGAATATTGTGGCCTGGTTTATTTGGTCTGATAGTGGGGAATATTGTGGCCTGGTTTATTTGTTCTGATAGTGGGTAATACTGTGGCCTGGTTTATTTGTTCTGATAGTGGGTAATATTGTGGCCTGGTTTATTTGTTCTGATAGTGGGGAATATTGTGGCCTGGTTTATTTGGTCTGATAGTGGGGAATATTGTGGCCTGGTTTATTTGTTCTGATAGTGGGTAATACTGTGGCCTGGTTTATTTGGTCTGATAGTGGGTAATATTGTGGTCTGGTTTATTTGGTCTGATAGTGGGTAATATTGTGGTCTGGTTTATTTGTTCTGATAGTGGGGAATATTGTGGTCTGGTTTATTTGTTCTGATAGTGGGTAATATTGTGGCCTGGTTTATTTGGTCTGATAGTGGGTAATATTGTGGTCTGGTTTATTTGTTCTGATAGTGGGTAATATTGTGGTCTGGTTTATTTGTTCTGATAGTGGGTAATATTGTGGCCTGGTTTATTTGTTCTGATAGTGGGGAATATTGTGGTCTGGTTTATTTGTTCTGATAGTGGGTAATATTGTGGCCTGGTTTATTTGGTCTGATAGTGGGTAATATTGTGGCCTGGTTTATTTGGTCTGATAGTGGGGAATATTGTGGCCTGGTTTATTTGTTCTGATAGTGGGTAATATTGTGGCCTGGTTTATTTGTTCTGATAGTGGGTAATATTGTGGCCTGGTTTATTTGGTCTGATAGTGGGTAATATTGTGGCCTGGTTTATTTGGTCTGATAGTGGGGAATATTGTGGCCTGGTTTATTTGTTCTGATAGTGGGTAATACTGTGGCCTGGTTTATTTGTTCTGATAGTGGGGAATATTGTGGCCTGGTTTATTTGTTCTGATAGTGGGTAATATTGTGGCCTGGTTTATTTGGTCTGATAGTGGGTAATATTGTGGCCTGGTTTATTTGTTCTGATAGTGGGTAATACTGTGGTCTGGTTTATTTGGTCTGATAGTGGGGAATATTGTGGCCTGGTTTATTTGTTCTGATAGTGGGTAATATTGTGGCCTGGTTTATTTGTTCTGATAGTGGGGAATATTGTGGCCTGGTTTATTTGGTCTGATAGTGGGGAATATTGTGGCCTGGTTTATTTGTTCTGATAGTGGGTAATATTGTGGCCTGGTTTATTTGGTCTGATAGTGGGTAATATTGTGGCCTGGTTTATTTGTTCTGATAGTGGGTAATACTGTGGTCTGGTTTATTTGTTCTGATAGTGGGTAATATTGTGGCCTGGTTTATTTGGTCTGATAGTGGGGAATATTGTGGCCTGGTTTATTTGTTCTGATAGTGGGGAATATTCTGGCCTGGTTTATTTGTTCTGATAGTGGGGAATATTGTGGTCTGGTTTATTTGTTCTGATAGTGGGTAATATTGTGGCCTGGTTTATTTGTTCTGATAGTGGGTAATATTGTGGCCTGGTTTATTTGGTCTGATAGTGGGGAATATTGTGGCCTGGTTTATTTGTGCTGATAGTGGGGAATATTGTGGCCTGGTTTATTTGTTCTGATAGTGGGTAATATTGTGGCCTGGTTTATTTGTTCTGATAGTGGGGAATATTGTGGCCTGGTTTATTTGTTCTGATAGTGGGGAATATTGTGGCCTGGTTTATTTGGTCTGATAGTGGGGAATATTGTGGCCTGGTTTATTTGTTCTGATAGTGGGGAAAATTGTGGCCTGGTTTATTTGTTCTGATAGTGGGTAATATTGTGGCCTGGTTTATTTGGTCTGATAGTGGGTAATATTGTGGCCCGGTTTATTTGTTCTGATAGTGGGGAATATTGTGGCCTGGTTTATTTGTTCTGATAGTGGGTAATATTGTGGCCTGGTTTATTTGTTCTGATAGTGGGGAATATTGTGGCCTGGTTTATTTGGTCTGATAGTGGGTAATATTGTGGCCTGGTTTATTTGTTCTGATAGTGGGGAATATTGTGGCCTGGTTTATTTGGTCTGATAGTGGGTAATATTGTGGCCTGGTTTATTTGGTCTGATAGTGGGGAATATTGTGGCCTCGTTTATTTGGTCTGATAGTGGGTAATATTGTGGCCTGGTTTATTTGGTCTGATAGTGGGTAATATTGTGGCCTGGTTTATTTGGTCTGATAGTGGGTAATATTGTGGCCTGGTTTATTTGTTCTGATAGTGGGTAATACTGTGGCCTGGTTTATTTGTTCTGATAGTGGGTAATATTGTGGCCTGGTTTATTTGTTCTGATAGTGGGTAATATTGTGGCCTGGTTTATTTGGTCTGATAGTGGGGAATATTGTGGCCTGGTTTATTTGGTCTGATAGTGGGGAATACTGTGGCCTGGTTTATTTGTTCTGATAGTGGGGAATATTGTGGCCTGGTTTATTTGGTCTGATAGTGGGGAATACTGTGGCCTGGTTTATTTGTTCTGATAGTGGGTAATATTGTGGCCTGGTTTATTTGTTCTGATAGTGGGGAATATTGTGGCCTGGTTTATTTGGTCTGATAGTGGGTAATATTGTGGCCTGGTTTATTTGTTCTGATAGTGGGGAATATTGTGGCCTGGTTTATTTGGTCTGATAGTGGGGAATATTGTGGCCTGGTTTATTTGGTCTGATAGTGGGTAATATTGTGGCCTGGTTTATTCGTTCTGATAGTGGGTAATATTGTGGCCTGGTTTATTTGTTCTGATAGTGGGTAATATTGTGGCCTGGTTTATTTGTTCTGATAGTGGGTAATATTGTGGCCTGGTTTATTTGTTCTGATAGTGGGGAATATTGTGGCCTGGTTTATTTGGTCTGATAGTGGGGAATATTGTGGCCTGGTTTATTTGTTCTGATAGTGGGTAATATTGTGGCCTGGTTTATTTGTTCTGATAGTGGGTAATCTTGTGGCCTGGTTTATTTGGTCTGATAGTGGGTAATATTGTGGCCTGGTTTATTTGTTCTGATAGTGGGTAATATTGTGGCCTGGTTTATTTGTTCTGATAGTGGGGAATATTGTGGCCTGGTTTATTTGGTCTGATAGTGGGTAATATTGTGGCCTGGTTTATTTGTTCTGATAGTGGGTAATATTGTGGCCTGGTTTATTTGTTCTGATAGTGGGTAATATTGTGGCCTGGTTTATTTGTTCTGATAGTGGGGAATATTGTGGCCTGGTTTATTTGGTCTGATAGTGGGGAATACTGTGGTCTGGTTTATTTGTTCTGATAGTGGGTAATATTGTGGCCTGGTTTATTTGTTCTGATAGTGGGTAATATTGTGGCCTGGTTTATTTGGTCTGATAGTGGGTAATATTGTGGTCTGGTTTATTTGTTCTGATAG